>NC_092789.1:26064703-27269067 GCF_047496795.1 Chiloscyllium punctatum | reverse complement strand
CCCAGCACCGATATTTGTGGCACTCCACTAGTCACAGACGTTCATCCTGACAAACAACCCTCCACCACCACCCTCTTTCTTCTACCTTCGAGACAGTTCTGTACCAAATGGCTAGTTCTCCCTGTATTCCATGAGTTGAAACCTTGCTAACCATCCTCCCATGGGAACTTTTCGAACGCATTTCTAATGATATTGGTCACGTTCACCGCTCTTTCCTCATGAACTCTTTTCGTTACCTTTTTAAAATAACCTCAATCAAGTTGGTGAGACAAGATTTCCATAGCTCAAAACCATGTTGACTACCATTAATCAGTCCTTGTCTATCCAAACATATCTAAATCATATCCGTCATGATTAGCTGCAACAACTTCCTCACCACCAATGTCGGGCTTACTGGTCTATAATTCCCCTGGCTTGTTCTTACCACGTTTCGTAAATAATGGTATCACGTCAGCCAACCTCCAGTCTTGTGGCACCTCACTTGTGACTATCGATGATACTAGTATCTCAGTAAGAGGCCGAGCTCTCAATCCCTATATTCCCAAAGATCTCGAGGGACGTTACCAGGTCGTGGGGATTTATCCACGTTTATGCATTATAAGACATGCAACATTTTCTCCTCTGTAACCTGGACATTTTTCGAGTTGTCAGCATCCATTTCCCCACATTCTATACCTTCCATGTTCTTCTCTGCAGTCAACACTGACGCCAAATATTTAGTATCTCCCCCATCTCCTGTGGCTCCACACGAAGACCGCCTTACTGATCATTGAGGGACCCTATTCTCTCCCTCGTTACTGTTTCGTCCTTAATGTGATAAAAACACTTTGGATTCTCTGTAACCGTTTTTGCCAAAGGTATCGCATGTTCCCTTTTTGCCTTCCTGATTTCCCTCTTCAGGATTCTCCTCCTGTCTTTATATATTTCGAATGATTCACTCGATCTCTCCTGTCTGTAAATGACATTTGCTTCCTTCTTGTTATTAACCAAACCCTCAAAGTCTTGAGTCATCCAAAATTCCCTTCACAGACCAGCATTTCCGTTCATTTATAAAGGCTTGCCATTTATCAGCGATCCCATTAACTGCGAACATCTGCTCCCTATCAGCTTTTGGAAGTTCTTATCTAATGCCGTCAAAATTAGCCTTCCTGAAATTGTGGGCTTCAACTGTTCGATCCGGTCTCTCCTTTTCCATTACTATTTTAAAAGCAATAGGATTCCGGTCTGTGGCCCCAAATTATTCCCCCACTGACACGTCCGTCACCTGCCCTACTTTATTCCCCAAGAGCAGGTCAATTTTAGCACTTCTCTCCTCAGTACATTCACATCCTGACACAAGAGAAATTTGCGTACCCTCTTAACAATTCTTGTCCATCTAAACACTTTAGACGATCACAGTCCCACTCTATGTTTGGAAAGTAAATGCCCCTCATCATAACTGCCCTATTATTCTTATGGATAACTGAAATATTCTTACCAATGTTTTTCTCAATTTCTCACTGACTATTAGAGGTGTATAATACAGTCCCAATAAGGTGATCATCCTTTTCGTATTTTTTCAGTTCAACCCAAATAACTTCCCTGGATGTATTTCCAGGAATATCATACCTAAGTACAGCTGTAATGCTATCCCTTATTAAAAATGTCACTGCCCAGGAACTGAGTCATTTGCTCAAGTCGCTTCAGAGAGCATAAGCAATCAATCAAATTGTTGTGGGTCTGTGGGCCAGACCAGGAAATGATGACCTAACGGACATTAGCAAACCAGAGGCGTTATCAGGGCAATCCATGACAGCTCCCGGATCACTATCACTGATGTCTTGCTTTCAGTTCCTGATTTATTAACTGAATTTAAATTCCGCCAACTTCCAAGTTCCACCATGCACTCCTGGACAGTAGAAACATCATGGGGACAACACGAAAATCAAAAGTGTAAAACACTGTAAAACACTGCAGTGATATTTTCAATGAAGAAAGGACTGCCATTCGCGGAAATCCACACATTTTTTGGGAATGCGCCATTGTATCACTGATGGTCTACACTTGCACATGCCCCATGTGAAGCTTCTCAGATGGTACGGGAGCATGGAACGGACGTAACATGGAATATTCGAGATATAGTTTTAGGTTCGCAGATGACATCAAATTTAGCAGTGCATTGGAGAGCGAAGTAGATAACCTGAAAATACAATGGGATCTTAATCAAATGGGCCAATGGGCTGAGGTGTGGCAGATGGAGTTTAATTGAGATAAATGCGAGGTGCTGCATTTTGCAAAAGCAAATCAAGCAGGATTTATACACTTCATGGTAAAGTCCTGTCGAGTGCTGGCTCATAGTTACTTGAGAGTAAATTTGCAGGTAAATCGGATAGTGAAGAAGGTGTTTGGTATGCTTTCCTTTACTGGTAAGAGCTTTGAATATCGGAGTTGGGAGGTCATGCTGCAGTTATACAAGACACTGGTCAGGCGAATTTTAGAATATTGCATGCCATTCTGGACTCCTTCCTAATGGAAGGATGTTGTGAAACTTGAAAGAGTTCAGAAAAGCTTTACAAGGATGTTGCCAGTTTTGGAGGATTTGTGGTGTAGGAAGATCGGCTGGGGCTGCTACCCCTGGTGCGTCGGAGGCAGAGGGGTGACTATATGGAGGTTTGCAAAATCATGAGCGGCATCGATAGAATATATAGACAAGGTATTTTCTTTCAGATTGGGGGTGTGTATGGTGTTGTGTGTTCAGAACTAGATAGCGTAAGCTTTAGATGAAATGGGAACGTTATTAGTGGGATATAAGTGATACGTTTTTCGCACCGAGGGTGATACAAATATGGAATGAGCTGCCAGGCAAATTTGTGGATGCTGGTACAATTGCAACATTTAAAAGGCATCTGGATGGGTATGTGAGATGCAAGTGGAGGAATTAGGAAGAAGGATGTGGGCCCATTGCTGGCAAATTGGACTATATTAGGTTCAGATATCTGGTTGGTGAGGGCAAGTTGGACTGAAGGATCTGTTTCCTTGCTGTATATCTCTATGACTCGATGACTCCATCAGCTTCCAATTGGAATGATACAGGAATTGCACGCAGAATTCCAAAAGTGGACTAACCAATGTTCTGCACAACTTCAGTGTGGCCTCCCAATTGTTCCGCCTCTGGGACTGGGAGTCACGGTGTGTTAGATACACTATCCTTTTTAAGCTTTTGGACTGGGGTCATGGTGAAGGAATGAATAGTGAATGAGAAACAGAGACAGATGGCGTAGACAGATCAATTTACTCAGTGAGGGCACGTCGAAATATCATTGATGTATTTCGCAATGAATGACCTATCATGGAGAAAAGATGGGAAACGAAGAGCGAAAATTTGCCATTGAGGAGAGCTCATGGCATGAAACGTATGACCTGTTGTTGCTCCAGAGATAGAGACTGTGAAATAGAGATGGGGAGACGGATGGACAGAAGGTGTGAGAGACAGAAAAAGATCGAGAGGCACTGAGTTCGAGGCAGTGAGAGGGCAAGGACAAATGATGACACAGAAAGAAAGCTATTGGGAGAGAAAGACAGAAGGTCGATGAGGCAAAGGAAGAATGACTGTGACAGAGATCAAGACAGACAGAGAGAAGGAGAAATAAAGAAAAGGTGAACACAAGAGAAATAGACACTTGTTGATTGAGACAGTTCGGGGGTGGGCAGAGAGATATCACAAACTTGGATGCTTTGCTGCTGCATGTTCGATGTGTTGTCAGCTACTGATGTTGCATGTGTGATATGCTGTATGATACCTTTGTCAGGGATTAGCTGCAGTTTACACCTCATTGCACTTCGTACCCCCTCACCCTGGCCTAGCACAACATTGCCAATGGGAAATGGGTACTGATATAGTCCAGGGCACCGGGACTCCAGCGATTGTCAGCAAAGATCAGAAAGCCGCTGTTGGGGGTATCTGGACAATTCAGGTCCTTGTCAGAAAAACACTGCCGCTCTGGTTCCCTGCGGGGTGTGGGGGCGTGGGGGGGGAGCTTTGGGGGAGAGAGACATGAGACAGAAAGACAGCTATTGAACGAGAAATAGACACGGACAATCGTAGCGACACACAGGACCGATACAGACCCATTTGCTCCATTAGTCCAGGCCGAACATTATCCCACACTAAACTAGTATCACATGCCTGCACCTTCCCATATCCCTCCAAAACTTTTCTATTCATAGATCCATCCAGATGTCTCTTAAACGGTGTAATTTTACCAGACTCCACCACCTCATCAGGAAGCTGATTCCACATGCGAACCACTCACTGTGTACAAAGTTTGCCTCTGATGTCTGTTTCAAAAAATTCTCTTGCCTCACACTTTAAGCATGTACACCAGTCTGGAATTTCCCAATCTCAGGAATAAACAGCTAGCAGCAAAAATATCTATGTCTCTCATTACTTTCTAAACTTCTAACATCCTCCTGTTCTCTTCTGTAAATATCTTCTGTATCTGTCCAACTTGTTAATATTCTTGCGATAACTGGGTGACCAGAACAGGAAACGGTTTTACAAAAGAAGCCTCATCAATATCTTGTACAATCTCAACATAACATCCCAGGTCTCAAACCCAAAGGACTGACCAATGAAGGTAAACGTGCCCAAAACCTTTTCAACTATCCTGTCCATCAGTGACACAACCTTTCAAGAATAATGAACGCACACCCATTGGTATCTCTGTTCTGCGTCACTACATAAGGCAGCACCATTGATTGTTTGAGCCCTCTCCTTGCTTGTTATACCAAAATACAATAGCTCACATTTATCAAGACATAGAGCCATACAGTCATAGCGATGTACAGCATGGAAACAGACCATCCGGTACAGCCCATCCATGCTGACCAGATATCCCAACCCAATCTCGTCCCATTTGCCAGCACCCGGCCCATATGCTTCCAAACCATTACTATTAATGTACCCATCCAAATACCTCTTAAATTTCGCAATTGTAACAGCCTCCACCACATCTTCTGGCAGCTCATTCCATATACGTGCCACCTTCTGCGTGAAAATTTTGCCCCTTAGGTCTCTTTTGCATCTTTCCACTCTCACCGTAAACCTATTCCCTCTCGTACTGTACTCCCCAACCCCAGGGAAAAAAAAACTTTGTCTCTTTATCCTATCCATGCCCCTCATAATTCTGTAAGCCTCTAAAACGTCACCCCTGTGCCCGCCGACGCTCCAGGGAAAACAGCCGCAGCCTGTACAGCCACTCCCTGTAGCTCAGATCCTCCAACCCTGGTAACATTCATGTAAATCTTTTCTGAACCCTTTCAAGTTACACAACATCTTTCCGATAGGAAGGAGACGAGAATTGCACGCAATATTCGAATAGTGGCCTAACCAATTATCTGCACAGCCGCAACATGTCCTGCTAACTCTTGTACTCAATATTCTGACCAGTAAAGGAAAACATACCAAAGGCCTTCTTCACTATCGTACTTATCTGCGATTCCACTTTCAAGGAGCTATTAACCTGCATTCCAATGTCTCTTTGTTCTGCAATACTCCCGAGAACATTACCATTAATTGTATAAGTCCTGTTAAGATGTGCTTTCCCAAAATGTAGCACCTCGCATTTATCTGACTAAAACTGCATCTGCCACTTCTCAGCCCATTTGCCCATATGCTCCAGATCCTGTTGTAATCTGAGGTAACCCTCTTCGCTGCCCAATACACCTCCAATTTTGGTGTCATCTGCAAATTTCCTAACTGTACCTCTTATGCTCACATCTAAATCATTTGTGTAAATGATAAAATTTAGAAGTCCCAGCACGGATCCTTGTGGCACTCCACTGGTCACAGGTCTCCACTCTGAAAAACAACCCTCCAACCACCCTCCAACCACCCAAGAAAAACAACCACCCTCTGTCTTATACCTTTGAACCAGTTCTGTTTCAAAATGGCTAGTTCGCTCTCTGTATTCCGTGAGATCTAACCTTGCTAATCAGTCTCCTATGGGGAACCTTGTCGAACGCCTTACTGAAATCCATATAGATCACATCTACTGCTCTGTCTCATCAATGTTCTTTGTTACTTCTTCAAAAAAATTCAATCAAGTGTGTGAGACATGATTTCCCACGTACAACGGATCTGTGAGAGAGATCAAGACAGCAGGGAGGGAGTGATGGAAATAATATAAGAGAGCAATTCAAGACATTTGGCGATTGTGAGACAGACACGGGAAACAGAAAGACCCGGATGGAGACAGACAATCACAGATGGCAGATACTTGGGTCTTGCTGTTGCGTCTCCGGAGTGTGATTCCCTAATTACAGAGATGGGTGCTGCACCAACAGCACTCAAGAAGCCTGTCAACAAGCAAGCCTGTTTAATTACAACCACATCTCCTCCCTCCACCACTCACATTCCAATGCCGCAGTGGGGACTATCTAAAAGATGGAGTGCAGAAAGTCATGAAAGCTCCTCGGTCAGCACCTTCCAAGTTCGTGACCTCTTCCATCTGGGAGGATAAGGGTAGCATAGACATGGGATCTCCACCCCTTTTAAGCTCACTTCCGAGCCACTTTCCACCCTGAAAATGTATCAACCATCTCCTCGGTGTAACTCGGTTAAACTCCTGGAATTCTCTCCAGAAGTATATTGTGAACGAACCTGTAGAACGTGGAATACAGCTGTTCAAGAAGGCAGCTCAGCCTGCATTCTCAAGGGGAACAAGAAAATGTAAAATATTCTTCCCTAGCGTGTCACGCCAATCTACATCGAGAAAATATAAACGTTTGAGGCAAACAGGTATCTGATTTATAAGAGTAATGAGGAGAAATTATTCCCTCAACGAGTTTTGAAATGATAAGATTTATTTCCCACAGGGTAGCAGATGACAGGATATGGAATAAATTCAAAGGAAGATACAGACAGATTGCAATTACTGGCTGGCTGATGGATTATGATGAGCGGACAGAAAAGTAGAACTCAAGTCGTGATGAGATCAGCCATTGTCATATTAAATGGTGGTATAGACTATAATTGCAGACGCTTGTTCCTCACTCTCACCTTCCTTCAGCAGTACGAAAATGAGATTCCTTCAGCAATAGCATTACAGCGCGCCATTTGCAGAGAAATACAGATGGAGGTTGCTTCCTTTATTGCACAAAAGTTTGATTCTCTGTTGCCCAACTCCTGGGAATGCCGATATCCAGCAGCTGAGAGCTCCTTGGATGAGCGCTGATGGGTGAAGCAGTCATCTGATTGACGACAGACTGAGGGGCATATTGGTGGTTAAAAAGGCACTGTGAATTATCTTGTGAGTTCGCATGAGTCAGTACAATATGAAGGGCTTATGCCCGAAACGCTGATTCTCCTGCAATTCGGATGCTGCCTGACATGCTGTCTCTTTTCAGCACTACACCTTTGACTCTAATTCCAACATCTACGGTTTCACTTTCGCCCAGTACAAATTATATAAAAAATGGAAATGTTCCTCTTCAATTGATTCAAATATGTCCCTCCATTTAGGGTGTAGGTTTGCTCGCTGAGCTGTAGGTTTGATATCCAGACGTTTCATTACCTGGCTCGGTAACACCATCAGTGGCGATCGCCAAGTGAAGCGAAGCTGTTGTCTCCTGCTTTCTATTTATATCTTTCTCCTGGATGGGGTTCCTGGGGTTTGTGGTGATGTCATTTCCTGTTCGTTTTCTGAGGGGTTGAGAGATAGCATCTAGATCTATTTGCTTGTTTGTGGCGTTGTGGTTGGAGTGCCAGGCCTCAAGGAAGACTCTGGCATGTCTTTGCTTAGCCTGTCCCAGCATAGATGTGTTGTCCCAATCGAAATGGTGTTTTCTTTTTCATCCGTGTGTAGGGCTATGAGGGAGAGGGGGTCGTGTCTTTTTGTGGCTAGCTGGTGTTCATCTATCCTGGTTGCTAGCTTTCTCTCCATACTACCTCCAAGATTCCAGTTGCACAAAGAATATGGATGTGCCAGTGTTGTACTTGGGTGGATAAGCTCGATGAGTTGATTTACTTAAAAATAGATGTAATCATTTATCTATAAATCAGAGTCGCGCAAGCACACGTTCAAGGGCAATGTAAGCCTTCCATTGAACAGCCTCACCGTTGGCCAATTGGAAATCCTGCAGGACCTGAAGCAAGCTGGTCCTCCAGTCCATCAGCTCTCCTCATTGTCCGAATGCGAAAGTTAGACCATGTACTGGAGTGCTCATTCGCGCTCAAAGAAGTTGCTGCTGCTGCTCCTCATCTCTCTCTGAATGAAGATTGAGCTTCACCCAAAAGGAAACATCCTGCTGTGTGATATAATCTGTGAACCTTATTCCGTTTTTCAGGTTTTTTGTCTGATTCTGCGTTATATTGGAAACTTGCAAAAATTCAACAGTGGGGAATTGGGGCCAGTTTCCGGAGAATATGGTCCAGGCCACCCGCTCTCTGAAAAACGGTGGCGCGTTTATTGTTCGAAGGAAGGGTCACTCGACCGGAAATGTCAACTGTGATTTCTCTCCACTGATGCCGCCAGACCCTCTGAGCTTATCCAGCAATGTCTGCGTGTGATTGTGACGTCATTGACTCAGTCATTTTGGCACACTTATTTATCTGGCTAACAGAATGTGGTATTTTCATAATGTTCATAATTAAAACGGGTGATTTCAAGCAACAGCTGACATGTGATGAGGTATTAAATTAATATTAGATCGGGATATACCTTGTTCTGTTACACTGTACATATTTGATATTATCATAGCAATATTACATCCACGTGTTGTTTCCAATCTTGGCTGAGAAGAACAAATAAGTCTGTAATTTTTATCGTGTAACTTTGTTCTCAGTGTACAGTAATGAGTAGAATGGGTTCTTTCTTGATTGTATGTTTTATTGAAAGCTGTGCCTTGGACTCATAGAGATGTACAGCATGGAATCAAACCCGTTGGTCCAACTAGAATATGCCAACTCGATCTCTCAACCCAATCCAGCCCCACCAGCCAGCACCTGGCTCATATAGCTCCAAACCCTTCCTATTCATATACCCATCCAGGTGCCTTTAAAATGTTGAATTTATGCTTGCCCCCACCACTTCCTCTGGCAGCCCATTCCACACACGCACCACACTCTATGTGAAAAAAGGTTGCCCTTTAAGCCCCTTTCATTTCTTTTCACTCTCACCCTCAATATATGCCCTCTCATCATGGACTCCCTCACCCGACTGAAAAGACCTTATCTATTTATCGTATCCATGTTCCTCATGATTTTATAAACAGCTGTAAGGTCTCCCCTCAGCCTCCAAAGTTTCAGGGAAACAACCCGAGCCTATTCAGGCTCTGCCTGTAGTTAAAATCATCCAAACCTTACAACATCCTTGTGAATATTTTCTGAACTCTTTCAAGTTTCACGACAACCTTCCCATAGGAAGGAGACCAGAATTGCATTCAATATTCCAAACGTGGCATGACCAAAGTTCTCTTCAGCCACAACAAGACCTCCCAACTCCCATACTCAATCCTTTTACAAATGTGCGGCAAAGTGGCACAGTGATTAGCACTGCTGCCTCACAGCGCCGTAGACCCGGATTCAATTCACACTTCAGGCAACTGTCTGTGTGGAGTTTGCACATTCTCCCCGTGTCTGCGTGGGCTTCCTCCGGGTGCTCCCGTTTCGTCCCACAGTCCAAAAATGTGCAGGTTAAGTTAATTGTCCACGCTAAATTGCCGGTAGTGTTTGGTGAAGGGGTAATTATAGGGTAATGGGTCTGGATGAGTTGCTCTTCGGAGGTTCAGTGTGGGCTTGTTGTTCCAAAGGGCATATTTCCACATTGTAAGTAATCTCAACTAATCTAATCATAAAGGAAAGCATACCAAACATCTTCTTCACTCTCCTATCTAACTGTGACTCAACGTTCAATGAGCTATGAACCGACACCCCAAGGTCCCTTTGTTCGTCAATATTCCCTATGACATTACGATTAAGTTATAACTCCTGTTGAGGATTTCTTTCCCAAAATGCAGCACCTCGCATTTATCTAAATTAAAGTCTATCTATCACCCCTCACCGCATTGGTTCATGTCATCAAGAACCAGTTGTAATACGAGAAAACCTCCTTTGCTGTCCACTACACCGCCGATTTTCGTGTCATCTCCAAACTTATTAACTATACCTCTTCAGCTCACATCCAAATAATTGATATAAATGATGAAATTGGTTGAGTGTTTTGGTTCAATCCAACTATTGATTGTGTGTGTAAAGTTTAAATTTCTCTTAGTTCAGGCTTTTTCAGTTTCTGGAGGCAGTCTGAGAGGTCACGAGTTTACATATTTGGGTGGCACCTTTACCAAAACACTACTCGGGTACTTGCCTTGCACCCATCCTCCTCCACGAAACAAAAAAAAAGAAAATTAGGTGCATTGGTTGGTAAAGTGGCAAGTGTATTCTTTCGAGTCTCATTTTTTTTCAGCCGTGTACTTGGGAATTTAGATGAGTGGGAATGGAGTTTCGGCAGTTGAATATTCCTCCTGCAGTATGTGTGGTGGTATGGGTCGCCTCTAGTGTCACTGCTGACTTCATTTGTGGGAAGTTCACACAACTCTAGATCCTCGAGAATCGTGTTAGGGAACGGGAGCGGGAGCTGGATGAACTTTGGATCATTCGGGAGGCGGAGGGGATTATTGAGAACCGCTATTGGGAGGTAGATACTCGACAGCTACGTGAAGAAGGTAGTTTGGTTACCTTCAGGGGTAATAAAGGGAAGCTGAATGTCAGTACAGGATTCTCCCCTCAATAACAAGTGTGCCGTTTTGGATATTGATGGGAAGGATTACTTACCAGGGGTAAGAAATATGGCACCGGTCTTTGGCGCACAATCTAACACTTTTATTGAGAGGGGAAGGGGGAAGAGAAGAGCTTTAGTCACTGGGGACTCTATAGTGTGGAACAGTTCAGAGGTTTTGTGGGAATGAGAGAGAATCACAATTGGTGTGTTGCCTCCCAGGTGCCAGGATACGTGATGTCTCTGATCATCTTTTCAGGAACCTTGAGGAGAGGATGAGCAGCACATGTTGTGGTCCACATAGGCACCAACAACATAAGTAGAAATAAAGGTGGGAATCTAAGGCAGAAATTCAGGGAGGTAGGGTGGAAGCTTGGAGATGGAACAAACGGTGGTTAACACTGGATGGCAGCCTGTGTCACGTGCTAGTGAAGCAAGGAATAGCGAGACGGTAGAGTTGAATATATGCCGACCGGGATGGCGCAAGAGGAAGGGTTTTGGAGTTTGGGTAATTGGAGCTCTTTCTGGGCAAGGTGGGACCTCTCTAAACAGGATGGTCTTCACCTAAACTAGACGGGTACCAATATCCCGTGGGGTGTTTGTGTGTGTGTGTGTGTGTGTGTGGGAGGGGCGGGTGGGTTCGAATTTGCTAATCCTCTTTGTAGAGAAGTGTTAAATCAATACAACAACGAAATGGGAATCTGAATTGTTGGTCCAGTGTACAGGTGGTTGAGGGTAGTGTGGTCAGGGATAGGATTACAAGGTCGATTGTGGGCATTGACAATCACGATGCTGGTTTGAAATGTGTTTGACTTCAATGCCAGGAGAATCCAGAGTTACGTGGTTGCAGCATGGATTCGTGCCTGGGAGTTCTATGCTGTGTCCATTTCGCAAACATGGCTAGAAGAGCGACAGGATTAATTGAAACAGAATCTGGGATTTGGATGTTTTAGCAAGAACAGATATGATGTCAAAAGAGGAGGGACGTGTGGCATTGTTAATCAAGGGCATTGCAGCAGGACTCATCCCCTGAGGTAGTTTGGGCAGACATTAGAAACAGGAAAGGAGAGATCTGCCTGTTGGGAGTTTTCGAAGTGTCCCTGGAATGTAGAGAATGGAGAGCAAAGACGGTTGTTGAAAGGAGCGAGAGTGACAAATTAGTGGTTGTACTGGACATTAAATTCCTGACTATTGACTGGGAATACTATAGGTCAAGTAGGTCAGATGGTCATTTTTTGTACAATGTGTGCAGGAATTTTTTCTGACAGAGCATGTAAACACGCCAACTAGGGACGCTGCTCTTTCGGATTTGGTACTGAGTAATGACACTCCCAGGTGTTACTTTGGAGGTAGGCTAGCACTTTGGCTATAATGACCATAATTCTGTTTTATTTGCAATAGAATTGGGCAGAGAAAGGTTATACCGCAGGGAAAGAGGTATAGTTAGGGGAAAAGCAATTATGATGTGATTAACAAAGAATTAGAATGGGATAGAAACTGCAGGCAATGGAGGCTCTTGATATGGCGTGAAGGTTCAGTTAGCGGGCTTAGAAATTATGTTATCCAAAATCTCTCTAAAATTCGGATTAAGAAGATCCATGAGGGGACATGAGAACATGTTCGCGGATAGTATCAAAGGAAACCCTAATGCCTTCTATTGGTATATTAGGAATAAAAGAACGACTACAGTAAGATTCATGCCAATCAAAGATAGCACTGAAAAGTTGTGCGTAGAATCTGAGGACATAGGAGAAGCACCTAGTTTGCAAAAAGGCAATGTTAGTGTGAATATGGAGATAAGGGCTACAAGATTAGATGAGATCGAGGTTGAAAAAGAGGAGGATTTTTCGCAACTTTGCAAGATCTGAAGTTAGGTCGTGCCTCACTCAACTTATTGAGGTATTCGAGAAGTTGACAACACAGGTGTGTCAAAGTAAAGCGGTTGAGGTGGTGTATTTGGACTTCAGTAAGGCGTTTGATATTGTTCCCCATGGTAAGCTATTGAACAAAATACGGAGTTTCAGGATTGAAGGTGGTTTAGCAGTTTGGATCAGAAATTGGCGAGCTGAAAGAAGACAGAGGGTAGTGGTTGATGGGAAATATTCATCCTGGAGCTCAGTTACCGTGGTTTGCCGTAAGGATCTGTTTCGGGACAACTGCTGTTTACCATTTTTATAAATGATCTGAAGTTGGGTGTGAAAGGATGGGTTAGTAAATTTGCGAATGGTACTAATGTAGTCAGAGTTGTGGATAGTGCAGAAGAATGTTGTGGGTTGCAGAGAGACAAAGATACGATGCAGAGCTGGGCTGAGAAGCAACAAATGGAGTTTAATGCTGAAAGGTCTGTGGTAGTTTACTTTGGAATAAGTAACAGGATTGTGGAGTACTAGGTTACTGGTAAATTTTTGACAATGCAGATGAACAGAGATCTCGGTGTCCAGGTGCATAAATCCCTGAAATTTGCCACCAATCTTTATAAGTTTATTAAGAAGGCACAAAATTTGTTGGTGTTTATTGGTAGGGGTATTGAATTCCGAGCCACGATGTCATGCTTTAGCTGTACAAGACACTGGTAAGGCCATACCTGGAGTATTGTGTGCAGTTGTGGTCACTGCATTATACGAAGGACGTAGAAGATTTGAAAAGGCTTCAGAGGGTTTACGAGGATGTTTCCTGGTACGGAAGGAAGGTTCTGCGAGGAAAGGTTGAGGGAACAGAGGCAGTTTTCATTGGAGAGTTAAAGGTTGAGATGTGACTCAATCGAAGCGAATCAGATAATCAGAGGAGTAAATAGGTTGGAGAGTGAGAGCCTTTTTTCCTCGGATAGTGAAGGCTAACACGAAGGAGCGTAGCTTTCAATTGAGTAGTGACAGCTTCAGGACAGAGTTTGGAGTGGTTTCTTTTCTCAGATTAATAGGGCGTACCTGCAACACTTCTGCCTGCAGCAGTAGTCGGACTCGCCGACGTTAACTGCAAAATTGGACATACATATGGATAATAATGGAATGGAGTAGGTTAGGTGGGTAGCAGATTAATTTCACAGACTGGCGTAACACCGAGGTCCGAAGTGCCTGTAACGTTGTTTGTTCTAAATCAAACAATCAGGGCAAGAATCAATAAAGCAGAGAACAAAGTCGGAATCCAATACAAGAGTCCACCAGGGAAGGCAGATGAACTCGGAATGAGTAACATGAGTAAAATGTGGCTCATGGATGGACAGGACGGGCATCGATATGCTCCAGGATACAAATGTTCCAGGAAGCATGGGGATGGAGGGCGGTCGTGGAGCGGAATGCTACAGGTGTGGTGATTTGGTAAGGGAGAGTATTAATGCTGTACATAGGGAAAATATTGCTGTGAATACATCCCGGGGCGTTTTTGGGTGAAACTGAGAAATACGAAAGGGATGATAACCTTATCGCAATTGTATTAGCCATCCCATAATAGACAGCAGGAAATTGAGAAACAAATAAGAAATGAGATTTCCGTCATATGTAAGAACAATAGGGTGGTTGCGGTCGGGGATTGTAACTTTCCAAACGTACATTCGGATTGCCAACGGGTTTAGTTGGGCAGGATTTTAAATGTGTACAAGGAAGCTTTCTGACTCAGTATGCAGATGCTCCGACTGGGAATAGTGTAAAAATTGACCGACGTTTGGGAAATAAGGCAGGGGCGGCGGTGTCAGTAGGGGAGCACATTGAGACCAGAAACTGCAACACTATTAATTATAAAATAGTGAAGGAAAAGAATCGACTGGATATTAAAGTTTAAGTTCAACATCGGAGGAAGGATAATTTTGATGATATTAGGCAAAAACTTACAAAAGCTGATTTGGAGTGAGGGGGATTGTAGAGGAGATGTCAAGAGATAAAGGCACTGCTGGAAAATGTGGGGAGCTTTCAGAAATGAGATAACGAGTGTCCAGAAGCAGTATATTCCATTCGGTTGAAAGCAAAGACTAGTAGATGTAGGGAATCCTGGATGATGAGAGAAATTAAGATTAGGTTAAAAGAAAGAAGATATAGACAGGAGAGATCGAGAGAATCCTTAGAAGAGTATAAAGGCAGTAGGAGAAAACTTAAGAATGAAACCAGGAGGGAAAAAAAGGGGGCACAAAACAGCTTTGGCAAATAAGGTTAAGGAGACCCCAAAGGGTTTTGAAAACACGTTAAAGACAAAAGGATAACTATGGACAGAACAGGGCATTTCAATTATCAGTAAGGCAGACTATGTGTGGAGCCGTAGGAGATGGGGAGATGCGAAACGAGTGTTTTGCAGCAGTGTTTACTGTGGAGAAAATACAGAGCGTGGGGAATTAGATGGTGAAATCTAGAAAAATGTCCATATTACAGAGCAGGAAGTGTGGGATGTATTGAAACACATAAAAGTGGACACATCTCCAGGATCTGATCAGGTATATCCTAGAGCTTAGTGGGAAGTGATTATTCGTCACTTTGATGAGATATTTGTATCATCATAGTAACAAGTGAGGTGCCAGAATACTGGAAGTTGGCTATCGTCGTGCCACTATTTCAGAAATATGTTCAGGAAATGTGTGGGAATTATGGACCAGCGAGCATGCCATCTGTGGTGGGCAAGTTTTTGGAGGAAATCCTGAAGGACAGGATGTACAACTATTTGGAAAGGCAAAGACTGATTAGGGAAAGTCAACGTGGCTTTGTGAGTGAGAAATCATGTCTCACAAACTTAGTTGTGTTTTTTGAAGATGGAACGAAGAGGATTCATGAAGGCAGAGATGTGGATATGACCTATACGGACTTCAGTTTGACAAGGTTCCCCATGGGAGACTGGTTGGTAGGTTAGATTTCATGGAATATATGGAGAACGAGTCATTTGGATGGAGAACTGACTTTAAGGTACAAAACAGATGGTGGTGGTGGAGGTTGCTGATCTTACTGGACGCCTGTCACTAGTGGCGTGCCATAGGAATTGGTGTCGTTCCACTCCATTTTATCATTTATAAGAATTCGTTGAATGTAAATGTAGGTATAATTAGCAGATGACAACAAAATTGGAGGTATCGAGGACAGCGAAGTTGAGATGGGCCACTGAGCTGAGGAGGAGCAAATGGACTTTAATTTAGTTAAATGCGAGATGCTGTATTTTGGAAATGAAAATCTCAGCAGGACTTATAAACTTCACGGTAAAGTGCAACGGAGTGTTGCTGAACAAAAAGACGTTGGAGTGCAAGTTGATAGTTCCTTGAAAGTAAAGTCGCAAATTGATAGAATAGTGAAGAAGACATTTCATATGCTTTCCTTTATTGGTCAGAGCATTGAGAACAGGAGTTGGGAGGCCATGTTGCGGCTTTACAGGGCATTGGTTAGACCTTTTTCGGAACACTGAGTGCAATTCTGTTCTTCCTATCGGAAGGATGTTGTGAAACTTGAAGGGGTTCAGAAAAGATTTACAAGGATTACAAAGTTATGTCTGTGAAGGTATTGGTGGAGCTTCCTGACTCCAAATATAACTGCCAAATCTTAGACAATAGACAGAGCATTGTTGTTGTTAGCGTTGGAGGCTTTGAACAATAGAGAGAGGTTGAATCGGCAGGGGGTGTTTTCCCTGCAGGCTGAGCGAAGACCTTATAGAAATTTATAAAATCATGGCCGTGCATCAAAAGGATAAACAAACAAAATGTTTTCTCTGGGGTGAGCAAGTGCAGAACTAGAGGTTTAGGGTGAGAGGAGAAAGATAAAATGGGAACCTGACGGGCAACTTTTTCACACAGAGAATGGTGCGTAATTGGAATAAGCTGCCAGATGAAGTGGTGGAGGCTGGTACAGTTCCAGCATATAAAAGGAATCTGGATGGGGGCATGAATCGGAAGGGTCACAAGGATATGGACCAAGTGCTGGCAAATGGGACTAGTTTAGGTGAGAATATCTGCTTGGCATGGATGAGTTGGACCGAAAGGGTTGTATTCGTGCTGTACTTCTGAACGACTCTATAACTAGCATTTGACCATTCAGTTTAATAATGGCTGTTCGGCCCATCGAGTCTGCATCAACAGTAAAAATAAATCTATCAAATGGTCTGATTTTACATCAACTTAGTATATTTTTCTTTTGAAATATTATCTTGCACTGAGATAGTTTTAAACT
Organism: Chiloscyllium punctatum; assembly: GCF_047496795.1. NCBI lineage: Eukaryota > Metazoa > Chordata > Chondrichthyes > Orectolobiformes > Hemiscylliidae > Chiloscyllium > Chiloscyllium punctatum. The sequence continues at coordinate 27,252,185 of NC_092789.1, read as the reverse complement.
GTTTTTTTACAGGATAATAGAAGGGAAGGATTTGACGAAAGAAATCGGATATTAACATCATGTCAAGGTCTGAAAGCACTTGATTTTGTCAGTATGTGAACATCATGGAACTTTCCATGTGGAGAGAGATATGTTTCTCTGTTCTGTCTACTTCAAATTAAAAACAAAAACATTATGATACATACACATCCTTGTGAGAGAGTTTCAGTGCACGGAGAGTGAGAAAAACTTAAAACAGCCTAAAAAGAAAATTGCACAATTCACACCAGAGACAGACCATTCACACATTCTCTGGACGTGGCTTCAACTGATTGTTAAACCTGGAGAGAGAATGCGAACAGTTTCAGCATGGATAAACCCTGGAAATGTGTGCATTGTGGGAAGGTATTCTATTATCCATATGCTCTTGTGATTCATGAGTGGAAACACACTGGGGAGAGGCCTTTCATCTGTTTGGTGTGTGACAAAGGATTCAGTGTTATCTCCAATCTGCTGACACACCAGAAGGTTCACGCTGTGGATAGGCCATGCAACTCTGACCGTGCGAAGGGACTCGTTGATACATCTGCTCTGCTGACACTCAAGCAAGTGTGTAATCGGAGGAGGGCATTCCCGGCTCTGATTTAGGGAACGAATTTACCAGTTCAGCTAACGTGATGAGAGACAAGCGAGGTCACGCTGAGGAGAGGCCGTACAATCGCTGTGATTGTTTGAAAGGATTCGTTCACTTATCTGGCTTATTTATTCACCAGCCGGTTCACACTGGGGAGAAGCTGTTCACCTGCTCTCAGTGTGGGAAGTGATTCACAGGTTTAACCCCTTTCAGAGAAATCAGTAAGTCCACATTGCGATGAGTCCATTCCCCTGCTTTCAGTGACAATAGACAGTAGACAATAGATGCAAGAGGAGGCCATTCTGCCCTTCGAGCCTGCACCACCAGTCAATATGATCATGGCTAATCATCCTTACTCAGTATCCTGTTCCTGTCTTATCTCCATAACCCTTGACTCTACTATCCTTGAGAGCTCTCTCCAACTCTTTCTTAAAAGAATCCAGAGACTGGACTCCACTGCCCTCTGGGCAGAGCATTCAACACAGCCACCACTGTCTGGGTGAAGAAGTTTCTCCTCATCGCTGAACTAAATGGTCTACCCCGTATGTTTAAGCTGTGTCCTCTGGTTCAGCACTCACCCATCAGCGGAAACATGTTTCCTGCCTCAAGAGTATCCAATCATTTCATAATCTTATATGACTCAATGAGATCCCCTCTCAGTCTTCTAAATGCAAAGGCAATACAAGCCTAGACGCTCCAATCTTTAAGCGTAAGGTAGTCCCGCCATTCCAGGAAATGACCTCGTGAACCTACCCTGCACTCGCTCAATAGCCAGAGTAAATAGCCAGTGAGGGGAATTATTTACTGCACACACAACAGCGAGGTCTCACTGGGGAGACGCCGTTTGTCTGCAAACTGTGTCCCCACAAGGTGGGCAAAGATTGGTGCTGAAGATGTAACTGTGACAGTGACACTGATATGTTCTCACTGTAAAAGGGTGGAACTTTTCATTCAAATTGCTGGTGATCAAGGAGTAAAAAAGTGTGGGTAAAAGTGGCTCCTGTTTCCCCAGGGAAATGTTCTATCAAAAAGGGAAGCTTCTGCACAGCCATTTTTTCCAACGCAATTACCACGAATTAAAATCGGTGCAATCAATTCTGAAGCATTTATATTTTCAGCAATGTCACTCCAGTTGTCAAAGAAAAAAAATTATTTTGAGTTGCCGGCTTAGCTGAAACGTTTCTTTGAAAAAGAAATTTCCAAATGTTCGTTGCATTAATCGGAAATATGTTTAAAAAACAAATTTAGAAATCAATTTTGCCCCTCAAACATAAAAATGCATCAGAAAAACATAACCATGGAAGATTGTAACCAGCCATGAACGAATTGCCGGGCTTTTGACAGGCGGCTGTGTCAACACACACAGTGGAACATTTTCAGACAGAAAACTCTAGAAATCACAGGTTAAAGAATGGAAAACTGGGGAGGAGTGGAAGTAACTTCCAGTCGGCTATGGCATAGGTTTGGTTGATCCCTTCAGAAAGTGAATGAGTCTTCAAGACTTCATGCTTTAAAAATCTTCGGCTGTAAAAGTGAAATTGAATTTAAAACGTTATAAGGATAATTTGGATTGTGTTTTAAAAGGATGCTTTCTTTCGCTTCCCATTTGCGCAATAAAGTTTGTTTATGTTTAACAAAGTGACCTGTAGTGCCATGAATCTTTAACTTACTTGCTGAATGTTTCAAAGTACCTCTTAACGCTGACTGTCCTGACAAAGATTGCAGGAATCTTGACACCTGTGGACAAAGAAGACCAGCGTCAGTCAGTGAGAAGCTCCACACACTGAGACAGCAGAAGCCAGTCAGGCTCAGAAAGTGATGGCCAGATAAAGCATCTCATTAAGGACCGAGCTCCTAAAGCCAGTGCTTCCAAATAAATATGTTGGACTATAACCTGGTATTGTGGGATTGTTAGCTTCGGCCAGATAAAATATGTAATTAAATTACCAAGCCCGCAGTGTGATGAATTTGTTTTTGGTTGACACCGGGAGCATTTCAGCAGATCGACTTTTGAAAATGTTTGAATGGGAATGTCACTGGCAAGGCCAGCATCGCGTGCCCATCTCTAACTGTCTCTAACTGTCCCTGAACAATGATGGGGTATCCATCAGCGTCTGGAAGTGCTGCATACCGAGTCCCTGTGTGCATCTGGAGCACATGTCCTCTGTAGAGCAAATGTCAGTTGACTACTTAAGTTGTTATTCTTGCAAATGGTCGTGTCGAATGCTTTGAATTGGGAGGGTGGGTGGTGTTATCTGGTGAGAGAGAAAACATCAGCACAATACTTGAGTCCAGACTGCATCACTTGTCCGTCCCTTTCACTCCTCACCTGACACACATTCACACACTGGCCCCAGATCTGAAATCCATACAGAGGTTGCTCACTCCCATCTGGATGATATGCGAAGAAGGCAATCTCAGCTCCTGAAGCTCACTCACAGAATCATAGAGTTCTACAGCACGGAGACAGGCCCTTTGGCCCAAACTGATACTTGCTTACCAAAATGTCTGTTCACGCTAAATCCATTTCCCTACCCCTGGCCTATTTCCTTCTATTCATTTCGTATCTATATGTTTGTCCAAATGGCACTTACATGTTGTTAATATAACCGTCTTAACAACTTCCACTGGAAGCTCATGCCATATGCATATCACCCTCTATTAAGAAAAAGTTGACGCTCAGGTTCCCTTCTGTTCTTTCCACAATGGCCTTAAACTGATAACCTCGAGTCCTCGGTAAAATTCCCCGATTCCCGCACTCTCGGAAAAAGACTGAGTGCATGCACCCTATCCATGCCTTTCATGAATTTATGCACCTCATTAAGGTAAACTTCAGTCTCCCACGCTCTAAAGAAAGTGTCCTATTTTGACCAACATTTTATTATAAAAAAGCCTGTTTAGTCCAAACAGCATCCTTGTAAATTTCGACTGCACTTTTTCCAGCTTATGACATCCTTCCTGTAAATAGCTCATCAGTACTGTACACGTGATTCCAAGTGTTGCCTGACCAATGTGTTGTATGACTGCAACATAATTTCCTAGTGTCGATACTGAATGCTCCGACTAATGAAGGGAAGTATATCGAAAAACTTATTCACTGCTCTGCCTATCTCTGGTTCCGCTTTCATAGAACTGTGAATCTGAACTCTAAGATTCCTCTGTTCCACGACATGCCTTAAGGCCCTACCATCACATAAAAATTCTACCTTGATTTGACTTTCCAAAAAAGCAAGACCTCACACTTATCTATATTCAACTCCATTTGCCATTTCCCGGCCCACTTCTTCAGCTAACCAAGGTCATGCTGCGATTTCTGTAAAACTTCTACACTGTCAATGATACCAGCTATTTCAGCTTCATCACCAAACTTACTAACCATGCTTTGACATTCTCTAACAAGTCATTGATACACAAAATAAACAGCAATGGACCCAGCACCGACCCCTGAGGCACGCCACTAACGACAGGCCTCCAGTCCGACAAGCATTCTTCCACTATCATTCTCTGCTTCCCGCGTGGAGTTTGCACGTTCTCCCCGCGACTGCGATTGTTTCAATCGGGTGCTCCGGTTTCCTCCCACAGTCCAAGAATGTGCAGGTTAGGTCAGTTGACCATGCTAAATTGCCCCTAGTGTTCGATGAATGGGTAAATGTAGTGGAATGGGTCTGGATGGGTTCCTCTTCGCAGCGTCCGTGTGGACTTGTTGAGGCAAAGTGACTGTTTCCATACTGTCAGTAATCTAATGTAATTTACCCACCACAGATGTTACAGTTACTGTTCTTTTGTTCACAGGCTTTTCTTTGAAGCCCTTCTTGAATGTGCAACAACATTTGCTCTCCTCCAGTCGTCTGGCTGTAGCTAATTCTGTTGTGAACCTAATAGCTCGGGCCCCAGCAACTTCTTCTCTGGACTCATGCAGTGTTCTTGGATGTATCTGGTCAGGGGCGGGAAAAGTGGCCACATTCATAGTTTCTAATACATCCAACACCGCATCTACTGTGGTATGGATTGCCGCAAAGATATCACCACTAACCTCCCCACGTCCCCAAGGCTTCATGTCTTTCTCCACAGTGAACACAGAGGAGAAATATTCATTGAGAAACGCGCCCATCTCCGGCGATTCTACACGTACGTGTCCACGAGGGTCATTGAGGGGCTTTAATATCTCTGTAGTTATCATTTTCGTATAATACAATGAAAGTAACTCTTTGGAATCGCGGTAACCTTCTCAGCTAAGATTATGTCGTACACACTTTTCGCCCTCATGATTTATTTCCAAAGTAAATTCCTGTAATCCCTGTATACATCCAGGGACTCTCTCGATCCCGACTAATTGCACCTAAGCCACACCTACTTGTTTCTGCACAAAGCCTCAACATTATTTATCATCCAAGTTGTTCCTGCCATTCTAGCTCTTCGCTCACACAGGAATATATAGTGATGGAACTGCAGCAATCTCAATTTCAAGGGCCTCCCACTTGCCATTTATCCTGTTACCTGCAAACAACTTTTTTCCAATCAAGACCTGCAAGCTCCTGTCTACTTCCATCAAATTTGACCATTCAGCAATTTTGGACTTGAACCTGTGGACCAGTTTTGTCCCTCTTTATGTCTCGTTTAAAATTAACAGAGCTATGGTTACTGGTCACAATTTGATCCCCAGGGTCACCTCAGTCGCCTGTTCTGCTGTATTTCCAAGTGAAGCTTTAGCTTTGCCCAATCTGGAATAGGACCCTCCATATAATGCTTGAAGAAACTTTCCTGAACGAATTTAGCAAATTCCAACCCATCGAAGTCCTGTAGCCTCTATGTTAGAAAAATTAAAATCCACTATTGTAACAACCCTCTTGCTCCTTCAAGTCTCCTCGATCTCCCTGCATATATGTTCTCGTTATTCCTATTGACTATTTGGTGGATTATAGTATAACATTACCATTACATGCTTGGTTCTAAGCTCCATTTATAAAGCCTCAGTGGATGATTCTTCAGTTATTACATCTGACCATTGCTTGAATATGCGTCTTCATCAAAAGCCTTCAGATCTTCCTCTCCCCTTCCACCACCTGCATCCTGCCAGAAGCACCCGTACATGGTCCCCTTGTGGATGGTTGATGGGCAAGGGAATGCGACAGTCAATGTTCCTATTTCTCACTCCCTTCTGGATGATGGGGGAATCCGTCAGTCCTAGCTCCTGTTGCACAATTCTTTGAGGGTGATGTGCGAAAGACTGGATGGGGAAATATGTGCTCCCTCTTCTCACTCCATTGTGCATGTGGTTGAAGGGTTTGGGGAGTCATTGGGATTCAGTCCCAGCTGCTATTGCTGCCCACGAGGAAATGTCCAATTAGGATAAAGTGGACCCTGGCAGGGTGTGGGGCCAATGATCATTGAGGAGGGATTCGGCACCAACAATTGGAGGAAGGGTGGAAACTCAGCTGTGATTGACCAAGCCAATATAAAGGCAGCGAGATGTTATGATGAGTTGTGATGATTCACTTGTTGGGCCAACGGAGAAGGCGGGCAGCGAGAAGAACATCGAATCAAATGAGCTGTGGGAGGGTGATTGATAGCGTGCCTACGGCAAATCCATTGTGTTTTCCCTGGAAGGCCATTGGAATAGCGTGAGGGTGTTGAGGGACTGTTGGATTGTCCAATTTCAGGACGTTATTCAGGGCGAATGGGCAATAATGAGAGGGAAATATCCACATCACATCCAATCAGAATATGGATAATGAAGAGGTGTTCTGTGGGGATTGGCCAGTACAACACATTGGAACGTTGGGAAGATGAGCAAATGGCCGGCGGGCTGCTGAGCCAATCGTAATGGGAAAAATGGGCGGGGCAGCACAATGGAGTGTGGAAGCAATCACTTCGAGGGAAGGGTAGGTGGGAACATATGATGGACAGAGGCCCACTTCAATCGAAAGTCAATGGCTTGGCAGGAGACAAGGATGGATCTGCCTAACAGCCAATAGGAGGCAGCGGTGCGGTTGGAGTCGATTTTGAAAGGAAAAGGTGACAAAGATGAAAAAATGAGAGAGCGGGAGAAAGTGGGAAGTGAATGTTCAGTTATATTGTGTGTCACAGAGTCAGTGTCTGCGCGGGAATTCTAATTAAAAGTCCATATGACTGTGAACCCTTTTTATTCGTGGCCCCGTTCAGATTCCTTTTGATTCTTATAACTGTACAAGCCTCTTTCATTTCATTGGGCAGCTTATTCCATATACGCCCCACTCTCTGCGTGAAAAAGTTACCCCTTAGGTCCCTTTTATATCTTTCCCCTATCACCCTAAATCTCTGCCATCTCCAGTTCTGGACTCCCCCACCCCACGGAAAAGACCTTGTCAATTTATCCTAACCATGCAATTCCTGATTTGATAAACTTCAGCTTTCGAAGCCCCAGGTAAAACAGCCACAGCCGATATAGCTTCCCTCTGGAGCTCAAACCCTCCAACGTTTGCAACATCCTTGTGATTTGTTTCTCAACCCTTTTCAATTTCACAATATATTTCCGAAAAAAGGGAAATGAGAACTGGAAATGAAATTCCAAAAGTGCCCTCATCGATGTCCTGTACAGCTGCAACATGACTTCCCAATTCTGAGATTCGATGCTTCGTTCAGGAAAGAAAAATTTGCAAATAAAGTTTTTCACCAGCCTTTCTATCTGATACTCCACATCCATGGAACGATGCAGGTATACCCCAGATCCCTTTCTTTTGTGACACTCTGCAGGGACATATAATTAACTGTGTATGTCCTGCCTGGGGTTGCCTTACCAAAATGAAGCATCTCACCATTCTCAATATTGAAATCCATCTACAACTCATTGTCCCATCTGATAACGTTCCTGTTGGACTCTGATTTTTTTCAGCGTTGACCCTATAGTTGTTGTCACCTTGGCTCCAGCTGGAGCTCTGTAGATAGTGGGCTCGAGCTGATCAACTGCCCTCCCCATGCCCGCCGGCACTAAATCAAAAATCGTAGATCCTTGCCTGCACAAATGTAGTCACCATCTCCATATTAGTTCTCCCTCAGCCTCAAATCACCCGCTCTGCTACCTTTACACTTCCACGGCCATTCGCTTTTTTTTTCCACCTACGCCCTCCCACTCGAGGTTCACTTCCTCCTACTGCTCCATTTGGGCACTGCAGCCACCATACGACCGGTTAACATTGCTGTCTCACTGTGTCAGGGAGCTGGGTTCGCTCCCACCCTCAGGCGACGATCTGTGTGGAGTTTACACATTCTTCCAGTGTCTGCGGTTTCCTCCTGGTACTCCGATTTCCTGCGACAGTCCAGGTTTTGGAAACTAGCCATGCTAAACTGCCCAGTTGACCTGGGGTGTTTCTGGTAGACGCATGAGTCAGGGGTTCGTGCAGAATAATCGGGACGGGAATTGGTCAGGATACACTATGAATTTTGGTGCGGACTTGTTGGGCCGAATGGTATGTTTCCACACTGCAGGGTGGTAATTTTTAAAGAACCCACAAAGATAGGAAGACGCAGTCCTGTTGCTTCCTTCCTAAAATGCCCTCCCCTTTCCGATTGATCAATCCCCGCCATTGTTCATCTTCATCATTCCCATCCACCGACTGATCCTGTGACCCTGCTCTGTCATTGATTGTTCTCTCCCTGTGTCCCTCCCTCTCTTTACTCCATCTCTGATTATGTGTGACCCCTTTTCTCTCTCTCTTCGCCTGTCCTGAAATCCTCGCCCCTATTCGGCCAACTTGCTTTGTTCTGGCTCATCTGCTGGACAGTTCATCCAGACTTGACACCAGAAACCGGAAGAGGGGCACCGGGCGTCCCGGCGGCTAGTGCCTGAGTCCAGTGAGTTATGTCAGGGAGCAGCAGGAACATATATCCTCCGAATTCACTCCACGTACTAGTTTAACATTAACCCCTGCCTGAAAACCCTGTTCACTGTTATTCCATGGTGAGCTGTTGAACTGCAGGAGGCTTTGCGGTCCCCTACCGTTCGTGTCTATCTCGGAGTTGTGACATGATCACCTGAGGATTCCTTTCGGCCCATCACAGCTAGGGTGGGCTCCCCGTGTGTCAGTTCAAGTGTTCTCCAGTCTCTGCATCCTCCTTACCCTGCCCGGTCCTCTGCTGGTGTGCCAATGGTGTGGCTTTCAGAGGCATTTTTTCACGGATTGTCTTTTAGAGAGGTTGAATGAGAGGAGCCAAGGTCTCTGTGAGGAAGTTAACATCGCGTGACGCCTTGCACTTGCATATATTATTGTTTGGTTTTCGATTGTCGTTGACGGATTCTAAATTTTTCTTTTTTTTCTTCTCACTTAAAGTAGTTTGACCGGTCGCGAACCGTGAACCAGGAAAGGAGCAGTCAGTTTATTGAGAGTTTTCCACAGCGCCCCCCAACACCCCAAATAGCAACAGAGGAAAGGAGGAGCAGATCGGGATGCAACTTTTGGAAAGGAGCAGAAATAACAGGTTGTTGTAATGGGTGACTTTAACTTCCCGAATATTGATTAGAACCAACACTTATGACCTGTCAGAGAGCCTCTCTGCTAATTAAACCCAAAACACAGAAAAGCCCATCTTGTTTCGTAATCTGTTAAAGAATAAGCGATAGGTAACTGCACACATTCCACGATTTAATGGAAAAAATAGCAACTTTATTATTTAACTCCAAAAGAGAATTTTAAACAACAACTGTTAACAACTCTGATCCACATTTCAATTAAAGACATGTTATCCCATTCGACTACTGACTTGTAATCTACTTATATGTCAAACCCCCTATTCAATTTACAACATATCAATTTTCAAAAAAAGACAGTAATGTCGATCCTCCTCTGTAGATCACCGTGGGTAGTGTTTGGTTTTTTGATGAAAATGTTTTTGATATGAATAAGGTACCTTTCAGAGAGAGAGTTTACAGCAGTTTGTATGACAATGGCGGGTGGTGCTCTCTCTCTGGCTAATTGACCAAATTGTTTGCTTTTTATGCCCCAAGTCGGATTGTCTTTTTGGTTTGATGTTGTCAAAATAGTAAACATCAAATTTGTTTGGGATTTAGTTTCTTGGGGTATAATTTAAGGCGTTTGGTTAAATTCGAATTGCTGTGAGAACATAGCAATTAACATGTCTCACAGCCAAAGATTACATTTATTCCTTTTACCAGCAGACGCTGAGACTGCTGTCAATCCCATCACAGCTTTCTGCATTCACTCGCTCAGAAAGTTAAAGTACATGCTCTCAACTTCACAAAAATACACAATTCAATTATTTTGGTTGGAGGCCATTTTTGTTTCAGGTGTGTCCAGGAAAGGTACCTGACAAAATAAGGAGACATGCCGACTGCAGGGGAGGAGATATTGGATTTGATGCTTGGCAACCAATCATAACAGCTGTCTGATCTCACGGTGGCAGAGCATTTCAGTGGTCGTGATCACAACTCCCTGACCTTTACGATATTCGTGGAGAGAGATAGGAGTAGATGGTATAGGAAAAGATTTAATTGGGGGAGGGGGAATTACAATGTTATTACGCAAGAATTGGGACACCTAAATTGGAACACGTGCTCTCAGGGAAATGCATGACAGAAGTGTGGAGATTGTTTCAGAAGCACGTGCTAGTAGTGATGGATAGGTTTGTCCCTCTGAGAGAAGGAAGGGATAGTAGATTGAAAGAACCATGAATTCCAAGCGATGTGGCCCATCACGTCAAGAGGATAAAGGAAACTTCCATAAAGTTGATGAAGTACGGATCAAACAGGGCATTGGGTGGTTCCGGTTGTAACGAGGAACGAACTGAAGAATGGATTAAGTTAGGCAAAAGCGGGCATGAAAATTATGTCGCGAGTAGGATCAAGGAAAACCCTAAGTCATTCGACACTTTCGTGAGGAACAAGAGGATGGCCTGAGTGAGGGTTGGGCCGTGCAAGGACAGTGGAGGGAACTTGCGCTTGGAGTTGAAAGTGGTTGGGTAGTTCCTGATTGAATACATTGCTTCAGCATTCACTAATGAAAGGAACCTTGATGTTTTGGAGGACAGTGTGAAAAAGATTGACATTCTAGAACAGGTTAGTGTATAACAGGATAATGTGCTAGCATTTTTTATAAACACAAGGATAGATAAATGCACTGGGTGAAATGAGATATTCACTAGGATACTACAGGAAGCGAGCGAAGAGGTTTGCCAACTTTGGCGAAGATCTTTGCATCCTCAATATCCACTGGAGTAGTGTAAGATGATTGGAAGGTGGCAAGTGTTATTCCCGCCTTCAAGAAAGAGAATACGGTTAATCCTGGCAATTACAGACCTGTTAGTTTTAAGTCAATAGAGGGCACATAACAGGAGTGGATTCTGAGAGACATAATTACTTGGAAAACCGTACTTTGATTTGAGATAGTCATGATGACTTGATTAGGGGCAGGTCATGTCGCAAAAACCTGATTGAATTCTTTGAGGATGTAACAACACACGTTAATGAAGGTAGAGTGGTATATGGATTTTTGCAAGTCATTTCATATGGCTCTTCTGACATTTGACATTGTAGTGTCATTCAGAAAGTAAGGAGGCATGGGATACAGGCACATCTGGCTGGTTGGATTTAGAATTGCCTGGCCCAATTAAGACTGAGGGTGATAGTAGATGGATAGTATTCAGCCTGTCGCTAGGTGACTGCAATTGAGTGGTGTTCTGCAGGGCTCCTCCTCACCATCCCATTCACTCGTCAACTTCGGTCTCAATATTTCCAGAAAAGTGGTGATATTACTGTTCTTTGGGCTATATCTCTTTCTTCTGTACATCAGTAAGACTTTATGCATCTTCATCAAAACCTATGTGTTTTGTCCATGCCAATCAACGGGTAACTGAGAGTTTGAAGTACAGGGTGACTCACCAGCTTTGATAGTTGCTCAGTGTCGAAACGATTTCAATTAGTCTTTGTCAGTCAGTGAATGCATTCTCATGTTTTTTTTTTGATGAGCTTACTTGCAGTGTGGAAACAAGCCCTTTGGCCAATCAAGTCCACACCGACATTCCGAAGAGCAACCCACTGAGACCCATTCGCTTTCATTTACCCCATCAGCCATCAAAACGGGCAATTTAGCGTGACCAATTCCCTTAGCCTGCTGTCTGCTGTGGGCGGCACTGTGGCACAGTGGTTAGCACTGCTGCCTCACAGCGCCTGAGACCCGGGTTCAATTCCCGCCTCAGGCGACTGACTGTGTGGAGTTTGCACGTTCTTCCCGTGTCTGCGTGGGTTTCCTCCGGGTGCTCCAGTTTCCTCCCACAGTCCAAAGATGTGCAGGCCAGGTGAATTGGCCATGCTAAATTGCCCGTAGTGTTAGGTAAGGGGTAAATTTGGATGTAGGGGTATGGGTGGGTTATGCTTCGGCAGGGCGGTGTGGACTTGTTGGGCCGAAGGGCCTGTTTCCACACTGTAAAGTAATCTAATCTAATTTCTGGACTTAGGGAGGAAACCAAAAGGAAGCCCACGCAGACACGGGGAGAATGTGCAAACTCTACACAGACAGTTGAACCCAGGCTTCTGACGCTGTGAGGCAACAGTGCAAACCACTGTGCCACTGTGCTGCACATATTGATTTGCAATTTTAATAATCACTGTCTCCCAGTCTCAGTTATCACTTTGCCTATTCATTGCAGCTTTCCAAACAAAATGAGTAGAATGAGCAGTTGTTCCAGGTGACTTCACAATATTCGATGAAGCTCAGATTTTTCTATGACACTTCTACTTTCTGAATCTGAAACATCCTCCGTGTAAGGCAGTCTATTCCACAGAGAACGTTCACGAAAGAACGAAGTGAATTCTTTGCAAGATCTCCCCAAGTAAATTTGATGTCAGGTCACAGCCTGACTGGTCGGACAAGATTCTAGGGAGAATCAATTTAGACCGATTTAGTTCCTCGAACAGTAACACTTTCTGTTTTTACATCTAGATAATTAATATTAGTTTTAATTTATTTGAATTGATTGAGATGTTAATTTTAAGTTAACTGACATTAAACAGACATCTTCATATCGCTGTGAGAAAAGACATATTTAGTGCATTCTGATGTCATTTATTTTAAAACTGATGCAATATTTCTCAGCCCTTCCAAAGAAGTATCACTATATTCAAAATGTTAATGTTGTTTTCTCTCCTCGCTAAAGTTCCAGACATGTTGATTTCCTCAATTAATTAATATTCTTTAATAATTTAACTGAAAATGCCGCTGCATAAATCACGATACCTGAAAGACAGTAGTTTGAATGAATGTGACATTCCAGTTGTAGGAAATATCCAAAACCAATGAACTGAGATAGACCATCGATGGGCTGTGTAGACTGTTTTCTCCAGATGTCTTCCATCGTGTAAAAAAGAGACCTGACAAAATCCTCATTGTTCCGCTGTCTCCCATATTCGGCCCACATTATTCAATATTCTTCTCCAGTGCCCGAGAGAATTGTCAAGACATGTGGATATACTGTAAGGAAATCTATCATTCAATGAAACGGGATTGTTGGTTTCGTGTAGACATTCTCGACTTCAGTGGCTGCAATGGAATCTTCTGTTTTGCCTTGGGTACTCAAATTCATAACCATCAGGTCATCTGAAGTCTCTGACTGCAGGATGTGCTGTCTTTACCGAGCGAGGTTGTCTTGACTCAGTAAATAATTGGGAAAACACCAAACAATATAAACAGTAAAGGTGTCTGGAAAGGCGAGTATATGTGAATCGAGAAATTAATCACGTTTCTTTTTTTAAACAGAAATAAGGATGTTTTCGGACGGAGAAAGACGTGAAACGAAAACATTGTTGGCTAAACCATTTCTCGATTGAATTCATTTTATAGATCTCTGTCGAACTTATCTCCAAATTAAAATCCATGAATATTTTCCATATTTTTCAACGCTGCTCTGTATTTGCTCTGTGTCGCTGCATAAGTACATGCGTTTAGAAAGCAACTAAAATACTTCAACAGCTCTCCCAGTTCACTGGCAATAAATTCAGGCTTTGTGAGCTTGTCTCGATCATAAACTGTGCTTGTTATTTTCATAAGACCTAACGTCACGGCATTTATCAACCAGAGCAAGAGAAAGCTGACTGATATTGAGAAAAATAAAATGTTGAACTTTCTGCGGTTATCCATTTCTGAGTCACATTGATTCCCTGTTTTGAAGCTCCGAAGTTCATTGGGGGTTCGATTCGCCAGTACAATGCGTTGGACAGTTATTGAATTACACAAGGCAATCAGAGTGAAGGGAATCGAAATGACACAGGCGATATAAAACCAGACAGAACCTGCACCTGCAGAAGAGGAAAAAATGCTGCCTGTGCCCAGCAGTCCCATTGCACTTGATTAACAACATTCTCAGGGTTATCAGGAAACAAAACTGGTAATTCTTTCAGTACAATCACAACCGTGATAGTTATTACTAGAGTGATTGCAGTTCGCTTTGTGCAATACCAAGTCTGAAATATCTCGCAGCAGATCACGACCAATCGGTCAAACGTGAAAGAAACAATGCACCAAATAGATAAATCGGGATTGAAAGCAGATTTGTATATAATGATTCTGCAGCAGGGGTATAGGACAGGAATGAGAAAGGGAAGTAATAACTGAAGGTGTAATAGAGTATTATATCGTTGATCAGACCAGTAAATCTGTTGTTGCCATGGCCAACATGTAAACAGTGATACACTTGGAAAGACTACATTTTCTTTCTGAAAGAATCCTAGTTCGCGAAGTGAAGAAAAGAAAAACGGCAGTGAATAACACAACAGTGCCTAATTTCTGCAAATTCGTTGTTATCAAACACTGACAGGAAAGAAATTGATCAGTTGACTCAATATATGAAAATATAGAAACAGAGATGACAGGGTTCATCACATAGACAAAATGATGATTTATCAGGCTATATTGTGGGGAAGTGGCAGTGCCCATTCTCACTGGAGTGAGAAACATTGGGTATTATTCCCCGGTTAAGAGCTTTCTAAATCATCTTTGAATAAGTTGATTAGGAAAAAAGTGTTCTAAAGTATCGACTCACAAGGAATAGCTCCCTCTGCAAGTGACTGATAATAAATCTGCTTCACCAGCTGATTTGCAGGCTTCCCCAATTTGTCAGAGAGTGTTTGATTTACTGGAGTCGCTTTAGTACTCTGAAAAGCCACAGCCGTGGCAATAGAAGGTTTTCAATATTTTACATACAAAATTACTCCGGGAACCTGTCAATTGCATTAATCACAGTCATTTAACAAATAAAATCAGTCAAGTTTTTTTTGGCTGACAAAGTAGATTAACATAAACAATAATTTCAAATAGGAAAACATGCCTCGTTTCTTCCAACTGAAGCAGCAATGTGATTTTTTTTTCTCAATTGAATTACACTGTCAATATTTTGGCTAAACCCTGGTGCCCGAGAGACATCTGATAGTGCTTATGTCTCTTTAATCTCTTGCAGACTGAAAACCTCTGAACCCTCTTGAGAATCTCCCACTTTGGTTGTCGTTCTTGCTCCGACCTCCGAACCATCCTATTCACTCAACCAATTCGGTTTCAGCATTTTCAGAAAAGTGGTGATATTACTGTTCTCTGGGCTATATCTCCTTCTTCTGTGCATCAGGAACACTTTATGCATCTTCATCAAATCTTATGTGTATTGTCCATGACAATCAACGGGTAACTGAGAGATTGAGATACAGGGTGACTCACCACCTTTGATAGTTGCTCAGGGTCGAAACGTTTTCAATTAGTCTTAATCAGTCATTGAATGTATTCTCATTTTTTTTAGATGAGATGACTTGCAGTGTGGAAACAAGCCCTTTGGCACAACAAGTCCACACCGACCCTCCGAAGAGCAACCCAACCAGACCCATTCCCCTACATTTACCCCTTCAGCTATCACAACAGGCAAATTACCATGACAATTCAGCTAACTTGCACATTTTTGGACTGAGGGAGGAAACCGTAGCATCAAAAGGAAGCCCACGCAGACACGGGGAGAATGTGCAAACTCCACACAGATAGTTGAACCAAGGTTTCTGGCGTTGTGAGGCAGCAGTACAAACCACTGTGCCACTGTGCCGCACATATTGATTTGCAATTTTAATAATCACTGTCTCCCAGTCTCAGTTATCACTTTTCCTATTCATTGCAGCTTTCCAAACAAAATGAGTAGAATGAGCAGTTGGTCCAGGTGATTTCACAATATTCAATAAAGCTCAGATTTTTCTATGATACTTCTACTTTCTGAATCTGAAACATCCTCCGTGTAACGCAAACTATTCCACGGAGAAAGTTCACGGAAGGACGAAGTGAATTCTTTGCAAGATCTCCCCAAGTAAATTTGATGTCAGGTCACAGCCTGACTGGTCGGACAAGATTCTAGGGGGAATCAAATCGATCGACATGTGACTTCACTCGCAGAAAAATACTACTGAGGAAGGTTTCACTTCCTGTAGTCATCGCTTTAGGGTGCATATTATCTCGCACAGCAAGCACCACCCACCTCATTTGTGACGAAATTCGTTGATTGCACACTTTGTTCCCCATCCGTGAGCAATATTTTCTCTCACACATGCCTTTAATAGCACAAACGACGACATCTTATAATAATGTGGTAATATTTGAAGGTGCGTGATTAGTTCACAAACATTTTGTTCTTACATTTGATGGGCATCTTCTGAAATAAAACGTCCAGCAAATGAAAGAACGAAATGGTTGTGAACTAATCACACACCTTCAACGATTAGCAAGGCATTTAATACTTTCACTCGTGGAAAACTACAACAAACAGCATGGTGTCACAATTTGTTTACCAGCCTTATTCGTCCAGCAGCTGATTCTAATCAATTCTTCCAGTGCTTCTGTATTTGCTGTGTTCTCCATCTTCCTGGATGACACATCTCCATTATTTTCATGTCTACAATTACTGTTGGCAAAAGCTGTCAATCAATTTGAATACGTTCACCGTTTTCTTCATTCATGCATTATGCACTAGGCTGGGAACTCCAAAACATTTTGCAGCCTGGACCCGAAATGTACCAGTTCGTTTAAGGAGATGTAGACTGTATATTCTTTGAGAAATGCAGCTGGACCAACCGCTTAATTTTGAACAAAAAATAATGTATTTGCAAGATTATCAAAAGATAGAGAAACAATTTAGAACAGAATGCCTGATCGGATCAGGAAACCCAACAGATTATCCCAACTGAGTGAAGATGGTCCATCTACCTAAACGCACCTTTACCAAAAAAAACAAAGACAGTTTTTTTTCGGGTAAGATGCCACATAGGAGGAGGATCTGCATGGAGATGCTTCTTTGGGACCAGCAGCTTCATAATTGACTCCGAGCACCAAAAAAAGAGAATGCAAACGAGAGTGAAGCTCAGTTTGGAGAAACGGACACTCCCCTTTCATTGGGCACGTGATTTTTTTCAGCTTGAATGCTTTTTGTGTGAGGCAGTATCGGTTAGCTATAAACACTTTAGCCCTAAAACACTTTAAACCTAGACACCCGGGAACCTGTGTATTTACCAACTCTCTGAGAAATTACAAGGAAACCGTAACCTTCTTAAAGTAGCAGTATCATCACACAATACTGAGCTCAATTAATTCTGATATACCGGTTCACCTTCATGCCAATTCTTTTATGCAGGAATCCTCTCCCTGTCCCACAAATTACTTCAACCAATTCCAACTGTCTACATGCACTTGGACCGCTCCCTCTGATCTTTCATGATTAGTCGACATGCTCATTGCAATCTGTTAATGTCACGTTATTCGCCTCAACTTACCCTTTCCCCCTTCCGCGTTCTCTGCTATCTCCCTCTGAAATGGCTGCATTCCTTGCTCTCAGATCCAAACTTGGCTGTTTTATTAAGATTGTCAAGAAGGATTGTGCTGCTGTTGTCTGGCCGACTGAACAAACATTACAGCTGTTCCACGTTAGCTTCTGGATACTTTCTGCTATCTCCACCAGGATGGTGACTCCACCATGGAACATCAGGCCAAAGTGTCTAAAACGGTCACTAAACTTAGTTCATTCTGTGACCTCATGTTCGCTGTCTCCACTCTCTTAATCTCCCAAATCCGCCCAAGCCCGCTTCTTCATCCTTCCTAAAATTCACAAACTGTTCAGCACATCAGTGGTTTCTGTCCACTCTTACTCCGCAGAACATATCTGTTCCAAAGTCGACTCAAGGTTTTTCTCCTCTTCTTCGGTTAATTCCGACGTATATCCACGAGTCCTCTGATGATTTTCTCCAGTTTCACAATTTCCAGTTGCCGGGCTCCAACCAGCTTCTCTTTCCAATGGGACATGCAATGCCTTATCATCTCCACCCACATTACAGTGGTCTGACGGCATGACACACTTTATTGAACAAAAGACCCCATCCCCCAAGGCTCGTCTCTGCCTGGCCCACCTTGGCCTCACCCTGAACAACTGCTCTTTTATATCCTCATAGCTTCTTCATGTCGGGAAGGGCGGTAGTCATGTGTCCGTGTATGGTCCCAAGTGTAGCCTTTCTCTTTGTGAGGTACATCGGACACTTCTTATTGTGGTCCAACTGCAGTCCCCGCCCACATATCTTTCCCTGGGATGTCGATGATATTACCATTACTGCTTCACTCTCTCATTTGGAATTGTAAATGTTAATCTAATTTGTTTCCAATTCCTACCCTCTCTCAACTCCATCTGGTCCAATTCTGTCCTGGTAAATTTATGGGGATACTTTGTCCACCAATATCCACTAAAATCCCACTTACATGCCCACTTACCTTTCCTATACATCATCACTCTCTGCTTTCTATAAATACTCTTTTCCATTCTCCAAGTTTCACCATCTCTATCGCATCTTTTCTGATGATGCCCCATTTGTGCACATTTATCCTCAACCTCGAATCCATAGCACTGCAACTGACAGTGTAGCCAGGCGGATCGTACCCGTTTCTCTCACCTCAACCCTACCACATCTCCACCTGCGCTACAGGATCGATAGAGCTTGCCTTGTTGTCACTCACCAGCAACAACATCCAGAGGAGCATTCACAGCCGTTTGCGTTTCGCCAGCGGGTTGTCACCATTAGATAGATGTAGACGTTAGCAGGTGGTAGGTAAATGACTTCCCCGAAATGTGTTTGGAAGTCGCTCCTTCCTGCCTGTAAGAATCTGTGTTTGAATTTACATATTTGCAAAGCATATGTTTATGTAGTGCTATTGGATTGCTACAATTCCTCAGTTAAGGTACTGTCTCGGCTCTGAAAAGTTTTCAAACAGGTAAGTTATTCAAAGTTCCATTTCCTTTACTTCGTGTTTCAATTGTAGCCATTGAATGTGTTTTTGTTTTGCTTAAAACTGATTGGTTTGACGAGCTGAATCATACCTGGAAAATCCATTTCAAATCCGCTTTTCACTCCTGACCATCCAAGGCTCCAGACAGGGTTTTACCTGCACTTCACTCACTCTGGCCGATTACACTCACTGCTTGCCATGTCCTGCCTCTCGACTGGGGGAATTGAAACACAGACCATGTGAATGCTTCATTGAAAAAATATGTTGACACAAAAAACCCTGTTGCAAGTCACTTAAACAGTCCACCATCTCAGGCTTGCTGCAGAGAAGCTAAGCACACGCTGGATACTCCGCACCTCATTTTCCACTTCGGAATCCTGCAGCTTCATATCGAGTTCAACAATTCTAGCTGACGAGCATCTGCCCTCATGCGTTTCCCCAAACCAACTCACCAGACATATTCATCACATTGATTGATACCACACACTGGGACAAAATGACGACTTCAAATGCTCAATGTCAGAGTCGAAACTGTGGTATTGGAAAAGCACAGTCAGGCAGGCAGAATCCGAAGAGCAGGGCAATCGACCTTTCGAGCACAATCCTTTCATCAGGAATACCAAAAACTCTCCATCGTCAGCCACATTGTGACCACGATGTAGCTTTAATAGAAAAGTTTTGTACTGGTTTATTTCCAGAGATAGATTGAATTGGATGTTCAGACTTGTCCCCTGAAGACCACTCGAGGAAATAGCTTGTGAAGCTTTCTAAAAAGTTAAAAGAATGTAACAGCTCAGTGTGTCGCAGCCCGAGATTTCTTGTTTCTTCCTGTTTTTTAATGTCTAAATTAAGTCGGAAGATATCGCGCACTCAAAACAGTTGGAAGTTGCAGTGAATGGCTGTTAGTTGCTTCTCTAAATTTTTGCCTGGTTTTCTTCTGTTACATTATGTGTCCAACATTTTAGGTTTATTCGCCCAGGGGTATGTTTACAGAATGTTTGTCTCTTGTAAGAGTTAAGTATTCATAGTTTCAGTATCTATAATTCTGTTAAGTTTTCCAAACAAGTTCAGTTATTCTAATTTCTACACTCTTTGATTGTATTGTAACAGCAGTTTTTAAGTAAATTCCGTTTTACTTAACATCAAGTTGCTTGAGAAGTCGTGTTGCATCTGGAACAGCCGTTTTAAAATGAGAAACTGTCTGTGCTAATTTATTAAAGAAAATTATGGGGTTCTGGTCTGACCCATGACATCAATCATAGTTATTAATTCTCCAAGCTAGCCTGCAACCGTCCAATGCTTTTTCTTTTCTTTATTCATTGTTATGGCCCAGACCAGACAACCTAAAAATAGTTCACGATTGTTGCCCAGACCTAACTTCTCCAGTCGTTCAAAGAAGGTGTTGTGTGGGTTTTCCAAGTGTGATGCACTTGGCCGAACCACTCACGTCTGAACAAAACAGAACATGTTTTCAGATTACCAATCGAAACACGAACAAAACAGAACAGAATGTAAAAAACAAGCTTTATGAAAACCCAATCAACTCCATCGAAGCTTCATGATGCTACTCTAAAAGAACTTGCAGCATCCTCATAGACACTTCATTTACAAAATAAAACGGTCAAATCAAGCACAGATTATTACAGGAGAAATGTCAGAGACCGAGAGAGAGGATCAGCATTGAACTGTTTTTTGGGTGCCTGCTGAAAATTGAGCAGGATCTTCAAACAGACTAATTGCTCCAAATCTGAGGTCGGAGAGCTAGTCACTTTTGTTTCATCGTGCTATTTTTTCTCATAGATAATTCCAGGCATGTCGGAATCTCTGCCTTCATGACACTTCGGAAAAATGGACAACATATTGTTGTCAAAGAAGCAGCTTCGTCACAGTGTCTCTATAGATCACTAACACACACACACACGCACAAACACACACACAAACACACACACCTTTCATTTCACTCCAACAAACCATCTTGGGCAAAAGAAATCTTCCTTTCGTAGATGCCATCAGTTCTGAAGAAGGGTATTTGGACCACGAACATTGAGTCTGATTTCTCAGCAACGGTCCTGCCAAATCTGCCGAGATTTTCCAGTGATTCCTGCTTTTGTTGTAAATTTCCAGTTCTTTTGGTACTTTTGCCGAATGTACCTTGTAACTTGCATCAGAAATTCGAGGCGTTGTTTCTACTCAGGGGAGGTCCCTACCTTCTCATTGTTGCCCAATTGTCCCCCCGAAAAAAACTCCGATCAGAAATGCACTTCGATTTTGTGTTATTTTCAATGATGATGTCCAAACATACAGCACTGACTTGCACTTGTTCCGATTCAGTAGACCAGAGTTACTCCTTTGCTTTCCTTGAATTTCCTTGACTGTCGACACGTAACTGCCTTCTGGAAGATTAAAGATCGACTACAAATATTGGCGGAACCAGCAATACCCATCCCGTGAATGAATAAATAATCAATTTAGTTTCATTCTGCTAAAAGTAACTTTAGGTTGATGAAGCAACTGACGTGTTCTTTCTTTTCATTATCATCGTTAAGCGTTTAGCCCAATAGCATTCTCCCACCAAACAATGCCAGTCCATATCCAGCATTTTGGTCTACTGATCTTGACGCACATGTCTCTCATTTGGTTTTCTGGCCTGCAGCCAGACCGACATATTCTCAACATTCCAGCCACAAAGTCTACTGTTAACTAAAGAGTTGTGACCAAGTCACAGCTAATGTCAGTGGCGAAGAGTGTTCATAATAATCTTCATTAATGTAAGCCAGTTTCATGAACAGGCTATCACATGTTGAGAAATTTCTGGATAGATGAACATAAATTTCATATCCTCTGGTCTCCTAGACATTTCCACTTGAAGCAAAAATTCCAGTCGTGCACCTTCCTGCAAGCATTGATCCAGAGTTACGTTCATGAGTCTCCATAAGTCTGAAAAAATCCCTGGGGCATGACGTATCTCAGTGTTTTGAACTAACGTTGCAACAGCTTCGTTTATTCTTTTTCATTCGCGTTTTTCAAATTTTCCATCCATTCAATACTGATCTCACAACATTTTCTCCTAAATTGTAAGCAATTGGGTTATTTTATTTCCAGAACAGATTTCGAGAGGTTTGTACGAACAAATCTGATACAATCAGCTGTCAGATTCAAATGTTAAATATCATCTCACTCTGTCTCACTAATAAGCCATTATCTTTCTTCGGGTGCCTGCGAGAACATAGAACGTAGAACATAGAACACAGAAAGTTACAGTATAGAACAGGTCATTCGGCCTACGAAGTTGTGCCGAGGATTAATCCTAATGTAAAATAAAATAATCTCACCTATGCACCCCGCAGTTCGCTGTTGTCCATATTTATGTCCAGCAGGCGTTTAAATGTCCCAAATGTCCCTGCTTCCACCAATAGGCAACGCATTCCATACAGTCACAACTCTCTGCATAAAACAGTCTACGTCTTACGTCTCCTCTATACCTTCCTTCAAATATCTTCGAACTATGTCCCCTCGTCCCAGACAATCCTGTCCTGGGGAAAAGTCTCCGGTAATTGACTGTATGCATGCCTTTCATTACCTTGTATACATTGATCTGATCACCTCGCTTTCTCGTTCTATCCAGAGAGAAAACGTCCAAGCTGAGTTAAACCTCATCATAAGACAATAACCAGTCCAGGCAGAATCCTGGAAAATCTTCTTTGCGCCGTCTCCAAAGCCTCGGAATCTTTCCTATGGAAGAACGACCAGAACTGGACACAATATTTCGAGTGTGGCCTCACCAGGGACTTGTACTACTGTAATAATACCTCATTGCTCTTAAACTCTATACTCCGTTAATGAAAGTTAAATCACCATATGCTTTCTTAACATCCCTCGCTGCTTGGGTGGTAATTTTGAGGGACCTACGTACTTGAACACCAAGATCCCGCTGTTCCTCCACACTGCTAAGAATCCTGTCTTTAATCCTCCATTCAACATTCAAGTTCGACCCTCCCACATGCATCACTTCGCTTTTATCCAGATTGAACTCGATCTGCAGTTTTCCAGCCCAGCTCTGCATCCCGTCTATGTCATGCTGCAGCCTGCAATAGCCCTCAATTCCTTTGTGTCGTCTGCACATTTACTAACACACCCCTCGATTCTCTCATCCAAGTCATTTATAAACACTGCAAAGAGCCGAGACCCAAGGACAGATGCCACTAAACACCGACCTCCAGGCAGAATAAATTACATCTACAACTAATTTCTGCATTCTGTCAGCCAACCAATCTGAAGCCAGATTGCAAAATCTCCCTGCATCCCATACCTCCTGACATTCTGAATGGGCCTACCATGGGGAACCCATCAAATGCCTTGCTGGAGTCCATGGACACTATATCGACTTGTCTACTTAGTCAACCTGTCTTGTCACCTCCGCAAAGACCTCAATGGGACTTTTTTCCGCACGACCTACACCTCATAAAGCCATGCTGACTGATTTTAATCACGCTATTATTTTCAGTAGTCAGAAATCCTATTTCTCAGAATTCTTTCCAAAACATTGTGGACCATAGAAGTAATTCAGATTGGTCTGTAATTGCCAGGAATTACTCTACTACCTTTCTTGAAAAGAGGAACAGCATTCTCCAACTGTCAATCCCCCTGTTGAATCCTGTGGAGAGGGAAGTCGAAAAGATCTTCACCAGCGGCTTAGCCACCTACTTTCTTTCTTCGTGGATCAACCTAGGATAAATCTGGTCTGACCTTGGGGACTTATCAAACTTAATGTTTGCCAAAAGTTCCATCGAAGCAACCTTGCTCTGCTCAAGCCCATATTCCAGACCCTTAAAGTTCTCATTCGCAAAAAAAGTCCGTTTCCTTAATGAAAGGGCAAAAAAACTCATTTAGGACTTCCTCTATTTGATCAGACTTCACGAACAAGTTCCCTAAGCTCTCCCTGATCGGCAGTACCTTCTCCCTGATCATTTTCTTATTCCTCACGTATGAGTAAACTGCCTTTGAATTCTCCCTCATCCTCCCAGCAAGACTTTCTAGTTCCCCCTCGTTGCTCTCCTCAGTCCATTTTTGTGCTCGTTTCTCCCAAGGCTGTACTCCACCAAAGCTGTTCAAGATCCTTTCTTCCTCCACCTTACATCAACTTCTTTCTTCTTTTTGACGAGAAGTTCTTCTGTTCTCGGCAACCAAGGCTCCTTTGTCATACCCCTTCTTACCAGTCTCAGAGGAACAATTTCGTGCTTCACACGGAACAACTTCTCCTTATACAGTCTCCACATGTCTGCTGTGCCATTTCTCCCAGTCTGGACTTTCCAACTCCTGTCCGATAGCGTCATAATTTCCTTTTACCCAATTAAATGTTTTCCCTTGGTAACTGTCATTTTCTCTCTTCATGGCTATGCTAAATGTGAGGCAGTTGTGGTCACTGTCACCAAAGTGTTCGCCCACCACGGAATCTGACACCTGTCCTGGCTCATTGTTAAGAACTAAGTCCAAATTGGCCGCTCACCTCGTCGGCCTGTCTACATACTGAGTCACGAAACACACCTGAACACATCTAGCGAAAACAGCTTCATCCAAAATATTTCCACGAAGGAGGGTCCAGTTGATATTGGGAACGTTGAAGTCACCCGTAATAACAAACCTGCTACACCTGCATTATTCCAAAATGTGCCGTCTTATCAGTTCTTCAATCTCTCTACTGCTATTAGCGGTACTGAAGAAAACCCCCAGAGAGGTGGCTGCTACCTTGCTGGTCCTAACTTCCACCTATAATGATTCAGTAGGCAAAACTTCCTCAACAATCTTAGTTTCTGTATCAGCGATGAACTCTATGATTAGCAATGCTCCTCCCCATCCTCTTTTTTCCACCCTCCCTGTTAATGTTTAACCGTTCTAAAGCCTATAATATCTAGCAACCATTCCTGCTCCTCTGAAACCCACGTCTCCGTTATGGCCACAACCTCAAAGCCCCAAGTACTGAAACATGCTCTAAGTTCATCACTCTTATTTTTGGCAGTCTTTTCATAAAAGCAGATACACATTAGCCGATCCCTTTGTTTCATCACGTGAGAAACCTTCACAATAGATTCACTACATCCTGTCACTGCTACATCTACAACTACACCCCTCTCAGAAATATGGTTCTGATTCCCACCCGTTTCCCAAACTAGTTTAAGGCCTGATGAACCACACCAGTAAATCTCCCACCCAGGACATTTGCGCCCCTCCAGTTCAAGTGCCACCTGTCCTTAATGTACAAGTCCCACATTCGCAAGAAGACGCCCCAATGGTCGAGGGATTTGAAGCCCTCCTCCTGCACCAGCCTTGCAATCATATCTTATCCTTTCGCTGACTGTTCCTTAGCTCACTATGTCGTGTCACTGGTCGCAAATCTCAGATCACGACTCTACTTTTCCTGCTCTTCATCATCCAACCAAGCTCTCTGTAGTCACTTTTTAGGTGATTAATCCCTTTCCTGGCTATAAAGTTGGTGCCAGTATATATCACGATTTCCGGCTGCTCGCCATCCCACTTCAGAATCCTATAAACCCGATCCGCGACATCCCAGACCCTGGCACCTGTCAGGCAACATGCCTTCCGAAAGTCTCATTCACGACCACAACGTCTCCTCTACGTCTATCTAACTATTCGATCCCCTGCCACGAGCGCTTTTCTATTCTCTCCCTTTCCCTTCTGAGCCACAGTGTCAGTCTTAATGCCAGAGACCTGTTTGGAAATTTTCCTGATTATTGCGAACTGTCAGTGCTTGAATATTAGGGGTATCGCAATTTTTCTTTTTCTTCTTGGGTGTTCTACATATCATTCCTCCTCACATTGGTGTAATCCATTTTATGAAGTAATCGTGCTGCACTTTATGGAAATTTGTGAATTTATTTCCTAAAGCTGATAATTTACAGTTATTTTTGCATTTCTTTTATTTCCAGATATTAGTACAATTCTTCCATGGTGTTTTGATCAGGAACGCACTTCGGTCCTTGTGATTTGAATATATCTATTTTTGAAATAGCATCTTTGAAAGTAGACTTGTTCACTTCTTTAAAGTAACTTTAAAGTTACGTTGCTTTCCTCTCAGATGGCCTTCCTCATTTTGTTTTCTCATGTAACATCGCTTTTTAACTCTCTTCTCATTTTCGCCCTGCAAATCACTTCTTTTATATTTCCATACAATCTCACAGTCCTCTATATTATGCACTCGTTTTTATTCATTTTTATGAGTGTTTATCCTCTATTTTGACGAGTTTTTCTGTGGTCTGCAGATGCCTTACTCTTTCAATGTCGACCTGCTACCCCACGCCCCCAAACCAAAACGCCAACCACAAACCCGCCACCATCAATTACACTTACGTCATATGCACTTACGTATATGCAATTTTAAACTTTCATCCAATTCGTTCTGCAATTGCAGACGACTTTGTATGGCCAATCCCTGCCTTCGAAAACCTTTCAGGGTGCCTATACATCTGTGTCCTCCACTGCTAATTTTGTCTGTTGCAAGAAGATTTTCTTGTTTTTTTTTCTCCCCAACGCTCTCCTTGGCATTGTGAACAACACGTGGATCTCCATTCACTGCTTCACACAGTGTCCCTGGCTTATATCTATCACAAGTATCTTTGTTTAGCACTTTTGAAAAGTGCATCTTTCATCTATTCTGAGCACTCACTTTGCACGTCGGTGTGGGCCACTTTTGCAAATATACAAGATTATAACGAGTGTCGTGGAACAGAAGAACCCTAGAGTTCAAGGGCAAGTATCTGTCAAGGTATGGTCACACCTCGGATGAGCAGCAAAAAGTCGATTGGCACACTGCCCTGCTTTAGTCACGGTATTTTGTATAGAATTTGGAAATTTATGTTTGAGTTTGACACGATGTTGGTGATAGCCCCACTTGGTGTACTGTGTTCAATCTTAAACACTTTGCTGTCGGAAGATGTTTTTAATTCTGGAAGAGTTCGGAAATTACGAACAATAATGTTGCCAGTGTCTGAGTAATAGGGAGAGCTTGGACAAACACAGATATTTTAATTTAGAGATTGGAAGATGGACGTGGGATCTTATGAAGTGTATAAGATCATGAGAGGGATGGATAGGATAAATGCAAGAGGTCTCTTTCTCAGCGTCGTGTAGTCGAGGACGAGCAGAGAGGTTAATGTTAGACGAGAAACAACACATGAAGACTGAAATGCAACTTTTTTGCACAGAAGGAGATACGCATATGGAATGAGCTGCGAGTGGGAGTAGTGGAGGGAAGTACAGTGGCAACCCTTAAAAGGCATTTGGACAAATACATGAATCGGAAACACCTGGAGAGATATGCGTTCAGTGCAGGGAAATGGGGTTGAGGTGGATACACGTTTCGTTCTGCATAAACAGGTTTGGGCTGAAGGGTCTGTCTGCATGTTTTAGGATTCTGTGACTCTATGACTTGATGAATTGCAGTAACGTGAAATAATACTAAATCTGAAACCTGATTTATTCATAGGTAAGTATACTACTTACGCTACATTTAGAATATTAGTTACAGTCCTGGTAAATTAGCAACAGCGGACCAGGAATAAACTGCTTGATATTTCGCATCCCATTCGTCCTTCACCGATATCAGAACTGACCTCTAATCTCCACAACGCTGTCCGCAGCTGATCATTATTGAGGCCTATACTGAACATAACCTGATCAGCTCAACATTGAATATCCTGAAAGACTCGGAGAATCCACCATACACTGGCAAAACCAATTCCCAAACTCGAACAATTCTTTGACGCAAATGAATTCTCCTGAACGTATTCTGAATAAAATGACGACGTGGAGATAGCCAGTAGAACTGAATTTGACTGCAAATACCCATTTTCGCAGTACAGTCAAACCGAAAAATTCCACGACCCTTCAAAACTGAACCAGCCTCTACATTAGACATAAAGTAATGTCGTTATCCATAGTTAATGGTAACGTCGGGGGTGTTCCTTCAGTTGTCCTTGCAGGTACAGAGGGATACTGTCACATGCAATAAAGTATCTTGCCCTCATTCCTGTTCCATCAGTGTTTGCGTGTCTCTAAGGGACTCTACAGAGGAAGATGAAAGTATTGCTGTTGCGACTGATCAATGTTGTGCTTGTTGAGTCCATCACGACTGATAGAGAATCGAGACAAAGATTTTTATTCCCTGTTTTGTGCAACTCTGTGAACACTAACAGCAGGTTATGCTGTTTTGAAATTGAAATTTGATCGATTTTATTAAACTTAATTCAATTAGATTCGTGTTCAATGCAGTCAATTCCGTTTGAAATTAAAAGTTGTCACATATTTTTGAGCCAATCAAAGAACTGCCCAATATAACTTTCTAAGGTATCCATTGCTCAAAAGCATCCACCAAGGAGCAGTCCTTAGCTGCCTCATTCAAACGTTGGACAGGGAAATGTTTTCAAATCGCACTTTGACTCGCCTCTTCAGATGTCTGCAATCACCTCCAGTCACCAAAAAATCACTTCAAGGTACCCATCCCTCTGTATTTTAGAAGAATTACAAGAAGTTAACAACGTGCCCATTATTGTGAGTTTCTTCTGTTGCCTGGGTTAAAAGATCGAGAATACCAACTGTGAAAATTATCAACACTCTCGTTCCCTTCAACAGACCTTAAAATAAAATCTTGTGGAATTGTCTTTTAACCACTCTTCGAGTGTCTTCTGTTTCTCCACATTATGTTGCCCCTGGGGTTCCTGTGTTGCCTGATAGAATATAGACGTTCAAAAGTTGCTTTCATTTGGGTCAATGTGATGTTCACAATTTCTTGTTGCTAACAAAGCGTAGATCAAACCCGTTGTAAGAGTGTGATTGTTAATGAGGAGATTGAAATCGGTCTCCTGTGGTCAGGAGGGGAACCACTCTTCATTCCAAACGCTGGGCTGATATGGGACAGGACTCGGTGGATTGCTCTTCGATCCTCCCTCCAGCTAGAGGGGAGAGAGTGTAAAGTGCCCGCGTGAGAGAAATGCAATTGCTGCTTATCCTTAAACATGCAGCTGGGGCCCAATGGCACACGCAGCTCCAAGTATTTCCCTTTATGTTTTTCGTTCCCCATAATGTTGAAGAGTCAAAGACGTGGGCACCCAACAACAGCCGTCACTCACTTATTCAGCAGCACCGAGACTGGGAGCAGGGACTGCAACGTGGGCTGTTCATCCGGATGAGCAATTTCGGATCCATTCACATCCATGCATTCAGTATGACTGCGCCCATCTTTTGTGCATTCTGGCGAATGTCCCTAAATTCATGCCTTTAAAAATTGAATACAAACTCTTACTGTGGTTTGTGCTGTTGATGGAGTAATTATGTGCAAAAAGAATACGCCAAATGATGCCGCTGGCAGACTCTGGCTGCCAGAGGTTGTGAAATATTCTCAGAGCAGACCAAAAGAGGGAGACTTCACGATGCACACTCTAATTGCTTCAAGCGGAGTACATCCAGTGCTTTTGCCAATTTTTTTTGTGTTTTGTTTAGACACGGATAACATTTACACACCGCAGGACATCAGTGGAACTGATAACTCCAGCATGACCGTATTGATAATTGTTGTATATTGCATTGAATCCATGTTTTCTACCGTTCCTACAGGATCACAGCTCACCAGTATTTCGTTGTTATCACAATACGCTAGAGGAACGTTTCCCTTTCAATCCTCGTTTCCTTGGTCTCAGTTTTCCGTTTTCTTCTGATCGACCCCATTCGTAACTTCATCATTTGTCTTTTTCTCTCTCTCTTTCTCTCCCTGCCTATCTGCATCTCGATCTCGATCTACGATCACATCACTTTCTCTATATCTCTCTTCCTGTCTTCTTCGCCACTTTTCCTCTCTTAATTTTGATTATATCTTTCATTCTTTATTCTCTGGCCTTCCGCAGTTTCACGAGTTGAATCATCAGTTCATTCCCCCTCCCTCTCCCAGTGTCCCGCAATTATTCTTTATATCTCTGATGTGTCCAGCTGCCTCAGATGTTTAAATGTTTCTTTAATTTTATTTATTCGTTGGTCCAGCACTTATGGTCTTGAGAAGGCGGCTGTGAGCTGTCTTGTTGAATCGCTGAATCAATGTGTCGTCAGTCGTTATATTGTGCCAATAGAGAGGGAATTCCGGGATTTGGACCAAGTGACACTGAGGGGATGGTAAAATATTTCCAATAAGGGCGGTAAGTAAGCTTGGAAAGGAACATGCAGAGGTAGTGTTCCCATTTATCTGCTGTCGTTGCCCTTGCAGATAGACATGTGGAGATGCTTTCGGAAAATCTTCATAGAATTTCAGCACGGCACCTTTCATGATAGTATACAGAAAGCGGTGGATATTTGTGCATGCTGAACGAAGCATTCAGTCTATTTTGTCTACATAACGGGCGACAAATCTGAATACATTGCTTTTCAGTATCAAGTTCTCTTTTAGTTTATCTTTGACAAAGAGGACCGGTTTCAATTAGATGTGTAGTTGTGCCCATCAGGCGGGTTTCTTCATCCTGAATGGTGTCGAGGATCTCGAGTTTTATTGGAGCTGCACCCATCCAGGCAAGTACAGACACCTCTGACTTGTGCATATTCGGTGATGGCTTACGAAGAGCTGACGCTTGAAACATCGACTCTCCCTTCCACACCACACCACACGCACAAACACACTCACTCACATTTATAAGTTTGTGAGGTGAATTGCACTTGCCAAATTACATTCTACTTTGCTCAAAAACTGTACAAATCCATGCAAGATTCTGTAAGTCAGCTTTTCAGATTAGAATCTGTCTGAACATTGTAGCACAGTAGTCTCACATAGGGCTCCTCAGGCCTTAAATGCATTATTTTGGCCGACATGATACCAATTATAATAGTTCAATTGAGAATGTAACTTTAGAGCAGTTTTGCGATTTACATTTGAAAGAACTGAAACCAGCATGTTCATGCTAAAGAATAAGGGACTTAACAAACAACCAGATCTTTTTTAGCATATAATTTCAATGACATCACACTGTAAACGTTTGCTATAAGATCCTCCATTTCGCTTGTATACTCTGCAACCAACTGATAAAGGAGCAGCTGTCCAAATGCTAGTGCTTCCAAGAAAGAGCTGTCAGAGTATATCCTGGTATTATGTGACTTTTAACTTTGTACACACTAGTCCAACACCAGCATCTCGAAATCAGAAAACAAGATCAGTATTAAAAATTAGAATGTGCAGAGAGTGAGGAAGATTAGGAAAGGAGGAAAGAGGGAACAAGTGTGAAAACTGTCAGAAAGATAGAGAATGGAAAGTAGACTTTGATCTGGTATCTTACACATTCCCAGGACATCCTAGAGTTCTTTATGGAAAGCAAGTTATGACGAAAGGCAGCCATTGTGCATGGCAAACGAGTTGAGCTCATGTGAGCCTGGGAGAACTGGGTTAGGACCGTTCATGATTCGAAAAAACAACTTTGCATCAAGCACCCACTTTAAAGTGTGGAAAGGTTTTTGTTCTGACTCTGATTTCTTGAAGAGGACAGAGTGAGAATGAAAGGAGTTAAATGACCGGTCGGTCCACGGAAGAAAGAAAAACAATCTCTAAACTGCTCCTGAGTTCTTCCAACAAATTCCTGTTTGTCCCCAATTCTGTTCTGCAGCCTCCATCCAGATATCGAATTCAATGATTCTCATTTGTCTTCTGTGTATCTTTGCTGATCTTTCCATAAATGACTGGATCAGCCCTGATCATATCGAAGTTTGAAGCAGGTGCATTGGACCACGTGACATATAACATGGCGTTTTTGTGTGTGTATGCGTTTGTGTGTGGGTGTATGTGTTTGTGTGTGCATGTGTCTGGATGTGCGGGTACGTGGATATGCATGTGCGTTTGTGTGTGGATGTGTGAGTGAGTGAGGGTATGGGTGTTTCTGTTCATAAGTGCAGGCATGCATCGTTGTGTGTGCATGTGTGTATGTGGCGTGTTTCTCTGTGTATATCTGTGTGTTTGTGAGTGTGCATGTTTTCTCTGTGTGGAGGCGCGCGTGTGCATGTTATGTGTTCATATGGCCCGGGCATGTGTTTGTCTGTGTCGATGTGTGAGATGCTGTGTGTAAGAGTGTTTGTGTGTGTGTATGTGTGTGTGTGTGTGTGTGTGTGTTTGTTTCCCCTCTCTCTGTTCCTTTCTTTCTCTCGCCATGATCAGCCTGAGCGATGCTTCAGGTTCGCTGAGTCGACTCCGACTGCCAGTTCCGATGATTTCATGAGAATCTCCATATCAAAGAATCAGAAATGAACTAAAACCGGGCCAGGAGTCCAAGGATGATGAAGAATATTTGCTTCCTGTTCGGATCAGGTCCTTTGACACTGGATATGTCGATGGACAAAATGAATCAGAGAACAATTACAAGCCTAAGCACATGGGTATGATCTCCAAAATGCCCACAGCAAGGGTCAAGTGAGAATTGGGGCCCCACATCCTGGTTCCAGGATGGGAAAAGTGATAAAATGGCTGTTAATATGAGCAAATAATGCAAGTCTCTCACCCATTCTCTCTCATTGGGTGTTTTGTTCCATTTGTTCACTCTATCAATTTATGTGGCGCCTAAACTGTCGTCTCTCACCAGTCTTTCTCCCATCTTCAATCTATCTCTCTCTCATTCTATCTCCCTCTTTTTATTGGTCGTTCACTCTGACTTTCTCTCTCTTGGTTAGTATTTGTCTTTAGGAGACAGTGAGGTCTGCAGATGCTGGACATCAGAGTTCAGCGTGCATTCCTGGAAAAGCACAGCAGGTCAGGCAGCATCCGAGGAAAAGGGAAATCGAGGTTTCTGCTCGGAGCCGTCAGGAATGAGGTTGCGAACCTCGGTGGTGGTGAGATAAATGGGAAGAGGGTGGGGCTGGAAAGAAAGTAGCCAAGAGTGCAATCGTTGTATGAACGTGGGCGTAAAGTTGATAGGTCGGAGACGAGGGTGTTGGGGATAGATGGGGATTGACACGTTGGACAGATCACGAGGGATGTGCTGAGCTGGAAGTGTGGAACTGGGGTAAGGTGGAGAGAGGGAACACTCGGAAATTAGTGAAGTCCACATTGATGCCCGAGGGTTGAAAGTACCCGAGCCAGAAGATAAGGCGTTCTTCGCCCAGGCATCAGGTGGTGAGGGAGTGGAGATTGAGGAGGCCCAGGATCTTAATGTCCTCAGCAGAGTGGGAGGGAGAGTTGAAATATTCGTCACAGGGTGGTGGGGTTGATTGGTGCGTGTTTCCCAAAGAAGGCGTCCAGTCTTCTCAATGTAGAGCAGACTGCATCGGGAGCAACAGAGAAAATAAATGACGTGTGAAATTGCAGATGAAACATTGATGAATATGGAAGGCTCCTCTGGGGCTTTGAACAGAGGTACGGGTGGAGGTCTAGGCGGAGGGTTTGCAATTCATATGGTGGCACGGGAATGTAACAGGATTGGTTGATGGCTTGTTAGGGGGGGAGACAAGATAGTTACGGAGGGAACAAACCTTGTGGAAAGCAGATGGGGTGGAGATGGAAATAAATACTTGGTGGTGGGGTCCATTTACATGCGGCAGAAATGTACACAGATGAGGCAATTTATGCGGATGTTGGTGGGGTGGAAGGTTGAGGACGGGGAGGTACTGTTCTTGTTCCTTTTGGAGGAGTGGACGTCGAGGGCGGAGGTTCGAGACGTGGATGAGATGCTGTTGAGGGCATTTTCAAACACTTAGAGACACAGAGTCATAGAGAGGATGGGAAATGTCAGTCTTTAAGGAAGGAAGCCATCTGTTGTGTTCTGTGGTCGAACTCTTACTACTGGTAGCAGATGTGGTTGAGGCGGTGGAATTGGGAATACCGGATGTCATTTTTGCAGGAGATAGAGTGGGAGGAGGTATAGTCCAGGTAGCTGTGGGTGTCAGTGTGTTTGTAAAAAAAACTGTCAGTGTTGAGCCGGTCCTTGTGGAAAGAGACAGAAGACAAGAAAGGGGAGGGAGATGTCAGAGATGTTCCAGGTGAAGTTAAGCTCGGGGTAGAACGTGCTAGTGAAGGTGATGAACTGTTAGACCTCCTCGTGGAAGCACGAGATGGCGCCAATGAAGTCATCAATGTAGCAGAGGAAAAGGTGGGGAGTGGTGCCACTGTAACTCCAGAAGATGGAGTGTTCTACGTCGCCAACGAAGAGATAGGCATAGCCAAGCTCCACGTGGGTGCACAGGGCTACCCCTTTCGCCTTGAGGAAGTGGGAGGATTCGAAGGAGGAACTGTTGATTTTGAGGACCATTTCAGCGAAACAAATAAGTGCGTCAGTGAAAGGGAACTGGCTGTACCGTCCGGAGAGGAAGAAACGGAGGGCTTGGTGGCGCTGTTCACTGTGGTGCAGGTGTCGAGGCACTGATGCCGATGGTGAAGATGAGGCGTTTGGGGCCGGGGAAAAGGATGTCTTGGAGAAGATGGAGGGCGTGGGTTATGTCCCTTAGGTGTGTGGATAGTTCCCACACTTTTTGTTTCAGGCCCTGTATCTCTTTGTATCTCCATATTCTCTCACCTTTACTTTTTTTCTGCTTCTAAAAAGTCTCTCTTGAGCCCAACCTCTGTCTCCCTGTCTCTTTCAGAAACCCTGTATTTCTCACTTTTTATGCCGCTATATCTCTCACTCGATCTTCTGCTCGGTTTCCCTCTCCCTGTTTGTGTCTGTCTTGAATCACTACCCATCCGATTTCATTGAAGAATCTTATCACACTGAGTTTAATCTTTGATTGTAGATTCAACATCGTCGGTAGTTTATCCTTCTTGACTCACGCATCTGAACAAAATACCCTACTTAACCTTGTTTGCTTGAAGATGAACAGGTCCCGTCTGAAGGCTGTTCTTGCACAGTGCTGTTCAGCATTGGGGTGCTGCAATAAGCGCTTCTGCACAAGATCATTCCGAAGACATATGAACTAGATGAAAGAGCCCTCCTTCCTCGGACTAAGGAACTCAAAATACTGACTCTGCGATCGTGTATCAGAATAGTACAATGCCATGTGAGATGTGGTGCTAACATGCAATGACTCACCTCACGGTACCTGCATAGTGGTAACTCACAATGTCCCACAGTGACGAAGTGCTGCTAGTGTATGCTGTCTGGACTTTGTTTGTTGCCGTATGAAGATACAGAAGGAAAGGCTCATTGGTTTGAGTAAGTTCCACCAATTTGAGAGACTTCATCAATCCATTTACATCAGATGCAATGCGGATATGCTCCATCTTACTGTCTTGGCACTTCAACATCTGCATCAGAATTTCAGTGAATAAAACTGCTGATCATGATCCACATTCCGACATAGGGTCCCAGAAAGATGTCTATACGAAGATTTGGGAAATACATGCGTTCGTTGTGGAGAACGATCTCGAACTGCATGTGACCACAGGAGCAGAAGTAGGCCATTCGGCTGATCAATTTTGCTCAGCCATTCAATGAGTCGTGACTCATCTAATCAACCTTGCTTCCAGTTTCCTGCTTTAACATGTGAACCCACGATTCACTTCCTGATGAAAAAGCTGTCTCTGCATCTCAGACTTGAATAGACTGACTGGCCCAGACTCGACTCCTCCTTGTGGGAAACAATTGCACTGATTAACGTCCCTCTGAACATAGCCCCTCCATCAGTCTTTTCCTCCTTTAACCCTCCCCCGGTAGTGCTCACTACTTCATCGCTGAACCCCCGAAAATCAGGCACTCCCTCAGCACTGACGTTCCGAAAGTATGTCACTCATTCAGCACTGACACTGTGGCAGGGCCCACCCCTTCAGCAATGACTCTCTGACTGTGGAGCATCCTCAGAGTTAACCCCCCGTTACGAGGGCACTCCTCAAGCATTAACCCTCCGATAGTTCAGAGCTCCCTCAGCACTGACCCTGCACAGTGCAGAGCTCCATCAGCACGGACCGTCTGACAGTGTGTTCCTCTCTCGGAAATGACCTTTTTCCAGTGTGGCAATGTTGGAATACTGCCTTTCCAACAATAGAACTCCCTCAGCACTGGCAATCCAGCAAGGCAACACTCCCTCAACACAAACCCTCTAGCAGAGCTCACTTCCTCAACAAAGACCTTCTAAAAATACCCACATTCTCAGCGCTGACCATGCAATAGTGCTTGCTTCCTCAACACTAAGTCTCTGACAGGTCAGCTCTGACCCTCTGACAGAGTCCACTTCGATAATACCAACCATGTGGCATTCCTTTCTCCTGACACTCTGACAGTGTCCTCTTCCTTGGTACTGAATGTTGAATGGTGCGAAGGGCTGCTGACACACCGCCCTTCTGATGGGACAGGACATCTCTCGACATGTGGTTAGCGTGACCTTCGAATTGGGGCTGGTTAGACGAAGCAATGTTTTTGCTTGAATCTGGAAGTTTGGCACTGAGAAATAACACGGTCATTGTCACGGAAAACGAGAAGCAAGATATCAACGAGGGCATTTCTAATTACTGATTGTCCCTCCACACCACCACCACCAACCAGCCCCAAAACAAACGCTCCCCGTAACTATAAAAATGCCATGATTCCAGTGAGAAATATGAGTGAGACAAGATGCAGTGATCTTATTTAATGGAGCTTGTTTCTAACATTTTCGGAAGCTGTGGGTCATAATGCTATTGATTCGATGAACGTGAGCAGAATCCGAATCTTAGCTTTGGAAGCGAGCATCAGTAGGATGTCAGGCATGCCTCGCTCTGTGGCACCCTCTGGTTTCTCTTACTGAGTTTTTCAAACAGCAAGACATTCAGTGTCGTTTCACTCCCGCTACAGTAGGTATGCTTACACTTTGCCCCTGAACGTTTACATCCGTTGTAGAAATCTGGAAAATAGGAAACATTACTATTATGGTTCATTACTATAAACAGTCTGTGCTCAAAATAGGCTGAAGGAAGGATACATCGAAGAGAACAGTGCAGTGTAGTCAAATAGAGGAATATTGAAAGTGGAATTAACCAGCGTGCTCCACGTGTGCACCAACGGAAGGATGTAGAGAAGGGAACTCTGGAGTAACCTCTAACAGAGGATCATGGATATCCAGGACTGTGCACAGAGATCAAAGTGTGATCTAGCCGAGCGATACGGAGACCAGAAACTTGCATCGTGCTTAGTATTTGATGTAAGTGAGATTATGGTGAATAGAACTGCGTGCGGAGTTCCCAAAATGGTCGAAGAGTGTGATGTGCAGATCAGAATTCTGTACAATGCTCCAAATCTTTTCGACTGAGGGAAATGGAAAATGGAATTGTGCTCAATTGGCAGAATATTGATAAGACCTCATTTCATTCATCGAACTCCAAAGAGTGCACGCTCAATCTACTTAACCACGGCTTTGACGACGGTTCCCCTATGCTCGCAAAGCAGTCTATCCTTTGTGTACTGCTTCCAATTCCAATCTGTATTTGCGGGGCTAAATAGAGTAAAATATTTTGAACATGTCCAGCTGGAGTTTGATCAGTGCATTGCACGATTTCAGCAAAAGCACACGAATTACACATGACATTCCCTTCGAAATAAAACTCACATTCCAGTTCCTCGTAAACACTGCACTTTCATGCTATACTTTCGAACTTCACGGATGGAGCCCCGCTCATCATCCGGATTGAGAATGTCCTGCATTATTTCTCCACTTTATTATATCAATTAGCTCTATTTTTACTGTCATAATGCACAATCACAAATTTCCCCACATTATGTCGCAACGTCCATTTTTTCACATTCACATAGCTTCTCTATGTCATTCTGTCGTATTTTTACATGATCCAAACGATTTGCCTTCAAGACTATCATAATGCCATCGCAAACTTGGCTTTGGTACATTCACCTCCCCCGTTCAAATAATTAATGTAGACTTGACGTAATTACAGCCCAAGAACTGCACCCTGTGGCAGTCCCCAAGTTACAGAGTGCCACCCTGAAATTATCCCATTGTCCCGACTCTCTGTTTTTTTTATTAGTTAGCCATACCTTTGTTCCGTTCTAAGGTACTATCTCCAACATCTATTTCTGTAATCTTATTAAATACCTCAATGTGTATCCAATGCTTTCTGAAAACATCATTTAAAAAAAAGTTCAGTAATAAGTCAGCAGCATTACAAGCTTATCTTAAGGGTCTCGGAGCGATACATTAACAGGAGCAGCACCATTATGTGAAACGGAAACGACGTTCACAGTTCAAGTCAAAACTTTAGTGTGGACACAATAGCAACTGTTTGCTGGGAGGTGCTAATCTTTTCGATTATTACTGCAGTTAAATGGATGAAACTTTCTAATCGCTGGAAATACATCCACGTGACAATGTTTCTGCCGTGTCAATCGTTGCTTGCTTTCTTTGCGTTAAAATATTATGTTGCTGCATTTTTCTTGAACCCACACTGGCAGCCACTGATGAACCTATTCATTGACAGGCTTCAATGGTAGTACAAAGAAAATAATGTAATCCTTATGGCCCATCAAGCCAGGTTTAGGATGACCAGAAGCTGGGATCATTTCAATTTGGAAAACAGTAATTTGCACATTACTCTGAGTGAAGTAAGGCTGTTGAGAGCATAATGATGGGAGGACCGTGCAACCACGAAGCTCATAAATGAGAAAAGTATGTCAAAAAATGTCCGGTGGTTCGTCACAGGAGCACGTGACCAAAATGTTCAGGAGGCACGTAACCAGCTCATGGGACTGGTGACCATGATTTGTCTCAAAACTATTTTGTTTGCAGCAATGTTATACAGGAGGAGCGACAGAGTGAGATGGAGAAAGCGAAATACTCGTGACA
This sequence comes from Chiloscyllium punctatum, assembly GCF_047496795.1. Classification (NCBI taxonomy): domain Eukaryota; kingdom Metazoa; phylum Chordata; class Chondrichthyes; order Orectolobiformes; family Hemiscylliidae; genus Chiloscyllium; species Chiloscyllium punctatum. Next base: position 27,213,512 of record NC_092789.1, on the reverse strand, counting down.
GAGCGAGCGGAAAAATAGAGAGATTAGCAGATAGAGATAGAGAGAGAGGGACACAGAGAGTATCAGAGAAAGAAAGAGAAAGACTTGAAAGACAACTGTCGAGATAGACGTACAGATAGAACTGGGAACAGGGATAGACTAAAAAGAGAGAGTATAGAGAAGTGCATATACAGAAAAAGAGAGGAAAGGGAGATAGCGATCATGAAGAAAGGAGAGAAGCAGAGCGAGAGAGCAAGACAGAGAGATATATTGACAAAAAGAGGTGGACACGCGGGGACTCTGAAAGTTTAGATCAGCATAGCTGATGGTAAATTGACAAATTTGTTAAAATGTTATAGGGCACATCAAACCAAATTTGGAGGAGCACAGACATCTTGATATGGAGTTCAGGCAGAGCAGCTAGGGAGGTCCGAAGTTCTGCAGGCAATTGCAAATATGTACGCACTTTCCTCAACAGGTCTTCAGGTGTAGGATGCAGATGGCAGTACAAGGAGATAAAGATAGCTCTTTGGAGGGATAGCGTTTCAGAATAACGGAAATATTATTGAAACACAAAACTCAAAGGGGGACTGGGCAGTAGCAATGTGGAAAAGGGTTATTTTCCCTCATGGGACAGTCCAGGTGCAGACGGCACCATCTCATCATCATTGGACAATGATTAAAAACCAATTGAAAAGATGACGAGGAATTTTGTCTTTCTAACGGGAATTAATGCATGGAACTAATACGGAGAGCTGTGGACGTTTGGTCATTGAGTTTTTTAAGACTCTGAGGGAGACTTTTGATCAGGAAGGAATTCAAGGGTCATGGGTATTTGGCCGTGAATAGAGGAGAGCATGATCAGATCCAGCACTTAAATGGCTGAGCAGATATATTGAGCTGAAAAGCTCAATTCAGCCTCTATACCCTCTGACCTTAGAAAGTTGAGGTTTACAGTTGTCTTCCAGAGAAAAGGAAAGAGCTTTGAACAGAGAAAATATGAATATTTAAAGGCAGTGCCAAGTCACGGACTCATGTGTATCACAGAAGTGGTGTGTTCTGCAGTTTTAACCTTGCAAGCCGTACAAGTGGGCAGTCCGCCCCGCGCTATGTCGGTGTTCCTCCTCATTTCTTTTAAATTAAACACTTCCTGGAGGGTTTGATCGAACCTGCCCCCAGAGCCCGTGTCCCTGATACTCTGAGTCAGAATATGTAATCCCCTTGCCACCATATCACGTGTGGCCTCCCTCTCTTTAAATCCCACTTAAAAATACTGTTCTGACAGTGATCCAGGAAAAGAGAGCTCAGAAGGGTTTGATAGTGATGGGTTTTTAAACCTTTACAGGACCGATATGAGACGCATATCTCACACAATCACACACACACTATGACACACACCACCATTAACACAAAAACTCACAGACCCAATGACATCAACAGACACATCCACACATACCCACACACACCCACACTCACAGAACCACACGTGCACACCTACATATGCCAAAACACACTCAACCCCAGCCTCACACACGCATACACAAGCCTCCACACACAGACACAAACGCATACCCACAGACAAACACAGCCACAACCACACAGATCCATACAACCCGACACACAACCAAACACATCCACCCACACAGACATCCACATGCCCTCCCACCCAGTGACACTCACGCACGTGTGCGCGAACGCACGCTCAAACACACAGACACACTCACAGAGACCCACACATATGTTGGCACATTAAAATGCCAGATTAATCATTGAAAGTACTGAGGATTGGAGACAAACGGTGCATTAGCTCTGAAGCTACAATTCTTTTCCTTCAGCACGGTTATGCAAATATATTCTCTCTCTCTCTCTCTCTCTCTCTGTCTCTCGCTCGCTCCCTTGTTCACTCTTTCTCGTTTTCTCCCTGCCCCCTTCTCTCACTCACACACACGCACACTGACTTGTACGGTCTGACTAACACTGACACTCCCTGTTTATCAAGAAAGAGACCATGTCACACATTATACACGAGCACGTAAACTGTCGGGAATCACCATGTGCATCAGTAACTGGTGATCAGGTGACTGTGCACAAATCCACTGATCTTAACCCAGACATCTAGCGAATCACTGCAGAGGGGAAACAGCCCGTTCGAGTCAACCATTCCACAACATACCTACAAAGATTAACCCACCCGGACCCATTCCACATCCTCATTATCTTGTAATAACCCAGACGAACCAAAACATCCCTGAACACTGTGGGCAATTTTGCATGGTCAATTCACCTCACCTAGAACAAACCAGAGTACCCGGAGTGAACAAACGCAGAGTTGGGGAGAATGTTCAAAGTCGACACAGACAGTTGCCCGACGCTGTAATTGAACCCTCGACCCTGTTGGCTCACAGCAGTGCTAGCCACTGTGCCCTGGCACAAAAAAATGTTTCCATCCATATCAGATGCATACTACACAAACAGCAAAAGTACAATTACGGATCTCAATGGAACTGCACTAATTACAGAAATCCAAACAGACATGTACCCTCCCATCCCTACTCTCTGTCGTCTATGTGTATGTAAATTCTGAATCCAATCACCAACGTCACCGTGGAATGAATGCACCCTAATGTTCGAATCACCATGGGAGCCCTTTTTGAATGCTTTACTAAAATCCATACCAGCAACATCCACTTCTCAAACCTGACTGATCACATTCGGCACATCCTTGAAAAATTCAATCAAGGTAATAAGATATTATATCTCCCCCACAAAGCTTGTCCCTCAGGAGGACTTATCAATTTCACTCGTTGATAGCTAGGAGCACCAGATCAACTGCGTCTTTTCCCTCCCACTCCGAGTTCCTCTGCAGCTCACATGAGTTATACTGAAGTCTGGCAATGTGCAGACAACACTGTCTTCGGAAACTTAGAATCTTACCACATAGAACTGGGTCGATTCTCCTCACCCTACTTTCCCCGTCTACCACAATATTTCACTTCCCTCTCATATCTTACTTGAATTGCTCCCTGTGCCATTTTTAAATATTTTAAAGAAAATACAATGCAGAGCTGTAAGCAGAGCACATGTCGAAGATCGAATGGCGAGTCACAGTGGAAAATAAAATAATTTAATTGCAATTGGCATGTGGGAAATTGTATACATAGAATGGCATCCACTTGCTCCTCTGTAATAGGATCAAGTGTTTTATTAATGAGCGTCTATTTCCGTGTAACAGGCTCGAGAGGTTTAATGACCCTGTTTGTTCCTGTATTACAGACAGATGAAGTTAAAGTAGATCGTTCTGTAGTTCCGAAACTGGAGCAAAAGGCTGAATAGCCTGACCCTATTTATTCGAACAGATCAGCAAGGGTAAAGGACTTCTTCTTGTTCCTGTGTAAAAGGCTCAGGTAGCTGAATGACTTCCTCATGTTACTGTGCAACAGGATAGAGAAGGTGAAACTTCACTAACCGTTTCACTGTAATTGTCTTGAGATTGTAAATGACCTCCTTCTGGTCCTGAATGAAGGGACAATAGGCAGATTCGAATCTTCATCTTCCTCTGTAACTGATTAAGAAATAAATGAGTTAGGTCTGTGTGCTTGAAAAAAAGGCTCAAGTGGCTGAATTCCGTCCTCCTGTTCTTGTGCAAGAGATTCGAGAGGCATAATTAAAGCCTCCTGTTAACATGTAGCAGGCTCAGGAGGCTGAATGGCAACCTCCTGTTCCCTTGGACCATGCTTGAGTGGCCGAATGACCTCCTACTGTTGCTCTGCAGCAGGTGCGAGAAGCTGAATGCCCTCCTCCTGCTCCCATGTATCACGTCAAGCGCCTGAAAGTCTAAATTCTCAAGAGTGCGTTAAAAAAATGGTAAAGTACAAAATATGAATTTAAGCAAGATAACAGTGTTTCGGAAGATTGTTACAGTATTTCTACGTGGAGAAGAATGTAAGAGAGCGGCAAGATTGAACATTGGAATACTGTAAGCTCGAAATTGTAGAGACAATGATGGGATACAAGAAGCAGTGAAGGAACTGAATGGAAACATTTCATCCATTTTCACAATGGAAGACACTAGCAAAATGCCAGAACTACAACAGAGTCAGATGGAAAGCATAATGGACATCAGGAAGGAGACTTGACTGTGGAAGCTCAAAGACCCGAAGCTGGATAAATTACTGCAAGCACCGGACCAGATTGTGGAAGAGAAAGAGACCCTGGGGTGAGGCCACCGGTAGTGAGGATGGTGAATAAGTCGTTTCCTGCATTTGCCTTCATTTGTCAGAACGCTGGCTATCGGAGTTTGGGCTCAAAAGGAAATTGGAGTGGCAAATTTTAGAACACTCCATCTGAGTCTGCTTGGCATTCTCTTGGAAATATGTTACTAAACCTGCAGAAACTAATTGCAAGAGTTTTAATGGGTCGGGAGGACTTGAGTTATTGGGAGATGCTAAATAGACTGGGGCACTTGAGACTGAGTAGTCTCCTTATTTTTTTTATTTTAGTTAAGTTTATTTTGTGTTATTTTATATATTATTATCACATGCACCTGGGTGTAGTGAAAGGTTTTGTTTTGCGTGCAGTGCAGGCACATCATACACTAAAAAATGTACTTTTGTAATGGAACAGAATAATGAATGCAATTTTCCCACTGCAGAGAAGGTCCACAGGGACTGAGAAGAGTATTACATTAACAATTTGAGAAGTCTCATTATAGGGAATAAGAAATCTTGTTAAATCTGTCGTTACGTGTGTTAAAATGTCTGCATCTTCTGTCAAATAGAAGACTTTGGAAGAGCTTATTTAAGGAAAAGCTCCTGTGTGTTCTGGATAAGTATGTACCTGTCTGGCAGGGAGGAAGATATCGAACACGTGAGCCGTGGTTTACTAAGGAAGTGGAATCCCTGGTAAAGAAGAAGAAGCAGGCTTTTCTTAGAATAAAATGTGAAAGCTCATGGTGCTTGAGGGTTATAGGGAAGTCAGGAATGACCTAAAAAGAGAACTCGTTAGAGCCAGGAGGATACATAAGAAGTTGTTGGCGGATAGGATCAGGGGAACCCTCAGGCTTTCCATCGGTATGTCAGGAATAAAAGAATGACGAGAGTAAAATTAGGGCCAATCAAGGTTAATGCTGGGAAGTTGTGTGTGGAGTCCCAGGAGATAGGGGAAGCACTAAATAAATGTTTTTCGACAGTGATCTCGATAAAAATGAAAATGTTGGCGCGGACGATAAAGAGACACTTGCACCTAGATTCGAAGAGATTGAGAATCACAAGGAAGAGGTATTAGAAAGACTGAAAAGTGTGAAAATAGACCAGACCACTGGGCCGGATGGGATCTATCCTGGGATCCTCTGGGAAGCAAGGGAAGAGATTGCTGAGCCTTTGGCATTGATCTCAAATCATCATTATCTACAGGAATAGTGCCTGAGACTGGAGGATAGCAAATTCTGTTTAAAAAGGGTGATTGAGTTCACCCTGGTAATTACAGACCGGCGAGACTCACTTCAGTTGTTGGTAAAGTGTGGGAAAAGGTAATAAGAAATACGATTTATAACCATCTGGAAAAGAATGATCTGATCAGGGACAGTCAGCACGGTTTTGTGAAGGGTAGGTCGTGCCTAACGAATCTTATTGACTTTTTTGATAAAAAGTGACCAAACAGATAGATGAGAGTAAACCGGTTAAGGTGGTGTATATCGATTTCGGCAAGGCAGTCGATAAGGTTCCCCAAAGTAGGCTATTATACAAAGTGCGGGGGATTGTGATTATGGGAGACATTGCAGTTTGGATCTGTAGTTGGCTTGCTGAAAAAAAAACAGAGGGTTGCAGTTGATAGAACATGTTCGTCTTGGTGTCCCGTTACTAGCAGCGTATCACAAAGGTTGGTATTGGATCAACTGCTGTTCGTCAGTTTTATAAATGACCTGGATGAGGGCTTAGAAGGGTGGGTTAGTAAATTTGCGGACGACACGAATGTCGGTGGCGTTGTGAATAGTTACGAAAGATGTTGTAGGTTGCAGAGACACATAGATAAGATGCAGAGCTGGGCTGAGAGGAAGCAAATTCAGTTTAATGTGGACAAATGTGAGGTTATACACTATGGACAGAGTAATCGGAATGCAAAGTACTGGGCTAATGGTAAAATTCTTGGGAGTGCAGATGAGCAGAGAGATCTCGGTGTCCATGTGCACAGATCCCTGAAAGTTGCCACCAGATTGACAGGGTTGTTAAGAAGGCATACGGTGTTTGGTCTTTATTAATAGTGGGAATGATTTCCGGAACCAGGAGGTTACTATGCAGCTGCACAATGCTCTGGTACGGCCACACTTGGAGGATTGTTTACAGTTCTGGTCACCGCATTATGAGAAGAATGTAAAATCTTTGGAATGGGTGCAGAGGAGATTTATTACGATGTTGCCTGGTATGGAAGGAATGACTTATGAGGAAAGGCTTAGGGCCTTAGAAGCTGTTCTAGTTAGAGGAAATAATTTTAAGGGGTGATTAATAGGGACATACAAGAAAATCAGAGGTTAGTTATGGTGGAAACTGAGAGCCTTTTTCCAAGTTTGGGGACGGCAAACACGAAAGGATACAACTTTAAAGTGAGGGGAGATAGGTATAAGGCAGATGCCAGAGGTACCTTCTTTACTCAGAAAGTAGTAAGGGTATGGAATGCTAGCCTGCAACGGTAGCAGATTCGCCAAGTTTAAGTGCATTTAAGTCGTCATTGGACAGGCATATGGACGTACGTGGAATAGTGTAGGTGGAATGGGCTTCAGAATAGTATGACAGGGCGGCGCAACATCGACGACTGAAGGGCCTGTACTGCGCTGTAATGTTCTATTTCTATGTTCTATTACAACCAGTATGGGAGCGGTCTTCAATTATCCTGTCTGCCTTTCCGATGGGCACAAGAAATGTCGGTGAAGTCAATGTATGGAAGGTTGGCCTGTGTGATTCTGTCATGTCTGAAGTTTGAATGGTTCATTGTGGCCTCTAAGTTTACCGTGAACAGACAGTGCTTCAGGCCAAAAGCTTTCAAGTACTTTTTTCAAAAAAAAGAACTGGTATAGTCAAGGGCATGGCCAACTCTCTGGCTGTATCATTCCGTCCAGTTAAGGGGTTAGTTGAGTTAAATTCACGGTTGAAATTGGAAGCTGTCTCTCACTTTCCTTCTGCCCTTCTGATTTCGTAACAAGTAAACTGTTTGTGTGGTTTTTAGTCTTTATGCTGAGGGGAATATTTGCTGGGCCTGTTGCAAGCATTTTCTGAACAACAACATTAACTCGGTTTGTATAGGATAAGTAATCCTTTAGTCTCGTTTCTTTGTGTTTATTTCCATAATTTCGTCAATACATTCTGATTATTTTAAAGTTGGCAGTCGAATCATCTAATCCATTCCAGGAAAAAAAAGGAATACCATACACTTAGCTAAAATAACTCGCAATATTATTGTTTGGGCTACCTTCCTAAAATTCTCTGAGAGGTTGGGCTTGCTCCAACCCCAACCTCACTATCAAACCAGCAGACAAGTGAGGCGCCGTATTATTTTTGCGCACCGATCTTTACACCGCTGAGGCTAAACGCCAGCTCATGGACATCTCCTCCTACTGCCCCCTTGACAATGACCACACCTCCCACCACCAAACCATCATCTCCCAGACCATCCATAACCTCATCACTTCAGGGGATCTCCCACCCACCTCCTTCAACCTCATAGTCCCACAACCCCGCACCGCCCGTTTCGACCTCCTGCCCAAAATCCACAAACCTGACTGCCTCGGCCGACCCATTGTCTCAGCCTGCTCCTGCCCCACCGAACTCATCTCTGCAATCCTCGAGACGGTCCTGTCCTCCTTCGTCCAAGAAGTCCCCACCTACGTTCGGGAAACCACCCACGCTCTCCATCTCCTCCATGATTTTCGCTTCCCCGGTCCCCAACGCCTTATCTTCACCATGGACATCCAGTCCCTGTACACCTCCATCCCCCATCACGAAGGACTCAAAGCACTCCGCTTCTTCCTTTCCGGCCGTACCAACAAATACCCTTCCACTGACACCGTCCTTCGACTGACTGAATTGGTCCTCATCCTGAGCAATATCTCTTTGCCGTCCTCCCACTTCCCCTCCAAAGGAGTAATCATGGGCACCCGCATGGGCCCCAGCTATGCCTGCCTCTTCGTAGGATATGTGGAACAGTCCATCTTCCGCAGCTACACTGGCAACACCCCCCACCTTTTCCTCCGCTACGTCGATGACTGTATTGGCACTGCCTCGTGCTACCAGGAGGAGGTTGAATAGTTCATTCACTTTACCATCATCTTCCACCCTGACCTCAAATTTATATGGACCGTCTCAGATTTCTCCCTCCCCTTCCTCGACCTTTCCATTTCTATCTCGGGCGACCCAATCAACACAGACGTTTACTATAAACCGACAGACTCCCACAGATACCTAGACTATACCTCCTCCAACACCGCAACCTGTTAAAACGCCATCCCATATTCCCAATTCCTTCGTCTCCGCCGCATCTGCTCCCAGGAGGACCAGTTCCAATACCGAACAACCCAGATGGCCTCCTTCTTCAAATAACTCAAATTCCACCAGACGTGATCGACGATGCCCTCCACCGCATCTCCTCCACTTCCCGCTTGGCTGCCCTTGAGCCCCGACCCTCCAATCGCCGCAGGACAGAACCCCACTGCACCTCACATACCACCCCACCAACCTCCAAATACATCGTACCATCCGTCTTCATTTCCACCACCTCCAAACGTCCCCACCACGAGAGATACATTTACCTCGCCTCCCCTATCAGCGTTTCGAAAAGAGCACTCCCTCCGTGAGTCCCTCGATAGGTCCACACCCCCACCAACTCAACCTCCACTCCCAGCACCTTCCCCTGCAACCGCAAGAAATGCAAAACCTGCGCCCACACCTCCCTCCTTACTTCCCTCCAAGGCCCCAAGGGAACCTTCCATATTCACTACAAATTCACCTGCACTTCTACACACATCATTTACTGCATCCGCTGCAGCCGATATGGCCTCCTCTATTTTGGGGAGACAGGACGCCTACTTGTGGAATGTTTCAGAGAACACCTCTGGGACACCCGGACCAAACAACCCAACCATCCCGTGTCTCAACACCTCTACTCCCCCTCCCACTCCATCAATGACATCCAGGTCCTTGGACTGCTCCATCGCCAGAACATAGCCACACGATGGTTGGAGGAAAAGCGCCTCATCTTCCGCCTAGGAGCCCTCCAACCACAAGGGACGAACTCAGATTTCTCCAGTTTCCTCATTTCCCCTCACCCCACATTGTCTCAGTCTAATCCCTCGAACTCCACACCGCCTTCCTAACCTGCAATCTTATTCCTGACCTCTCCGCCACCACCCCGACTCCGGCCTGTCACCCTCACCTTGACCTCCTTCCACCTATCGCATTTCCAACGCCCCTCCTGCAAGTCCTTCCTACCTACATTTTATCTTAGCCTGCTGGACACACTTTCCTCATTCCCGAAGAAGGGCTCATGCCCAAAACGTCGACTTCCTGCTCCTTGGATGCTGTCTGACCTACTGCGCTTTTTCAGCAACACATTTTCTGCTCCAAACTTACTATAATGTTATTGCCACTGGCAGCACTGGATCGTCTTCGAATTATTAAAATTCACTTCAATGAGTTAAATTAAAGGGATAACTTTCGATTTGTATGTCCTTCAGATGACACAAAGTATGGGAGAGCATTAAATGATAAAGAAGATGGAAGGAACTTCAAAAGGGAAGAAACCGTTTAAGCGAATAGCAATTAATAGTTGATGAATATTTTGTGGAACATCGGGAAATTGTCTCCATTGGACAAAAATCTATTTACGAAAGCATTCTTCTTTCAATGGAAGGAAATTGAGTATTCCAAGGTTTCGAAGAAACTGTAAGTTCTCGAATAGAGAATGAAAATATACAACGGAAAAAGAATGGATTTCTAAATGACAACTGCTATCACATGGCAATGGAGCATAAAACTACGGTAGATGCATACCATTGATGATCTGGAACATTGCGCTCATGGTTGATGACCTCATTTCATGAAACATAGGATTGCTTTCGAATGATTATGATGGATACGGTCTGGAATCTTTTCAATTGAGAACAACAAAAGGTGATGTTTTGAACGGTGATAACATTGTCTCAGAAAAGACTGGGACGTCAGGTGGAAACTATGCCTTTCTCCCTTCATTCGTGAGCTGTAATGTTTGTAAGCCATTCGACAGGTGAAGGAAGAGAGTGAACGGTACCTGAGAGAGGAAAATATTCGTGTGTATGGGACATAGAACCAAATGGAAAGGGGAATAAATATGAAGGAACTTTGACAGTGGGATGTCAAAGAGAAATGCGTAATAAGGGACAGATAATACGTAATTGAAATCAAAGGAAAGAAATAAAGGTCTGTTGTTCAAGAAGCTGTTTAATATGCGTGGGTTAGAGATAAAGAGAGATTAAAAGTTTTTTTTACATACTGGTCGAATATCAGAGATTGGCAGAATGAAAAGAAAAGACACAGAAAAGGGCAGGTATATCATCAGTATGATAAAGTGACTGCATAGATATTGAAAGTGAGAAGCCATGACATTTTGACAAAGAGGAAACACGTGCAACGAGCACAAATGGACATGTGAACGATTGTGGGCCAGCCAGGAAAATGTGTTTGCAACGTCGGAAGTTTAAGAGAAAGAATAAACGAGACTAAGTTGGTTGGCAGCTCGAAAGACAAATGCCACTGCTGGGAAAACAGAAATTGATCATTGACACTCGTCCAGCGTGGCATTCGTTTATGTAATCACAGATGGCTGTTCGTGCTGCACGTCATTACAGAGATAATGGGAAATGAACCGGTTGGAAAAGTTTGCTGTTTTTAGTGAAGAATGTAACTGACCTGCTGGATCATGTAATAAGTACTCAGAAAAATGAAGTGATGTGCACGGTGCTTTTGAATCCAGACGTTTTTTCAGTGAAAGGGAGACTGAAGAGCTTGTAAAAAAAAAGATGTGTAATATTACCGGTCAGTAGTTTTTTTAAAAAAAGAGGGTGGATACCAATCAAGGATACAAAGGTAATAAGGTTCTGATTTGGATTTAAATTTTGATTTACAATTTATTGTCAGTTATATGCAAGTACGGAGAACAGCAGAGCGGTGAAAAGTGTGCAATGTCTGCAAACATGGCGCCATCTTCGCAAAAATTACCAAACAAAGAAAACCTTAATTCCGAATATAGCAATATGAAGAAGTCAGTAAAAACATTCAGCACTTAAGTCTATTTACATAAAAGTAGTAAAACAAAACAATAAAATGAAAACATCAAGAACTGCATTCTTTCTTGTGCTATGGTTTTCCTGAAGAAGGGCTCATGCCCGAATCGACGATTCTTCTGCTCCTTGGATGCTGCCTGACCTGCTGCGCTTTTCCAGCAACACATTTTCAGCTCTTTTCTCCAGCATCTGCAGTCCTCACTTTCTCCTATGGTTTTTTTTAGCCTGGAGATATTCACGGTATGTAGCAGGGAATAAGGAGAGAGAACATTTAACATATAAGGAGCATATGAGCCTGGAGATGATTATGGAAGGAAGGCGATAGTGGTAGCAGGAGAATAGAAACCACAAATATAGTGGACGGCACGGTGGTACAGTGGTTAGCACTGCTGCTTCACAGCGCCAGAAACCCGGGTTCAGTTCCTGCCTCAGACTGTGTGGACTTTGCACGTTCTCCTCGTGTCTGCATGGGTTTCCTCCGGTTTCCTCCCACAGTCCAAAGATGTGCAGGTCAGGTGAATTGGCCATGCTAAATTGCCCATAGTGTTAGGTAAGGGGTAGATGTAGGGGTATGCGTGGGTTGCGCTTCGGCGGGGCGGTGTGGGCTTGTTGGGCCGAAGCGCCTGTTTCCACACTGTAAGTCATCTAATCTGGACTTCTTCCAATGGGAGCGACTTTACGAAGGAGGACATTGGTTAATGTTAGCTCCTGATGCCGCCTGACTGTGTCATCATGTTGATTTTTATCCATGGTTCAATCCTTCTCATTAATTTTTATTATTTTCACTCTACTAAGTCGAAAAAGAGACGCATGCAGAACAAAATCCTGAAGACTGATGTGTTTCGCCTAATATCACAATCCTAATTCAACTGGCGGAGTTCATTAAATCATAAACTCACATGTCATGAGTTATTTGTTTCTGCTAAACTGGATACTTGGAAACAGTTTGCTGGCCTTTTCACATTAAGCACAGAACAATACATCTTTATGGGCCTCTAGAAATTGTGTTAACGTCCAGAAGAGGAAACACTTAAACATATAAATAATTCCAAAATAAAGTTTATGTTTATTCAATTTCTTCAGCTATAATATACCAGCGCAATGGGGCAGCTGCATTATTTCTTGACAAGGGATAGCAAGCGAAGAATATAACATATGTGTCCCATTAAAATATGGAAGTCTGACCGTGAAGCTAAATAGACTTCTTTCCAACTTATAATTATGTAGATAATCATGAGATAATGTCAAAATCAAAGTTTCAATTCAATAGTTCATTTCTCTGTCAAATGAAGTGCAGCAGAGTTACATAATTTCAGATTTTAAAGATCTGCGTTAGTTTTTTTTAAAGTATTAAAAGTAACAAAAGACTACTCGCCATGATTAATGTGGAAATAAATTCCATCAACCGTCATATGATAAATTCAATCAATCGCCATATTACAGTGGAGATACAGAAACACCATAGGTTAATAACTTTCCGGAACAGAAATACAGAAACAGAAAAGACTATATGTTCCAGAGCATGAGACAAAGGTTTTGAAGCTAACTATAAAACGGTAATTATTATGGGGCCGTTATTATTGTTTGGATTCCGAGGCTTGACACGAGCCAGAGAAGGCTGTTGTGGATGGCAGAATCTGTTCAATTACGTAACTTTTTGTGACAATATTATGTGATGCATTTAGAGTACACTGTACCTGTCAGACATGGCTCTGGATAACAACAAGGTTGTGACAGCTGAATAGGGTTCCCAATAAAAGGACCATCGAAATCATGGGGATAATTTAAACTCATAAGAACATTTTAACATCAAAGCGATGTCAGAAACAATTCAATACACTCAGAATTCATAATTATCAAGACTTAGAGAATGCGAGAGAAATCACTCGTATTTTGAGTACTTTAATCGAGTGGGCGGAACAAACTGTATAGAGATTTAATTGAGTTGAAAGACTGGCTGGAATCCTGTGTTCTTCAGACTACGATTTCAGTCGAAACTCGTCTCAGACTCAGACAGAAATCCCTGTTTGGAAAGACCCGGTGACAGTTGCAGGAAACAGATGGGATATAGAGGCACACACGTTCCCTGGCAGGGATACCAGCAGGCAACTGGCTCTGGAATGTGAAGGATTGCATTCTGCGAATGAAAACCTTAATAATTCAAATCATTGCTAATGCCATTTGGAGGAAGAAAGTTTCCAATATCTACAGTTCATTGTGTCTGGGAAGGTAAAGTGAAGAAACGGAGATGGAAAAAGAGAGACGAAAATAAAGAGAGAGAGGCTTTTTTAGCTGAGCAAAATGATAGAGAATTTGAACGTGAGAAGTTGAGACTTGGTCAGCAAAGTCAAGTTAATAGGATGGCGATTAAGCGAGAAGGTAGTTTAATGAACAACACGAGGTTTATACGCCTGATTATATAAACCAGCAGCACAAAAACAGATTTATCCCGTGCCGCAATCTGTGACAAATGGAAACACTAAGAACTATCCCAATGGTTACGACTTAAAGTTAAAATTAACAACTGAATTTAGTAGTCCAAAAGAGAATAATTAATTCAAAGCTATTTACAACTCCTTCTTCTGAACTAACTTTTACTTTTCCTTTTACATAGTTGGTTCGATTAAAACCCCAATTAAGTTTTTTCAAAAACAAAATCAAATTTCAAAACCAGCCATTTCGACAGTTCACTTTGTACGTTTATCTGTTTACTTTTCTTCTTAAGGTTTCTGGACAATCGGATGTTGACAGATAAAGGTACCTTTAAGAGAACTGTTTTGCGGGCAGTCTGCATTTGTTTTGACTTTATAGTTCTCCTCCAACAGTTCAATTTGTTTAATATTTATGCTCCAAAGCATCGGGTCGGTTCATTGGTGATAATCTTATCAAAATTCCAAATTCAAACTTGATTGGAGTATGGTATTTTGGGGCATAATGTAAACTAATTGGCCGAACTTGATTTTTAACGAACTCTCTCTCTTTCTCTCGATCCACCACTCGCTCTCTCTTCCATTCCCACTCTCTCTGTCAACTGATCTCGCTGTCTCTCTGTTCTTCCCTCCAACATTGTGTCTCCCGAAACCCCTCCCGCCTTTCTTTTTCCCCAGCTCAGTGTCTATCTCAACCCCGAATCCTGTCCCTCTATTTAGACCCTCCTTCCGTCTGTCTCGCAACACCCTCCCACTCTTGCTCTGTCCCAATAAATTCTCTCTCTAGCCCCTGCCACTGTCTCTCTCCGCTCTCTTTTCCTCTCTTCTCCACTCTCACTCGATTTCTCTATATCCTCCCACACTCCCTAACCTCGTCCCACTCTATCTCTCTACCCCACATCCTCTCACAATCTACGCCCTCCGTCTATCTCTTTATCTCTTCCCCCCCCACCGCGCACACACATACTCTCTACATCCACTCCATCTCTCTCTCCTTCGTTCTCTTTCTGCCCCCAACTCTGGTCGTCTCTGTTGACTCCCACTGCATCTCTCTCTGACAACATCCCTCTCTCTCTCTTCCGCTCCCACTCTTTCTCTATATATCTCTCTTGCCTCCCACTCTCTTCCTCTCTCACCCCTCTCTCTGTTTCTAAACCCGTCCGACTCTCTCTACCATCTCTAATACTCTATCTCTCAAACCTCTCCCAATCACTTTCTCCACCCCCTCTACTACACTGCCTCTCTCTCTACCCCCATACAGTCTCTACCCCGCCCCTTTCTATCTATCCCACTCTCCTTCTCTACTGCAATTCCACTCTCTAACTCTACCCCTTGCACTCTCTCTGAAACACTTCCTCCCACTCTGTCTCACTCTCTCCCTCCCCTGTCTCTTTCTACCTCTCTCCCACTGTCTCTCTTTATTCCTCTTCCACTCTCTCTACATCCATCCCTCTCTCTATCACCGTTGCTATCTCTCCCTGCCTCCCCCTGTCTCTCATCCCCTTCAATTTCAACGCTATCTATCAACCCCTCCCACTCACTCTCTACACCCACCTCTGCTGCATCTACTCCACTCTCTCTCGCTATCCAACTCCCACTCTCTCTCCCCCCTTCCACTCTCTGACTTCCTCATTCCCTCCTATTTGCCTCTCTCTCTCGAGCCCCGAAATCTATTTCTACATCTCTCTCACACTCTGTCTCTCTGTCAACCAAGCTCGCACCCTCTCTCTCTCACTCCCCTCCAACATCGTGTCTCTCTAACACCCTCCCATTCTCTGTTCCCGTCATCTGTCTCTTTTTTCCGTCACCCTCCCATTCAAACTCTCTGTACCCTATCTCCGTCTCTCTAGCCCTTCCTTATCTCTGTCTCTCGACCCACTCCCACTCTCTCTTTGTCCCACTCCCTCTCCCTCTCAGCCCTCCCACACTCTCTTTCTAATCCTTGATACTCTCTCTCCGCTCCCCATTTCTTTCTTGCCCACTCCCACTCTCTCTTTACCCTCCACTCTCCCTACCCAACTTCCATTCTCTCTCTCCCATCTCCACCTTCTCTCTCTACACTCTCCCACGACCTCTTTCCTGCATTGCTCCTCTTCCCATCATCCCTCTCTCTGCCTCCCCTCTCCCATAATTTGATATTTCCTCTATCTCCAACACAATTTGTCTCGTTTTCCTCCCCTTCGACTATCTATTTCTCTTCCCTAACTGTCTCCCTACCCACTCCAACACTCTCCCTCGTTCTCTCTTCTCCCCTCACTCTGTCTCCAATCTCTCCCTCTCCATCTCACTCTACCCAACGCCAACCCTCTCTCCCCTCCTCCCTCTCTAAACCCTCCCATCATCTCTCTGTCTGCCCCTCCCTCAATCAACCTCCTCCCACTCTCTTTCAATCCCCTCCCCTCTCTCTATCCCCTCGCATAGTCTGTCCCCTGCTCCCTCTGTGTCTACGTCACTCTTGCTCTCTCCCCAATCCCATTCTTTCTCCATATCCTTTCACACTCTCTCTGCCACACTCCCTCCCACACTGTCTCTCACTGGCACAGAACTCTCTCTCTCCTTCGAACTCTCTCCTAGTCTCTCTCCACACCCTTACAAAAATCTCTCTCCACCCCCTTGCATTCTTCTATTTTTCTATGCTCCTCCTATTTTCACTCTCTCTATACGCCATGCACTCTCTCTCACATCCTCCGACTCATTGTCTATAACGTCCAATCTCTACCTACCCCATTCTCTAACTCGACCCACTTCCAATCTCTCCATACCCCTTCCAAATTTTGTCTGCCATACTCCCACTCACTCTGTCTCAACCTATATCTTTCCACCCTTAACTCACTTTACCTCTCTCCAATTCATTCCCTCTACCTCTCCCGCTCTCCCTCTACCCCTCTTCACTGTCTCACCACACACTGTTTCTCTGTCTGCGCCCTCTCACTGAGTCTCTCCCTCTACACCCCTGTCTCTCCCTCTCTCTCTGCTATATCCCACTCTGTCTCTTATCCTCTCACTGTCTCCGACAGACTTGCACTCTCTCAATAACACGCTCCCATTCTCTTTCTACCAACTAACATTATCTCACTCTCTCCACTCCACACCCTCCCTCTCTCTTTCTCTCTTCCACGCCCACTGATTCCCTCTCAACCCAAGCAGTTCCTGGAGCGCACTCCCTGTCTTCACCTCGAACACTTGCTCTTCTCCCTTCCACTCTCTCTCTTACCCCCTCCCTCCCTCTCTGTTCCCCCACAACTCTCTCATTCTACTCCATTCTTACTCTCTCGCTATATCCCCTCCGACTGTTGATCTCCCCCTCCCACTCTCGCTCTCCCCGTCTCACTCCCTGTACCCCTCTCATTCTCTCTCTCTAACTCTCCCACACTTTAACTCTGTACACACCCCACACTCCCTCTCTCTCTATCCAACTCCCACTCTTTCTTCCATTCTCACTAGCTCTATAATCCCAACTCTCTCTACCTGCTCCAAATACCTTTCTTTACCGCATGCTCTTTCTTTAACCCTACACCACTTCATCTCTCTCTCCTTCCCTCTTCCCCACTGCCTCTCTTCCACACATTCTCTCTCATTCCATTCCCCCGCTATCTCTCCCTCTATATTACTTCCACTCATTGTCTTCCACTCCCTATCTCCGTCTCTGTCCACCCCGCTTGCACTCTCTCCCTCTTCTCCTCTCCTACACTCTCTCCCTCCTCTCCCACACTTTCGTTACCCCTTCCTCTCTCTCTCCCTCTCCTTCGCTCTTTGTCTCGAATCCCCTCGCATTACCTTTCTCTCTCATCTTTGAAACTCTACTGTACCCCTCTCTCTAGTGCACTCCCTCTCTCTCTTTCTCTCTCTCCCTCTCCCAATTTCCCATCTATCTTTTTCTCTTTTGCCTTCTGTCTTTCTCTCTATTCTCATCCTCTCTCTATCCACCCACTCACTCCCTTTCTCTCTACTCTCCTTTGAGGATGTCTCCCTTTCTATCTCTTCCCGCTCCCCTCTTTACCTCCTTCCCTTTCTCTCACTCTGGGATATGGACAGAAAGGCGGGAGGTAGACAGAGACAACAGGAGAGTGAAAGAGAAAGGAAGGGGGAGAGATAAGACTAGAGGTGGGTGGAGAAACCGTGGGGTGTGTGAAATTAAGGTAAAGGGATCGGTGAAGACACCCAGTGAAAGGGAATGGAGGAAAGAAAGCAAGAGTGTGCAGAGCGAGAGGGAGAGAAATGAGATGAAAATGAAGGGAAAGGAAATGGGAACAGAGTGCCAGAGAGGGGGTGAGCGGTTAGGGGAGCGCACGAAGGATGTAGATAGAGAGACAGATGTGCTTCAGTGGAGATGGGGTAAAAGAGTAGACATGAATTCTGCTGAAAGCAACTTCGGAATGGGCGGCATTCAGTGGTTAAAGCAAGGAAGTGCCAGTAGAAACTAAACCCTGAGCTCAGGCCCCGGTCTCCGCCTAATCCCTGAGGACTGGGACTTGAGGCTGAGTCTGTCTCTCTCCAACTCAGTTTGGTCAACACAAAGACAAACAACAATATCGTTTCCTCTGCTGCTCTGCACTTTTTAATGAACATTTTTCTTGTTTACAAATTGAAGTGGTCGATACAGTCGGTGGGGTGTTGCCGTTTCCCACTGGTTGCTGTGCAGTGAGAAACATTGAATTGGGTCTTTGAACAACCTACACCTACCTCCACAACCGTGAGATAAGGATGGATAAAGCAGTGTTACCGTCAATCTGTTACCACAGGGACAATCGGCTTCATCCCTGAAACATTGAACTGAAATGATAAAATTGAGGACGGATTGATGAATTAATGTATATGATTGATTGACGAATTTGGGTAAAGGGATATTTCATCACATTCTTCAGCTGCTGTCTGAACTTAGTCTGGGTCACGGCATAAATCACGGTGTTTGTGCAGCAGCTGAGGAGCTGCAGCATGAAGCCCAATTCTTGCACAAAGAAAGGGAGATACACAGACTTATACCCAACATTATCCATCCGTTTCCATATTGAATACAGCATTATCGTTGACCATAGCAGGATGAAATTAGCCGAGATCACAAACAGTAAAATGATGGACTTTTTCCTGATTCTCATTTCTGCGTCAGACTGAGCGTCCCCATTCGTATGAGCGCGGAGTCTTCTACGGGCCCTGCTGGTCACTAAAATGTGTCTGACCGTGAAAACATTGAACAGAAGAATCAGGGGAAATGGGAGAGCTGGGGTTAGAATGTGATGGAGAAACTCGACTGACGTCCAGACACGGGAGGTTGCAACACCATCTGCTGCATAACAAAACGACGGGTAGTTCATCTGCCCATACCGAGCTGAGAGCATAAAATACCAGAAAATGTTTTTTAAACAGCTTAACAGAGTCACTGTTCCCAGAACCACAGCCGCCGTTTTTTCACTACAATATTCACGTTTTAACTTCTGGCAAGAAATAGCCACAAATCGATCAAAGGTGAAAGTGACGGTGAACCAGACAGAACAGTCAGTGGCTGCGTAAAGCAGGACAGCGTGGATATTACACACAGAGATTTCCCGCAGGAAATAAAACTGTTCCATATAAACAATGGGAATGTGTCGCAATATCACGTCGAAAATAATGACCATTAGATCCGCCGCTGCCATTGCCCCCAGGTACCGTCTGACACAGGGAGTCAATCCACAATCTTTATAAAGCAGGACGTAGATCGTCACTACGTTAACTGTTAGGAAAAAAGATAAACACATTATCCATCAGCCTGGTGGCAAAGTGACCAGTTGAACTGAAGGCTGTGTGTGGTTTTCAAATGTGTCACTGCATTCACAGATTTATAAAAATAATTGGAGCTTAAATAACATATGGAAAATCACAAGAAACCTTCCGTCCCCAAACACACAGGGGCACATGCATAAGAACAGATGGTGTGAAGAACATTCGCACACACACGACCACTCGGGAAAAGATACAGGTAATTTATTTTCAGTTTTTAATACGGAACGTGAAAACATTGCCATCCTGAAGGATTCTCTCTCACTTCTTTGAAAGTAATGTATGTATGAAATTACAGTCTTTTTCTTTAAATTCTGGTCTATCCTCTGTCGTGAAGAAATGTAAACGCAGCGAAAACAGTTTCACTCCTTTAACTTCCTGAGGCGACTACGGAACAGTGTCTCCTTCTCCCATTAACGGATCCCTTCCCTCAGGACCTTATCATTTGGTCAATTCAATGACGACCGGCCGTTCACAAATAGTGTCAGGGATAGAATACTGTGGGGAATGTCAGGTATTCTGCTGCAAACCAACGGACTCCCACAGTCTATTTGGACTACACCTCCTCCTATCCTCCCTGTTGAAAAACGCCATCCCTTATTCCCAATTCTTCTGACTCTGCTGCATCTGTTCCCAGAATGACCAATTCCATTTCAGAAAATCCCCGATGGCTTCCTTTTTCAAATACCACACTTTCTACACCGACGTGGTCGACGATGCCCTCCAGCACACCTCCACTTCCCTCCCCTCCGTGCTCAAACCCTCACCCTCACCTATCCCCTCACCTCCATCCAAGGCCCCATAGGATCCTTCCACATCTGACAGAAATGTACTTGTGCTTCCACAAATGTCATGACTGTACCTGTTGCACCCGATGTGGTCTCTTCTCCAGCGGAAAGACAGGCCGCCAACTTGTGGAGCATGACATGGAACATTTCTGGGACTTCGCTCCCAATGAAACGCACCATCCGCTGGCTGAGCACTTCAACTCCACCTCCGACTCTGCCAAAGACAAAGGTCATGGGCCTCCTCCATTGCCAAGCCCAAATCCCCTGCTGCCTGTAGGATGAACACATCATCTTCCACCATGACACCCTGCAACCACAGGGGTTCAAAGTGGATTTTACCGTTTTACTAAGTTCCCCTCCTGCACGTTTTGCCGTTCCAAAGCCTCGAACTGAGCACAGCCTTCTTGACCTGTTCATCACCTTTCCCATCTATCCGCTCCACACTCCTCTCGATCCTATCACATCCTCCTCCTTTTTGATCTCCCTATTGCATTCTCAGATAACTTACCCCCCAGCCCCAAATCCTTCCATTTATCTCTCAGCCAACCCTTGCCCCACAAGACTCATTGTAAATGAAGGCCTTCTGCCGGAATCATTCATTATCTTGCACATTGGATTCTTTCTGACCTGCTATGCTTTTGCGGCGCTACACTCCCGGTCAGGAAACAGTGTGACACCGTCATATTCACAGAACGAGAACCGATGGGAAATATTTCATGAAAACCCATCACCCGTCCTGGGTATATCCTGTCTCACCAGTGATGGAGAAACCGTGGGATGCGGTCAGGAGAGTAATTACACTCGCAATCCCTCAACATTCATTCCATAACGCGGGAAATTTCATGGTAAAGTTCAACGCTGGTCAAGGAAATCGCCTGATGATGGATGTCTACTGCCATCCACTCTACCCCTCACAGATAACTCAGTTCCCTTCGAATTTGAAAGCAAAGCGAGGAAATACTGTCGGTGATAAGGACGCAGATTGCACTCTGGTTGCATGACTTCAATGACCATCACCAAGACTGTCTCCACAGTTTCAGGAAAGAGTGAGCATGGAGAGGCTTCTAACATACAGCATCTAGACTGTGGGAAAGGATAGAGGAACGCACAAGAGAGAAACAATCTCATCAAAGTTCTTCTCACAGATGGATCTGTCCCTAAACGTATCTGTAGGTGCACCCAGCACACAGTCCTGGCGGAGGAAAAGTCTCAGCCTCATACTGAAGATACTGCCCACTGTATTAAGTGGAATTATCTTCTGCTAAGTAGAACAAACTTCTAAAGGACCGAGCAAATCGAAACTGGGCATCCATGAGGCACTGTGGGCTGTCAGCACAAAGTCAGAAGTGGACTGTTCACTGATGGTTCCAAAATATTCGTCATCATTCCCAATTATATCCACACTATAGCATGCTATTCAGCCCATTCAGAGTTTTAAACAGCAACAGAATTAGGTCATTCAGCCATTCGAGCCTGTTACTCAGCAATTGGATCAGATCGTTTCATCTCTTATATCTGTGACACTGAAACTGGAAGGGCATATTCAGCCTTTCAAATCTGCTACACAGGTATACGTGGAGGATTGTTTACTCAGACTAGAATCCGGATACGTTAGTGATAAATAAGTCTTTATCAGTTCAACACAAATTAATAACTGCAGTGACACACTGACTAGTGATCGGGACTCAGTTATTTGTAATCAATATATACGTTTTCGAGAAATGGAACAAACTTATTCTGACTAAGATCAGCATCAACTGAAGTTATCAAGCCAGAGTAGTGAATCTTTAATTGAATAAACAATATACAACACTTTGGAGGCTGGAATATAACGTGGGTAACGGTGAATCTGTAACTTTACAGAAAGAATACCAGGATGCATATGACTTAAAAGGAAAAACACAACAGACGTTAGTGACACATGTTTACTGGACGGATCATTCTAACCCGTTGAGACATGGAAAGTATTGCTCCATCTCCCTGATGGTCTGCTCCCTGATATTCCCGGGGGCCCGATTGCGCTCAGTACTGACGAGATATTTTGATGTGGTGGGGTAGCAGTGAGGACTAGTGAGAGGGTAAGTGTTTTTAGCCATTTTGCAGGGGCATGGTCTCTAATTGCCAGACCATCCTTTCCTTCTAGATAGAGACCCGAAGACGATAGGAATGGGCTGACTGCTTCTGAATGAAGAGGCCATGGCTGCTGTCAGGACAGTGGACTTTCATCAACATGATGTACTGTGCATGTTTGTACTGCTCCATCAATGGAGTGAGAGACGGAGGGTCCAATCACAAGAGTAATATCTAAAGGCATTGCCATATCAGCTGAAATGTTTATTTACATCATATTTTGACTCCACCACAGAGATTCATCAACCCAGAAGAAATATCTGTTACACACAGAGCAATATGTAGATCAAACTTTGCTCGGTGCAACCCGGCATTCTGCAGATTCCAAACAAACCACGCCAGTGCATTGATCTGTAAACTCAGATAAAATAATCTGTTCATCCCTGAGAGCTATGTAGATAACAGAAGTGCAGTGAAGTATAAACTCAGACGAGGTTAGTGTCCAGTACGGACACCTTTGCAGACCACCGTAATGAATTGATCTACCAAGGCGTGGGCCGGCGTGGGCTGGAGACTGCGACTGTTGCGGTCTGGAAACTGGGCCCAGTGCGGCCTGGAGACGGGTGAAGT
This sequence comes from Chiloscyllium punctatum, assembly GCF_047496795.1. NCBI lineage: Eukaryota > Metazoa > Chordata > Chondrichthyes > Orectolobiformes > Hemiscylliidae > Chiloscyllium > Chiloscyllium punctatum. The sequence continues at coordinate 27,190,554 of NC_092789.1, read as the reverse complement.
GCTTTCTGGAGACTGAGATGAGTTCGACATGAAGAATTGTCCTTTTGTGAAATGGGTCAGTTGCAGTCTGGAGACTGGCAATGGTGTAGTCTGAAGACTGGGTCTGGTGTGGACTGGAGACTGGGCTCGGTGCGGTTCGGAGAACGAAGCCTGGTGCAGCCTGGAGAATGGGTCCATCGTGATTTGGAGACTCGGGCCTGTGCATTCTGGTGACTACGCCCAGTGTGGTCGGGTGACTGGGCGCGGGTGCTGTCTGGAGACACGGTTCTGGTACAGACTGTAGTGTGAGAGACTGCGATTCGAAACTGTTGCTTTGTTCACATTTTTATTCTCCTTCTTGACTTTCATTTTTAGTCTTTCCATTTTGGACAAACTATTTAAGAATTTGTATCCAGATTTCTTGTACCGAAGATGGCGTCATAAGTGAAGACATTAACAACTCTTTACTGCACTCATTAGCGTGCACGTGACAATGAAACCAACTCAAATCATTTCAAATGTGAGAGTCACTGACTTTGATGTACTTCCAAAACAAAGATGCTGCTGTGTCGTGGTGTGGGGCGGTCAGCAGACGGTGGTATTTTGTCATTTAAAACACAAGACCGAGAGCCAAATGGAGTGAGAGAGTGAGGAAGGACATTGTGATTCCCGTTTCAATGGCTTCACTGCCAAATGAACAGAAATGCCAATGCTCAGAAATATAGATGATGAGATGCACAGGCTAATACATTAAAGCACACTCACAATGAGAGACAATGATACACGTATTCGGACACATAAACACACTGATAGATGCAGACGTATGGCTAATCACGCATGCCTTGACATTAAATAAGATCATGGCTGATCTGATCTCGTCCTAAACTTTATTTCCTCTGGAAAATAAAGCAGGGGAATGGACTGAACTGTTAGAGTTGGAGGACTTTGGGACCAGCGACCGTAATTCTATTAGTTTGAAAATTGATACGGGAAAGGACAGGACTGGTCCACATGTTAATGTTTTAAATTAGGGAAAGGCCCATTTTAATATTGTTAGGCAGGTACTTTCAAAAGAATATTGGGATGCTGTTCGCAGATAAAGGGTCATCAAACAAGTCAGAATCTTTCAAAAGTGAGATAATGAGAGTTCGTGTAGTGCATGCGCTGGTTCGTGTTCCAGGCCAGCAGAAATAGGGAACAGGATATGACAGGGAATATTGGGGCCCTGGCCAATTAAAAAGGAGGTGTATACCAGGTGTACGCAACTCGGGTCAAGGGAATGCCTTGAACGTATGTGTTGTGGAAGTACACTTACTATAGAAATCAGGAGTGCAAAAAGGGTGCATGAAATACTTTTGACTGATCGGGTTAAGGAGAATGGAAACAGATTATGCTAGTATTTTAAGCGCAAAGGAGAAGCCAGGGAGGGAATAGGGTGCCATCAAAATCACTATGTATGGTTCTCAAGAGATGAATTAGGATGTACACACTGGAAGACAGTGAAAATCTTATAAGTCGCAACATGTGACGCAATCTTCGGCTCAAAGAACACACACCCCACCCTCCCCCAAAGGTACAGAATCTTGGTACAAAGCAGAAGAATAAAGAAGTCAAAGTTAAAATACGAAACATTACAGACCTTCCTGTAAAAGTGAAAGAACACAGAATCACGGTTAACAGTTCAAAAACACAGTCCAAAAGTGTCTGCCCGTGCTGGGTTCACATTCCTCACAAAGACTTGACCTCCAACATTCAGCTGCCTTACAGAATGTTCCTGCTCAATTGGGGAGGTCCTGGAGAAACATATCACGTCAGTAATTACTCTGGAGAAAGACATGAAAGCAAGAGAACTCAGGGAATGTTTTGAAACGAGGCCACATTACACAAGGGGACGTGCTGGACGGATTAAAATATATCCCCGTCGGTAAATACCCAGGATCTGTTCAAGTCCATCCCAGATCATTGCAATAAACTGGCGAAGAAATATCGGGAGACCTTGGTAAAGTATTTGTTTCATTTTCAGAGTTCTGAGGAAGGATCTGTGGATACAAAATTGTTGCATTTGATGTCTCTGCACTTATGCTTCCAGACCTGTTGAGCTTTTCCAGCAAAGTCTGTTTTTGTTGCTGATTTGCAACATCAGTAGTTCTCTCCGAGTATATTTGATGTGATTGTCTGCCACGAGTGAGGTATTGGAGGACTGGAAGACAGTTAATGTTGTAACCTTCTTCCAAAAACAAATGCCTGCAAGGAAAAAAATAGAGAACTGCAGACTAGTGAGTTTGATGTTCTGAATGGGTAAATTTTCGGAGGAGTTTCTGATAGACAGAATTTACATGCATTTGGAAAGGCGTGGACTGATCTTGGGTAACGTGGTTTTGTGAATGGGAATTTCTGTTTCATCAACTTCGGTGAAATGTTTGAAGAGGTTACCAAGAAGATTGATGAAGGTAAAGCAGCATACGTTATCTACGTGGAACTTAGTGACGTACAACATGGTTTCACATGGTAGCCTGGTTCCTAACGTTAGATCACAGGGGATCAGAGAGAGCCTTTGAATTAAACAGAATGTCAGTTTGACATGCTGGGAGACATTTGTTGTGAGCCGCAGTATGCCACAAGGACCAATATTGTGTCCACTTTTGTTTATGACTTTTATAAATGATTTGGACGAGGATATATGGACAGGACGTTTTTCAACGACACCATAAATGCGAGGTGTTGCATTTTGTCACACAAACCAGGGCAGGAGTTACACAGTTAATGGTCGAGCCTCGAGGAGTGTTGTTAAACATAGAGACGCAGGGTAGTTTTACATAGTTCCTTGAAAGTGGAGTCTCAGTTAGAAAGGGTGGTGTGGAAGGCAATAGGCCCACTCAACTTCATCGATCAGAGCAATTGAGTACAGGAGTGGGTCATCATGTGATTGCTGAACAAGAGAATGCGAAGGCAACATTTGGAGAACTGAGTACAATTCTTGTCGCCCTGTTTTAGGAAGGATGTTATAAACTGGAATGGGTACAAAAGTATTTAAAATGGTGTGAATTATACTGGAGGTTTTGAGATCAAACGATAGCCTGTATAAACTGCGACTATTTGCCCAATTGCATAGGAGGTTGTGGAAGATCTTATAGAGGTTTATAAAATCACGAGCAGCATGGACAGGGTAAATAGCCAAACACTTTTCCACAGGGAAGAGGTGTGCAAAACCAATGCGCAAAGGCTTAAGGTGGGAGGGGAGAGATTTTAAAGAGATCTAAGGGGTAAATATTTCGCACAGGCTATGCGAACCTATATGCAATGAGCTGTCAGAGAAAACGGTACGGGGGAAGACATTTTCAACATTTTAAAGTCTGTTGGATGGGAACATGAATGGGAAAGGTTTCGAGAGGTTATTTGCCAAACGCAGACAAATAGGAACAGTTCAGTTAAGGAAACCTGGTGAGGATTGACACGTTGGGCCGAAGGGTCTGTTTGCATATTGTATGACTTCTAACGCTACGAGTCTATAACTCTTCTTTCGTAACCAAGTCTTTGTTGCCCTCAAATCATTTTCACTTAAACATTCTCTTTAAAAATCGAGCTCTTCTCTCTTTGAAAGGAGAATACCTAACATTGATGTAGTCCTGCAGACCACAGCAGCAGAAAAAGCAGAGTTGTATTCAAACACAATCTGTCACTTTTTGAAAGGGATAATCCCTGAGTTTTCGATTACCATGAAGCTGATCAATTTTTCAGTGACGAGTGTAGGTGGACATTCCAGAGTCAGAACAATGTGCACCACAACCTTATTATTACCTGTTAAAGCTACCACACTTGATTGATTGCGTTCCAAACAAAACGTCTATCATCAGATTGAGAGGGTAAAATGATTTCAACACCAACAGGTCAGATCGAAGCTCTGCAGTGCTGCCACATCCAGTCAGAAATAGAGATGGGCGAGCAAATAGCTTACTGGAGGACAGGGCTCTCCAAATTTCCCCATCGTAAATAATAGAACAGTTCTATGCATCGCTGTAAGTGACAAGGATGTAGTATCTGCACCGTCGTTAGCCAATGGTGTTGAGTGGATGATTCACCCAGGAATGCTGATGAAGGGCTGCTGCCCGAAACGTGGATATTCCTGTTCCTCGGATGCTGCCTGACTTGCTGTGCTTTTCCTGCACCACTCTAATCTCGACACTGGTTTCCAGCATCTGCAGTCCTTGGTTTTACCGAGTTCATTTCAACCATTCTGCGAATCCTCTTGCAAGGATGCCCGCCTTGAAAACGTTTTCCACCTCTCTCTACAAGAATCTCATTGAGTCCCTCTCTTGCACTGCACCCCCCATGTCAGCGTCTTTGCCTTGAAGCTCTTCTACCACGTCCTGAAATAGACTCGCTACCACAGTCACATTTGCTTTCTCAGTGCCTGCCTCCGTAATCAACCCATCCCACACAGACTCCAGACCGCGTTTAAACCAGCAGAGTTCGGAACCGAACAGGTTAAACAGTACAGACTACAGATTCAAAACCAACAGTTCTCCCTCAAGACCTTTTTATCCACACCCGCAGACATGGGCTGGCAACAAACCTCTCTACAGTCAGCCCTGCGTCAGTTGAGGGCCACACTCTCCCAGAACTCCAAAGGATCCCTTCTGTACCATATTGTCAGGAGAATTCATACTCTCATCAAACAGTATTTCAACAACATCTCAAACGTCAAAAACGGTACGCACAACCAACTTTGATTTATCCAACCCTCTGAGCAGCATCCCTCAACCATTCCAGAAGATTCTCCCGGCCTCTAGAACTGCTCAGATGCCATTAGACATGTGGCTGCTGCAGCGACCATCCCCATGGTGAATGATGACGTCACTTTCGCCCCCATCATGGCCGCTTCCAACCACTTCCGCCCCTCACAATTTCTCATGCCGTACACGTGACATCAGCTCCGCACCTCACATCATCGCTGATGTCACACGCTCAGTGACTTCCGTCCCCCTCCTACTGCTGTGGTCGCCATGAATTCTACCCCCACCAACGCCACTCATCTGCATTCTGCAGACACGCCGCCAACAGATCACTCTGTCACCATCCCCGCCCCCAGAACCCTGAGGGGAACACCACCCCTAAGCATAACTCCACCCCAATTCCGCCTAACACTACAACCACTCCATTTATTTGCTCCGCCCCAACTGCCTGCTCCACACGTACGCCAGTTCTTAGCTCCCAGCCCTGCCGAGTTTTCACCATTCCCCTTGACCTCCCCCTGATTGTGGACGAACGATTCGTCCTTAGCAAAAGCCTTATTTTATGCCCCTGCACCGACACATCAATGAATTTAATACACGCCGTGGCGTTGAACACTTCTTCTGCCGCCTCCCCGTCCGAGCTCACTTTTACAATCAGGACTCCCACTCACCTTCTGAGGTCCCATTTGCCCGCCACGAACACACTCCATCCAGCTGGACACCCCGTGCTGGCCTATTACCTGCCCTCTATCTCTTCATTTCCAATTGCTGCTGAGACATTAACTGCCTGAACCTGTCTACCCCCTCCCGACTACAAACAGTCACCCTCACATCGCACAGCCCTCCACTCCCTCTGCTTCAATCCCATCCGCACCATCAAAACCGCAGATAAAGTTGGTGCAGATGTAGTTTGGCGCACTGACCTCTACACCACTGAAGACAGACGCAAACTCGAGGACAACTCTTCCTACCACACCTCGAACATGACCCCACTCCCATCACCAAGCCATCATCGCCCAGACATAGAGGACCTCTTCACCTCTGGAGATTTCCCATCCACGCCTTTCAACCTCAGAGACCGGGATCACTGCACCGCCCGATTCTACCTCCTTCCCAAGATCCACAAACCTGACCACCCTGGCTAAATAAAAAGTATTCCTGATGATGCGACATTGCCCGAAACATCGATTTTCCTGCTCCTTGGATGCTGCCTGACCTGATGTGCATTTCCAGCACCACTCTCATCTAGATAAATATTTGAGATTTAGTGGGAACAGCTGGGTCATAACGACCGATCCATGTGATATCCCACGATACTTGCACTCCAAAAAAAAGGTTTAATCTTTTATACTGTTTCCTGTCAGCTGTCCAATTCAAAAACCATGTTTATGTATTAGCCCCATTCCAACAAAAATTCATTTTGCGCACGAGGATTGGGACTTTATCAAAAATCTTTCTCAAAATTCAAATGCACTGCAGCCATTGCTTCTCTGCAATGTATTGGACAGTCAGTTTCTCAAAGATGATTCACATATCATAAATCTATGTTGACTGTGTCTGAATCCATTACGTACAGTTCCAGCATTTTCTGCCAAGTTGTGTATTTCCAAACTTCATTCTATTTCTTTTTTTCTCTCAAGGCTTGGGCTTCCCAGTATTACTGGGAGGGTTTTTTTTGGCTTGTTTTCTTCTGTGAAGACAAGAACTGAAGTATTTCTTTCATAGTTCTGCCATTTCCCTCTTCTCCATTTTCCATTCTCTGGTTGCTGACTGAAGAAGCTTCACTTGTTTTCTCTTACCATTTACATCGACATTTCATACCTCTTGTTAGAATACACTTCAGAAACCCATCCATTTCTGTTTCAAGATTCGCAATTGTAAACCTTCCAGAATCATACAGACACAGATACACAGTCTCTGTACCGTCAGAAATACAGCACAATCTACATTAGTCTAACTTTCCTACACAAGACCAGTAGCCGTGAATATTATGACACTTCAAGTGCTCGTCCACGGATTTTGAAATGGTTGTGAGTTTACACATGACAACTCCCCTCTAAGGAAGAACATTCCAGAACCCAAAACCTTCTGTGTTAAAAAAGAAAATTCTTGAATCATCTCTAAACCTCAAACCCTCCAGTTTAAAAGCGAGCTATTCTTGTACTTGGCCCTTTGACTAATAGGAACAGCTCCTGCCAATCCACCATTTACATGTTCCTCGTAATCTTTTCCTTCTGAAATACCTCCCCCTCAACCTTCCCTGCTTCTTCACAAATACCCGAGCTTATCCATCCTCTCTCCATAGCTAATATCCTCCACCCCAGGAAACATACCGGTTAATCTCCTCTGCACCCCGTCCAGTGCAATCACTTCCTTCCTGTCATGTGGCTCCCAAAACTGCACACGGTATTCCATCTTGGCTTAACCAAATTCCTGTATAACTCTCGTAATCAATGTCTCAATGAATAAAGGCTATGCCCATTGTCCATAATGCCTGCATAACGAACACGTTAAACTGTCCAGTCACATTTATTGATGTGTGGAGATGCACCCTCTGAGATTTCTCGTGTGCAGTCATTCATTGGAGGAGCTGGAGAATCGACGTTCCGGGCATAGGCCCATCTTCAGGAATGAGGCTGGTGTGCCAAGTGGGCTGAGATAAAAGGTAGCGGGGAGGGAATTTGGGGGAGGTACGCTGGGAATAGGATAGGTGGAAGGAGGTGAGGGTGACAGGACAGACAGGGGGTGGGGGCCGAGAGGTCGGGAAGAAGATTGCAGTTCAAGAGAACGGTGCTGAATCCGAGGGATGGGACTGAGATAATGTGGGGGAGGGGAAATGAGGAAGCTGGAGAAATCTACATTCATCCCGTGTGGTTGGAGGGTTCCTAGGCGGAAGATGAGGCGCTAATTCTCCAGGTGTCGTGTGGCTAGGGTCTGGCGATGGAGGAGGCCAAGGACTTACATGTCATTGTCGAAGTCGGGGGGGGGGGAGTTAAAGTGACAGCCATGTGGCAGTTGGGTTGCTTGGTGTGGGCGTCCCAGGGGTGTTCCCTGAAACATTCTGCAAGTAGGCGGCCTGTCTCCCAATGTAGAGTAGATCATATTGGGTGCAGCGAATACAGTAACTGATATGTGTGGAGGTGCAGGTGAATTTGCGACGGATATAGAAGGATCCATTGGGGCCTTGTAGGAGGGGAGGGGGATGTGTGGGCGCAAGTTTTGCACCTCTTGCGGTTGCAGGGGAAGGTGCCGGGAGTGGAGGTTGGGTTGGTGCGGGGTGTGGACCTGACGAGGAAGTCGCGGAGGCAATAGTCTCTCCTGAATAGGGGTGGAGAGTGAAATATATCCCTGGGGCTGGGTCTGTCTGGAGGTGGCGGAAATGACGGAGGAAACCACATCCATGATCCTCTTGCCAAAATGCAATAAAATTCATCTGGGTTGACTTGTCTCAAATAAAACCATGCTGGCTATGCGTGATCAAACATTGCTACTCACAATGGAGATCAACTTTCTCTTTTCCTATTTGCTGCAATGGTTTCCCTAACAATGAGCTAATACGCACAGTTCTATAGTTCCCTAGTATATCTGCACCACCCTTCCCGCGAAGTGGGACCACTTTAGTTCTCTGGCATTTCTTCTATGAACAGATTCTAATTTAAAAATTTGGTCAGGGCCTTTCATCCCTTGTCTCCAACGGCAGCCCAGGAAAAAACTCATCTGGACCATTTGTGGAAATTTATACAAGCGAAAACCATTAATCCGCGCTCCCAGTTTATATCAATCTGCTCAAGAACTTCACAGTCCATCTTCTCGATTTTTGTCCCTGTATCCTCAATCTCTCAAGTAAAGCAAAAGTGAAGCTCTCTTGTAACAATCTATCAATGTTCTCCAGATTCACACACAGATTATCCCCTTGGATTCAAATGGGCTTTAATCATTCCGTTGTAATATTGTTCCCTGATTGATGTCCTTGTGGAAGAGCTTGGGAGATTTCCTAATCTTGCCTGCTCACATTTCTCCATGTACTTCTTTAATTCGGCCACTCCCTGTTTTATTAAAATTACTTCTCGAAGGAACGCAGGGCGAGATCCCTCATCAGATAATCTTGCTCCCTGAGGAATTTATCTGCAGAATGCCCATTCGGTATATGTGATCCATATGTTCTTTCTTTGAACAGGACACCAAAACTGTACACAGTACTCCAGGTAGAGACTCACCAACACCGTGTGTAAGCGATGCAGGACATATTTACGTTTAGTGTGAGTAAATAACTGCAGATTCTGTAATCTGTACTGAACGCAGCAAATGCTGGAGATAACAGCGGGTCAGACAGCATCCATGGAGAGAGAGCACGCGAACTCTCCCAGTGTGGATGACTTTATCATCTACATCTGGTGCCCTTTAAATGAAGGTAAACGTAACGTTTACCTTCTTATTCGCACATATTCCTCCCAATGCACATTGCTTCAATATTTCTGCTGTCTGACTGGGAGAATTCCGCTTCAAATTCTACTGAATATCCAAGCATATCACATCCAATGGGTTTCCATTCTTTATGTCTACAAGAGATACCTTCACACAAAATTATAACATCACTTTCATGAGTACAGAATCATTTTCTCAAATTTTGCTATTACTTTCTAAATGACCAATGTCAAATTCGACATAATACATTACAACACATTCCCTCTTCTGCATGTCAAGTTAACTGGTCTGTTGTTCTCCTCTCTCCCTCTTCTTCAATGTTTGCTTCTCCTTGCTGTTTCTAAACTCCACCTTACTGGATTCAGTGGAATTTGAATGACGTGGGCTCAAGGGAAGAGTAATGGCAAATTCAGGCGATAAGTTTGGCGAGGCAAAACTCTACTTTGATATTATCACGCCACATCTTACCCGTTCTTATCAAGCGTCATTGAAACATTTTCACGAGATCTCTCATTATGCTGGTGGAGTGAAGAAGGACAAAGATCTTTCATCAATGCTGTGCCTTCCGTCAGGTAGCTGTGATTGTTCTAATCTGAGTCGGAGCCTTACAGCAGGCTGGCAAAGTGTTGTTGCTACTGGACAGGATCTAAGTGAGACCACATCAGGGGTAGCGTGTGCAGATTTGATCTCCACACTGAAGATAGGATATTGGAATTAACTCAGAGGCTGTTCCCTCATCTGATTTATGCAACTAAAATGATATTCATAGATGACATACAGAGTGGAAGTAGGTCATTTGACCCATCGACTCCGAACTGATTCTTCGAAGACCACCCCAACCACACCCACCGTCTACCCAATCCCTGAAAACCTTCATTTGTCATTTGTTGTGAACAGAGCCTGCCCATCCCAGGTCACTACGGGTAATTTAGCAAGGCTAATCCAAATATCATTCACATTTCGGGACTGTAGGTGGAAACTGGAGTACCTCGCAGAATCCCTTGTCGGCACGGGGAGAATGTGCATACTCCACACAAACAGTGACCTGAGACTGGACTTCAACGCGGGTCTCAGGTGCTACGACGCAGCAGTACTAACCACTGATCGACACAGTGTGGGCAACAGAACTTGCCTGCACAATGAAGTATCAGCATAGCCTTGTTTCTGCCCAAGGACCTTTCTCTTGTGAGGTGAATATGATAACCACAACACTATATTGGTCACCCATACAGTGTGGCCACTGGCCCACTGAAGTTTCTGTGCTGTGTTGCATCGGAGATCACTTTAAACTGAACAGATTGCAACCTGATGTGTTCATTTTATGCAGAACCCATTCACAACATGATTCCGGATAACTCGTTATCAGTACAGAGGGTCGCAATGTATTCAAACCCACGTATACTTTCACACTGAAGCATAAATACTGCACCTTAGCCTATTCTGGCACGCTATCACACTGAACTAAAAGCATGAGCAGTCTTTGAATCTAGTTCTTGAGGACATTGCTACATCTCTGGCTGCACAGAGAAGTGATAATACCTGTGCATCATCACCTCAGCTGTAACATTCTCTTAAGGTCTCAAACCTAGGCAGTGGAGTATTAGCACTGTTTCATGAAAACACATCAATCACCTGCAGCCAATACGTGTCTCCATCCAGAGCATCAGTTTGGATCAACAACTTGGCGGATCAGCAACATGGCATTTGTGAGAAATTTGAAAACGGAATGTTTCATGTGTGGTGCAAGCACTGTTCGGGTTTGAACCCTCGATCTATCATTTTATTAAGCAAGCACGTTAACCAACTTAACCACTGCGTCACGATAACTTACGAGGGAGGGATGAGCAGGTTGAACCAATTCCTATCTAAGTTTACAAGAATGACGGGTGATCTTGTTTTGAGATTCAGCAACAGAAGGCTGTTCCACAGCAAACGGAGAATTCAGTTCCACTTCTCGAACCTGGAACACCGGAATTCTTTAATTCTTTAAACTTGTTACAGCAGGTCAGGCAGAGGCTGGTTAATTTCTGGATCTTGACTAGCAGTGTCAGGAAGTGGCCAATTTGACCAAGTAAATATAAGACAGGACCAATAATAAAACACGAGTCAAGAATACAGTGGTGTTGGAAAAGCATAGCAGGTCAGGCAGCATCTGAGGAGCAGGTAAATCGACTTTTGGGCGGAAGCGAACTTTCTGCTCCTCAGATGCTGCCTGCTTTGCAGTGCTTTTCCAGCACCGCTCTATCTTGTCTCATGGTCTGTTTGGATTCTTCCTGACTCAGTATATAAGGTTCCAGAAACTAAACAGCCTCCTCCTAACCTGCTGCAACAAGATCAAAGAATCTTCTTCTCCTGTTGCAGTGTTCTCTGTGCTCCTGCCAAAACGTCCATTTTCCTGCTCCTCGGATGCTGACTGATCTGCTGTGCTTTTCCAACACGACTCTAATTTAATTCTAATCTCCAGCATCTGCAGTCGTCACTTTCGCCACAGCAGACCATGTTGCACCTGTATCCTGTCACACAACAGCAGGATGACACCATTCCGCCTTCGTAATGCACAATGCTTATTTGGAAAAATACAATGAAATGACTGGAAATTGCTACACTAGTTGAGGCCATTCAACCTATTGAGTCTGTTGCACAAGAACTGGGGAAGGAAATTGATCTGTTTGAGATGTTTCTATGTTAAAAGGAGGAGGTAAATCAGCCACGTATTTGTTATATGGGAACAGGAGAATACCAATCACTTCCTCAATCCAATTTCAGGAAATATAAGAGTAGACTGTTTTCTACCTTGAGCTTGTTATGTTAGAATATGAGGAAACACTTCAGACCCTAGAAATTATGCACTGCATCAGGAAGATTCCATAAGTTCCCAAACATCTCATACAGAAGCAGCAGAACGAGAGTCAGATATTCAGAGCTGCTCAGTCAGGAACAGATGCAGGACGATTAGCCCACGAGACAATAATCTAGTAACACCAGGAGGACATTACGCCGATGGAGACTATAATATAAGAACACCAGCAGGATATTCAGCCCATCGAAATAACAATGTAGTTGCACCAGGAGAACATACAGCCCATGGAATGTTTAAACCTGGAACAAAAGAAGTGCATTCAGTGACTTTCTTTTTTACAGATCAAGCAGAGCAGCTATTTTACAGTCTTGTCCCTGTTACACAGGAACCCAGGAAAGGAAACGTAGACGTTATAGAAAGGAAAGAAGTTAAAATAACCAATATTTGCTAGGGAAATAAGTGTGACTGGTAAGCTATTGGGATCGAATGCAAACAGTTAGAATCTGTCCGTAAAATATTAATAATGTGAGATTGTGAAAGTCAAACTGTAATTCATTACAGCCAGCACGGTCTTGTGAAGAATAAAACGTGCATGAATTATTTGCTTGAGATTTTGTTTAATGTGATGAGAAGGTGGACATTGGGGATCCTATAGAAGTAGTATACCTGGATTGCCAGAGGCATTGCATCCGGTACCTCACAATCGTTTAATATGCAACATAAGAACACATGGGGGTTAAGAAAAAAACTGATTCGCTTGGAGAGAGAATGGGCTAACCACAAAGGAAAAACATGATGTGGAGCTGCCGGTGTTGGACTGGTCTGACCATCGTCAAAAATTACACGATTCCATTTTGTACTCCAACAGATTTATTTATGAACAATATATTTCGGAGCAATTTTCCTTCCTTAGGTGTTAGAGAGAGAGGAAGACCTTCAAAACAGAATTTGAAAGGAAAAGATCAAAGCGTAGTACTACTCATGCACATGAATTGAACTCATCGAAGATCGCTCATAAATCTTGAATCAGTTAGACTGGGCTGGCAGGTTTTGATTGATAAATGGGTGAAATCCCAGAATGTCTTTCAAATCACTGTCCGGGGGATTTTTTTATAATGTCTGACAAGCAAGTTCGATAAAGTGGATCCTTTCGATGTACTATGTCTGGACTTCGAAAAGTCATTGCATAACGTGCCTCACTAAAGATTAATATGCAATGTAAGGGCACATGCAGTTAGAAAAATATTATTTGTTTGGAGAAAGGATTGGCTAATCAATCAAAGCCATGACGTGGATTGCTGGTGTTGGACTGGAGTTGACATGGTTAAAAATCACACATAACCAGTTTACAGTGCAACGAGTTGATTTGAAAAACAGGAGATATCCGAGCTCTTTCCCTTCATTGGGTGCAGAGAAAAAGGAAGACGTTAGACACATATCTTATGAAAAAAAGATCAAAGCGTTGTTCAACTCTTGCACATGAATTGAACACATCTAAGATGGCTCTTAAAATTTAATTAGTTAGAATGGAGCTGCAGGTTCTGAATGCATAATATTCAAATCCCAGGCTTTCTTTCACGTCACTGCCTGGAGATAATTTAAGGTATTATCGATGGAAAGGAGACAAAGCCCTTCGGTCACTCAATGTATTTTATGCCTGAGTTCTTCTCTGTGACGCAACCTGGAGTCATACAGGGTTTATTTCCAAAGTATGACTTGACAAATTCCATATTGACTGTTTACATGCTGTGTGCTTTTTGAACAAAATGTAATGTATCCACAAAAGCAAGTCTGGCAATCCACATTAACTCTGCAGTTTTTATGTGTGACGGTTGGGGGTGGGTGTGGGAAGGGTAGTTTCTGTTGGGGAGGTGAGAGAAAACAGAGAGAGAGAATGATGTGAGTGAGTGTAAGGGGGAGAGTGAGATTGTGTGCGTGTCCAGGTTAAGACTCAGACAGATATGGCAGATTCTATCCCCCACTCCCCCCACCCCCCACCCCCCCCCCCCACACACACACTCACTCCGTGGTTTCTGAGCTTCCCCTCTCTGCAGCGTCTGCTACATTTTTCTGTTCCTGTTACAGACCCAGATGCTGTTACTGCAGTCCCCATTTTCCATTCAGATTGGATCACCAAATCGCCAGGTCTGCCTGATGGTCTGAGTCAGCTGACAGCACCATATCTCATAAACCATCCCAGCACCTCCACTAAACTTTCAATAACAGGAGTGAGTCAGAAGCCCCTCAACTACAAGTTTGATGCCTGGTCCTTTTTAATAATACTCGAGGGTCTTCCTCATGTCACTGACTGCACGATTAACTGAGAGTGACAAAGACATTCGTTTTCTGGACAGACACGGACTGAGTTTCAAAGACGTGAAACAAAGCTGCAGGAAACACCGTCCAGCATGGAGCTCCACATTAGACACACTTGGAAGTGAACAACACCCCAATAGACAAACTTTTCATTGCTTCTGACCATCACAATGCTAGCACTCGACACACTTCGGAGAGAAAAATCAAGGCCACGGAAAGATACAGAAGGAGATTAACATGAAAGATTAAACAGACAAATAATTAACTAAGAATATGATGTGGAATAAAGGGGGAAAAGAGAAGACAGGGGACCGGACTAACTTGAGGAGTTAGACCTTGGTGGGTCAATTCAGAAGAAACAGATTATGAACAAAAATATTGCTCAAAGAGATGAAATGTTTCATTACATCCATTTCTGAATCTCCCCCCACAGAAACTGCCCAGATACTGTAAACGAGGACCGGCAAAATCCCAGCATAGACACCTATGCAGACAATGCTCGCGTATTGCTCGGTAAGCTGAGCTATCTGTCCAGCATGAGGAGGACTGCAACACTTTGTCTGCTATATTACTGCTATACTTGCACTGGATATCTGCCAAACCTGGAAATATTTGCAGCCCAAACTCCAAGTGACTGTACATGGGACTGCCACAAATTTATGTCTCTGACCATCCATGCATCATCTCAAGGCAAGGGGTTTTATGTGTGCTTGTGTGTGTCTGCCTGGAGTGGAGAGAGATATGAAAATCATTGTCTGAGAGAGAACTCGCATATGAACAACTGGCACGGGTTTGGACCATGGTAAGAGAGAGACAGAGGATTATTACATGGACAGTTGTTTATTCGTGCTTGAGAATATTAAAGTAAAGGCATTGTCAGACCCAGTAACAATATAGATCAGTGTGCACAGGAATGACGGCTGAATGGGGATTTTGGTGTGAATTAATGTACGAGGCATGGAGTATTGACACAGAATTGCGTCTGCACGTTTGAAGCTGGGACTGTCAGCAGCAGAGTATTGGCTTCATTAAGACTGTACTTCATAGTTCAAGGTTCAAATAGCAAATGGGAAGAGTCAGTGAAGTATATTTTGGATGTATCAGCTGCGGAAATACTCATGGTATGGTGTCAAGAACCAGCTCATGGCCAAAGGATCACTGCATCTGTGATTCATCAGTTGCAGCCTCAGATGTTGGCAAGGAATGGGGTGGAGTTAGAGGCAGGGAATTGAGTTTGCAAACCAGAACTGTAAATGGGTAACCTACATGTGCACAGTTCTTAAATAGGAAGGAGAGTCATGATTCTTTGCTCACAGCTGAAACTGACTAGGTCAACGTTGAGATCCACAAGGGACCCTGTCAGAATAAATGAGGGGAAAAAGACATACAGCACCAGATTTTCGTCCTGTTCACACTGATCTATATGGTTATTGTGTCTGGTAATGCCTTTACTTTGGGTGATAACCTGGTTTTGATAATTTTTTTTAACTTTGTCCATACCAGTCCAACAGCGGCACCTCAAAGAGGGAAAGAATGAATAAGCGAGTTCCCTGATGCAGTTCGTTGGGAGCTGTGGAATATATGAATTCAAAATCTCAATAGGAACAATTACAGCCACAAGGAGAATAGATTCTACGAAAAGCGTAGTATTACTGTCAAGCATTGATTATAACGTGAAGGACTGAGCAGCGCTACTTGACAGGGACATCAACAATAGCCAGATTGGATAATAAAAATATTGAATATGGAAAAGTGCATATTTGATCCGAGCTGCTACTGACCATCGATCATAATATGGAGCACGGCACCAATCATCACAGTGTAATGACCTGTGCATTCTTGGAATATTCCAAACTAATGTAGTCAGATGTTACTTTCTTGTCACGCTCACTCTTGAGCTGCTGATCCTTCTTAGTGCTCTCTGTGCGGAAACGGAGGATTTGCCTGAGATATTAATTAAATATTTCACATCAGTATTGTCTGTGAACAAGGATATGGAATATGCACCTAACCTGCACGTTGGTGGATTGTTGGAGGAAGCCCACAACAACGCATGGAGAATGTGCAAATCCCACATAGGCAGCCAAAGGTGGAACCGAAACTGGGTCCTTGGAGCTGTGAGGCAGCTGTAAGAACCACTGAGCCACTGAGCAGGCCGGAAATCACTGCATTCTCTCACATTGTCTGGAACCTTCACATCTGTTCAGATGATGTTGAATTCCAGCTGTGTATCTCCAACATGCATACCTTTTCCTTCACCCAAGGATTCACTGTCACCCACCCCTCTCCTCCAACCTCTGATGCTCAGTGCTTTGGGCTCAGTGACGTCACCCGTCATTCTCATACTTTCCAGTAAAACAATATCCCAGCATATCCATCCTCCCTTTATGACTCAATCCACCCATTCCCAGCAACAGGTTAATCTGTTCTGAACCCACTCCAACTTTATCGTATCAAGGTCAATAATATCAAGATGAATAATCAAAGCTTTTTCTTAGCGCAGCAGGTTACAAAACTGGAGGGCGTGGGTATAATGTGAGAGGGGCAAGATTTAAATCAATCGGGTACATGTTCTGCTCAGCAATTTGTTCTGTATATGAGAGTAGCAAAGATGTACTGATATGGAGCAGGGAATGTGATGGAGTAAAAGTTCTGACAATGTTCAAGGAGATCTCTTTTGGTCCATTTCTGTGTAGGATAACATTATGGCGTGTTTTAATAGAGAGGAAGATAATGTAATCTGCTTGCGAAGGGACGGTCCACTGCACTCTCTATCCTTCCTTGTTCCTAATAGCAGCAATGTGGGCGAGCGAAAAACAATGGAATCATCTTTAAGAATCGTGGGGCATTCCTGACCAGAATGCATTGGAATGTCCTCACTGACGAAAGCAGAGGGAATTCATCCAAATTCAACGTTACAGGATAAATTCCCATTGTGAACAGCTTGCATGAGTAGAATATTTCAGAATCAGAATAACATTTTGCACGATCTCTCAATATTTCATTTTGTCATGAGTTACACTAATATTTGTACAAAGATGTGGATGTGAATACAGTGGCTTAGTTAGTAAGTTTGCAGTTGACATTAAAAAGTTGATGTGACGAATTATCTTGGACTTCAACAACTCCACAATTAAATGGACCAATGGGGCAAGGATTGTCGGATGAAGATTCATTTAGATAAGTATGCTGATTTCCATTTTGGGAAGGCAAGTCAGGACATGAAATATTCACTTCATGGTAAGGTTCTGGGGTGTGTTGTAGAAGAACGAGACTTTGGTGACCAACTGCATAACTCCTTGAAAGTCGAGTCGGAGGTTGACAGAGTGGTGCAGAAAAAAATTTGGCACGTTTGCCTAAATCAGTCAGGGCAATCAGCATAAGAGCTGAGGTGATGTGTTGCATCTCTGCAGTATGTTGTTGAGAATACTGTGAACAGTTCGGTTGGCTGCAGAAAAGATTCAAAGCAATGTTCAGACTAGTTGATCTGACGTCAATGGAGAGGCAGGAAAGGTTGAGAGATTTCCCTCGGAGTGTCAGACGCTGAGGGGCGACAGTCCAGATACTTAAAAAATCATCAGGTGCATGCCTTGTCTGATTAGCAACAGAGTGTTTCCCAGGACATGGGAGTCCAAACCAAGAGGGCATATGTTGAAGGCGAGTGGGAATCATTTGTAAGGGACCGTCAGGGCAAAAGTTTCACACAGCGAGTGGTGTGTTTATGGGAAGTGCTGTCAGATGAAGTGGTGAAGGCGGGTACGACAGTACATGTGAAAACAGTGTCTGAAATAAGACGGATATTGGCCAAATGCTGGAAAATAGGACAAGATCAGATTTGGTTATCTGTTCGGAGTGAACAGATTGAACTACCCTGTATGTTTCCATGCTTTATGACTCTTTAATTCCATAAGAGGGATGCTCAGATATTCTGAAAGAAGCATTTGAGTAGGAATTATGTTCACCCCATTTGTGGGGTCTTCATGTCCACATTGATTTAAAGCTAAGTTAGTTAAACATTTGACAGTGATTTGAGTTATGGATAATGGGGAAAAAATCAGGAATGTTTAACTGAGATCAAATCCTGATCAGCCATAATTCTACTGCCAGAAGGAGAAGGCTCAAAGTGTGTAAAGACCCACTCCTGCTCCTCAGTCCCATGTTCCTAGGTTCCAATCAGCCCCTTTGACCTGCGACAAGGGACCGTTGGTGGCCATTTTCCCCTGTAACCTGGTTCACAGAAGCAGAGGAGACCATTCAGACCCTAAAGACCCTCAGACACGGCTTGGTGTAGTTTGGAAAATGTAACTGGAAAACCCAGGTTCAGTTTGAATGAGGCCACGTATCTCTCTTCACAGAGCCCCCATTATCTGCAACTTGTGCTTCATTTATTGAATATGTTATAGACCCAGACTCACTGTGAATACAGCCCCAGAAGCTCATCCAGAGAAGGTTCACAAAATCCTCTCCTTGACTGCAACATTCAATAACAGAGCTTCCAGGAAAATAACACCAACTAAATTTCCAATAACACAATGTGAGAACATCAGAAACAGGGGCAGGCCGTTCACCCAGCAAGCCTGCCTTGCCCTTCACTAAGATTGTCGCAGATCCGCACTCGGTCTCAAATCCTCCTTCATGTCAAATTCTTCTTAGCCCTCAACTATATGACAGATCAGTATCCATCGAACTCTTCTTCAAATACTATCTGTTAACTAGCTCAACTTACACTCTGGAAGAGAATGCCTGACAATCACTAACCTTTGTTTGATTTAAACAATTACTATTCCGATACTAAGTCTGATTGATATTAACAAAAGTGGTGAAAACAGAAGTTCAGTTAATATTGACTGGTACTGTTATCAAGGCACTGGTTTACTGAGGTTGATATCAACGAGCTGACAAAACTGGAGGTAATGGGAATCAGAGTAAACTCTCCAGTGGCTGGAGTCAATCAAAGCACAAAGGAAGATGGTTATGGTTCGTGAATGTCAATCATCTCACTCCCAGGAGATCTCTGTGGGAGATCCTCAGGTTATTTTCCTCCGCACAAACATCATCAACTGCCTTATCAACATCCGCTTGTTCCCATTCTCCACCCTCCCCACAATAAGATAGAAATGGGGATTCTCACTGAAAATTCCGAAATGTTCAGAATAATTTGTCCCCCCCCCCCCCTCGCCCGTAAACTAGTCTGTATTCAGGAAAAGCAAGACCCGGAGAGCACTGAGGCTTGTGCTGTTAATGTGTCGGTAGCATTCATGTAACAGTATGGCCTAACACTGCATATTGCCACAATAAACTGAAGTGTTCATTCAGCACCTTGCGCTGGTTTCACAGGACTATGAAGACGTCATTCAGACCATTGACACTGCTGGAGAAGAAAAGGGATTGCCCATTCAGTGCCTCCAACCGATAAGCCAGGAAGAGAAGACGTCTAGTGTTGAGGGCCACAGCAGTACCCGTCGAAATTATTTGAAGGCAGTAGCCTAGACGCTAAAGTTTTCATACTTAATAGGAAATGTAAGGTGTCTGCTCCAGATGTAATGTGACTGTTCTAACTGCTCGATGTTAAGCAAAACACAATTTATTTAAACACTGCAGATAAAAGTAATTTAGAAGAAATGAACTCGATTGGACAACTTAACAGAATAATGTGTGCAGGAACTATTCCTAATTAACTTTTTCAGGATAAGATCATCCCATAAACACACCCCTTAGATTAAAGGAAGATGCAGGCGCAGATTGTCACAAGTAGCTCTCCAATCTACGGACCAAAACACATCATCATGAGTAAAGTAACAGAGAGGAGCAGCCAGAAGACACTCAGTGATTCTTCCAAATCTGTTGAGACCCCAATAGTTTCTAATATTACTGAGAAATCAAAACCCAGAAAAACCAGGGACAAAATAACCTCTTTAAGCGAAAGCATTGTCACACTAGTCAACGCATCGAACTGTTAAACAAGAACCAGGGAAAGCCGATCAGGACACTGGCCCTGTCCAATCTGACGAAAAGGAATCTACTCCTTCCCTTGATTCACTTACAGAGAAAGAGAAAGAGGATATTCAGCCCTCAAATCAATCACACAGGGACAGAATGACACTGAATCCTGAAAAGGGTTATACCGGAAACGTCGATTTCCCTGCTTCTTGGATGCTGCCTGATCTGCTGTCCATTTCCAGAACCACACTCTCTGCTCTGGTCTCCAGCATCTGCAGTCCTCACTTTCTCCTAACTGATGTTCTAACATGGTAAACAAGTGGTGCACAGACAGACTGATCCACATTGTTCCTGGTGGCTTCATTGTTCATAATTCACAAGTGGGACATAAACATGGTTTTCTAGTATTAAGGAGGAAACCAAATGTTTTGTGAGAAGTCTCAAGAAGTCATCTACCATCTCTGAGAAGACAGACTGGTGTTCTCTGTGGAAATCAGACTCTGGTCGGAATGCCTAACTGGAGACTGTGAACAACATGACGTTCAGTACATCGTCACACACCGACTGCACATTACTGTCGGGAATGTTAATTAAGGCATTAAACGTATCAAGAAATCGGAATTAGTCTAATGAATGTACTGTCTAAGATCAAATAATGCTGTTCTTGTTCATGTTGATCTTGTGCAGTGCACGTTTACGATGATCTGCCTCTACTGCTCACAAATAGTGTTTTATATTTCCCTGTACTTTGGTACGCAAGACAATAAATCAATTCAATCAATCCTGGTTTAAGTGTTGCATTTCTCACCCTATCAATGTCTCTTTTGGAAAGAAGTGATCGCTGTGGAACCTCAAGTTTCAGCATAACTATCTCTTCTTCTATTGCAGATCTGCAGGAAAAACACACAGTTTCTTCCATCTCTCCTCATGGTATCAACATCTGAGTCTGTGGTCAGGAGCTCATTCCTTACAAAGGAGATCAAATCTATAGAGACTGCCCCAAATACTCTCTCAACAAGGCTGCACAGCTGCAGGAAGATGGTTTTACTCATGTACTTGAATCATTTTTCCACGAAGGACAACATATCACTTACTGCTCTTATTAGTTAAACAGGGTTTGATAAGCAGCAGTCAGCATGGGACAGGGTGGGAAAGCTTTATTCACAAATTTGTTCGAGTTCTTTGATGAAATGACGAGGAGTTTTGTCGAGGGCAGGGCGGTAGATGTAGTCGCTGTAGGTTTCAGTAAGACATTTGATAAGGTTCCACATGGCAGGATGGTCTGGAATTTCATCGCATAGAATTCAAGGGGCGATGGAAAATTGGACAAACAAATTGCTCGATCTTCAGCAGTAGAAGGTAATAGTAGCAGGATGTTTGTCGAATTGGAGGCCTGTGATGAGTAACATGCCTCAGGAGTCGGTGCGGGAACATTACTGTTTGTTATCTATATCAATGAACTGCTTAAAAATGTACAAGACATGATTAGTAGCTTTGCAGATGACACGACATTAGGAAGTATCGTTGATAGTAAGGAGGATTATCAGAAATTGAAGCAGGACTTTGATCACCTGGGGAAGTGGGCCGAGAAATGGCAAATGGAATTTAATATCGATGGGTGAGAGGCTTTGAATTTTGGAAAGTTTCATCAAAGTAGGAGTTTCACGATAAATGGTTGGGCCTGAAGCAAAGAAACAGAGAGACCATGAAGTTCATGTTCACGGTTCTCTGAAAGTGAGTCACAGTTAGGCAGGGCAGGAAAACTGGCACACTGGCCTTCATCAATCAGGGCACTGAGTATAGAAATTGGTAAATTATGTTGCAGTTACACAGGACTTCGGTGATGCCGCACTTGGAGTATTGTGTTCAGTTTTTTTTCAACGTGTTCCAGAAAATATGTCATTAAACTGCAAAGAGTGCAGAAGAAATTTGCAAAGATATTGCCAGTTCTCAATGGTCTGACTTAAAGGGAGATGTTGAACAATCTCGGAATTTTCTTTACAACAGAGTAGGATGAGGGGGCCCTTATCGTTGTGCATAACATCATGAGGGACACGGAGAGGGTGATTGCTCACAGTATTTTCACAAGGATCGGAGATTCCAGGACAAGAGGGCATCTGTGCAAAGTTAGAGGGGAAATAGTAGAAGGGAACCAGAGGGGCAATTTTTTACACAGAGGCTGTTATTCATAAAGATTGAGCTGCAAGCGGATTTGGTTGAAGTATGTACATTAACTACATGTGAAAGACATTTGGACAAATATAGGGTTAGGAACGGACGAAAAGGATATCGACCAACCTGCAAGGAAATGGGCTTAGCGTGGATGGACATTTACGACACAGAGGTCGAACCCCTCTGTCAATTAAATCAAACATCCTCAAAATCGCTTCGTCTCATAATCTGATGAAACATGAGCGGCAGAGAACTCCTACATTCCAGTATTTCAAGAAAAATAACAATTTCGTTTCTTACCTTTAACAGTGCATATTAAACGACAACTATTCACAAATCCAACCCTCCCTTTTTTAAACTACTTACTGTCTGACTCCAACTCCATAAAATTATGCTGTTCCAATTACCCACATATAAACATTAAAGAAATTTACTCTCAAGACGACGTAGTCTCTGTCTTCTCCACTGTGTTCACTGTTCCAGCTGATGATCTCCCTGAGTCCCTTTCTTTCTTTTTTTAACTACAAGTAGATTTTATATGCAAAGCTTTATTTGGCGAAGATAGTGTTCATTAGCCAGTTCGCTGTCCGGCTCTACAGCAGTTGCTCTGCTGTTCAGTGGCAGTTGCTCAACCTCTACTTGCAAAATACCTGTTTAATGTAATTCTGCACAAATTCTCATAATCTGATTTGGTTCCAGGTGTCAAAACCATAAAATTCAAATTCCATTGTCTTCTGATATCCTTGCCATAATGTAAACCTTTATTCTTATCTACAAATTGTTTTCAAATCACAACCAAACCTCAGGTACCCATTGAACAGCCACTTGTTACATTTGGAACAGTCTATCCTTTAGATTAGATTCCCTACAGTGTGGAAACAGGCTCTTCGACCCAACAAGTCCACGCCACCCTCCGAAGAGTAACCCACCCCAAATAATGCACCTAACACCTACGGAAAATGTAGCATGGTCAATTCACTTAACCTGCACACGTTTGGACTGTGGGAGGAAACCGGAGTACCCGGAGTAAACCCACGCAGATACAGGCAGAATGTGAAAACTCCACACAGACAGTCGTCCAAGACTGGAATTGAAGCTGGGGCCTTGGTGTGGTTAGGCAGCAGTGCTAACCACTGAGCCACCGTGCCACCCGCTGGCAGCTGTACCTGTACTTTTAATTCAGCAATGCAATTTCCATCTTAAAATAACCAGATATTTCTCCGACTTCATAACACCTCACCCCTTAAGAAAAAAATACATCAGAATGAAAAGATGGGTCCATATTTTCCTTTATTTCTTCATTCCATTACTATGAAATACATAGGTCATTCATCAAAGTTATACCTTTCATATGAATTCTGTACACATACACAACATGGAAGAAGTCAAAATTCATCTACACATTTTCCTTTAAATCCGCAATAACACATTTGCTATCACATATTTACGAGGCACAACATATACTTTTTTGGAATTAAAATTCTGTAACATAGGCCTACAATAAAATAGTCTTACATTTTAGTCTTAAGTTTGTTTGAAACGAATTAATGTTTAGAAACGAATTAATGAAGTGCATAGTGTTAAAGATAAAATGTTGCTTCATGAGAGTAGCGACAGGAATGTCCAAAGAAATCTGTATTTCTTATGTTTAGGGCAGTCATCTGTTTGAAAAATTTGCGTGAATTGACGTTATTGAACACAACTGTCTCTGACAATTTGTATGTCACCGACACACAAAAGTGTTGTCAAGCCAGTACAAAACTCAATAATTCTTATTCAATAATGAAGCTTTTTTTTCCAGTGTACAATGAGTTTCGTTTTTGACAACTAACCAATTAGCCATTCAATTCCATCATCATCTCTACAAAAAAATTCTCCAATCCCTGTATTGCCAGCTTCAATCGCGAATTTAAAGGGTTTCCAAAAATTTGGGATAGCTCAAGATGCTGCAGTGGTTCATAGTGCTTCAGATGCCTCCTGGCATTGTTTTGTGCTTCAAAAGTTTGTGTTCTTGTTTAGTGAATCAATCAGTGGTGTCACTGCACTGCTGAATTTGGCAACAAACTGGAGATAGAATCCACTCAGACCCAAAGATTGAAGGACCAGTTTCTTCGTGGAATGTCGTAGAAAATGTTAAATGGCCTTAGTCTTTGTTTTCCGTAGGATCTATCCTTCATGCCCAATGTAATGTCCCAAGACGTCACCACTGTTTTCGTGAATCCTGTTTTCTTTAGGCTTATTTCCAGTTTTGCTTTTTTTTAATCGCTCAATGAGCACTGCCATACGTTGCATGTGATCTTGCCAAAACGTTTTTGTTTCATCGAGGTGCCTACCTGTAACCACACAGTAACTCCAACTTCGTGATATATGTGGCTTGCCAAACGTTATGTATGCTGTCCTCCAATCTTGGTATTGGATCCCAGTCCGATTTTGTTACAATGTTGACCTTCTGATAGTCCACACAATATCGTCGAGTCACATGAGGTTTGTCAACGAACACAAAGAGCGAACTCCACTTGCTCTGACTCGGTTCGATGATGCCTTGGCTGAAAGTCACATCCAATTCCTTCTGGACCTTTGTGGCTTTGAGAGGATTCAGCCTGTAGGTATGTTTCTTTTATCGCAACAGCATTCCCTACTACCACTTCATGCACAATAGTGTTAGTCCTCCCATGTTGTTTCTGCATTTGCACTCACACTGCTGCAACAAATAAGCAACTGGGTTATTTGATCCTGCAGCAGATAGCTCAATATCCGAATGCCACTCCTCAAAGACTTCGCTGTTATTTCAATATTTTGAGACGCATCAAACTGCAAGACATCTGGATTTGATTCCTCACTCTGAGGGGCGGCAAGTAACACCTGTTTCTCAGTGTACTTGTCTCTGTTTTAGAAAGGTTTCAACATATTCACATGAAATCCCGAATACCGTTGTTTTTAATATTCGGAATTTTTACAAGATATTTACCAAACTCAAGTTTTCTCAGTTTGGAAGATACCACTATACCTGGTTTTGAAGGGATTCACTCCTAATGATAGCAATAATAATCTGAATTTCAGAGTTTTTATTTGTCACCTGTTTCACTCTATGCTGTACCCTCTTCAGGTGCTGTTTAGCTAACTCACCTAGCCTATGTAATCTCTCCCTCACCTCATACACATAACCCAAGTGTGAGAACTTCGATTTCTGTCCTGTCGTTTTTCTCTTTAACTAATTTCAAAAGACCTCTCAGTTCATGTCCGAATATTAACTCAAAGAGATTAAACTGCGTCGACTCATTTGGGGCATCTCTAATGGCAAACAACAAAATGGGACACCTTTACCACAATCATTCGGGCAATCATGACAGTATGTTTTTCACATGGTCTTCACCGTCTGATGCCAAATTTTCAAGAATCCCTGAGATTCAGGATGGTAAACACTTTACTTAACGTGCTGTATGCCGAAGCTATCAATTTCCTTGAACAACTGAGGGATAAAATGAAATTCTTGGTCTGATTCAATATCTCTTAGTAGCCAATACTGAGTAACGAAAGCTACCAAATCCTCCACCACCCTTTCCGCCTTAACACTCCGCAATGGAATGGAGTCTGTAAATCTTGCAGAAACTCCAATATGGTTAGCAAATATTTGTTCGCAGTCTCATTTAAGAAGGGGACCTACACAATTAACCATAACCTGCGTAGAATGTTCTTTAAATGCAGGAGTCGGCAATAAAGTTGTTCGTTTTATTACTGCCTATGGCGTACTGACTATTGGGCATATATGGCATATACAGCAGAAAAAAACATTCCTTATGCATTCTAGGTCAGGAGCTATGGTTTTGTCCCCTATCCTGAGTCTTCCGTGCATCTCAACTGATCTCATACAGGTAGTTTATGTGCTACTCGTCACAGATACTGTCAATGTGCTGCTGGGTCATAATCTGGCGCATTTCCAATTTCCCATCTGCACTAACTTGCCGTGGTCTCTATTTTCATCTCAGGATAATATCTTTAAGTTAATGACGCTCGAAAATATATTTTGATTCCTTTCCTGGACCGTTATATCAAAAAGGGTGTCAGCTATATGAACATCAAGTCTTTCGTCTTTTTCTCTAGGTTTTGCTTCTTGCTGTAATATATGAGAGTGGGAGCTTGTTACGACACAGTCTCGAAAAATTCCAGGAGATCTTTCTTTCAACTTCCCTTTTCGATGGTTTTCCTTTGGTTTCTCCACCACAAGTGTTGTCACACACACCTTGGATCGTTTTAAATCGTTCCCAAGAACAAACTGTATTTCTGGAACTGACACTCTTACAGTCTTGATTTGGCTCTCCAACTGGCTTTACACTGTATAATCCTTAATTTCGATACCTTTTTCCATAAATTATCACCGACTTGGGTAACATGTCAGAAATAGTGATAATAGTGAGAGAAAGTGAGGACTGCAGATTCTGGAGAATACAGTGTGGCACTGGAAAAACACAGCAGTTCAGACAGCATCCGAGCAGCAGGAGAGTCGACATTTCAGGCAGAAGGGCTTCTTTAAGAAAGCTCAGAAGGCGATCGGTAGATACAGGTGGGGGGGGGGGGGGGTGTGTGGGGGTGGTGATGCTGATAGTTTGGTGGGGAGGATGAAGCCAGTAAGTGGTCGACTATCTTGTACCCTCCAACCACACAGGATTAACATCGATTTCACCAGTTTTCAGATCTCCCCTGCCCCACCATTTGGATACAAAACTGGCTGAAAGGAAGAAGACAGTGGGTGGTGTTGGAGGGTTGTTTTTCACACTGGAGGCCTATGACCACTGTAGTGCCACAAGCAATGGTGCTGGGCCCACTGCTTTTCAACATTTATATAAATGATTTGGATGTGAGCAAAAGAGGTATCGTTTGTAAGTTTGCTAATGACAATAAAATTGGAGATTTAGTGGACAGCAAAGAAGGTTACCTCAGATTACAACGGGATCTTCATCAGATGGGCCAATGGCTGAGAAGTAGAAGATGGAGCTTAATGTAACAAAATATGGTGTGATGCATTTTGGAAAAGCAGATCTTAGCAGGAATTATACACTTTATCTTAAGGTCCTAGGAAGTGTTGCTGAACAAAGAGACTTTGAAGTGCAGGTTCATAGCTCCTTGAAAGTGGAATCGCAGTTCGATTGGATCGTGAAGATGGTGTTTGGTATGCTTTCCTTTATTGATCACAGTATTTAGCGCAGGAGTTGGGAGGTAGTGTTGTAGCTGGATTGGTTAGACCACTGGATATTGGTTACACCACTGTTGGAATATTGCGTGCAATTGTGGTCTCCTTCCGACTGGAAACATGTTGTGACACCTGAAGGAGCTCAGAAACGATATACAATGATGCGGCCAGGGTTGGAGGATTTGAGCAACGGGGAAAGGTTGAATAGGATCGGG
This sequence comes from Chiloscyllium punctatum, assembly GCF_047496795.1. Taxonomy (NCBI): domain Eukaryota; kingdom Metazoa; phylum Chordata; class Chondrichthyes; order Orectolobiformes; family Hemiscylliidae; genus Chiloscyllium; species Chiloscyllium punctatum. The sequence goes on along the minus strand of NC_092789.1, from coordinate 27,162,786 downwards.
CTATTTTCCCTGGAGTGTCAGAGGCTGTGATGTGACCTTACAGAGGTTGATAAAATCATGAGAGGCATGGATAGGGTAAATAGAAAAAGTCTTTTACCTGCTGGTGGGTGAGTTCTGAGCCAGAGGGCATAGGTTTAGGAAGCAACCTTTTCATTCAGAGGATGGTACCTGTATGGAATAACCTACCAGAGGAAGTGGTGGAGGCAAGTACAATTGCAACATTTAAAAGGCATCTGGATACGTGCCAGGTGCTGGTAGGTCGCACGGTATTGAATTGGGATATCTGGTTCGGACGGACGACATGAACCAAAGGATCTGATTCCGTGTTGTACATCTCTGTGACTCTATGGCTCTATGAATGTCACAGAGAGTGACAGATAATCATAGAGAGTCACAGAAAATCAGGGAGTCAGGCAGATTCACGTGCTTCCAGTTCCAATTCTCCAAATTAGCACCGCCCTCTGGATATGTCCGAACTGTCCGTCTTACTTCCCATCATTCCACTCCAGCCTCCCCTCAGACCTATCACTATCACTCCCACTTTCATCTTCCTGTTGCATTCGCAGTGATTTTTGCGCCAGCACAAATTCTTTCCCTTTTATTTATCTTTCCGAAACTTGTCCCCCCAACACATTGCTGATGAAGGGCTTATGCCTGATATGTCGATTGTCCTGCTCTTTGGATTCTGTCTGATCTGTTTTGCTTTTCGAGCGCCACACTTTTCGACTACTCGAGACTAATCAAATCTCATATGTCGCAAAACTATAACTTGTTGACTTTCTCCCTCTCCTCTTTCTGTGTATACTTTGCATAAAAAGGCGAATTCATTCTTGAGATCATGCACGAACGCCATACCCACCCTCTGACAAGGCTGTGCACTCTACTGCAGGTCTTCGACTTTTCTTGTTGTTTTCTTTACTACTTGCCCAAATGCCACTGGCTCAGCCTTCTTTTCCAACAGTGCCTTTCTTCAATCACTTTGTCATACATTATGGCAGTAAAACCATCTTTTGCCAGTTTTCATCTTAAACACTGACTCTGTAATTTTATGTGCTCAATTCACTTGCAGTGAAAATATCTGCGGGCTTGCACCTCCTTTCAAACCTCTTGGGCTCCATTTTTACTTTTGGTGAAACATTACTAATGTGCTGTACACTTTGTTTTATTGAGTAAGATCCCCAAACTCTCAATTTCTCACAAGAGAAAATCTTGCCAGAAACGTAATTTCACAAATGCATTTTTACCTGCCATCTCTGGAACTCTCCTCAGTTCATGAACTTTCTGTTTATTCACATGAATTCTTATCATATCTAGAAGAGACCTTTTAAACTCTATCAGCAGAATAATCTCTTTTACAGCCTCATACGACTTGTCTTTTTTAAAGGCCCACGACCATCTATCAAACTTAATATGTTTAAGTCCTTGAAAATCAACTTAAGTCTGACCTGGTTCCATCTTTATGTTTCGGAGCCGCTATCTGTATGCTTCTGGTACCAATTCATAAGTACGCAAAATAGTCTGTTCCACATCTGCATAATCTCTTGATCCCTCATCTGACAACACTGCGCATACCTGATGAGCTCTGCCTACAAACTTAGTCTGTACTAACCTTACCCACAAGTAACTGGCAACTCCATCTACCCAGCCAATACTTCAAATGAAATTTTAAAAATCGACATTTTTGTCATCGATATGTGGCAAAGTGTTAACGTATCTGCACATATCACTATTGTCTCCCTTCATCTCTATCCTGTTAACTTGACCTTCCGGAATAATTTGCAACTTCAGAAATTCAAATTCTCTCTTTCTTTTTCCTGTCTCTCTTCCTCTCTCCCTTTCCGTCTCTTTCTTTGAATTCTAACTCCAGTTGTAACATTTGCAAACTTGTCTGATTATCTCATTCACTTCAGTTTTTGAACAACTCCGTCACAATTTCAATTTTCTAGCTGCGGATCTGCCTAGGTTATCTTTTGTTTGCTGCAAGTAAGTTTTATATGAAGAAGTATCTTTCATCAGGAGTTTTATTTTTCCCTTTATTTGAGATCAAGAAGTTAGATGACCAGTTTGCGCCCCGAATCTGCAACAGTACCTCGGCTGTTCGATGGCTGATATTCTTACTCTAATTTTCAAAATTACGGGTTTATCTACTTCCATGACACATTTAATTCTGATATCGTGATTGGTTGCATGTGTCAAAACAATAATGTTCAACTGCCAGGGGCTGCTGGTATCCTGTGCAGGATTAAAACGAATTGGTGAAATTCGAATTCTTGACGAGACAACAACCAAAAACTCAGGTATCTGTTTAACAGAACGTTGCTACATTTGGAAGTCTCTGACCATGACCTGGCAGCTGTGGCTGTGCTTTATATTCAGCAAAACATGTTCTGTCTCAAAGTAACCAGATATGCTTTTGGATTCGTAACTGGTCGGCATGGACGACTTGGCGTGCTGTCAGACGCTATGACTCTAAGACTCCTGGATGTATTATTTGGTGACATTGATCAAGGATATGCAGGTCCTTTCGGACTACGACATTTTCCAACCTCGCACAATCTAATCAATGCAAAATGAGATCTATGCTATTAGTTACCTTCATCCAAATCATGTGCTGACCTTGCAAATTGCTGTGATCTATATACTAATCCATGTGATACCCCGTGAGTAACGGCCTTCAGTGCAGAAACGGGCTCTGACCTCTGTATTATCTCCATTAAAGTGGGACTAGATTAATTTGGGATTGTGGTAGTCATGGATTGGTTTCAATGAAGAATCTGTTTCTGTGCTGAACAATTCTATGACTCTTCCTCGAGCTCAATTAGCACCTCCCTGAATACTCTGTGCTGGGGCTGGTCTGATGTAGCGACTTAAGAATCTTCAGTTCACTTAGTTTTTATGGGTAACATCTCGTTATTATTTCTAATCTCCAATAGAAACTCAATTTTAACAGTCGCTCTGACCTGATATATTTCTGGATGATTTTCTGTACGTTTCACTGTGGAGACAGAACTTATGTGTTCCCGTCAGTGGGGGCAGAGATGGCCTCCGTCACTAAATAAAAATGTTGGAGCACTGCACTTGGAAGATGATTGACATGAGACTCAATCCTGCTCGGAAATTTCTAAAATCAAAATACTTCATTGAAACTGTGACTTCACGGTCACTGAGAGCACTGTGCTCTCCTTAGTGTTAGGTTACAGGCTGTGCTGAAAGTGATACTATAAAGATGTGGCGACAAAAGGTGAGAATCAAACCGAGTTCACAGTTTGTACCTGGTGTAGGTCCAGGTAGAGACAGGAATCAGTTCTTGATCAAAATATATGTAACTGGAAGACAGGCCAGAAGAGAACTGCAACCAAAAATGTGTCGGTGATGGATTATTCAGAAAATGCACTGAGGCACAAATATTGAGGAGTTGGAAATGGAGAGGTTTGGTGATAGAGGAAATATTGAGATAAAGATCAACTCAGGACAAAATAGGGAAGTCTTGTTTATTAATATTTTGTTCCTCCTCAGATGTTTGTAAGTGAAGAGAACGAAATGCATGAAATGGGAATGGAGTGTAATTAAAAGCTAAAACAATACTTAACATATTTGCTAAATATGCATAACAGAAGTTGCATTGGCGTTCAAAATCATTTACAGAATTAATAAATGAGCTGAGATAGTCTTACCAGGAACACCAATTATAGCGAGAATGGGAAAGTAACCTGCCTGAATAATTTTCAGGACACATCGTATCCGCCATGTTAACCATATCCAATCCAGAGAAAGTAAGAACAGACAACTAGATAAACTCCTGTCCATTTTTGTAATATTCCAGTGCATTGATCTCAGATTCCGATCCAATGCAGAAACATTCCAGTCTAATGTTCTCAGATTCTGATCGATTGTTGGAACCTTACAGTCTGTTTTTCTTAGATTCTGATCCATGTTGGAACATTCCAGTCTATTGCTTTCAGATTTTGATCTCTCCCACTCTCCGGAGCAGTTAATTCCAATTGCGTTGAGGATGATGCTCTCGCTGATATAATTTAAAAAGTGCCTTACTAGTAGAAGAGGGAAAGCCTCCAGTGACTCAGTTGGATTCCATGGAGACTGATGTCAGTCACAGTCACTGAACAGCATCTCCACTTAACCCCATCACTGCAAAACATTTATTGTAACAACAGTAGCTGGTCTGGGAGGGGTACTGACACCGCCTGCTCTTGGTCTTACCGACTATCTCCGATTATACCAACAATGTCAGATGTAACAGAGAAAGTTGATGCTTTGTCTTCACATGTTTTGTGACACTGCTATAGTATGTAGATACAATGTTTTGCGTAACCACTCTATTAAGAGCAAATCGAGAAGACATTACAAAAATTAAGATTCCTCCACGTCAACAAATATCAGTCTAAAAGCTGTCTCTGGAGATGACTGCCCTAAACATAAGAAATACAGATTTCTTTGGACATTCCTGTCGCTACTCTCATGAAGCAACATTTTATTTTTAACACTATGCACTTCATTAATTCGTTTCTAAACATGTAAACATCTTATTGCACAGTATATTCAGCTCTTCTTTCCCAGAGATTTAGCCTTAGCCCGAGAGTAAATGTTATGTTTACAATTGCAGTTTTTGTGGTGGGAGTAAAGGGTCAGAGACAGCATGTCTGTGTCATTGGTTAAGAAACAGAAAGGAATAGGAGACAGTCGGTATGGAAACTGGAAAGGAGTAAAGTGTTAGTCTCCCAGTTACCAATATTTTGTTGACAAATGGAAAAAAATAAAATGCAAAGAAACAAAGAGAATGCATTTAGAAGAAGGAATAGCAAGTGAAAATGAAAACAAAACAGGACAATTTGAAATGGAGGAAGAATGATTTCACATCCACTATTTAATCACTGGACGTGCAGCAAGGTACGATTGTTCAAAATAAACAACTAAGACACGGTTAATGAAATGTGATGTATAGGTTGTATAAAATTTATAAAGCAATAAAACAATATTTGATCCTCGTCTGAGGTGTCGTGTTCCCATCCTCTCAACGTTTCTCTCTTTCTGGGATTCCCAGCTCTAGTGTCTCGTTCTTGTCAGGATTTATGTTGTAAATTCGTGCTTCTGGTGTCCCAAATTATTTTAGTTAACTGCCTTTCCACCGGCAAACAAACATATTGTCCTGCTGGGTTCTGTCAACAGAAAGTGTCTTTCATATTATTGGAGTGAAAAATTCTGGCATCAGATGCAGCATTTGAACATATTACTCTGTTGTACCCACACTTCACAAAGACCATAGCAAACAGGAATTGGGAAAACAAATACGGAAGTGCATCTACTTCTGCCATTCATCTCCTTTTCACGTTTTTGACATCTCTTCATCTATGTTCTCACGCTTTCTTTGTTTCTGGATAATAAATCCTCCAACCAATCTCGTGTCCCATTACTCAGTTCTCCTTCTTTCAGTTTATATCCATTGCTCTATTCTTCACATACTCTAATTAGAATTGAGTAATTTGACTACAAATCCTTCTGGGAGGAGCTGGCCAGAGATAATTGGAAGGGGAGCCGAGCAGGGAAGACCATGGAGCAGCAATGGCAGGCGTTTCTGGGGATGATTCAGATGAACATCAGAAATTCATCCCAAAGAAGAAGAAACTTACTCGGGAGGATGATGCAGCCATGAGTGATTAGGGATGTCAAGGACAGCATAAAATCAAAAGATAAAGCATACAATGTGGGAAAGGTTATTGGGAGTCCATAGGAAAAAGAAGACTTTAAATACCAGTGGAGGATTACTAATAAAAGCAATAGGGTAGAGAAGGTAATATACCGCGATAAGTAGGCTTGTTAATAACATTACAGGCGATTGCAAGAGTTTTGTTTAAGATATAAAAGATATATAGAGAGAAGAGCAAACGTCAGATTCCTGGAAAATGAGGCCTGAAGAGTTTTGGGTAACAATGAAATGGCAGTGGCATTGAACAACCACTTTGCATCAGTATTCAATGTGGAAGTCATCCGCAGCTTGCCAGAACTTCAAGAGAGTCAGTGGGCGGAGGTGCGTTAGTGACCATCACTAAGGGGGAGTTGCTGGGGATGTTGAAATTTCTGAATGCGGACAAATCACGCAACCTGATGGACTGCACCCCATTGGTCTGAGGAGGTAGCTGAGGAGTTTGTGGAGGTGTTGCTGGTGATCATTCTACAATCGTTCAGGAATCACTGGAGTCAGCTTGGATCCCAGAGGACTAGCAAATAAAACATTCCAGTTGAAGGAGAGAGGGACACAGAATGCAGAAAATCGTCGTTGGCTCGGCAAACTGATTTTTATTTCAGTAAGAAAGCGTCGTGAATCCTTGAGTTTCTCAATATGTAAAGAAAGTATAAAAAACAAGGAAGTTATAGAGATCATTGAAGATTGTATGGTTAATCTACCGCATAACAAGAATTAAACTGACACAAAGCTATTGCAAACAACAGACTTGCAAATATGTGGTTGGCTCCAACGAAATAGTTTCAACCTGGCCAGAAGCACATGTGACAAACAAATTGTTACCTGAACCCTGTTGTATTGATGTGGGGAAGGTGTGTGACTAAATAGTCTTAACAAAACTGTCAAAAAAGCTTGACTGAAGCTGTTGGAGCAGAGGTCCCAATGTGCAAAAATGTAGTCTACTTCGAAGAAGAAATAACGCCAGGTATTTCGAAAGATCGCTGACTCATTCCCCATTTCTTAGCAACCTTCCACATGATGCAGCATTTGACCTGCACCCTTTCAATCCAGTGTCCTGCTGTTGCTCACGATGTAGTCTCCTTTACATTTGTAAGACCAAAAAACACGACTCTGAGGAATATTTCGCTCTGTCTGTAGGAACAACACTGACCTTCTCACTGCTTCCTATTTCAATAACCTACTTTCCTCTCATGATAATATTTCGGTCCTGGGCTGCTGCCATGTTCCAGTGAAGCACAATCCAAGCTCGACTAACGCCTCACTTTACAGTTGGTACGTTCCAGCCGCTGGGATGTAATATTCATTTCAATCACTTCACAGCCTGATCCCATTATGGCTGACCTCCATTTTTCATGCAATCTCCCTCCTGGGATCCCTATGATCGTGTTTTGTTTACATGCACTCAATGGAGAGAATTAATTGCCCTAGTTCAAACCTCAATTTTTCTATTTTATATCTGTTTCTCGTTCACACACGATAAAAAGCCCGTTTGTATTTTAAATGTACCTCCACACACCCTGTTTCCTGTCACCACTCCTCCACGACTGTGAAGGAATTAAAAAACAAATCTTCCAATCCTTTCCAGTTCTGAAGAATAGTCAGGCAGGACTTGAAAGGATAACTCTGTTTTTCTGTCATCGAAGATGAAATCAGTTCTGTTGAGTTTCTCCAGATTGAGCAGGATAAATGTTCAACAAAACCAAGAAGTGTGGACACTGGAATTATGAAACAAAAACAACGCCTAGAAGCTTTGAAGAAGAGTTACCTTACCTGAAAGATTAACTGTTCTTTCATTGCGCAGATCGTGCCAGACCTGCTTAATGTCATCAGCACTGGTGTTTTGAAAAAGTTTCAAATACGTGTGTCAAAGGTGCTCAAAGTTCGTGTCCAACATGGAGCACCACATACCGGGAAATGAACGATATCACAAAAAGGATAAATTCACTGATTCTTAAACAAAATAAAGCTGGCATCAATGACACTACAGAGCTCGTAATCATCGTCAGAGAGGGAACCACAGGGAAACACATTCAAACCTAGAACAAAAGCATGAACTACCGGAGACGAAAACTGTTGAATTAATATCAGTAAAATGGTTTTGAGGGATGTGTCAGATTTGAGGCGCGACACCAGGGAGATTGAGAATATTCAAATGGAAGTGTTACCATATTCAGAACCCAGAGTAGATCCCCGTGTGCAGGGCTGATGAGCGAGGGGACTTGATGTGATTTGGGAGCGAGACAGCACAATTGCATTGCAGGCATTGCAGCTGGAAACTGCACATTCATGTAGGGCTGTAGACCACAGCAGCGGTACAATCAGAACTCTACTAAACCACATTCTGTAACTATTTTTTTCCTGGATAATTCCTCAGTCGAAAATTACCATTTAGATGATCGACGGTTCAGTGACGAGTGTGGGTAAACATGCCAGGTTCAGAACCATGTGAACCTAAACTTGACGACAACCTGTTAAACAACCGCACTTGAAAGAACAGATCAGATCAAAGCCATGCAGTCCAGTCACATCCCGTCGTAAATTGCGACGTGCAGTTAAACAAATCACTGGAGGAGAGTGCTCCACAAATATCCCCAACATGAAGAATGTAACAGCCCTGGGTATTAGCGTCAAAGACAAGGATGTATTACTTGCACCATCCTCAACCAGAAGTGTTGAGTGGATTATCTACGTCACTCTTGACATGATGTCCACAGAAGCACATCTTACAGTCTTCAAAGAATTTCATTTGCTGCACGTGACATGAAGAAACTGTTGACACAATGGACACTTCAAAGGAAATGTGCCCTGATCTCATTCTTGCAATAGCACTGAAGACATATGCTGCACAGCAAGCCATGCCTCTGGGAAAGATTTTTCATTTCAGCTCCATCTCTGACAGATACCTGACAATGTGCAAAATTGTTCAACAATGTCCAGTCCCCTAAGAGGAGAATAATTAGAAAGTAAACAATTACCCCCCCCCCCCAATCTCATCATAATCGTCCAATTGTTGGATATTATTTTATAACAGAGGTGTCAAACAGCACAGCAATGACCTACTCAGTCTGGTTTCCGTTGTGTATTGATGTGGAGATGTGTGGTGGAAATGTCATTGGATTACCAATCCAGAACATACTAATTCTCTGGCAGCTGGTGGAAGTTGAAAACATGAACAAAATATCACGATCTAAAACTTGGTGTCAGTAACATTGACCTTGAAGCCAATGTAGATTGCGAACACCAATTTGTTTCCCCAATGTAATTTCAAAATCCAATCTCTCGTGCTTTCCTGGTCTGGCGTAAAAGTGACTCCAGACACACGTCATGTGATAAACTCTTTAATGGTCGCTGAACGGCCATGCAAGGCACTCAATAGTATCACATTGCTCCGCGATCTTAAAGGTGAAAACCAGACAGAACAACCAGCACCTGCCTCGGTATTAGGAAAGGGAATTGGAAGCATAGTCCTGCGAACCTGCAGCGACCTCCTTCCTGACATTTTAGAGATTGTGACATTTACACAGCTTTCCCACAGAATGCACAGAAACCTTGGGAAAGGAGGTGATCATTCAACACATGGAACCTCTCCATTTTAATTCATGGCCGAATATCTCGTTAACGCACTTTTCCCACACATCTCCTTTAATCGGATTACAATAAGGAAATATGCATTAATCCTTTCGGTTCTTCGAATTTGTTCATCTATTAACATTCTCCTATAAAAGAAATAAGTGGTAAGCCACATAGAACAGAGTTGAGCAGAAAGTTCTTCACCCAGAGAGTGGTGGGTGTATGGAATGCTCTGCCCCAGAAGGCTGTGGAGGCCAAGTCTCTGGATACTTTCAAGAAAGAGTTGGATAGAGCTCCTCGGGTTAGTGGAATCAAAGGTTATGGGGATAAGGCAGGTACAGGATACTGATTGAGGATGATCAGCCATGATCATAATGAAATGTGGTGCTGGCTCGAAGGGCAGAATGGCCTACTCCTGCACGTCTTATCTATTGTCTATAACACGTGTTGATTAATCACAATTTGGCTGTAACTCAATTAGTGAACCGTGGACCTTATTTATACAATGCGAGCTCCCGTTCCCTGTTGCACGATGCAATTCTTGGGACCAACTGAATGGCACAACCCAGCTTCACTATCCTGTGCATAAAAAAAACTAAAATTCAGTGTGTTCAGCTAAAATAGAAATGCAATCAGCTTTGCAAGACCTGAAACTGGGAATTGCAGTCTGCATATCAAAGGAACTTTATTTCAAACAAGGGGAGAATCTTGTGGAGAACTGGAATTCCACGTCATCATCCACGTGGTCATTCAGCTCGTGCACTTTCTGATGAGGAGCTTCGTGAAAGTTAAAGTGCTGTAGTTCGTGACTGTAATGTTGAAGTGTCGCATTTACGGTGCTACTTCATTGAAATATATATGAATTAAAGATTTATTTCGATTGAACTATCATTTTTTGGTACATTAAATACTGTTTCTATTTCGGTTTTTAGTATATTTTTGGTGGTTTCCCACTTATCATGTCTTTCCCAGAGGCCCTGTGATTAATATTGTCCTATTCTCAGTAACAGTGTTCCACAGGATCACCACCTACTACAATAGTGGATAACTACCAGTCACAAGAGCTCATCCTCGATCGCCACAGCATTCTCCTGCTCTGTCTCCATTACTTTCCTGTCTATAAATCTTTGTTTATATTGAATGCCTTGCCCCCTCACCCCTCCCCCCGCCCCGCCCCGCAGCCTTATGTGAGAGAGAATTCCCAGGTTCCCTACTCTCTGAGTGCAGTAATTTATTCTCATCTCAGTGCATTTTGGTCTGTCTGTACAGAATACAGTGACCCCCTGATTTAGCCCAGTCAGGGGAATTGTCATCCCTACTTCCAGTCTTTCTCAGCCTGTCAGAGTTTTTTGAATATTTCATTGAGATCAGCACTCAATGTCCAAAACCCCATGGAATACATAATCAGTCAATCTAAACTGTGCTCCCACAACAAGTCTGTGATCTCAGACATCAGTCTCGACATCTTTCTGTATACTCCCTCAACGTCAGTTGAGTTATTTATTTGATACGAACCCATAACTGTATACCATAATGAACAAAGTTTGATGTGAGGTCTCACCAAGACTCTGTAAAGCTGCAGTAAGACACGTTTACTCCTGTACTCAATTCCCATTGAAACTGAGCTTGACACATTATTTATCTCCCTTACTGCTTTCTGTTCCTGAAATATTACCTTCAGTGACTGCTGTACAAAGAGACCCAGATACTCTTTAATTTTATAACAAACCATTTGGTGGGACTCTGTACACTGGTCCGCGTGCCAATGCCTTTCCCAGTATTGACTTCTGGCTTCAGAACTCACTGCCGTACATGGACCTCAGAGGTCTATGCAGAAGGAAACATAAAAAAAACATAATTCTCTTTATCGTGTAACATTTTCTAACAAATCCCTTTTTAATTGGTAGGCCGTCGTTCTATTATCTCAACCAAACTGCGTAACGTTGCTGTTTATGTGTCACGTATTTGCCCATTCACTCCATTGCCTCAATCACCATGGCGCTTTTTACATCCTACTCAGCCACTCACAAGTTGACGTCAGTCGTTCCGTCAGCAGGCTGGGAAATGTTTAATTTTATTTCCTCAAACAAATGTTTGACGTTTACTGGGAATTTCTGTGGCCTAATGCCAGATCTGTGCTATATACTCCAATCCTTCCACTCAAAAAATATTGTTTTATTCCTACTTACTGTTTCCTGCCAGCTCTGCCATTCGAATACCATGTCCATATATTAGTCCGAGTCGTATAAGATTCGAAATTGCATAAGAGACTTGGGGCTTTATCAATAATCTTTCCAAAAATCCAATCGTATTGCGTTCATTGTTTCTCTACAATTTTGCTAAAAGTCATTTTCTCAAATATGATTCCCATTTCATAAATCTCTGTTGCATTTGTCTATGCACGTTAATTTCAGTCCCAATACTTTGTTTAAGACAATTATTCATCCATTCAATGCTCATTTCATGCTATTCCCTTTTTCCTCACCAGACTGCAGTTTCAAAGCATTACTGGAACATTTATTTCTTTGTTTACTTTTCTTCTGTGAAGACAGAACTGAAATCTTTGATTCATAGTACTGCTATTTCCTTATTCTCCAATTTCCACTCTCTGGATTCAAACTGGAAGGGAGCTGCACATTTTCTCTCCAAAATTTTGCCATGGTCATACTTTGAGAAGCTGTTACAAGTTCATTATTATAACACTTGTTATTATATTCTTCAGTAGCACACCAATTCCTGTCTTAAACTGCTCAATCATTTTCCTACCACACCATCCAATCACAAGAGCATAGTCTCTGTACCGTCAGAGATACAGCACAATCTATGTTCGTCCCAATTTTCAACACAATGCCCACCGTTGGGAATGTTATGACATTTCATGTGCACGACGATATAGTTTTAAATAGTTGTGAGGTTACCCGTGACAACTCCACTATCAGGCAGTGAATTTCCAATCACAACACCCTCTGTGTGAAAAGCAATCCTAAAATCCTCCCCAATCCTCAAACCCTCCTTTGTCCCTCTCCCTCTGAATAAAATGAAAAGGTAATGTCTATCCACCCTGTCTATACTCCTAGTAATATTATCCTTCTGAATCACATCATCGTCAGCCTTCTCTGCTTAAAAGTAAACAAGTCGAGTTTATGCAACCTTTCTCTACAGCTGATATGCTCCATCCCGGGGAACATCCTGGTGAATTTCCTCTGCACCCATTCCAGTACAATCACATCCTTCCAGTAATGTGGGTCCCAGAACTGTACATGTCCTTCCATCTTGGCTTAATCGAAGTTCTGCATTGCTCTTATAACCTATACCTTGATGAATAAAGGCTAGAACAACGGTCCTCGTATACTTTCTCAACTTGTGTATTCACCTGTTTATCGGATTCAGTGATCTGTGGAGAAGCATCACCAGAGCTTCCAAGTGTGCGGACATTCATTGAATACTCCATTGTTTGGTTCCTTCTTCCCAAGTGCATCACCTCTTATTTATCACTGTAAAATTTCATCTGTCATTCATCACCCCATCGGACCTTTTCATCTGTATCTTCCCGGAGAGAAGACCTTCCTCCTCACTGCCAACCACCTATGCAATCTTTGTTCCAACCGTAAACTTACTTCTCACAGTCTACCCACCTCCCTCCACCTTCACCTCTAAACCATTTGTAAATAAAACACATAACAAGTTTCAAAATCACACAGCACCAGGTTACAGTCCAACAGGTTTATTCGGAGTCATAAGCTTTTAAGCGCTGCTGTCTTTATCAGGTGGTAGTGTATTTTGAAACCTCGTGACTCTGAATAAACCTATTGGACTATAACCTGATGTTGAGTGATTTTTCACTTTGTCAACTCCAGTGCAACAATAGCACTTTCAAATCAAAAGTAAACAGGGACACCACACTGATCCCGATGGACACCATATGGCCTTCTGTTGCACAAAAAGCCTCCTACCAACACCCTCTGTCTCCTACCACTAAGTTGGTTAGGATGACACTTTGCAAGTCACGAATGTATTCTACCTGTTCCCTTTTAATTCTGTTGGCGTGATACACTCTAAGATTAGCTGGGGATTCTCCTAGTCTTGCCTGACAGAAGGTTGCCATGCCCCTGTGTTAGTCAGTCCAATCTGAGGGAAGAATTCCCTCCTTATTCAGTTTTAAGTGAATTTACGCTTATCCTGCCATAATTTGTCTTGAATGTGGATTTGACCGCCAGAGAAACCTTCTGCTCATTTCCACCTTAACACGTGTTCTGTGTATTTTCCACGTTTCACTGGGCTCCACCTCCCATTCTTTGGAACTCGAGAGAACACCGTCCGAGTTTCCTCATTAGGTCACCTCGCCATCTGAAGTACGAATCGGGAGAATGTCTTTGCACATTCTCTGTGGTCAGTATAAACTTTCTCACGAAAACTGTACGCAATACTTCAGGTACAGTCTTACTAACATGCTGTGAAACTGCTTCAAGTTGTCTTTACATCTGTAGTGTGACTCCCTGAATTGAAGGCGAACGTAAATTTAACTTTCCAATTAAATATACTGCTCCAAGTCACCTTCACATTAATTTTAATTACAAACTCATGCGCAAGTTCTTATTTAAAGAAAACCTCAGAAAATCTACATTTCCCACTTCCACTTGTTCCTCAATGTTTTTGCTGCAAGAAACAACTTCAAATAATTCCGAAGTTTATCAAGTATTACTTCTCTATGAGAAATGCATATCAGTTTTCTCCAATGTTACTATTAATTTCTAAATATTCAGTCATACGTCCTAATATAATAGATTCCAACAATGTCCTTACAGATGTTAAGTCAATTGGACTGCAGTCCTCCCCACAGTCTCATCTTCTCTTTGTAGATGGTTGGATCCCTTCCACTCATCTTAAATGCTTTGATCACGTTTACAAAGTTTCAGTTATCTACAGTGGTGTCATGCCTCTGTGGATATACCGGAAAATGAAGCGCATAATTAGTACTTCAATTGCAGACTTATTTCTAATATTGTGATAGATTGTCAGACTTAACAATGCTCAATCCAGCTACATTTTCAAGTATTACATTGTTTCTGATACGAAAAGAACTCATGCCTTTCGTTCCACAAGCCCAATATGATCACTTAGTCTTTCTGGGTGTTTTTACTGGATCTTCCTCCATGGAGACCGATGCAAAGTAACTGTTTATTTTCACAGCCACTTTCCTATTCTCCACAATAAATTCTTCTATTCCGATAACGAATTTCCACACTTGACCGTGCTTTTATTTTGATTACTTTGAAATACAGATTGTAAATGTGTGCAGTTTTTCACTTGCTCTATGATAAAATCATGGAATCGCTACAGTATGACAAGAGGTCTTCGTCCCAACAAGTCCACACGGACCGCCCAAAGTATCCATTACCCGATTACTCCACATTTTTCCCAGTCTAGTGCACGAAACCAACACATACCTTAAAATTGTGTGGCAATTTTGCATGGACAATTCACCTAATCTTCACATCTTTGGATTATAGGAGGAAACCAGGGCACCCAGAGGAGACCCACGCAGCCACCGGTTAATGTGCAAACTGCACACAGACAGTCGCCTCTGGCTAGAATCGAACCCGTTTCCCTGGCGCTGTGAGGGAACAGTGCGAAACACTGAAACGTCGTGCAGGCCGGCATATTTCTGCGCATACATGACCCCTTTTTGTTTTACTTATCAGTTTTAAAACACTCATTTTCTGTGACGTAAACTCCTGAGAGTTCTTATGTTTCCACAATATCTGAAATTCTTCTCAAGTCACTTCTAATGATTAAGTTAATATTTAATTTGTTATGTTAAACATCATTATAACGCTGTCCTTTTCTTGCTTGCACCTGAAAGAAATAGATGCGTTTCTCAGACTACAGTATTTCTATAAATTTCCTGGTCCTGACCAGATACCTCCAAGAACACTGCAGAGGACATAGAGAAATTGCGAGGACATTGGCTGGTATTTTTGCAACATCGTTAGCAATGGGTGAGGTTCCTGAAGTGTGGAACGCGGTGACGTTTGGGTGCTTATTCAAGAAAGGCTGCAAAGAAAATCAGACAACTGAAGACAAGCTCGCCAAACATCTGAGGTAGTGGCATATGTGAGAAGATTTTGTGAGATAAGACACGCATGTATTTAGAAAGACAGAGTTTGTTAAGGAACAGGAGTGATCCGGAAGCTTGGTAAGGGCATGGAGGTATACGGATTTTCAATAGACATCAGACTGTCCTTTGGTCAGGGTCCCACGTGATAGGTTCCTCAGAAAGGTTTGATCGTATGGAATCCAGGGGGAGGTAGTAAATTGGACGCACAATTGGCTTCATGGTCGGGAGCAGAGGGTAACATTGAGGAGATGTTGGTGCGACTAGCGGCCTGTGAATAGTGGAGTGCCTCGGGGGACAGAGCGGTGCTCATTACTGTTCTGTTATCTGCAACACAGATTTTATTTCAAAATGTACAAGGCATGACTTGCAATTTTGCTGACGATGCTAAAATAGGTGATATCGTGGAAAATGAGGAACGTTGTCAGAAATTTCACCAGGCCATTGACCAGCTGGGGAAGAGTGTTGATAAATGGCAAATGGAGTTTAATGCAGATAAGTGTGAGAACTTGCATTTTGTAAAGTCAAATCAAGGTAAAAGTCTCAATGTGAATGGTAAGGCCTGAACAGGTCGAGTGGAACAGAGATACATTGCAGTTCAGGTTAATGATTCACTGAAAGTGGAGTCAAAGGCAGACAGGGCAGTGAAGAAAGCTTTCGGTACACTGGTCTTCATCGTTCAGGGCATTGCATATCAAAGTTGCAGAGTTATGTCATATTTGCAGATGCCATTGCTGAGCCCACACTTGGAGTATTGTTTTCCGCTTTCTTCATTGTGCAGGAGAAGTTAGGGTCGATCAGGGATTGCATAAGGACCTTGTATATGGAGGCTGATCAGAAACGAAGAACCCTGAATGGCTTTCTGTTTCCTTCTGTTTAAACTCAGCAAAGGGACGTTTCTGTGCATAAGAACTTTGAGGAGTGGGGAAACAGGCTTCAACAGATCGAGATTGAGGAAGTTTATGTGCAGGAATTTTGGCAAACATTCAAATTGATAAGTCCCCAGATTAATCCAAAGTCGTGTGAGAAGCGGCAAAGGAAGTTGCTGAGCAACGAGCGAATTTCTTTGTTTCTTGTTCTTCGGGACTCATACCAGTGGATTGGAGAGAGGTGAATGAACTTCCTCTTTTCAAGAAGGAGAGTCGTGAAATCCCTAGGCATGAAAGACTTCTCAGCCTTAAGTATGTGGTCAGCAAGGTTTATTGGAATGAATTCTGAGGGATGGTATTTATGAGTATTTGGAAAGGCATAACGTGATTAAAGGCAGAAAGCATGCCTTTGTGAGGGGCAGGTCTTGCCTCGCAAATATTGCTGAGTTGATTGAGGAGTTGACGAGATAAGGTTCGTGATGGTCGAGCAGCGGATATGCTGTGCATAGATTTCAGAATGGCATTTGATCAGAATCCTCATGATAGACTTACGAATAATGTCAGGAGGTATAGGATGCAGGGAGATTTTGCTGTCTGGATTCAGAATTCATTGGCTTGCAGAAGGCTGAGAGTGATTAGAGATGGAAAGTATTCAGCCTGGAGGTCAGTGGTGAGTGGCGTTCCGCAGTGCTCTGTTCTTGACCATCTGCTTTCTGTAGTTTTTATAAATTACTGAGATGAGGAGGTTGACAGGTGTGTTTATAAGTATGTCAATGACACAAAGGCAGGAGTTGCCATTCATGGTATTGAGAAATATTGCAGGCTGCAGCGCGACATTGGCAGAATGCAGAGCTGAACTCGGAAATGGTAAATGGAGTTCCACATGAATAATTGTGAACTGACGTATTTTAAAAATTCGAACTTGCATGCTGAAATATGAATTAAGACAGCATTCTTGGTGGTATGGAGGAATAGCGGGACCTTGGTGTTCAAGTGCATAGATCCCACAAAGTTGCCACACAACTGGATAAGTTTGTTCAGAAAGGGTTTGTTGTTTTGGATTTCATTAATAGACGGGTCGAGATTAAGATCTTCGAGGTTTTGCTGCACCACGACAGCACCCTGGTGAGACTTGGAATACTGTGTCCAGTTTAGGTCCGCCCATTATATGAATGATGTGGAGGCTTTGGAGAGGGTACAAAGAAGGTTTACCAAGATGCTGCCTGGACAGGAGGGATTGCCTTACGAGGGGAGGTTAACTGAGCACCGATCTTTCTCAGATGGAGTAAGAGAGATGTCCAGATCTTGGTGCACAAGTATTGAGAGACATAGATAGAAACGATAGTCAGAAACTATTCCCCAGGGCAGGATTGACTCCAACGAGGGTCCATAATTTTAAGGTGTGAGGAAGAACGTAATGTGGTGAATTTAGAGGTTGGTTCTTTATGCAGGAAGTTGTGAGCACATGGAATGCGTTTCCAGCAGAATTGGTGGAAGAAGAGTCACTCCGTAATTTTTTTTGACAACTGGGCATGCACATGGACAACAGTGAAATGAAGGGAGCGCATGTTAGGTTATTTTAATTTAGATTAGGATTAATCGTTGTCACAACATCGTGGGGCAAAGAGCATATACTGTACTGTACCTTCTATGTTCTTTGTTCTATTTATCAAGCATGACCTTCCCATGATGAAATAATTATGATTTTGCCCAATTATACCACGCTGAACAAGGAGACCTTGGAGTGCACGTTCATCGCTCCTTGAAAGTGGAGCCGCAGGTAGATAGGATAGTGAAGAAGGCGTTTGGTATTCTTTCCTTTATTGGACACAGTATTGGGTACACGAGTTGGGAGGTCATGTTTCGGCTTAACACAACATTGGTTAGGCTACTGTTGGAATTTTGCATGCAAGTCTCTTCTCCTTGTATCGGAAAGATGTTGTGAACTTGAAAGGGTTCAGAAAAGATTCACGAGGATGGTGGCAGGGTTGGGGGATTTGAGTTACAGCGAGAGGCTAAACAGTCAGGGGCTGTTTTCACTGCAGGGTTGGAGGCTGAGGGGTGACCTTACAGAGATTTACAAAAATATGAGGGGTATGGACAGGGGAAACACACAAAGTCTTTTCCCAGGGGTACGGGAGTCCAGAACTAGAGAGCATATGTTTTGGTTGAAGAGGGGAAACATATAAGAGAGACCTAAGGGGCAACCTTTTCAAGTAGAGGGTGGTACGTGTATGTTATGAACTGCCAGTGGATGTGGTGGAGGCTGATACAATTGCAAAATTTAGAAGAATTTGGATGGGTATATGAATAGGAATGGTTTGGAGGGATATAGGCCGAAAGCTGGCAGATGGGAGTAGATTGGGTTGGGATATCTGATCGGCATGGAAAGGTTGGACCGAAGGGTCTGTTTTCATGCTGTGCATCTCTATGACTCTATTCAGAAATCTTCACAATGGACTCCAAAATCTTCCAAAGTGCTGAGATCAGACTAATCATCATCATTATTTTTGGTTTGCTCCCTTCTTCAACAGGGGTATTACAATATCGATACCCCAGCCCTCCCTAACTGTAATGACACCTGCAGGATCACTACTGAAGCCTCCATTATATCTTCAACTATATGATTCAGAACTCGAGGATGTAGCTCACCTGGTTCAGGGATTTATTCAATTTCAGACTTTTCAGTATTGCTAGCATCTTCTCTTTGGTGATGGCAACCACACTCATCTCTGCAGCCAAATCTCTTGAATGTGTGGGATATTATTCGTCACTTCCTCTAGCACGACCGACACAAAGTACTTATTCAATTTCTCACCTATTTTCTTGTTCCCAATTACGATTTGCCAAGCAAATTTTCAGCATTTCCTGAAGACACTCGTTCCCTCATGTTTGTCTCAGCTCGTTTCTGATTTCAACTTCGATAACCTCCGACAGGACAAGCACATCATTCCCATAGTATTGAGACCTGAAGTGCACATTATAATCCACCTGTGTTCTTACCAAGTCTTTTAAAGCTCCAACATCACACTCTTGAAACGATAACATTTGCCAAAACAGTTAAGACAAGCATCCCAGGTACTTAATTGACTACAATATTAGCTTGACAACTGACATTCAGAGATTTTGATGAAGCAGCCAACACTCCCTCTATTCCTTTGAACGACCGTATGACCTGGTATTCATTCAGTAGTCGCAGACCTTACTCTTTATTTCAAAGATGATCACCTCGCACATGTAAGTGTTCGACTGAATCTGACACTGACATCCCCATTTTATCATTTAGTTTAAATTCTCCTACAACCTAACGCCAGTTGTGTCTTACCGCTGCTGTCAATTATTCGTTTTATATTGTCCTCCGACTTCCAGTCACTTTCGTGGGAGGAGATGGAACGTTTTACAGGAGACTGCCTTGAGTCCATATCCTTGATACACTTGCAATAGAAAAATACGCCTTTTTCACGTTCAAGTGCAACAGTTGAATTCGCATCGACATCCATTTGAGGAACAGAGATCTCATTTTCTCGTACTCTTTGCGTGTAAGTTCCTTTCTAAAATCTCTCCTGAATGAACTGAGAGAAGTACTTAGAATACTACATGGACGTCGCTGGCTGCGTTTAGTTTAATTGTCTGGCACAAATTGTTCTTGAGGAGATGGCTATCTGGAATCGCTGAAGTTAACAGGCTGGAAGTAGATCCAAATTATGTTCCTGAAGAAATTTCAGTATTTTGTGCCAGCACATTTCTGACTTCAGCTTCAATCTGTGGAAATCCTATATATTTATTGAAATTGACTTTCATTGATGATATCGTAAAGATATCGATTCGATCACCGCATAACCTTCTAAATTATAAAGAATAAACGTAATAATTTTTCTACTCTTGCTTCAGAGCGTAAACACTGACATCCTGGTATCACATTCGTAAAACTGCACGGAACTACATTCAGGGCCAAAACGTCCTCTGTGAGAAGTCATGTCCATTTCTAGTTTCAATTCTCTAAGGGAGTCATGATCTTGCATGCCAATAACCCTTGGTATGTTTGCTTGAAATACGGCCTCAATTATTTCTTGGTATCTGCCAAACGGATAGTGAGTTCCAGAGTCCCGCCACTTCACTAAAAGAAAGTTCATGTCCTTTTCAAAGAACCCCTGCGTATATTCAACCCCGCCGCCCAACACCCGGCAGTTTATATCGACATCAAGAATAATTATTCGTTATTCTCGACCTGTCGAAATCTCTCAGGACTGATATATTCTCGTCAGGTTCCTTATCAATCTCCCGTGTTCGAAAGAAAGCAACTTCACACTCCTGGTATGGAGTGATTGACTTGTGACAACACTGCAGTGGCCCCGTCGGCTTATTAAATCAAACATTCAGAACATTTCACCTCACCTCCTAACATGTTAAATTATGAGAGGAATCACAAATTCCAGGACTCAAAGAAAGAGAAGCAACAATTCTGACTGAAGTCTAAAGTGAACATGAAACAATAGCGATCTCCAACTCTAAGCGTGTTTACTTTACAATATTCGTTATGTGCCTGAAACTCTGTAACAATATACTGTTCCAGTAAAAAGATTCATTAAAGATAAATCAACTGACTTGGAAAACCATACAGCGTGTGTCATCGCCACTGTCCTCCTTCTTTCTCCTGATGACCTCCGTCGATTGTTTCCTTTTGTTTACTGCAACGATGTTTTCAATGGAAAAGGTATCTTTGGTCGAGAATCTTTTGAATGGCGGTCTCCCTCCATGGCCGTTTCCATTCTGACTGACTTCCAAAATGCCTGCTACTTTAAAGGCCCAAGCATGGGATCATGTCATTGATTCGTTATTGGCAAAACAGCAATTTCAAAATCAATTGGGTTTTTATTACCTGGGACATAACTTAAGCTGATTGTTTAAATGTGAATTGTTTTCGAAGGCAGAACCAACTGAGACGTCTGTTTCGAAGCCAGACGTTACTTTTTCCCAATTTCACAGTTCACTCTTAGACTGCTCGTGCTTCATATGACAAACGCTTGTGAGTGCTCAGTGACAAATAGAACTGACCCTCTCTTAAAGCTGCGGTATGCGCCTTCAACTTCATAGCTCCTCCCCTAATAAAACAAAATGAACAGTCATAATGGAAAGATGGCTTCTTTTTCTTTCCAAATTCTTTATCTCCTTGTAATTGTTTACACATGACATTCACCTAAGTTCTTATTTTTATGACACACAACATGTACAGTTTTTAAATTCAAAGCTGGTATCATAACACTCCAACAAAATATTCTCATAGTCTTGCCTTTAAATCATTCCAACAATGGAAGACGATTGTCATACTTTTGCACAACTGACCCTGATACATTGTTTGCGACACAGATCTTAAAATGGTGTCAAGCCAATAACAAACACAATGATTCCTTTTCAATGGGTATGGTCGAATCTGCTAATTCCAAAGAAAGTGAGCACCTCTTTCTCCTCGGCTGATCGTGGAAATTTCGCAATTGTCTTCGTTTTTCCATTCCGTGGTGTCGACCTTCCAACATCAATTCTATGACCCAAGATCGTCAACTCTGACTTAGGAAATTCGTTTTATTAACTTTTATTGACACTTTTGTTTCTCTAATTGATTCAAAGAGCTCTGCCAACTGTATCATGTGATGTATGCATGATTCACGAAAGATCACTATATCATACAAATTGACTGCACAGTTTCTTTTTTATCCAGCTTCAAGCCGGTTCATGAATCTTTCGAATGTGGCCAGTGCGTTCTTCATTCCAAAAGTCATCAATTTGAATTTATATCGCCTGTTTGGGGTTTCAAACAGTTAAACGCCTTTTACTTTCGCTTATAAGTACCTGCCAATAATCACGCAATAACTCCAATTTGGTGATGTAAGTGGCATGCCCAACTTTGTCTACACTGTCCTCCTACCTTTAAATTAGTTTGGATTCCGATATTGTTATGGCCTAGACCTTCTCAGAGTCCACAAATGTTAACCGAGTCCCATCAGGTTTGTGAAGTAACAGAACTGGTGTCCAACACTCGCCCGAACTTGGTTTGATGATAAAGGAGGAATGTCAGGCGCAGAGTCAGAGAAAATGGATGGGATCCTGAATGAGCGCTTTGCATTGGTATTGACCAAATCAGAGACATTAAGGTTGCTGAGTTTTGGGAAAGACGTTCGATTACTCTGGAGAAGCCGGCATGAGGAGGGATAAACTGTAAGGTATTCTAAAAACAATGAAGATGAACGAGTCCCCACTTGTGGATGGGATGTAACCCAGATTACTGAGGGAAGCGAAAGAGGAAATAGCTATTGATTTATCAGATATCTTTGTAAAATCTTAGAACACTAGTGATGTTCCAGAGGACTGGTGATTCGTCGTGTTGTTTCCCTTGTTACAGAAAATAGCAGGGTAAATCCTGGAGTTGTGGATCACAGACATTGACGTCAATGGAAGGACATCTTCTGGAGAATATGTTCATGGATAGTATCTGTTCCCATTTGGAAGTAAAATGGTTTAGTGCTGAATAATATGGTATTGCACAGGGACATTTATCATCTTAATAGAATTCTTTGAGGTAGTGAGAAAGTTGATTGATAAGGGAAGGGCTGTAGATGTCATATACCTGGACTTCAACAAAGCGTTTGATATGTTTCAGCATAGTAGCTGATGGAGAAAGTGATGTGGCATTGGCTCCAGGATGTAATAGATAAATAGATAGAGAAATTGTTTGACAATGGGAGACAGAGACTAGTAATGGAAGGGAATTTCTGAAAATGGAGAAATGTATTACACCGGTATCCATGCTGGAAAAAATGCTGTTTCTGATGGAGACAACTATTCAACAGGAACGTATGTGTGATCTGATTAGCAAATTTTCAGACGAAATGTCGATTGGTGGATTAGCAGACAGTGAATGGTAATGTAAGAGAATGAAACAAATTAGAGATAAAATGATAAGCTGGACGTAGAAATGTCAGATGGAGTGCAATCCGGCAAATGCGAGTTGTGGAATTTTGGAAGATCCAATTCCCGAGTGAAATTTACCGAAAATAGAAATGCCCGATGGAAATTGATGGAAAGAGATACTTGGATGTTCAGATGGACTTTGTCTTGAACCTGGCAACGTAGGTCGATAAAGTAGTGAAGAAGGCAGGTGGCATAATTTCATTCATCAGTCAGGTGTAGGGTACAACAGTTGGCACGGGTTGATATAGTTATTCGGGTACATGTGCAATAAGGTATATCGTTCTGGTCGCCACATTACCAGATGGATGTGCATAATTTGGGGTGGATATGAGGAGGTTTTCCAGAATGATGCCAGGTATTCAAAGTGCTAGCTATAAAGAGAGTTTGAGTAGATTAACATTATTTTCATTGGAATGACTGCTTTTGAGTGCCCACCTGATTAACCTTTACAAACCCATGAGATATATTGGCAGGTTGGATAGCAAAATACATTTCCTTCGGGTTCACATGTTCAAGGTGAGACGTTTGAGGGAGATCGACAAATACATGAATGGGCAGGGAGCAAAGAGATAAAAATCCCTAGTAAATAGGCGGCAGGTTTCGATGAGACGTTCTGAATCGACACAGGCATGGAGGGCCAATGGGCCTGCTCCTGTCGTGTAAGATCCTTTGTTCTTTGTTCATTGTTATCTCATTGAGCATCGCATCCCGTTCCTTCTGGACCTGTGGAGCTTTGAAAATATTAATCTTGGAGATGGTTTGTTTTAACAGCACAGCATTCCCTCGTTCTTACTCATGCACAATACCACTGGTTCACCGCATCTTAATCCTGCACATGTCCTCATCACCCTGCAACATACATTTCAACTATGGTCTTTGCTCCTGGAACAGGTAATTCACTAACCTATCCCACTTTTCAAGGAAATATTTGTTGTTCAGCGTATTTTGAGGCACATCGAAATCCACAAAATCTTGGTTTGAACCTCGCTGTTTGGGACATTACGTGATACATGTTTTCCAGTTCTCTCTCTCTAACTCGACATATGATCGCCGTTTATTGTCTGCCAGTGCAACACATTATTCACTCTCTCTTGAAGGTACAGTACACGCCTACAACATTTGACAACAGGAGACAGAGACGTGAAATGGAAGGGAGTTTCTCAAAATGGAGAAGTGTAAGAAGTGATATTCGACCGGTATCTGTGCTGGGAACAAATTTGTTTGTGATCGAGATAAATATTTGAGAGGAATAATATTCGAGAGGAACACATCAATATTTCCTCCTTTCACATTTCTAAGTGCACTGACATTTAACAATATTTAAATATTTGATATCAGACTTTTGGGATAAGATTTAAATGCGAGTCTACACAGCATGAACGTGGTGGTCTTGGATTGCGAATCTTATGAGTATTCCACGAGTCGAGCATTCAGTCACTGTTCATATGATTGTATATTGCAGTCAATTCCCACGAATGAGCAATCCACTAAACTTCTGAAATATTTTACGTTGGTGTCCTTTGCACTGGAGAATAAAACAACCAATTGCCTCTTTCAAAACCCTTCTGTGACAATCCATGTCCACCATTGAAATACTCTTAATAACATGATAATTGTAAGTGACAGATTGGCTCCCGTCACTTTGCCCCTGTCCTCGCACCTCCTCCAAATCCATCCCCACCCCCACACCCCGACTCCACCACTGATGTGGTGCAGTTGAATTATTTAATATTTACTCATTGAAGATAGGGGCAACACTGCCTTTAGAGTTTCCATATCGCGGAGTTTGAACTCTCTCTGTGAACTACAAACCAATCATCAAAAGCGAAGCGCCTCGTCCGATAATCCGTTATAAACAAGAGTAAGGAGTGATATAATTGCAGCAACTTCTGCTATTTAAGTGGCACACATCCCTGACCCTAACTTCAAAGTCTGAAAGTGACAAATTTTTATATAACTCTGACAATTACAACTTAACTGAATTATTGACAGACCAAACAGTTGTCCTCTAACTACTCAGCTACTGCCGAATAACGCAAAATTCAAATGGTACTCTGTTCCCGTTTGTGCAAAATCCAGTAATATATGAAAACAATAGAATGTAGTTTCACTAAACTTCAGCTGTGTTACGTGCAATCTGGAGCTTCCTGTGTCTTTTCACTCACGGTTTTGTCAGGATTGTTTTCCCTGTAGATTCTATTGTCATGGTGGCCTGTTACCATGGTAAAACAGTGATGCTTTCTGAATGAACTGTTATCGTTTGCCGTATGCCTTTTCCCTCTCGCTCGATTTTTCAAATATGCTCATCTTTTATAACCTTGATGACCAATGGATAATATCACATTCGGATTTGTCGAAGATTGTCAGTCCATCAGATTTAAATTTAATACTTTTTTGTAACATAAGGGCCTGTTTTAAATTTATTGGCTTTTTTTATCAAAAGGAAGCTATTGGTCTTGATAGATGATGCTGCTTGGATTTTTGATACAGAATATTTCAATTGCATCTCTCTGTGTTCCTGCAAATTTTAAATCAGTATGTAAACGTCCATTTTAACTCTAAGCACTACAACACAAAAACATTATCTTTCAAAGGGATCAAGCATTTCAGCATTTCACAATTTTCCAATTGTACGCACAATAACTTCGCAACACTGATCATGACTCAATCTCAAGAGGTTTAGTTAATGTTCAGACCCGTCTCATAGGTGTTTTGCAAGTGTTACCATAAGTTGAAATTGAACTTGAGGGTTTGCAGAAATGGAGATTATAAAAATGAAGAAACTGTGTTGCTCAGTAGATGCCTACTGTTTCTCTATTGATACCGCCATGACATTCAGAGAATCACAGAAAAGCAAAGATGGGATATGGAAACTTTCAGCTTAGGCTGTGTCTAAAACTAACTGCAGTAGCTGTAATTTGAGCTGTTCTTGATTATGCTCATCCATTTGAGCCCTAACACACAGCTTTCCATTCGTGAATGAAGCTTTGAACTCCATTATTCAAAACCTGTGTCATGTTCCGGATTTTAAAGTTGACTTGTATGCATGGTATTCTCACGGTGGTTGGGGGTGAGGCGGGATTTGAGTGGATGTTAATGATCAGAAATGGCAGGAAAACCGTTGCAGCTTTCAGCTTCAAATTAGATAGCTTCACAGAATCAGAGTTTCGTGTCAATACTAAATCACATCTCATACGTCTCTGAAGCATGACCAGAGGAATGATAGATAACATATTCAAACCTAAGTTCACTTAAACCTGGAAGGAGAACTGTGACAGACCAATGGAAACTCTACTTCAGTGAAAATTCCGGTCGAAGCGACTCACTCCTGATTTTAAAGTACATTGTTCATTCCGTCAGAGTCATTCAGTCAAAATCGAATTCCCTCCCTGACGGTTTACTTTGGGTCGGTTTGCAGAAGACGGGCTGCAGCGGTTCAGGAAGGAATTCCCAGCTTCCACCTTCTCAAAGTGGACAATGGGAGATAAATTCCGGACTGGTCAGCGCCTCCCATGGCCTTTGAATGGACGGATATAAAATTGTAATGAAGGCAGTAGTGCTGAGGTTTCAGTCTGAACTAATTTGCGGGATGTCCTTCTGCCATATCACACGCTCTGATCCCATTCCAACGTCTTGAAACTTCCACTGTAAAGCATTCCGTCCCTCTTCTCTGGGCCACTCTCGAAAGCCAACTGAGCAACTATTCAGTTGTTATCATCTTTTGGACACAACTGAGAGGATCAAGGATACTTACAATGGAACAGGACAGAACAATCTGCAAGCTAATGTTAATATGAACCACGTCCGAAGATACCACCAACCAACCAGAACACACTACGTCTCTCTGCAGTTCTCTTCACGTACTATAATGTTCTGTTCCTCTCAGCATTTTTTCATTTTTTTCTCGCTCTCTCTCTCGCCCTCTCTCTCTCTCTCTCTCTCTCCATCTTTATGATCTCTGATAAATAACTGATGTCCACATCCCACGGGTGAAATTTTAAAAGCAAGAATTAACAGTTCGGTGATAGGGAAGAGGAGGGTTTTGATCTCTTGGTATAATACAAGATTATTCATTCTTAATCTTGAATTATTCATAGTACCTATGGATTCTTACTTATTCAAAAAAATAAGCAAAATGTCAGCGACCAGATGGTAGAAATTGAATTAAACTTTTAAAAAAATCTAATATTCAGAATCTGCTGCCTATGAATTCCTGCTTTTGTTGCCCTAGCTTTTTTTCAATCCGTCCACTGCCGATTAGGGAATAAATACATAGAAATTTCACTTCTTCGTTCTGTCTATAACTCGCCTCTGAAACATTATTGAACATTGAAGTCTTGATATCTGACCTAGACTCAGAACATGCCACTTGATTGTGGAACAATTCTGCAGAAATCACAAAGCCACACCAGAATTTACGACCGCTGCACAACTGAACCAAGAAAAGTAAAATGAATAATTTCATCCCCTTCTTTCCATCATCGACTTTTATCAAGTTTACAAACTACTCAACGATTGATTGGAAATCGACCTGTCCCTCTGAAATTCTGCATAATCGTTCTGAATGGAGTACAACCGTATGATTGGGAGTACAACCGTATGCAGTACTGGCTGATCGACGTGACGAACATGAGAAATTCAGTTTAATTGATGGCAAATGAAAAGCAAACAAAACATAACTCTGGTGCCAGTGCAGGAAATTGGCGAGGCCAGCACTGTATCATTTTAAATTAGTGCCTCTCAGCTGTAATAGTCTTACGAGACCAGACGTCTGCAGTGTCATCCAGCAAATCATAATGCTATTAAGTTCACCTTTATTCCACTCCCAGTCATTCCCGTTCCTTGTTTTTTTGCGTAGATTCACTTTCTGGTTTTCGAATGAAATTTTACGATATTGAAAAAATTTTGAAAATTTTTCGACAAAAAATTACGATATTCAAAAAAATTACGACAGGCTGGATAAACTCTGATTTTTATCAATGTCAGGGAGACGATTGAGTGGTGACTTTATAGAGGATTATAACACTTTGAGAGATGCACAGGCGTTGAATACACATGATGGGACAGTGGTTAGCAGTGTTGCTTCATAGTGCCAGAGATGTGGGTTCAGTTCCCGCCTCAGGCGACTGACTGCATGGAGTTTGCACATTCTCCCCGTGTCTGCGTAGGTTTCCTCCCACAGTGCAAAGATGTGCAGGATAGGTGAATGGGCCATGCTAAGTTGTCCGTAGTGTTAGGTTAGGGTTATAGGTGGGTTGTGCTTCGGCAGGTTGGTATGGACTTCTTGGGCCTAAGGGTCTGTTTCTAATCTGTAAAGTAATGTAATCATACTCTCTCCAACGTGGGGGAGTTCACAACTAGCGGGCATGTATTTAAGGTGACAGTAGAAATGCTTAAGAGGGGCAACGTTTTTGTAGAGAGAGTGGTTGCATTTGGACTGGCCTGCCCGACGAAATGGAGGAGACAGGCAGAGTTAAAGCATTCAAAAGACGTTTGGTCATGTTTATGAATAGGAAAGGTTCAGAGACACATGGGCCAAGCGGATGCAAATCGGTTTCGTTTTGTTTGTGAATATTTGCCAGCGTAGATGGGTTTGATCGAAAGCTGTGTTTTTGTGCTGTATGACTCTGAGAAGCTGTGTCGCTATAACAGTCGTGGTTCCAAATTAGAAACAGGAAGTAAGTTGAAGAGGTGAATTAAATTAAGTCATTCATCATCAAGCATTTAATTTCAGTAGTTTTAATAGCGAAATCATACCTAGCACAATATAGGGATTTTTCAGCACATTTTTGTCCAAATCCTTTCCAGGCAGGAATATTTTATAATAATCAGTTACTATCTGTTGAGTTGTTGTGATATTTATAGTCAATATGTCAGCACACATTTACAAGCCCTACTCGTGACAACTTCAATATTCACGTGCAGCCGAAAGCATCATGACGTTGTTGCTGGATTGATAAGCTACAAAACGACACAATGTTCCATGGATCCGGAGTTTGAATCCTAGCACACCAAATAATAGAATTTAAACTCAGTTAGAAAACTGTCTGAAATGGAGAGACTAATTACGAGCATGAATCGATTGGCTATTGTCAGGTAAAATCTCATCTGATTCATGGATGTTCTTAAGGGAAAGAAATTACTATCCTAATCTGATCCGGCCTACATGTGACTCCAGATCCACAGCCAGGTGGATGATTCCTAATAGCCATCTGGGCAATTAAGGTTTGCCAATACTTGGTCGCATAGCCAGCGATACCCTCATTTAGCAATTGAATAAAGAAATAATGTAGTCTGTTGGTACAGCATTGTATCACCTGAGCTATCTTTCACCAGCATGAAGTATGAAACTCAAGTGGAATAGTATTGAGTTTTGCAACTTAATGCTTAATATTAACTCAGATTCATTGCTGCCTTGAGAATGAATGCATGTTCAAATACACTGAGATCACATGACACATATGAAGAAAGTGTCCTTCTAAAATCAATTCTCTGGGATAGAGCTAACGGCACTGAAGGGCCAATACATTTTGCAGCTGTAAATTCCGACTTATCAGAGTAGGATTGTTCTCACACTTCACGGCCTGGCTAGAAATATTAATATAAACATAACTTTGTGCCAAAATGGCTTCTAACCGTTTCGTGTCAATTTTGGTCATTTCTTCAACACAGTGAGTCCACTTAATCAGTCAATCAATATGTTAATGAGTGGTTCAATTCAGTCAGTCAGGCAGACGGAGTGTCCATTTACTCAGTGAATGTGTCCATTCAGTCAGTCAGTCAATCAGTTAGTGCATTTGCTCAATAAACCAATCAGTGCGATCATTTGTGAGTCACTGCATCCATTCTGTCAGTCAGTCAGTCGGACAGAACATACTTTAATTCAGTGCATCCGTGCAGTCAGTCAAGCAATAATGCATCCGTTCAGTCAGTCAGTGCGTCCATTGAGTCAGTCAGTGTATTAATTCAGCCACTCAGTGAGACAGTGTGTGCAGTCAGTCAGTCTGTCAGTGTGTGCAGTCAGTCAGTGCGACCATTCAGTCAGACAGTAAATGCGTTCCGTTTATCATTGAGTCAGTGCGTACATTCATTTAGTCAATTCGTCAGTGAGTTCATTAAGTGTGTCAGTCAGTTAGTGTGTACATTCAGTCAGTCAGTCAGAGCGTGCGTTCACACAGTCAATGCGACCATTCAGTCAGTCAACAGTACTGAGTTATCGTCACTATCCCCAAAATGCTGATCCACAAAAAACTTCAAACTCTTGACCGGGATTAATCCTTACAGCTACCTGTAACTCTACCACATTCCTCGTGGGACCATCTATGTATTGGCATTAAACGTCTCCTGGACTTATTTTAAACCTTGCCGCCACTGAATCCTTTCACATGAAGGCAGTCTCAATTTATTTCAGCAAAGTTTAAATGTTCCCCAACTGCAAAATAATCCTCTCACACATATTTGCAATTGATTACGTATCTGTTCATGTGTCTCTCTTCAACGTTTGGGAGATATGCTGTCGAATCACAGACATGTATATTAAATTGATTTTATTTCTAATCTCTAGTAGTAACCGCAAGTTGTAAATAACTTCTCGATATTTGCTCCCCATCCCACCCCGCTCACCCTGCCGCAAAAGAATGGATGTTTTCCATAGGTTAAGATAGTATGAGACTTGGTCGACTCCCCATGAAGGAAATGGTACAATGAGAAATCAATCCCTTGATTGTTTTCCATTCCTTGGACTAGGATTATATAATTGTTAATCATGCTGATTTCATGAAATGTTTTACACTCGAAACTATCTGCCAAACTTTCGTTTGTCTTGTAGAGAGAGGAAACACTTAAACACAAGTAGAGAGTGTTGCAGAAATTCAGCAGTTCTGACGGAGAGAAAGCAAAGTCAACGTTTCACTTCAGTAAGCCCTCTCCATTTCTCCAAATGAGTTCTGAAGAAGAGTGAAGGGACTTGTCTGTTCCTTCTGCTTTGTCTACACAGACTCTGGGCAACCTCCTGAATTACTCCAACACCTCTAAACTTTGTTTTCAGAATTCCAGCATCCGCTGACCTTACTTTTATTTCCACAAAAACGCTGAAAAGAGTCAGAAGTTTCTCAGGCACTCGGGTCCCTTTATAAAATGGCATGCCCCGGAGATGAAAGGCAATCCACTTGTAATAATTGACAGATCTATTTGTTCTGAACGCTGGTGCTGAGTTTGCTTTTTGGATACACCTGACATCTTCAGGAAACAAGCATCCACCCACGCCTTATGTACCGTTTTTGCAAAAAAATTGTGACACTCCTCTGACGTAATTTGAAATTGAACCTGGATCTAGCGGTGCAGTAGTAAAGCTGCATACATGTCTGGTTATGTTATATCTGAAAAGTGGTTTGGGGAATGTCCAAGCAGCCACAGCTGAAAAGAAAGCCCAATGTGGAAATCATCTTGTCTTCAGACTTGGATACATGTGAAAGTGGAATACAGCAACAATTTGCTCTTTTTGTTGTTTATAAATGACTTGGATGAGGAAGTGGAAGGATGAGATAGTCAGTTTGCCGATGAAACGAGGTATGGTGGACTAGTGGATAGTGTGGAGGGTTGTTGCAGGTTGCAACAGGCCATCAACAGAATGCACAAATGAGCTGATTAGCGGCAGATGGAGTTTACCTGGGAAACTGCGAATTGATTCATTTTGGAATGTCGAATTTGAATGTAAATGCAGGTTTGAAGGCAGGATATTTGGTGGTGTGGAGAAATAGTAGAATCCTGCATTCCATGTCCATAGATCCCTCAAAGTTGCCACCCAAGTTGATTGGGAAGTTAAGCAGTGGCATGTTACGTTGTTTTCATTAGCAGGGGGAATATGTTCAGGAGCCGCGAGGTTATATTGCAGCTTTATAGAGCCGTGGTTCGACCACACTTGAAACATTGTGTTCAGTACTGCTCACCTCATTATTGGAGGGATTGAAAGAGAGATGCAGAGGAAATTTTCCAGTTTGAATGATAATGAAGGAGAAGTCGATGGGCAATGGTGGATAATCGATATGTACCACTGACAGTCATTGGTTCAGGTTGTAATGAACGCTCTGAATTATGACTTTGGATTTCTGTCCCATTGAAGTGCATGATATTGTGGAACAGAAGACTTCCTGTGTGCGCAGTTAGCAACTTTAGATTTACGAGCACCAAGCTGGAATCACCATTTAAACTGTATCTGTAACGGCTATTCTTCCTGACACATGCATTACCGCACATTTCTCCATAGTATATTTCATAAATATTGAGAACATTTGAAGCTCAGGTTGATGAGTGGCAATTTCTATACATACAGACCAAGAAGGAAAACAATTTATCGGGGAGAGGACAGACATCAGAGGACATGTGAAAAGAAGTCACGCATGAGAATTCTTAGAGACAGGGCAATCTCAGCAGATCTGTATGAATAAACACGTCGATTTAGATCTAATCTACCTTCTCTTTAAAATAGAACTGGAAATGTTTTCACTTGCCTTACGAAGCTAAGACTTATAAATAGAGAGGCGAAACATAACACGACCACTTCATTGCAGATGCTCACTGATTTTGTTACCTACTATGGTGATGACACATCTAAAAACAAACCATCCAGCTCAGCGAGCTAACTCAGACACTTATTGTGTTTAATCTACAAAATGTTTCCCCACTTACTTGGCCCGTGTGTAATATTTATGTCTTTTTCATCAGTTTCCAATTTTTTTGCATCATCTATCTCAGTAGGTTCATTTTCCTCGTCTATATCAGCAAAATCAAACTCAGTTGGTGTCGTCACAGTGACAAGGAATCGGGTTTGATTGCAGTCTCGGACTTCTGCTGTGCAGTGTTTGCATTTTCTCCCCCACGTGTCTGTGTGTGTTTCCTTCGGGTGCTCGGGTATACTCCCACAACGCATTAGGTTGACGTTTCGGTGAACTTGACATGTTACATTGCCCATAGTGTTCATCGAGGTGTCGGTTAGATGCATGAAACAGGGGTAAATGCATAGTAATGGGATACGGGAATGTTTCTAAGTGGCTTCTTCATCGCAAGGTTCAGTCTGGACTTGTTTGCACAAATTGCCTGTTGTCACACTTTAGGGATTCTGTGATTTCATCATTAACATTGTAAATAATTCTGGCCTCAACACTGATCCCTGCGGCAATCAAACACTTGCAGATTGAAACCCTGAACATGTGTAATAGCCCACCAGCCCACCGCCCATGCCCTCACTGCAAATCTGTCCTGTGATATTTCGCCTAGGGTCTATAAACATAGAAAATAAGTCCAGGAGTAGGTTCTTCGGCGTTCACGCTTGCTCCACAACTCAATATGACTATTTTTTGCCATAACGTACGTTCACCATAAGAATCTTCCATATCTCTTTCTTGAAAATATTCAGCGTTTTGCATGAACTACTTTCTGTGGTGGATAATTCTATAAGTTTATCACTCTGTGTGAAAACATATCATCTCATCTCTGTCTAAGCTCCGTGCCCTGTAATCTTAGGCTGTGAAACTAATTTTCAGATCGAACAAATTTTCCTGTAGGATTTCTACTGACTGGTCTGAAATTGTAACGTTTACACCTATTTACACTTTATAACAGTGTGGGAGTATGGGAACAACTAACTACGACACAACTTCGTAACACACAGGGAGTATTAACACATGACAAACAGTCTCCATCGTTTACTGGATCAATCAGTGGTGATCCATATTTCCATTTCGGTAGTTGTTATGATACACATGGTTTTGGAGCGAATGAGGTTAGGTGAGATATTTTGCTTCAAGCTTTACATATTAATAATCGCCGTTGATCTGAACGTTGTCGTTGGAAGCTTTCCCTCTTGTGGTGAAATGATCGTTTCTTTCAATGGATATTCCATAGTGTCGGTGGGAACATATTCTTCGCAGTTAGAGAGATCACTAAATCGGCAGAGACAGAGACCGAGAGAGACAGAGATTAGAATTTGGGAGCAAGTGGCTGTAACTTCAGAATAAGTGTACACAATCTGACAAGGGAAACGATTGAAAAGATTCTACAAGAGATTGGAATCTGAAAACAACGGACTGGAGCATTCCTTCAACGGAAGCGAATTGTAAACAATGGAATTGATATCTACAAGTCATTTCAAGACTCTATGCTGATATTTTTTCGTACCATGATCACCTCTCATTACGATTGAAAGTACAATAACTGCTTTAAATTATTGATTGTTATTGCGATATTATTATTGGTTTTATTGGAATAATTGGTAAGCCACTGTATTCAGCCATTGACTGTAAAGCAACATTTACTTTATGAGACTGCTTTCAATTGTTCACTCCCCACACTCTCTGCTGCTGTCCCGTTTCCTTTGTTGACCCTCGGTATCCGGATATTGGAAGTGGAAACATTTTTGTGAGCCCTGAAAACAGAACATAGAATATAACATGTTACAGCACAGTAATGGGTCTTTAAACCACCATGTCGGGCCAAACACGACGCCAAATTGAATTATCTCATCCTTTTTTTCTGCCTTGAGTACATATCCTTCTATCATGTAATCTTCACGTGTTTGTCTAAGATACCCTTAAACTCCCGACGTTATCAGCCTGCATCACAACCATTGGAAGAGCTATCCAGAAGTCTACTACTGCCTATGTCAAATACAGGCGCTTCTCAGCTCCTTTGAACTTGCTCGCTCTCACATTAAATACACGGGCAAAAACATTGATGTCTGATCATAACATTCACACCGCCAACCCTATCTATGTAAATCATAATTTTAACGGCTTTGATCAATTTTCCCCGAGCCTCCGCCACTCCAAAGAAAAAAAAAATCCGATTTTTTCCAGTCTCTGCTTATAGTTCATATCGTCTAATCCATGAAGTGTCCTGAAAAGCTTCTTTTACATCCTTTGCAAAGCATCTCCAACCTTCCTATGATGCGGCGACTAGTATTGATTGCAACAGTTCAAGAATGGCCGAACTACAATCCTACAAAGCTGCAACATGACAGCATGACTCTTCTACTCAATTTCATGATCAAAAAAGGCAAGCATGCCATGTGCTTTCTTTAAAACACCATCGTGGCAATGTTCAGGGTCCGATAAACCCAAACCCCAAGATCCCTCTGTAAATCAGCACTTTCAGGGTCCTGCCAACAACTGTCTACTTTTCCTTAACAGTTCATCGCCTAATGTTCAGCACCACACCTTTACGTGAATTAAAGTAACTGTGCCATTTCTCCTCCCATATGTCCAATTGATTTGTGTTCCGCGACATGCTTTGAATATCTTCCATAGTATCCACAAATCCGCTGATATTTTAACGTCTACAACTTACGACAACCCGCTCCACCAAACTTGCGCATTTTCTTCCAAGTCATTTAGATTCATCACGAATGGCAGGGGTCATCTGCAGCGCGCCCTCAGTCTCTCGCATCCATCGAGAAAAATACCCTTCCACCAGTACCCGCTTCATTCTAAGAGCTAGCCAATTCTAGAACAAAGCAGTCAAAATATCGTCGACCCCATGTTTTTTTAATCTTCTGGATGACCCTCCAAAGAGGGACTTAAGCGAAAATCTCATTAAAATCAACACAGAAATATCCCAATGCTCCACATCCGTCTCATTCGACACCTCCTGGAAAAGTTCACTCATTTTTGGCAGGCATGTCATATCCAGTACAAAGCCATGCTGACTAGTCCTAATTAACTCATTCTTTTCCAAATACGTGTAAACAAAAATTGCTGGGTAATCCGTCCAATAGCTACCCAAGCAACGATGCACGTCTTACCGATTAACCCTATTTACCTTGGCGAAAAGAGATAGAACATTAGCTACTCACCAGTCCTCTGTGACATCTGCAGAGGCTAGCGAGGATACAATGATCTTGGTCTGCAAAGTTCATGAAGAAATTTTTGAACGTTGACAGGGCCAATGTCATGCATCAAGGTTCATTCATCACTCTGCAAAGCTTGAGTCGTGTCTGCTTTTGGCAATCAAATGTACGAAGATCAAAAATGATCATTACATTATTTAAGGTTATTACTGTCCTATCATTGGTTTTGTAGGAATTTCTGGTAAGGATTTTTCTACCCAATTATTGACTCGGTGTGAAAACTACCTTTGAATCCACGAGCGCCCTTACCAATTGTTCTCTCTCATATCTCCGAAGTAACTTTCCCCTTTCTTTTGTTGACCCTCTATATCCGGAAATTAGACATGTATATCCGGTTTTTTGAAGCACAGGAGGAATTTGTTGAATTCGGTGGTGCCGATGCCATGCATCAATGTTCGTACATCAATCTGTAAAACTCGATTCGTATTCGCCTTAACCAGTTAGGTTTTGGAAGATCAAAGCTGTCTGGTTCAGAGCAGCATGCATGATCTATTGCATGATCTACATCATAGCATGAGTTTGAAACAGGCTGTGCCACCTTCATTTTTTTTTTGTTTTCAATGTGAAATATCGAAAAAGGGAAAAGAATAGAGCAGTCCATCAAATGGCCATTCCAGCCTGATCCACCATTCCGTGTCATCATTACTGAGCATCCAACTTACTCTCACTTTTTCACGTTCTCCCCATGTCCTTTGATCTTTTCGGGCTAATAACACTACCCAACTGCTTCAAGAGAGATTCAGTGTTTTGTTCTCATCATCTTTCTATGGCAGGGAATTCTGAAGGTTCGTCTCTGATTTGATGCCCTTGTCCCTCCTCATCTCAGTTCTGCACTCTATCATTGGCCTGTGACAGGAACATGCTTCCTGCGCTCACCATATCTTGTCCTACTCCAAGTGTTAGTACGAGGTTTCAATGAAATCTGCCCCGATCTGCCCACACACACCCAATTCTTCCAAACTCCATTCGATGCAGTCCTCGTCGAGGCAATGTTGCTTGAGGCGTTCATCATGCGATCCCAGCAATCAGTGCGATAGCAAGAGACTGGAACTTAACATAGGTGAAGTCATCTCATAAATTCCCCATCAGCAAATTGTCACAGGCTTCCTCAGAAGTAAACTCTAACTCACCTCTTTACATTCTCAGCTGGTCACTTTCTAGTTACAAAGATGCATGAGCAAAGTGTCATGAAACAAACCCCGCCGTCCCATCAGCACTGTGATCACTCGTCCACGCTCTTTCACAGCATGTCAGTTCGTCAATGTTGAAATTTCCATCAATACTTCTGCATTTATATGAAGCTCAATTTCTTCATCCGCTGCCCATTTCAAACATTCCGGCGTTTATTGAAAATCAAAATCGGAATTCCGACAGACATTATTTTTTATTGTTAGCTCTGTTCCAGAGTTGTCTCAATTTGGTATGCGCTGATAAGGTGCCAATGTCAGAAATCAAATCATCCAGAACCTAAACCTATGATCAATAGACGAGGACTCGAAACTCACAACGGTCTTGTGAAGTTGGCCTGGTGTCGGCCATTCAGCCTCTTATGCCTGGTCGACCATTTAACTTAATCATAGCTGACGTAATTTCGATCACAATTCCACTTTCATGGCAGTTCCCTTTGACTAATTGCTCATTAAAGGAAGATCAATATCCTTCTTAAATTCGGTCAGTGCCCTAATACCCACTGCACTCTGGAAGAGTATATTCCATGAATTTAAAACCCACTAAAAGAATGAAGTACTCACCACCGACTTTAAAGATTTGTTTCCCATTCGAGCAAAAACACCACCTATCCTTCTAGATCGTCCCAAAAGGTGAAACATTGCCTCCCAGCTTACTTTGTCCGTCTGACTTAGCATTTTCCGAACCAAAAATGGACCTCCTCTGATTCTTGTAAAGTCCAGAGTATATGCAGATGTACTCCCCTAAAGCTTATTCCGAGAAAAGCCTGTCATTTCTGGAACTGATTGAGTGAATCCTCTCTTTAGTGCTTCCCACGTAATCACATCCCTGATCTATAAAGCGGAGCACAACTGAGCACAATACTCCAGGTGAAGTCTCACAAATGTCTTTTCCAGATAAAGCAACGTTTCCCTCCTTTTATGGTTCTTTCTCAACAATGAACGCTAGAAATTGCAACTTCCCTCCATATTACCTGTTGTAACTTCACACAAGTATTCTGTGATTCATGGTATCAAGGTGATATTTGAATTCTATGAAGGACTGGAAGGAAATGCTCATCTCATCAGTACCTTTTAATTATTTTCAGCAATTAAAAGAAAAACTATTCCAATCAGTTTATATGTTTGACCGAATGAATTGACGTGCTGTTAGGCTACCTTGGTTTATCAGTGAAGTGATGTAAGCAGTGGTCCCGATTGCAAACATCCTACAAGACAGAGACGAAATCAGGAAAGGGCAAACAATCTTTTTGAAGACTACGTTTCTTTACTTTACACGTGGGACACGTTCGTCGCTGGCCAGTCCAACATTTATTGCCGCCCTTGGTTACTCAGTGTCAGAACATTCATGAAATTTTGTAGTCCATGTCCTTGGCGAGGGATTTCCAGGAATTGATGCAGCGACAGTAAAGGAAAGATGATATATTTCCAAGTCTAGGTGGTGAGTGACTCAGTGAGGAAAGTGTGAAAAATATGTTTTCAGAAAATTGCTGCAGTGTGTAAAGTGGTCATTTGGCCCAACGAGTCCACATTGACTCTCTGAAGCGTATCCCAACTAGACTTGTTTTGCTACTAGATATTTGCCAAACCAAATGGAATTAATCTACACATCCGTGAATATCATAGTCAATATAGCATGGCTAATTCACCCAAAGTGCAACATACTTGGACTGTGGGAGGAAAGCGGAGCACCCAGACTGGGCACACAGAAATGCAGGGACACTGGGAAAAATTTACACAAACAGTCGCCCAAGCCGGAAATGGAACTCGACCACCTTGCACTATAAGGCACCAGTACTTACCAGTAAGCCATCATGCCGCACCCTTGCGTTTCGATGTATCTGCTGCCTGGATCCTATTCGATTTTACTGATCGTGGGTTTGTTTGGTGTTACAGTGTAGATAGTACTCACTGTTGTCTTATGTTGGATGAGAGGACCTGCGTGAATGTAGTGCCAGTTAAGGAGTAGTGTCAAGAAGTATAGAGGAGTCTCCGTTTTGTTAGGTTTGAACAAATTCAAACAAGTGGTGAGTACTCCAGTACATACCTGACAACTTGTGCTTTGTCGATAGTGGACAGAATTTGGGATGGATTCAGGAGGAAAGCCGTTCTCTGCAACGTTCCTCGACACCAACCTGCTGTTGTCATTCTTCATGATAGAGGGCTGCTGAGTCAGTAATGTCAAGAGTATTTAAGATTAATACCCTGGAAACATGGATTTAAGGGATAAGGTAGGACTGTGATCATTGGAACGATCTTATTTGCAGACAAACAGAGCACAAAGGAAGGGAAGAGGATGACGCAAAGGAGGACCACTTCCACGAGAGAACACACCAGTTGGTCTCCTTCTTTGAAGACTGTAATGTACCCTCCGATGTGGTTGAAGATGCCCTCCAACGCATCTCATCCACGTCCCGCACTCCGTGCTCAATCTCCACCCTTCCAACAACAAGCACAGAACCACCCGGTCCGCACCTTCCACCCTCACCAATCTCCACATAAACCGCATCAGCTGCTGACATTTCCGTCACCACAAACAGAGCCCACCACCAGGATATATTTCAATCCCCACTCCTATCTGCTTTCTGCAAAGACCGTTCCTTCTGTGAATACCTAATCAGGTCCATGTCCCCCGACAAACCATCCTTCCCCCCGCCACCTTCTACTGCCACCGCAGGAATTGCAAAATTGCAACACCTCCAACTCACCTCGATCCAAGGCCCCAAAGGATGCTGACACATCCGTCAAAGTTTCACCTGCACTTCCACAAAGGTCATTTATTGCATCAGTTCCTCTCGATATCGTCTCCTTTAAATTGGGGAGACTGGTCGCTTTCTCACAGAGCGCTTCAAGGAACATCTCCGGGACACCTGCAGCAATCAACCCCGCCGAGGATATGAAGTTCGTGCGCCTCCTCCACCGCCACTCACTCACCACCCGACGCCTTCAAACCCAGGGCATCAATCTGAATTTCACCAGTTTTCTCAATTCCCCTCCCCACCTGTCCCTAGTTCCTAATCTCCCACTCAGCACCATCCTTGTGACTTCTCCCACCTGTCAATCTTTCTTTCCACCTCTCATTTCCATCGTCCGCTCCGACCTATCTCATTTACCCCTTCTTCCATCCACTTATTGCACTCTCAACTAGTTTCTCCCTAGCCCCACACTCTCCCATTTACCTCTTCATGCCTGAGGCTTTCAGCCGCATTCGTGATGAAGGACTCCTGCCGGAAATGTCGCTTTTCCTGCTCCACGGATGCTACAGGATGCTGCGCTTTTCCAACACCACTCTAATCTTGACTCAAATCTGCAGCAGCTGCAGTCGTCACTTTTGCCACAAGTGTAGATTCACCCAGTCTGAAAATCCAAACTGACAATATATAATTTGAGGGAATGTGAGTTTCTGCGGTTATTAGAAGTTGGAATAGAGGAACTGTATACTACTTAAATAGAGAACTCCATGGTTGAATGCCACTGCATTGTAGTTAATTTATTTACAGTTCTCTGCTTTAGAATTCTGTCCATAAAATAATTTAAAGTCATCCCATTTGATTTTTTTCGCCCCATGCCAATACTAACCACAGCTTCATAGTGATTCACTGTTTTGTTCACCGCACTCTCTACTTCCGAAACCCTGGATGACACATTGGAAGACAATTTCCCTTTTACATTGCAATTTTTATTTTTCAATATGTTTGTCCTGCGTCAACAATTAACACAGATCAATTAGTGAAAAGGGAACTAATTGTGAATATCATAAATCAAAAACTTAAATAGAAGCTTGTTGAAAAGCTGAGCAGGCTTGACAACATCTATGAAGAGAAATCAAAGTTAACGTTTCAGGTCCAGTGATCCTTACTCAGAACAAGTTTCTAAATCCTCATTCGAACTGATTATATTTTCTAGCCTGATGTTCTCTCACCGTGTTTATTTCACATCCTCACAGTGAACTTAATAACAATTAGGATTCTGAGTCACGGAGGGTGCGGTCTCTCGAATTGTATGACAAGTTCGCTGATCGTCATGATCGTCATGATCGTCATGGTGACTTCAGATCTACTGCTGATTATTCTCGATCTGATTTTGAGGCACTTCCGACCCTTTATCCAAGAACATTTTATTCATTGTTGGAACTGCCCATATGCAATATCCATGCTGTTCTGCTTCATGCAGCAACTGACTGCTCTGTATGGTTCACGGTCGCATTTACCTTTGATTGATTTGTGGCGATTTGTTATCAGAAACTGAGAAACAAGTATTGCATTCAGAAAACAGCGACTGCAGTTCTGGGATCAGTGACTGTGGTGAGCATCGTAAAGTATATTTTCTGGTACTTTGCCTTAACGAGTAAGTATCTACAAATGAAGTTCCCGTGGTTTTCTGTTGAAATGGATTATATTCAGAACTCTACGGTCTGGGTATCAGTCGAGTTCCTGCACAACATACTACCACCATGTATTCCATTTTTTCTGATTTTACTGTTCAACATCTTCACCGTCAGACACATTTTAGTGAGCAGCAAATTCCTCAGGCGACTGCGATCATCCAGCAATAATGAAAGTCACAAAGACACAGAGATGGTGAGACGATGGAGATCCATCATTTTGCTCCTAGCCATTTCCGTGAACTTTATCTTGTTATGGTTAACTTTAATGATTTATTCTGTTTGTATGCGGATCTTTCAGTTAGATTTCAAATCTGTGTTAATGCCTTATTATATGCAAGAATTGGATTTCATGTTGCAGCCCCTGAGCTGCTGCACTAACACGTGTGTCTATGTCGTGACCCAGAGTATTTTCAGAGAGCAGCTAAAGTATATGCTGAAATATTGCTGAACCCTCATTCTTCAATGTCTGTAATGAGAAGACAAAAACATTTTTAGAGGGGTGCCAGTGTTTTGCAATGGTTTTTGATAAGTGCTTCTGAACCTAAAATCTTTAACATCGTTTATAAAGTTCCAGAACATTTTGCAGTTTTTTTTTATCAACTACAAAGTTACGGACACTTCTTACATAACAGCATAAGAACTAGAAACTGGTGACGCCAATCCGGCCGTTGAAGCTGTTCCACCATTTAATGTGATCAAGACTGATCTTATTGAGTCCTCAATTCCACTATTTTGCCTGTTTTCTGCATCACTTTAATCTATTGCTGATTATGCATTTATCCATACACACTTCAATTTACTCATTGTTCCGACTTCTCACCACATTCAAGCAGTGTGAAGTCCACAAAAAAAGAACAAAACGTTGAATATTACAGCGCAGTACAGGCCCTATGACCCTCGATGTACCGCCGTCGTTTCCAACCAATCTGAAGTCTATCTTTACAACACTATTATATTTTCATCCATATGTTTGTCGAATGAGCATTTAAATGCAATAATGTTGGTGAGTCTACTATTGCATCGGGGCTTCCCACGTGCCTACTCATGCTTGAGGTAAGAAACTACCTCTGATATCTATCCTGCCTTTGACCTGTATATTTATAGCTTTGTCACGTCGTGCTCGCCATCACCATTTGAGGTGAAAGGCTCTCACTGTTCATCCTTTCAAACCCACTCAGTATCTTATATGTCTCAATTAAGTCACGTCTCATCCTTCTTCTGTCTAACGAAAACAACCTCAAGTCCTCAGACTTTCGTCCTAAGAGCTTCCCTTCTTACCAGGCAACTTCTTATTAAATCTCTTCTGATTTCTTTCAAAAGGTTCCATGTCTTTCCTATAATTCAGTGACAACAATTATCCAAGTACGGCGGCACCAGAGTTTTCCACAGTTGCAGCATATTCTCGTGGTTCCGCCAATCAATCCCTCCAAAAATAAAAGCTCGCGAACTGTAAGTTTTTTTTAACAAACCCAACAACTTGGGTGGCAAATTTCAAGGGTCTGTGTACATGGACAACGAAATCACTCTTCCATACTTCCAAGAATCTTACCATAATCTTACTTATTACTACAGCAGCTGGCAGCAAAATGAATCACCTCACACCTTTCCGCATTAAACTCTCCTGACACCTCTCAGTCCAGGCTTTGAAGCTTATCTATGTCCCTTTGTAAATTGCAGCATCCTTCAGCATCATCCAAAACAGCACCAGCATCAGTGTTGTCTGCAAATTGAATAACCCATCCTTTCTCGTCATCATTGAGGTCCTTTAGAAAGATGACAGATAGCAAACGCACAAAAACAGATCGTTGCGATACACTACTAGCAACTGACCTCCAGGATGAACGTTTCCCATCAGCCACAGCCCTCTGTTTTCTTTCACATGTCAATTTCTGATCCAAACAGCTAAATCACCTTTAATCCCATGCCTCCATATTTTACGCAACAGTCCACCATGGAGAACCTTATCAAATGCCTTACTGAAAGACATATACATGACACCAAACGCTTTACCTTCTTCACGTGTTTGCACACCAGCTCAAAGAACTCAATAAAATCTGTGAGGCATGAAATTACCTTCAGAGAACCGTATTGACTTTTCCAAATCATCTCATTCCTCTCGACATGATTATAATCCTAATTTTTAATAACCTTTTCCAATGCTTTACCCACAACTGAAGTAAGTTTCATTGGTCTATCATGACCAGTATTGTCTCTTCTTGAACAAGGCAGAAACATATACTATCCTCCAGACTCTTGGCAGTTTTCTTGCCGAGAATGACGACATAAAGATCAAAAGAAAATACTCAGGAAAAATCTCACGGGCTTCCCAGAGATGCCTATGATAGATCCCATCTGTTCGAAAGGATCTATCTGTTTCGGCACTCTCCAGAATTGGAAACACCTCTTCCATGTGAACTTCCATCCCGTCTCGGGTAGTAGCCTGTATGTTAGTATT
This sequence comes from Chiloscyllium punctatum, assembly GCF_047496795.1. NCBI lineage: Eukaryota > Metazoa > Chordata > Chondrichthyes > Orectolobiformes > Hemiscylliidae > Chiloscyllium > Chiloscyllium punctatum. The sequence continues at coordinate 27,118,617 of NC_092789.1, read as the reverse complement.
CTCCTCTACAACATTGTCCTTTTGCTTTTTTGAATACCGAGGAGAAATATTCATTTCGCGCTTCCCTAGTCTCCTTGGACTCCACACCCAACTACCCACGACTATCTTCATTAGCCTTAAGCTTTCTCTAGTCATTAGTTTTTCCTGATATACCTCCAACGAGATTTAGAGTTGCCCTTGGTCATGTCTGCCAATGACCTTTTAAGACACCTCCTGGTTCTTCTTAGCTCTCTCTTTAGTTCACTCTTTCCTGAACTCTAACTGTCAAGCGCCTTAACTAAGCCTTCACGTCTCATCCTAACATAAGTCTGCTTCTTTTTAACAAGAGATTCAACTTCTTTCGTAAACTACGGATTCCTTTCTTGACTAATTTCTCCCTGCCTGACAGGCACATACCTATCAAGGACACGCAGGAGTGGCTGCTTGAACGAGCTTCACATTTCAATGCAGTTCCTTTCATCCAGTATACGGTAAATCTTGCCTAATCTCATCTTACTAGCCTTTATCTCAGCAATAACTCTTTCCCTGCCTTATATACCAAGTCCTTTCCATCTCGAAAGTTAATATATAAGAATTATGGTTACTATCACCACAGTGCCCATCAACCTCCAAATCTAACACCTGGCCTGGTACATTCCCCTGAACTAAATTCAATGTGGCACTCCCCCTTGTAGGCTTGTCTACATGCTGTGTCAGGAAACCATGCTGCACACAGTGGAGAAAAAAATCACCAACTTAAAGTACTCGAACTGAATTGTTACGAGTCAATATTTGTAAATTTAATTGCCTCCATAACAACCACAATGTTACTCCCGATCCTATGCAGAATTATCTTTGCTATACTTTTTTACATCTCTGGAAATATTCCGATGCCTGGAGAAAAGGTTTGACTTCTTCTTTCCTGTTTGTTCCCTCACCCCATACTACTGCAGTAGACGAGTTCTCAAACGTCCTCATTGTCACTGTAGTCCTGTCCTTGGTGGATAATGCTACACTGCCCATTTTTTTGACGATCCTCTCTGTTCTTACTGATACATCTAAATCCCGGAACCTAAAACAATCATTCCTGTCTCGGCTCTATCTATGTCTCCGAAATGGCGACATCCTTGATGTCACAGATACTAAACAATGGTGCCATTCACTTCTTTTCCGGATCCTCCGAATGTTGAAGCAGACACAGTTAAAACCAACTTCATGCTTGCTGGTGCACTCTTGAGACCTTGAAACCTCATTTCTGACCTCAATTCTCACAACCTCCTGGATACTAGAACAATAATTTAAATTTCCATTCCCCTGCTGAATTAGTTTAAACCCTCACACACTACATTACAATGTTCATCTCCAGGATACTGGTACCCCACTGGTTCATGCGAAGACTATCCTATTTTTAGAAGTCTCACCTACCCCACAATAAGCCCCAATTATCCAGACATCTGAAAACTTCCCTCCTGCACCATCCCTATAGCACGGGTTCAACTCATCTCTCTCACTATTTCTCGCTTCGCTAGCATGTGGCAGGGGAAAAAAACGAAAACAATTCGGTTTGTTCTAGCATTAAGCTTCCACCTGACATCCCTGAATTCCTGCCATAAAACTCGATCCCTTTTCCGACCTATGACGTTAGTAACTATGTGGACTACTACTTAGGGTAGTCCCCTTCCCCCTCAAGGATGTCGAAAACTTGATTGAGACATCACGAACGCTGGCACATGGGAGTAAACACACTAAAGATGAGACTCTCTCGTTTTCACAGAAGCAGCTATCTGTCCCTCTGACTACGTAATCCTCAATGAATAATGGTCTGCTCATATCCTCCCTTCCTTTAGGATCAGCAAAGGCAGAATCTGTGCCAGAGACTTGTACCCCATCGTTTACCACTGGTAATCTCCAACAGTATCCAAACGGTATATTGCTATTAAGGGGAATGGCCACAGGGATTACCTGCAATGCCTGCCGGATCCCTTTCCACTCCTCACTGTAAACTGTTTGTCTTTTTCTTACACCTGAGGTTTGACTACCTTCCACTAACTCCTCTCAATAACGCTTTCCACATCCTGAATGATCTGAAGTTCATCTAGCTCCAGCTCCAGTTCTCGAACGTGGCTTTTGAGGAGATGGAGTTGCGACCCGCAGATGAAGTCAGCAGCGACATTACTGGTGACCCTTACCTCCCACCTTCTGGAAAAGGATCACTCAACTGCACTAACCACCATTTTACTGCTCTAAATTCCCAACGAGACGGAAAAATAGAAAATAACCTACCTTACAGATCAGGTCCACATATAGTTTTCTTTTGGTGAGAGGAGGAGGGTGAGTGGGTGACATGACATAAGTCGTATTTCGGGTAAAGAAACACCCAAATATATTACCTCACTTACTTAGCAGGTCCGTGCCCCGCTCCTGCTCATCGTGCACTCCACCTATTCATTAGGTAACTACCTTAATCTGTGATCCATCCTCCCGTCAGCCCCTGCTCGACGCTCCAGCTCTTCCTACTGCTGAAACGAAAATGAAGGGCCACGACCCTCGAGGTAATTACGCTCAAACCATTGAGAAAACAATTCCGGCTCATCTTGTCTAAACCTGCTCGCCTTTAAACTAATACTACAATCTCTCGCTCTAGATTGCCCCTCCGCTTTGCCTTTGCCAATCATCTTTCTCATCATATCCTCGTTATTTAGACCTCCACTCATTCTTTGAATCTCCAGCGAACGTTTCGCCCCAAACAGCTCAATATATCTCCATAAGCCACGGACATTTCATCTGGGCTAGATCTGGTGAAATTACGATGAACTGCCGCCAATGCAATCTCTCAAGGGAAATATACAAATGTTACGCTGTATCGCAGATGTGAAAACACCAATGCCTTGAGCAGTTGGATCCGCACATTCCTGCTTCTAATATAACTGTACTTGAACAGTGACTGCAAACATTCCATTTGCCATCGTATTGCTTGCTTTTCGAACCTCTGAGCCGTCTAATCATATGACGTCCAATTCAAATAATTCTCAAGAGGGAAGTAAGAAGGCTCACTTGAAACAAAAGATAAATGCTTCTACAGAAAAAAGACACGAAATCTACAGATTTCCAAAGCTCATTGGTGCTGCCAATCTCGAAAGAATAATTCATGAAAGATGGCTGTCGTCAAGTTCCTGCCTTTTTTGCATCACAATTGACTCCCTGATCTCTCTAAAATCTACCTTTCTCAGGCTCTCAGACATTGAGTGATTCAGACCGCAGTTCTCGTTCGATTGGGAGAAGGTGTTTGGGGAAGATGGGTGCAGAGGAGATGTCAAAACATTCCCAGCCTCCATGAGACGAGATGTAATCCCATTAACATCTTACGTTGTAAATTCACTCTTTCAAAGCAGTTCATCTCTCAAATGTCTTGTCACGCAGCTTCATGTAATATTAAATCAGATCATCTCTAAGCCTGGTGAAGTCAACTGGGTGTGGAACAAAACTCTTCACCTTCTCATGTGGAACTAAAAACACGGCCGTTTCCTTTCAAAGGGACCTCATACAAGTCTGCATACAGCCCTCTCGATAAAATTTGGTGAGTTTCCAAATACCTATTCACTCTTTTGGGCGAAGCACCAACGTTGTGTTGTGTTTATTTTTACAATTGTTCTGCCGATTGCATTTATTTGAAAAACCGACGGACACCGAATATTCCGAAACGTTTATGATCTAGTGAGGATTCAGTCTATGGCTTCTGCTGATAAGGTGGTCTTGCTACCACTGCACAGCAATAACAGCTCAGAGATGAATGACGTCACTGAAAGTCGTAATAGCGTAGTGCTACTGTGAGAATTTTGAATCAAATTCTTCGGGTGTGATGTGAGACACATCCAGCACATGCGGAACGTCCACCCAGGCCTGCACAAAAAAATCAAACACAGATCATAGAACTGTGTAGAGAAGTGCAGGGCCTTTGGACACGATATTGTTCCAAGCATTTATCTAAAACTAAGATCAACCTAGCCAACACATCCCTCAATTTACTGCCGTCCATGTGCTTGTCCAGTGTCACTTTTAATTCCCTACTGTCTCAGACTCTACTACAATGGCCGGCAGTGCATTCCACACACCCACCACGCTCTGCATAACATACCCCTGACGTCCCCCACCCCCCACCCTCCTCTCATCATCTGGACATTGTGATACCCCGTGACACAGAATCTGAGAATAAGTCTTCTGCTGTCTCCTGTAACTATGCAAGTCACCACCTTGTACACCTCTGTCAAGTTACCTCTCTTCCTTCATCTCTCCAATGTCAAAAGTTCTAGCTCACTCGACCACTCTTCAGTTGACAAACCCACAAATCCAGGCAGCACCCTGGCAAAACACTACTATACTCTTACTAAAGCATTGACATTCTTCCAATAATGGGGAGACCAGAACTGAAAACAAGTTTCCAAGTGTAAACGAACGAGTTTTATGAAGAGCTGCAGCAAAAATGTGCGACTTTTAAACACAATTCCCCTATTAATGAGAGCCAAAAAAACAAAAAAAGAACACCGCAAGCATTATTAACATCTCTACCCTCTTGGGTGTAAAGTTTGAGGCATCTATATACGTGTAGACCAAAATCCCGCTGCATATCCACATTGACAAGAACCCTATCTTTACGGCTGTCTAGATATTCTAACTTCCGAAATGAATCACTTCGCATTCGTTCATGTTAAACGCCATGGTACAATAGTCATCCCAGCTCTGCATCCTGTCAATGTATTACTTTAGCCTGCAAAAGCCATCGAATCTGCATACAATACCACCGAACTTTGCGTCATCGTCAAATGTACTAACTCACCTTCCACTTCTTCATCCAAGTCACTTATAGAGAAATTCCGAAGTGCAGAGGCGCAAGAAAAAAGTTCTTTTGGGGCACCACTGGGCAGCGACCTCCAGGTGGAATATTCCCATCCACTAACATTTGCTGTCTTCTTTCGGCCAGCTAATTCTATATGCAGACAACGAAATCTCCCTGTTTCCCATACCTCCTAACTGTCTGAACGAGCTTACCGTGCAGAACCTTATCAGATGCCTGACTGAAATCCATACGCATTGCATCCACTGCTCGACCGTCGTCAATGTGTCTCATCATATTCTCAAAGAACTTAATAAGACTTGTGAGGCATGAAGCTGTCCATCACAAAGCCATGCTAGCTTTCTTTAATCAAACTATGTTTTCCCAAGTAATCATAAATCCGACCTCTCAGAATCATTTATCGTACCCTACTTGCCACAGACCTAAAACTGCCTGTTCTATAATTCTCAGAGATTTCCCTATTCCCTTTCTTGAAAAAGAACAACAGTGACCTCCCTCGAATTGGTTATAACTGACGCCGTTAACATTAAGGATACAACGATCATTGCGAGAAGCGCAGCAATGTCATTGCTCGATTCCCTTACTAATCTTGGATATACCTGGTCCACCCATGTACACTTATCAATCTTGATGCTTTCCAGAATTTCCAGCACATCCACTTTCTTAACATCAAGTTGTTCAATCCCATCAATCTGGCCCATGGTGTTCTCACGATTAAGCAGTGAATACTGAAGCAAAAAAAAATATTTAGGGCTTCTTCTATCACATCACACTCCAGGAGAAAGTTTCCTCCACTATTCCTGATTGGCCTTACCACCTCTCTGACCATTGTATTATTCCTCACGGAAGTGCAGCAAATCTTCGTTTTTTACTTAATTGTTCCCGTCAAGTCTTTTTCGTACCCCTCCTAGCTGTGCCACTTCCCTGCTTCCTCATTCTTAAGTAAGATTCCTTCTTCCCCTTGACGAGAAACTCCTCTTCTCTTGTCATCCAAGGCTAGATCGACTTACTATTTATCTCCTAGCTCATTTTGAAAAGCTATCCAAAATTTGCGATCAGTGCTCCTTAAAGTATACACATTTTGGTTGAGTATTTCCCGTAGAACATTTCATTCCCAGCTTATACGGCACACCTCCTGTCTAAGAGCTAGAAAGCACCTAATGAATTGACTGCTCCATTTTTGTTATTGACGTCGGCCCATCGTGACTCAGTGGACAAACCTTCCTCAACAACCTCCTTTTCTGCAGCTGTGATGCACTCTCCAATTATCAATGCTACTTTCACTTCAATTTTAACCCACACCCTGTTCTTCTTTAAATAACTAAACCCTGGAACATCCAGCAACCGTGCTTGTCAGGGTGAAATCCATGTCTCCATTGAGACCATGACATCATTATTCCAAGTGGCTATCCGTTCTCTAAGTTCATCACTCTCATTCCTGACACTCCTTGCATTGAAACAGACACACTTTAATTTATCTAAGTGTGTGGCTACGAAGGATAGCTGGTCATGTCGTTTCGTTTCAGATGACAATCAACATGAGTTCGACTGGCACAACACTACTATTATATGACAAGCCAAACACAGAAAAGCCAGGGAATTCCTCGAGGCATGGCACTCATCCACAGATTCAATAAATAAGCACATCGACCTGGACCCAATATATCAACCACTGCAGCAGACAGCTGGAACTGACAACCGGAAGCGGCAGATAGAAACCACTATAAATGCCGGAGGAAACATCACAGAAGCGCTTCACAGGAGGCTACCAAGCACTGAGGATGTCACCTAGATAGGGGACAAAACGTCTGCAACACAAATTCCCAGCTCGGCGAACAGAACCACAACACTTAACTTCATTCCTTTGCCCTATCAAATGTGTATCCTACGATCTATTCCTGCCGGTTCAACAACTACCTTCTCCTCTGATCTGTACCTCTGGTTCCCATCCCCCTGCAAAACTATTTTAAACCCTCGCGAAGGGCTTTTGCAAATATCCCGGTCACAGCATTGGTACTCCTCTAATTTAAATGTCACCCGTCTTTTATACATAGAGGTCCCAAATTCCTCAAAAAGTACCCTAATGATCGACATATCTGAAGCCCTCCCGTCTTCCACCAGCACTGCGACCACATGTTTCGTTGCACTCCCGCCATTCCTAACCGCACCAACGTGTCCACGCATTCAGACCTGGAACGAAGGTAACCACCACTGTACCATCATCTCCTGAATTCGTCATCTATTTGCCGAGATTTGGTGGTTCATGGCCGAGAAATCCTGTGTCCATTTTTACTGTTGTATCTTGACTCGCTTCTCCACTTAAATAACCTTATTTTGTTCCACTGCACCGTGTCTGGATGCAGCTCCGCTCAGGCCATGTGGATCGATTGAAGATGCAGTTTGAAGCATTGAGGTACACACAGGAGACTGCGATGGACAGTAATTTAGGAGGGTGTTCATACCACATTTAAATTACGGGAACATTGGTGATCGTCAGAAAGGTAGGCAGGTAGTTCAGGACACTCCTGTGACGATTCCCACTCTCGCGCAAGTATACAGATCCATATACTATTTCGGGTGGCAGGGAGCGGGAGTGCGGTTGGTAGTGGTAATGGGGTTAGCGTCTCGGGGAAAATGGCAGCAGCAGCCTCGTCTTTAGCAGCAGGACTGGCTCTGCTCTGTGGTAATGTCCTAGCGAGCAGTTGTGAATTGGGAATCTCAGTTTGGAGCACAGACAAACCTTTCTGCATTCGTGAATGAATCTTCAGAACGATGTTTCACCTTCATGGGGACGGGATCACGGTCATCTGGAAGCGGTTGCAGAATATCTTCAAAAGATAGCGTGAGCATCTGGAAATCAGTGTAAACATAAGTAAAACAAGATAAATTCGATAGAGGTTACGTTCCTGCAGATTTAGGCCGGAAGTTCATAGAATCGTTAAAGCTGTAACAGGCGAGAAAGTTTTTAACCATTACCAAGCATGAAGCAGCAAATCAAGATACGCAGAACTCTTAATCGTTGTTATATTTTCAGAAGTCAGCACCTTCTTACCTCATAGGAATGTGTAACTGTGTGTACATGCAGAGGAGAACATAAACACGCGTATGTAAGATAGATGCACCATGTAACAAGAGTGAAGCTGATTTGACCCCAATGTGGTCACATGCTCCTACCAAAAGCTTTCAAATAAACTGCATCTGGTTTCTGTGTACATGCACAGGAAAATATAAACAAATATAAACATCGACTGTGACTGACATCGTGTTAACGGCATAGATGGAAAGGAATTTCTTAATTGTGTACAAGACAATTTTCTGATTCAGTATGTGGATGTACTTACTAGAAAACGTGCAAAACTTGGCCTACTCTTGGAAATAAGGCAGGGCAGGTGACTGAGGTGTCAGTGGGGGAGCAGTTTGGGGCCAGCGACCATAATTCTATTCGCTTTAAAATAGTGATGGAAAAGGAGAGACCAGACTTAAAAATTTAAGTTCTAAATTGGAGAAAGTCCAATTTTGACGGTATGAGGCAAGAACTTTCGAAAGCTGATTGGAGGCAGATGTTCACAGGTAAAGTGACGGCTGGAAAATGGGAAGCCTTCAGAAATGAGATAACAAGAATCCACAGAAAGTGTATTCGTCTCAGGGTGAAAGGGAAGTCTTGTAGGTATAGGGAATGCTGGATGACGAAAGATATTGAAGGGCTGGTTAAGAAAAAGAAGGATGCATATGTCAGGTATGGACAGGATAGATCGAGTGAATCCTTAGAAGAGTACAAAGGCAGTAGGAGTATACTTCAGAGGGAAATCAGGAGGGGAAAAAGGCGACATGAGACAGCTTTGGCAAATACAATTAAGGAGAATCCAAAGAGTTTTTACGAACATAGTAAGGACAAAAGGGTAACTAGGGAGAGAATAGGGCCCCTCAACGGTCAACAAGGCGGCCTTTGTGTTGATCCACAAAAAATGGGGGAGCTATTCAATAAATATTTTGCATCAGTATTTACTGTGGAAAAGCATATGGACGATACAGACTGGAAGGAAATAAATGGTGACATTTTTCAAAATGCCCAGATTACAGAGGAGGAAATGCTGGATGTCTTGAAACGGTTAAAGATGGATCAATCCGTTTCAAGTACTTGTCAATACATTCATAACTGCACTCTGCCAATGCTAGACATATCAATGAATTGATCATTGCATCCTTTAAATGTTAGACTAAAAATTGCATCCAGTAAATGTTAAAACTTTTAATGCGTTGATATCTGTATCCTGAAAATGTTGATATTACTAATAAGCAGTCTGTTTTACTATGCTATGTTGTGGAGTTGCCTGTGTTGGATGAGGGTGGACAAAATTAAAATTCACAAAACCCCGTGTTATCGTCCAACAGGTCCACCTGATAGTAGAAACTTTCAGAGAGCCGCACACCCATCAGCCACCGATTGGTGTAGGACCATAGGTCACAAAATTCAAACAAAAAATCGAAATATCAGACAACTGATACGATGCATCGAATAAACCCAGAGGTCTGTCAAGTTTCCACTAACCTAGAATGGGGATGCAAGTCTCGGCCTATCAATACAGAAATCCTAGAACTTGCTTCAAGCTGCATTTCACATGCTAACAATTTCTCTGCATGTTTTCTGCTGTCAGGTTGCTGTCTGCAAAATTGACATTTGCTATACGTCATTTAATTTAATTGGACGAGGACTCGTTTGAATGTCATAGGATGATGGATAATTTTATGGTCAAAGATGTATGCTGCAAATGAAATGTGTCAATCTAGCAATTGAACTTGTTCGCTTCAATAAAACATCTTATAACAAACATTTCACTCTTGCTGATAAATGTAACTGGTCCTGACAAAATAACTATCGAGATAAATTTACTAAGCATCATTTTCCAAAATGTTGGACTTGAATGTCAATCACAATTCAGAGATAATCGTTTTAGATAGTTTTCTCTCTTTTAAAACAGTGCCAGGGAACCCGCAACAGCCCCTCGCTTTCATACACTGGTGATACAACCTGATGAATATCTGCCCATTTTTCATCTGCTAAAATTGTGATGGTCTCCACTTCCTCACAAACATGTGTTGGCATTTCAAACAAGGTAACATTCTGGGAAATGCACAGATTATTCTTCAGTAAATGTTTTATGATACAAATCCTTTAGTTTTTTATTGTTATTTTGTATCCCAGCTAACATCGCTGAACTAATCATATCCACTTTGTCCTCCATCTGTCTTTTTTTTATTATTCTCCACGATTTGTTCAAATGTAACTTCTGATAACTGAATGTCAAATGCTTTAATTCTACGCTTTCATTTGTCCTTCTGTTTCCTCATGTGGCTTTGTGAATTTGTTACAAGTGAGTTACGAAGAATCTCGGGATAAATTGCCTGTAACATCGGAATTGTCTGATGTTCCTCTGACATTTGAACTACCGAATGAAAAAACCCATCTGTGATCTATCTATACCATTAACAAACACAAACAAAATTTCCAGAACAGAGAATTTATCGAAATTACCTCACATCACTTCAAAACATTTTATCGGACTTTGCAATCTCACTTCTATTTTCGTAATGGAACACTGCTCCCTCTCCATGCACTCATCATATTTCAAGATTTTCTTGAAAACTTGCCCTTGATTGAGCAGCACAAAATAATCTCCGCATGTCATGGCCTTTGCAGCAGAACATAGCTGACAGTAGTTAAAGAGCTTTGGAAGATATTTGCTTAAGTTAACCTGTGAATGTTTAAACAATTGTTGCTGTGTGAACACAAGATAACAGAATGAGCAACTGCTGTGTGTTCAGGCAAAAGACATAGATAAGAATAATCAATTTGTGAACCTCTCTTTAAACATTAAATCCATCTGTTTCATATGAGTTTTACTTAAGATCGTACAATAATCAAGGAGTTTAAATCTTGCATAAAGTTTTTTTACTCTGATGTCGTTTGTCATATTTGTTGCCATGTTTATCGAGCTGGGAAGTTGTTTCATCCGCTGATTAGGTGAGATTTTCATTGCTTTGCAGCCTCATGGAAGGCGCTGCTGTACTGTGTTTTCTAAATTTTATTCGGTTCTTTTCCTGATGCTTCGGGTTGCCGATTCCAGTAGTTCATTGTAGTGCCCTGTGCATTGGGTTTAGGTCTCTATATCTGTGGATGGAGTCCGTGGATGAGTGCCATGCTTTTAGAAATTGTGTCTAATCCCTTTGTTTGACGTGCCCTATGATCGTTGAGATGTCCCAGTCGAATATGTGATCCTTGTCAATGTAAGCTTTGCCTTTGACAACCTGGACTCCGTGATTTTCCCCCAGCATTCCTCTGTTTCCCTTTCAAGTCGTGTTGGTATTTTTGGGATTTGAAAAACATTATTACCCTTTCCCCTCCTCCCCCCCACCATTTTCACAGAGTCTGCTGAATACCTTCCATTCATCTCAGCAATTACTGTCGTGCATTTATCTCAGAACATCTGCATTACCATCTCCAAATTGTCAGCGGCCTCCTTGGTTGAATAACTGCACAAAACCTACACGCTTGAAAAGTCAAAATACAAAGATTAGAATCTCAAATGTCCACTCTGCAGTTACAACGATGCATCAGAAAATCTCAGCAATAAAATGTCATGCCCCACCTGATTATTGCGATGTTCACTCGACTACATCCATTCCCAAAGTAACAGCACCACAATTCTAGCGCCCTTTTCTCATTCCTTTCGAATTGTTACAAAACCATAATTCCAATCTGCTGTCCATTTTCAACTTTCTAGTACCTTTTGTCAAAACCATTGTTCCTATAAACGTTATTTGTGTTATTAACTCTATTTAATGTTTTTCCCACTTGCTGATTCGATGATAAAGTGGAAATGACACACATAGAGTAATCCAAAACACTAGGTGAAAAATATATTGCTGGAAAAGAAGAAGGGCTTATGCCCGAAGCGTCGATTCTCCTGCTCCTTGGATGCTGCTGGACCTGCTGCGCTTTCCAGTAACACATTTTTCAGCTCTGATCTCCAGCATCTGCAGTCCCCACTTTCTCATAATCCAAAACCCTACCGAACGTTCCAGACCCAAACTCACAATAATCAAGATGACTACGAGCAGCAGTAAGCCATTTAAACCTCGAGGGTCCTTCGACATTTACCACTTTTATGACTGACCTCACCTCGGTCACAGTTCCATTTGCCTGTCCATTGCCGTGACTAATTGCTTCTGACATATATATCTATCGATCTTTACATTTTATCAGTTTTGCGATATTTACATTTTCTCTGATAGTGTATTTCCCACATTCATGTCCTGTTGAGAGATACAGTTCGTCCGTTAGATGCCTTTCCCGTTGTTATATCTGCAAGTCCCCAGGAAGGGCATTCCAGCATTTTCACTCAAACACAGTGAAGGTGAGCTGATATACTTCCAAGCCAGTATGTTGAGTGACTTAGACAGGAACTTGGAAAGTTTGGTGCTTCCATCTATCTGCTGCCCTTGTCGTTTTCGATATCAGTAGTCATGGGTTTCTTTTGTGTAATCGAATTATGCCCGTTCTGAATTTCTACAATGTGTCCTGCATACATTAGATCGCTGCTGCCCCAATGCCAGAGCATTGAGGGAAAGGATTTCGTGGATGTGGTGCCAATCAAGGGGACTGCTTTGTCCTGCATGCTGTCGAGGTTCTCTCGTGTTTTTGGAGCTGCACCCGTTCAGGCAAGTGAAGAGTATTCCATCATCACTTTGACTTGAATTTTGAAAATGGTGGTCATGCTTTGGCAAGGATTCAGTAAGGGACGTAATCTCTGCAGCATTCCTAGACAGTGATTGCTGTGGAATTCTTCACTACGCGGGACTGCCAAGTCAGTATCATTAGAACATAGAACATAGAACAATACAGCACAGAACAGGCCATTCGGCTCACGATGTTGTGCCGAACATTTGTCCTAGCTAAGCACCTATCCATGTACCTATCCAATTGCCGCTTAACGTCACCAATGACTCTGACTCTGCCACTCGCACGGGCAGCACATTCCATGCCCCCACCACTCTCTGGGTAAAGAACCTACCCCTGACATCCCCCTATACCTTCCACCCTTCACCTTAATTTATGCCCCCTTGTAACACTCTGATATACCCGGGGAAAAAGTCTCTGACTGTCTACTCTATCTATTCCCCTGATCATCTTACAAACCTCTATCATGTCACCCCTCCTCCTTCGCCATTCCAATGAGAAAAGGCCTCGCATTCTCAACCGATGCTCGTGCGACCTATTCTCCATTCCAGGCAACATCCTGGTAAATCTCCTTGTCCAAAGCTTCCACATCTTTCCGAAAGTAAGGCGACCAGAACTGCACACAGTATTCCAAATATGTCCTTACCAAGGTCCTATACAACTGCAACATCGCCTCACGACACTTGAATTCAATGACTCTGCTAATGAACACTAATACACCATAGGCCTTCTTACAAGCTTTCGAGGGCGGCACGGTGGCACAGTGGTTAGCACTGCTGCCTCACAGCGCCAGAGACCCGGGTTCAATTCCCGCCTGAGGCGACTGACTGTGTGGAGTTTGCACGTTCACCCTGTGTCTGCGTGGATTTCCTCCGGGTGCTCCGGTTTCCTCCCACACTCCAAAGATGTGCAGGCCAGGTGAATTGGCCATGCTAAATTGCCCGTAGTGTTAGGTAAGGGGTAGATGTAGATGTAGGGGTAAGGGTGGTTTACGCTTCGGCGGAGCGGTGTGGACTTGTTTGGCCGAAGGGCCTGTTTCCACACTGTAAGTAATCTAATCTAATCAAGCTCTATCCACCGAGAGGCAACTTTCAAAGATCTATGAGCATAGACCCCAAGATGCCTCTACTCCTCCACCTTTCTAAGAACCCTACCGTTAACCCTGTATTCCGCATTCTTATTTGTCATTCCAAAATGGAGAACCTCACACTTGACAGGGTTGATCTGCATCTGTCACTCCTCAGCCCAGCTCTGCATCATGTCTAATTCCTTTTGCAGCCGACAACAGCCCTCCTCACTGTCCACAACTCCACCTATCTTCGTATTGTCTGCAAATGTACTGACCCATCCTTCAACTCCCTCTTCCAAGTCATTAATAAACATTACAAACAGCAGAGAACCCAGAACTGATCGCTGCGGAACTCCACTTGTAAATGGGATCCTGGCTGAATATTAACCATATACCACCACTCTCTGACTTCAACCGGTTAGCCAGTTCTCTCTCCAACTGTCCAAATTTCCCACTATCACATGCCTCCTGACTTTCCTCATAATCCTACCATGGGGAACCTTATCAAATGCCTGACTAAAATCCATGCACACGCCATTCACTGCTCGACGCTCATCCACATCCTTGGTCACCTCCTCAAAGAATTCAAAAAGATTTGCAAGGCAAGACCTACCCCTCACAAATCCGTGCTAGCTGTCCATAATCAAGCAGTGTCTTTCCAGATACTCATAAATCCTATCCCTCAGTACCCTTTCCATTACTTTGCCTACCACCAAAGTAAGACTAACGGGTCTGTAATTGTTGGCGTTATCTCTATTCCCTTTTTTTGAACAGGGGCACAACATTCACCACTCTCCAGTCCCCTGGCACCATCCCCATTGACAGTGAAGACGAAAAGATTATTGCCAACGGTTCTGCAATTTCCTCCCTTGCTTCCCACATAATCCGAGGATATATCCTGACAGCCCCGGGGGACTTGTCTGTCCTGAAGTTTTTCAAAATGCCCAACACATCTTAGTTCCTAACAAGTATCTCTTCTAGCTTACCAGTCCGTTTCATTCTATCCTCTTCAACAACACAGCCCCTTTCATTTGTAAATACTGAAGAAAAGTACTCATCCAAGACCTTTCCTTCTCTTCCAATTCCATACGCAGTCTCCCACTACTGTCCATGATCGCACCTACCCTCGTTCTCGTCATTCTCATGTTTCTCACATACGCATAAAATGCGTTGGGGTTATCATTTATCCTCATCGCCAAAGATTTTTCATGCCCTCTCTTAGGTCTCCTAATCCCTTTCTTCAGCTCCCTCCGGGTTTTCCTGTATCCCTCCAACGCTCTGTCTGAACCTTGTTTCCTCAACCTTATGTAAGCCTCCTTCTTCCTCCTCACAAGACATTCAACCTGCCTCGTCAACCAAGGTTCATTCACACAACCATCTTTTTCCTGCCTGACAGGTACATACATATCAAGGACACGTCGTATCTGTTCCTTGAAAAAGTTCCACATTTCTGCGACATCCTTCCCTGATAGTCTGTGCTCCCAATTTATGCTCCTCAGATCCTGTCTTGCAGCATCGTATTTACCCTTCCCCCAATTGTAAAGCCTGCCCGGTTGCACACACCTATCTCTCTCCATAATCAAGGTGAAAGTCACAGAACTGTGGTCACCATCACCAAAATGCTCACCACTGACAAGCCCATCACTTATCCCGGTTCGTTACCATGCACCAAATCCAATATGGCCTCCCCTCTGGTCGGACAATCTACATACTGAGTTAGAAAAACTTCCTGGACAGACTGCACAAAAACCGCCCCGTCCAATCTACTTGATCTAAAGAGCTTCCAATCAGTATTTGGGGAGTTGAAATCGCCCATGACTACTACCCTGTGGCTTCTGCACCTTTCCAAAATCTGTTTCCCAAAATGTTTCGCCACATCTGTGCTGCTTCTGGGGGGCCTATAGTAAATACTCAACAAGGTGACTGCTCCTTTCCTATTTCTGACTTCAGCCCATAGTACCTCCAAAGGCAGATCCCCCTCGAACTATCTTTTGGCAGCCATTATACAATTATTAATTAGCAACGCCACCCCCCTCCTTTTTCACAAACACCCCCAATCTTATTGAAACATCTGTAACCAGGAACCACCAACAACCATTCCTGTCCCTCTTGTATCCATGTGATGGCCACAACATCGTAGTCCCAGGTACCGATCCACGCCTTAAGTTCCACCACCTTATTTCTGATACTCCTTGCGTTGAAGTATACACACTTGAACCCATCTCTGTGTCCACAAGTATTGCCTGTCTGTGCTACCTTCTCCACAGCCTCACTGCATTCTTGGACATCCCGAAAAACAGCTAACCTACTTGCTGGACGACAAGTCCGGATCCCATCGCCCTGCCAAATTAGTTTAAAACTCCACCCCCCCCCGAAGAGTGCTAGCAAAACCTACCTCCCACGATATTGGTGCCCTTCTAGTACAGGTGCAACCCGTCCTGCTTGTACACGACCCACCTCCCCCAGAATGTAGTCCAATTGTCCAAATACCTCAAAGCCTCCCTACTACACCATCCTTGCAGTCACGTGCTCAACTGCACTTTCTCCCTATTTCTTGCTTCACTGTCACGTGGCACCAGCAACAACACAGAGATGACGACTCTGTCCGTCCTAGCTTTCAGCTTCCTGCCTAATTCGCTGAGCTCCTAAATGACCTCCACACCCCTCTTCCGACCTATGTCGTTGGTGCCAACCTGCACCACGACTTTTGGCTGCACACCCTCCCCTTAAAGATTCTGAAGACACGGTCCAAGACGTCTCGGACCCTGGCACCCGGGAGGCAACAAACCATCCGAGAGTCTCGCGCAAATCCACAGAACCGGCTGTCTGTCCCTCTAACTAGAGTCTCCTATAACTAGCGCTCTCCTCCTCTCCCCTTTTCCCTTCTGGGCCTCAGAGCCGGACCTCGTGCCAGAGACCAGGTCACTGCAGCTTACCGTCGCCTCCAACTGTATCCAAAGCGGTATACATATTGTTCAGGGGAACGACCACAGGGTGTCCCTGCACAGCCTGCTTCCTCCCCTTCCCATCTCTAACTGTTACCTTGATACCTCTGCTCTCTGGCGTAACTATGTTCCTGTCGCTTCGATCTATCACCCTCTCAGACTCTCGAATAATCCTCAGTTCATCCAACTCCTGCTCCAGTTCCCTAACGTGGTCTGTGTGGACCTGGAGCTGGAGCTGGCGAGGTGAAGTTGGCAGGAGCATCGGTGGTCACCCCTACCTCAAACATCCTCCAGGAGGATCATTCCACTGCCTGCTCTGCCATAACTCTCCACATTAGTCTCCAAAACAAGAACACTAAGTAGCTTACCTGTTCAGCCGATGGAGTCCATTTTTTTAGGTTAGAAGAGGCGGGAATTTTTGAGACACTACACGTGCAGTGTATCATGGGCTGTATTGCAGGCTGGTATTCTGCGAGGAAACATGGGTAAAAGGAGTGAAACTGGTGTTGTGGATGATCAGGTCAGCCACGGCGTCATTCACAGCAAAACCTATAGGAAAGCAAGAATTGTGGATGACACAAAGACTGGTTCTGAGAGTGAGCAAATAAAGAAAACACTGTTCAACAAAATAAAATGCAGGGAAATGAAAGCTTCTGCACTTGAAGGAGGTAGAATGGAGGCACTGTGTACTGTTGAAATGCTGAATTGTTTGGGCTGAATGCCTCTACATACGACCAACTATAGTTATGCTTCTTCACTTCAAAGTCTGAACATCAAATCACGTACACCATTCGATTCTGTTGCTCCCCTCTGAACAGAAGTTCCATGTCCTGTTGTTCCGGATTGACATGTCCTGAGTCCTGAACAATAGCATGAATAGCATAAGCCTCTTATTATGCACGTGTTCTTTATTAATATGGTTGCACTGTGTGAATACTAGACACAATTCCGTAAATCTTAATTTTGCTGACTATTATATTATCAAGCGGTGTGATTCTTACCATGTTTATTTTCCTTCCTCATATCTAAGCTTCTCACAATTAATATCCTCTCTCGCAGAAGGTGTGGTCTCTCGATTTGCATCACCTGTTGTCTTATGGCTACGTCAGTTTCTGATCTACTGCTCATTATTCTCAATCTTATTTTGAGGCAGCTGCTGATGCTTTCTCAAGTAACGTTCCATTCCCTGTTGGATCTGCCCATATGTAACATCCACGCTGTTCTGCTTTCTGCAGGAACTGACTGTGCTATCTCGTTTGCGGTCACACTCAACTTTAATCGATATGTGGCCATTTGTTACCAGAAGCAGAAATGTAAATATTACAGAGAGAAAACGACGGCCGTGGTCCGGGATCAGTCACTGCGTTGAGCAGCATGTGGAACATATTCTGGTACTTTGCATTAACAAGTCAGTATCAGCGAATGAACGTTCCATGGTTTGTGTTGTAATGGAAAATATTTAGCTCTCTCTGATCTGGGCAGTAGTCGAGTTCCTCCACAGCATACGAACCACATGTCGTCCATTTCTGCTTATCTTACTGCTCAACCATCCCACGTTCAAGCACATTTTACTGAGCAGTAAATCATTTGCCTGAAATGTCGACTCTCCTGCTCCTCGGATGCTGCCAGATCGATCGTGATTTTCCAGTACCACACTCTCGACTCGAATCTCCAGCATCTGCCGTTCTTACATTTGCCTTTAACTTTCTGACTGTCTTATCAATGTTTGAATGAGACAAGATTTGAATCTCCGGAATTGCACTGAGTGTAGACCTCAGCATATATAGAATTTCTCATCAGCCAAAACCTTTGATCAGGAATTAAAACAATGGGTCTATTGCTTTTGAAGTGATTCTCTCCAAATGTGTACAGAGTCCTCTTAGTAACATTTTTCTGAGAGTTTCCAAATGTATTCTCTCTCTCGTAAGAAACACCAAAATTGCCTTTCCATTCATTTGTTTCTGCGTTTGACGGTATTTGCAAACACGGTCACATCAGAGCATTATGACACACCTCGAGGCGCCTGCATCTGGGTTTTGCATGCCTGACATTTCCACTGCACCTCAAGAGATCTTCCAAGATGAAGGAAGTGGAAGAAGTCAGTTATGCAGAGGAGAAGTTGGAAGTCTTTTGATTCATTATCTTCAGGTGCACTGTCAACCACGTCAGCGCATGTGAGGCGTGAACCCAAGTCTTTTGGTCTTAGGGCAATAACACTACCAATGTGCTAAAAGCAGTCGAATGTTGCAAGGAAATGCCAACATTCGGTGATTCATGGTCGAGGACACACGTGCAAATATGTACTGCAGCGTTCAGCATGTTTTTGTTCAACCACTGCGTGTCTGGCTCCCGCTCCTCTCAGACTGCATGGATAATTTGGAGGAATAGTTGGATGGACTGAGGAACAGAGAGAAGGCACATAATTTGATGGATAGTACCTTCAGGGAGCTAGTCACACTGCAGATGTACTCAGATAGATGGGTGTCCACGAGGACTGATTGTCAGGTGGAACCGAATTCTCATGTTCCACATTTCAAACAAGTACACATTGTTGTGCATTGCTGCGGTGGAATATATATTGGGGTGAAATAGCAGCAGCATCCAAGTCTTTGGAACCATGACTAGCTCTGCTGTAAAGCGGTGTTTGGCGTGGTCAAATTGCCAAATGTGGTATGGCACCCACTGATCAGACAAACCTTTCTGCGGTACGATCGAGAGTCCAGGAGATGTGAGCCTAATGGCGCCAGGATCAAGGCTTTCTCAACGTGATTGAGCAAATTTTCAAAGTGTATCCTGCACTGTAAAGATGTGTTGTACACATGGGTGTCAAAAACGTAGGCAAGAATGGTATTATGTCCGGCAGAGTCCATAAAGATTGACCACAAGTATAGCAATCTCTTATGACAATGCTCATGACAGTGGAGCAGAATGAATGCGTCGCTGATGTAGAGGGCGGGGATATATCTGATGCACCTCCTCTGAAGCACAGCTAACCTGTACAAGAGGGAAAGGTTGCACCTGAATGAGAGGGGTATCAATGTGAAGATTGCCCGGAGCGATTTTGAAGTGTTTACGCTAGTTATCAGGAGGGTGGGACCGAAATCAGTGGACACACATGATGTGGAATTGCTAGTGATGGACGAGGGTCGACAATGTCAGATTTTAACACGATACCAGGTTATAGTCGAAATGGTTTTTTTGAATCGACAAGCTTATGAAGTCACCTCACGGAGAGGTAGCACTTAGAATGTTTTTACATTCAACTAAAGCTGTTGGACTCATGGTACAATAAAGGACTCGAGGACCGTGGCAATATGGGCAGACCTCAGAAATAAGAACGGTTCGGGAACTATGTTGGGACTTCATTACATGCCTCCCAATAGTGAGCGTAAGATAGAAGTACAAATATGTAAACAGATTATGGAAAGATGTGGGAGCACGGGGGTGGTGGTGATGGGAGATGTTAATTTTCGCACCATTGAATGGGATTCCCTTAAGTGTTGCAGGTCGAGATGGAGCAGAATTTGGAAGGAGCAACCAGAACGGTTTCATGCCAACAGTATGTAAATAGGTCAACTCAGAATGGGCCATACTGGACCTAGTGTTGGGGAGAGAGCCCGGCAAAATGGTTGATGTTTCAGCAGGAGGTTACTTTGTGAACAGTGATCACTGTTCTTTAAGTTTAGAATACTCATCGACAATGAAGAAGAGTGCAATATTGGGGAATGCCAATTATAGCAAAATTTTGCGGGAGCTGGGGAATGTGGTTTCGGAAAATCTGTTTGAAGGTACATCCACATTTGATATATGGCAGGCTTTTAAAGAGAGACTTATTAGAGTACACTACGGACACTTCACTGCGAAAATGGCAAGATTACGGAATCATGGATTACTGGTGAAATTGTGAGCCTCGCGAACAGGAAAAAGAAAGTTTACAGAAGGTGTCATCGACTGAAAACACACGAAGCTTTGGAAGAATATCAATCAAGTAGGACCAATCAGAAACAAAGAATAAAGAGGCATATAAGGGATTCATGAAATATCTTTAGCAAACGGTGCGAAGGAAAATCCCAAAGCCTTTTATTCGTACAAGAGGACCAAGACGTCAACAAAAGAAAGGGTTGGCCCACTCATGGACAAAGCAGGATAGGTATGCGGAGAGTCAGTGAAAATGGATGAGATTCTAAGTGATTACATCAGATTTCTCCGAGGAGGGGAACATTACGGTTGTTGAGTTTAAGGAAACATGATCGATTTCTCGAGATGAAGGTAGCTTGCATAGGGATAAAGTGATGTGTATTCTAAAAGGGGTTAAGATGGACACGTTCACAGGTCCGAATGCGATCGATCCCAGGTTCATAAAGGAAGCAATAGAGGAAGTGGCTGGAACTTCACAGATGTCTTAACAACATCCTTGAACACTGATGAGCTGCCAGAGGACTACAGAATTGCTAATACTGTCGTGATGTTTTAGCAGGGGAGCAAACACAATCCAGGTAATTACAGACACCTTAGCCTGGCGTCAGTGGTGGGGAAGCTGCTGGAGATGGTATTGAGGAATAAGATCTCATTATATTTGGAAGAAAATAGACTTTTGAGGGATAGGCAACATGGTTTTGTGCAGGCAAGGTCAAGTCTTACCAACTTCATAGAATACTTTGAAGTGACAAAGTTGATTTATGAAGGATGGGTCATATAAATGGACTCTCGTCAGGCCTTTTATAATCTTCCTATTGGCAGGCTGATGCTGAAAATGAAGATGTATCTGGTCCAGTGTGTACTGGCTGGATGAATAAAGAATTGGTTGGTTCGCAGTCGTAGCGGAATGGAGTTTCTCAGAATTGAGAATTATGACCAGTAGTGTTCCACTGAGATCCACACTGGGAATCACTGTTGATTGTGAACTACGTACATGAGTTGGAGGGAGGTGTAGGTGGTTGGATTAACAATTTTGCAAGTAAATGTGAGGTTTCTGGAGTAGCAGATGGTGAAGGGGACTGTCAGGGAATGCAGCAGAATATATATTGGAGAGTTGACTGGAGACGTGGCAGATGGAGTTCAATTCGGGCAAATGCAAGGTGTTGCATTTTGGAACATTTAATTCAAGATCGAACTCTACAGTAAATGGTGAAGTTCAGAGAGATCTGAGATGAAAATGTGTTGCTGGAATAGCGCAGCAGGTCAGGCAGCATCCAAGGAACAGGAGAATCGACGTTTCGGGCATAAGCCCTTCTTCAGCTGCGTTTTTCCAGAAACACATTTTCAGCTCTGATCTCCAGCATCTGCAGTCCTCATTTTCTGCCCGTTCATAGATATCTGTATTTTCATATCCATTGTGCCCTTCAGACAGAAACGCAGTTTGATACAAAGATCAAGAAGGCATACGACATGCTTACGTTCATCAGATGGGATATTGAGTGAAGGAGTTTGTAGGTCATGTTAGACTTGTATAAGCGTTTGGTTCGGGCCACATTTGGAAAACTGCGAAGATTTCTGGTCGCGACATTATGAAAAGAATATGGATGCTTCTTGAGGGTGCAGAGGAGGTTCAGCATGATGTTGCCTGCTAAGAAGGGCGCTATCTATGAACAGAGGTTTAATACATTAAGATAGTTTTCATGAGAAAGACGGAGGTTGAGGGGGGTCCTGATTGAGGTCTGCAAAATTATAAGAGGTATCGACAGGGTGATTTGCAGATGCCATGTTTGACTGGGGTGTATAGATTTTAAAAATCACACACCAAGTTATAGTGCAGCGGGTTTTTTTGGAAAGACGAGTTTTCGGAGCGCTGCTCCATCATCAAGTGATCAATAAGCGGATGAAAAAGCAGTGTGCTGAAAGCTAGTGCCCCCAAATAAACCTGTTAAGTGATAACCTGGTGTTGTGTCAATTTTAACTCGAGAAACGGTGAATAGCATAAACATTTTTTTACCCTATTGCAAGCAGTCATGATTTAAGGTGAGGGGGGAAGGTTTTTGGGAGATATGTGAAAATAGTTCTTTATGCAGAGCGTGATGGGTGCCTGGAATGCGTTGCAAGCAGAGGTGGTAGAGGGCTGCACGATAACGTCATTTTTGATGTATATTAACAGAAACTGGAATGGCCAGGGAGCAGAGCGATACAGATCATTAAAATTAAGCGGAAGGTTTCAAGAGAGCAACTCGATCGATGCTGGTATGGTTGGGGGGTGTCGGTGATCGTGACGGGACTGCTTCCGTGCTGTAATTTTCATTGTTCTTTGTTATTTGATGATGACCTGATGTCGAGTAACATCTACGTCGACAGACAAAGATAACGTTGATGTTGGTACAGCACTGAAATAGAGCAAGCTAAATAGACAAAGCAGGCAAGAGACTGGCGGGTAACGGCGAAGAGTGATCAATTAAACTGTATTTATTTCATTGCATTTCGTTATTAAACGCAAGGGGCTTAACAAGTAGCGCAGATATACTCAGGGCTTTGATGGTAATATAGGACTGGAATGTCAGGATATTACAGAAACATGTTTGTGGAAGGGATAAGACTGTAAGCTCAATGTTCCAGGATGGAAATGGTGCAAGAAGAATAGAAGGGATGGGTAATGAGCAGGAAGAGTAGCTTTTTCATATGGGAAAACTTCACTGCAGTCCTTACAATGGATATTCCTTATGGATCGGCTAGTGTGCACATCTAAATGCAACTTTGAAATTAGAAGGATGTGATTACTTTTAGGAGATAACAATTCAGGCCCTTCAATAGTCAGCAGACGATCGAGGAAGGAAGATAGCAGACAGCTAAAAGAATAATACGGTTGAAATTGTGGGACATTTCAACTTTTGAAACATAGATTGTAGTTTCCACCGTGTAAAGATCTTGATTGGGAAGGAAATCCTAAAGTGTGTTCAAGAAAATTAAACAATCAACAATACTCGAGAAAGCAAAATGCGAACTTCTCTTGAGGAATCAGGTATGACAAATGACTGAGGTGGTTGTGCAGCTGCTGTTTGCGACAAGTGACATTAAATCTATTACTTACAATATAATTAAATCAATGGGCTGGAGTAGGCAAGGCCAATCGTCATGGTCTTCGGTACGAAGTTTTACACGTTGTTTGGGAAGCTGTTTGCAGGTAAATAGACGCCTGTCAATTGCGTGGCTCTAACAGCAAAATAACGCGAATTTATGGTCAGCATGTTCCTATTAGTATGAAAGCCATGGCTGGCAGGAGTAGGAGATTTTGAAAATTAAAAGAAAAATTGAATCTCTTGTCAAAAATAAAAGAAAGGTCATGATTGGCTGTTCTATGAAGCTGGAATCAAGTATACCGCTTTAACTGTATTGAGAATGTAGGAGTACATGTGAGAGGAAAATCATGACAGCAACAAAGGTTCGGAGATCGCTTTGGCAGATAAGGCTCAGGACATTCCAAAGAGACTCGACAAGTGCACTAAGTGCAAAGGCACGACGAGGGAAAGAATAAGCCTCCTTCAAGATCAACTAGGCAATCATTGTGTGGATGCAGGAGATATGTGAGATCATTAACGAATATTTACCGTGGAGAAACACATTCAAGCTATGGCAATTGGAGAAATAAACAATGATGTCTTGGAAATCGTGCAAATCACAGCAAAGGACTTCCTGGTGGATATCAAATGGACAAATGTAAAGAAATCACTGAGGGCTGGTCGGCTGCATCCCAGGACATTGTGGGAAAGCTCTGGACAGGTTTGTGGAACCATTGGCCAGCCATTTGCATCAAGAATATCTATGCATGGGAGTCTGTTCACTGCAGGGATGTTAATTTAAGAAAGACTGGAAGAAAACGTCAGGGAGCTATACAACGTTCAGCCTGATATCAGTGGTAGATACATTGCTGAATCAAATTCAGTCGGACTGCGCAAACATGCATTTGAGAAGGCAAGGACTGATTATGTGTGGTCAGACTGTTTTTTGCATGCATCCATTTCAAATCTTCCAGTGATTGCTTTTCCATAATATGACTATTTTCAAGATTTCACTGTATCTCTCCAATTAAAATGGTATTCATATGCTTCTCCGTGGGAAACACAGATGAGAATAATTCGTTTAGGATCTCACCTATCTCCTGTGGCTCCACACACTGATAGCCTTGCTGATATTTAAGGAAGCCTATTGTCTCCATTGTCGTTCTTTTTGGACGAAACATTGTGTTCGAAATTTGATTGACCTGTTGGAAGAACTGACAAAGAAGATACGTTCAGGCAAAATTTCAGCGGCTGTCTACGTGAACTTCACAAATGCGTTCGACAAGGTTCAACAGAGTAAACTGGTTAGGAAGGTAAGATGTCATTGGATCCAGCTGGAGATAGCTAGTTGGACACAGAATTATCTTCACGGTAGGAGAAAGTGAATGTTTGTGGAGGGCTGTTATACAGATTGGACATACTTGACCAGCGATGTTCCAGAAGAATCTGAGCTGGATCCACTGTTGTTCACCATTTATGTAAATAATAAGAATATAGGAGTTATGGTTAGTAGCTGACACCAACACATTTGTCATGGTGGACAGTGAAAAAACGATCTCAGAATACAATGTGACTTAAGTAAATGGGTCATTGTGGCAAGGAGTGACAGACTGAGGGTAACTTGGTGCAATGCGAGGTGTTGCATTTTGTTATGACAAATCAGGGTAGGACTAACATCACTGATAATAGGAGCTCTGTGATTGCTGTCGAACATGTCGAACGAGGGGTGCTGGCATTTTGTTCCTGGCGAGTGGCTTCACAGGCACACATTGTAGTGAAAAAAAACATTTGGCACACCTGCCTTCACTCAGTCGTGATTTCAGTTCAGTGGTGTGACCTTATAATACAACTGAACAAGGCAATGGTTAGGCGGCATCTGGAGTACCATGTAAACTTCTGTTTGCATCACTACACAAAACATGTTATTGAACTTGACGTGTTTAAAAAGGATTGAAAAGACGTATACATAGGTTTAAGGACATTTTGGAAAAATTAGGATAATTTTTCACCACAAGCAGAGAAGGATGAGAGATGACGTCATCGAGTTTCAAAATACCACGTGTGTCATAGATAAAGTGAACACCCAATGTCTTCCACCTGTCGGAAAGGACTTCAAAAATAGAGTGCAACCGTTTTAATGAGAGGGGAAAATTTTCGAAAGTGTAAGCAGCATTTTATTCACACAGATGGAGGTGCGTGAAGAGAATAAGCAGTCAGAAAAATTCGTCGATGCAGATACAGTGACAACATATAAATGGCAATTGGCGAGACACAGAGGCAGAAAGAAAACTCTTAGGGGATGTCATGAAGGTGTAAGCATGCACTGTATTTTTCAGAGAGAGTGAAAACTGAAAAGGACTGACGGTAAACGCATAGTGTGCTGAACTATTCAAAAACGCAACGCTTGGATGTCAAACAAATGGCTTTAACTGAGTTGCATTGGTACACAACACATTCGAAATCGGCAAATCAGTTTAAATTGTGCCCTTAGATACCAAAGTCCAATCAAATTTTAATTTTAATGTTTTGATGACATCAAACATATGAGACGGTCCGTTGTTTTGGGGTATAAAAATCGGTTATCTTAAATAGTTAGCCAGAGCAGCAAAGAACACCAAGACACTGGACCTGCTTTGGCGCTCTCTGAAAGGTATATTTTTATATGAAATTTGTGGCACAAAAGACCGAAGGAAAGAAGGCACAAAGATTTAAGATAATCTACACAGCTGACTGGGTTTGAAATTTGAATATTTTGTAACACTTCATCCGCGCGGTTTTACTGGAATAATATGTTGTTGTAGAGTGGGAGGAAGATAAATTGATCAGACAAAGGAGGTTTACAGTGTAGATAGCTGTTGTATTTTTTTAAACTTGGAGTTAAATAATAAAGTTTTTTAAAATAATGGGATTTGTTCGTTCTTTTGTAACAAATATTTAACAGATTACGAGATGAGGTGAGATTTTCTGTGTGTCTGGTTTAAATTAGCAAAAGTGTTTACCCCATGTCATATCAGCTTCAGTGCTTAGTCTGGGATTTGAACATTATCGACGGAGCCAGTCTGATATTTGGACAAATTGGAATAGATTTGTGTAACGAAAAGCTCAGTAGATTTGAACACTTGCTGGACAGTGCACTAGATCATTGCGTGAAATATGGATGAGACTTTTATATAAAAAAATATTCGGTTCATTGTGGTTGTTTAAATTTAAATGAGAAAATGGCTTTTAAATCTGCGAAGGAGGTTCTGGGGCATAAAGCTGATGTATAAATTTGTCATGACGTCTTTGAAGGAAAGGAAAGTATCTTATTTCTAGAATCAGCAAAGAGATTAGAATTGCGTTTAACCTAGGACAAACATAAAGCTGAAATTGTAAGGGAATTCCTCAAACAGTTAGGTGTGTCAGAGAAACAGACCAGTGCAGTGAAGTTAGAAAAACTTAAATTACAATTGAGGAAATGGAGTTAGAAGATAAACAAAGAGAGAAAGAGGATAAAAGGGAGAGAGAAAGGGAGACAGAAAAGGGAGAAAGACAGAGAAAAAAGAGAGCGAAGAGAGGCAGACAGAGGAAAAAGAAAGAGACGAGTTTCTCAGCTGGGCAAATGGACAGAGAAAAAGAGAGAGAGAGAATAAAGGGGGACAGAATAAAGAGACATAATTTGAAATTTGAAAAGTTATGACTTAGTCAGCAAAGTCAAGCTGACAGGATGGTGATTGAAAGACGACTCAGGGATGTATACAAATTCTTCAAAGCGCGACCACATTTTGATAAGAAAGGTGTTGAAGCCTTCTTTATTTCATTTGACACATTGGCGAGGCAGGTGGAGTTGTCCAAGGAATTACAGGTTCTTACGAAACTGGCAGCCAGAGCTCTTGAGTTATTTGCATCGAGTCAGATGAGCGGCCATATAGACTATCATAGGTGCTGATGAATTGGCACCGGAAGCGTACAGACAGTAGGGTCAGAAACATAAAGACGGAACCAGGTCAGACGTATGTTGAGTTTGAAAGAATTAGGCATAGCCCTTTTGATAGATGGATGCAGGCCTTCAAGAAGGATAAGAACACTGAGGCACTAATGGAGATTGTTCTATTGGCTGAGTTGAAAAATTCATCTAGAGAAGGTTAAGAATTCACGTGGATGAGAAGAGAGTTCAGGAATTGAGAAGAGCAGTGGAGTACGCAGGTGAAAACA
The DNA here is from genome assembly GCF_047496795.1 of Chiloscyllium punctatum. NCBI lineage: Eukaryota > Metazoa > Chordata > Chondrichthyes > Orectolobiformes > Hemiscylliidae > Chiloscyllium > Chiloscyllium punctatum. The sequence goes on along the minus strand of NC_092789.1, from coordinate 27,090,857 downwards.
CGATGGCGCATGTCACATGTTTCCAGAAAGAATTTCATGTTGTGAGGAATATGGGTTGAGAGTCGGGGTGATACTACATTACGAAACAAAACTTAGAGAACATTGGTAAGTATTTAACACAGATTAAAAGAAAAGAAGCCCAAAAGGGTGGAAAGGAGGCGTCAGGTGTTTCCCCTGTGGTAAAGTGGGACACGTAAAATCACAGTGCTTATCGTTCAAGAAAGGCAGAGTGGGAACAGGCGTGGTTAAGAAAAAGGCTAAGCCACTATCATTATTGAATGCTTTAAAGGAAACCGCACCAAAATCTAGGAGCTGCAGGAGAATGCACAGCCAAGGCAGGGGCTGGATAAGGAATTAGTTCCTGATCTCCACAAATACTCTTCATCTTCATGAGTAAAGCTCCCTCAAAAAGAACGGAAGGTGTGAAGGCACGGATTTATGATTTTGAGAAACACACGATGTACGCAGTCTCAAAAATGAGAGATAAACGGGAGAGTGTTAATTTGTCACACAGACGGACAGAAAATTAGCGTTCTAGTATGTAAGATAAGATTGGAGTGCCAGCTCAAGTGTGGGGAGGGAACAATGGCAGTGGATGACAGATTTTCAATTCGAGGAATTTCACCCACATCCTACATAAATCAAACAATGGAATTAAACCAGGAACTGAAGAACAGGTCTTGATAAATAGCACCATCTTATGCAGCCACACACATATTCCAAGAAACAATCTGAACTACTCATACACTTATTCAGTCAGAACTGTCTCGTGCCTTTTTTGCTTGGACTCAGTTCAAGATTCTATCATATATTGGGAATGAATACACGTACTGAAGGAACTAGCTGCATCAATAAATGTGCCGTTTCCGAACAATAGGAAGACTGTTGTATGTCCCTGTGTTACCTTATTCCGTCAACCTGCTTTCGATCATAAGCTAGGTTTGGCCATGTTGATATCAACTACATGATCACTGAGCCCCAGTTCACGTTTCCATTCCGCCAATGAGACAGCCAGCCTCAAAAAAATACTTCGTGAGCCTCATGAACCTCTACCATTGTCTGTGGATGGAGCGCGAGAAACAAAGTACACGTTTCATCTGTCGTACGTCATATTGTTCTCTCCACCCCACACCTGCAGTTCCACACTCTACCAATCACTAGAAACACCTTGGTGCGTTTTCCCTGACGGGTCCTATTTCAAATTCAGACATGATCTTCTTCAGAACAGCATCGTGAAGAGAGGAAGAGGCTTAAAGTTTTGCCCTGATTATGACGTAAATATACAAAAGGACTCTTGATCCCACAAGAAGTTCAGTGGATTCAAGACTCCAAGAGAAACAATGTATCCTCATCTTCATCTTAAAAGACTGGCCCTTAATTCTGAAATTAAGGGTTCTCTGTCTGTTGTCATTCGAACGTGTTGTCTCCCATTGATGCGCACTTTTCAGGATTTATTGCCCTTTTTCTGATGAAACACGCAGGCAATTGGAATCGTTTCTCAGGCTAAATGCGGTCTATCCAAACATGCAACCTGGCGTCTAACGAACATGGCAGTGGCGGATCTACTGGCCAAAATCCTTGACCCCACACTGACACGCATTCCAATTGTTTAGATCTCAGACTTTCAGTTTGTGAAGTTCCTCCCTGTGTGCAATACCCATGCTATCCTTGTCCATGCAGCCACAAACTGTTCTGTCTGGTTCATTTTTGTTTTCGCTTTTCATCAATTTGTAACCAACCGTTGACATAAAATGGCACATGAATACTGTAATAAGAAAATTGCATCTGTGGAATTGGGAATAATGACGACACTGAGCTGTTTAAAGAATACATTTTCGTATTTTATGTTTCAAATCAGTATCAATTAAAGAACTGTCCTTAATTTTGTGAGGTGAAATGAGCTCTTAATTTACTTCTAATTTGGGGAAGAGTCAAAATCAGTCGAAATCACCTTCGAACCCTTTGTTTGACAACTCTTTTGACTGTGCTCTTCAATGCAGTATATTTCAGACATATCTTAACGGTAAATAGAGCCAGCAGAAAACTCAGGAATAGGAGCAAGGGGATGAATGTCATAATTTCCAAGGTGTAGATAGTTAGATTAGATTAGTTATAGTGTGGAAACAGGCCCTTCAGCCTAACAAGCCCACACCGATCCACCACACACCCAGACCCCTTCTCCTGTATTCACCCATTCGCGGAACACCACGGGCAATTTAGCTTGGCCAATTCACCTAACCTGCACATTTTTGGACTGTGGGAGGAAACCGGAGCACCTGGAGGAAATCCACGCAGACACGGAGAGAACGTGCAAACTCCACAAAGACAGTCGCCTGAGGCGGGAATTGAACCCGGAGTCTCTGGCACTGTGAGGCAGCGGTGCTAACCAGTGTGCCAACATGCCGCCCACAGTTATGAATATTCATGAGACGAAAGTGAGTTCTGCAGGTGCTGGAGATTAGAGTCAAGATTAGAGCGGCGCTGGAAACAAATAGCAGGTCAGGCATCATCCGAGGATCAGGAAAATCGACGTTTCTGTCCAAAGCCTCTCATTTTACCAAAAACATCGATATTCCTGCTCATCAGGTGCTACCTGACCTGCTGTGCATTTCCAGCACGACTCCAGTCTTGACTGTGAATATTCATTACCTGGTCATTCGGATGGGCGAGTTCACTGCTATTTTGTTTCACCTTGCAGTATCGCACCTGCTCTCTCAATCCTTCCCGCTTTAAAAAAAACATTTGCTTTGATATTTCCCCCACAGTTCCAAGAATAGTGCTTTTAAAACTTTAATTATTTTAAAGAGTGTAAGTGAACTACCAAAAAAAGGGAAAAAAGAAACCTCACCAGATGGATGACTTATTATTTTGTCCATTCGTCCATCGTAGCTTACCCACAATTGTATCCAAACGCATGCACATATGAAGAATTTTCACATGTAACAAAACGTAACTTTCTGAAAATGATATCGGTACAAAGAAATGGAGACCATCACATTTTCATTCGGAAGGCAAATGGGCAAACGTTCAGCAAGATTAATTAACAGTGGGTAATAGAAAAGAGCTGTTGTGGGGAGCACATGAATCACAAACAGTAGGTTATTTGTGAGTGCAGAAGGTCAATGCAAAATATGTTTTAAACATATGTTTTTTTTTATAAGCTATGACTGGATAAGGATGTTGTAGAATTTTCCCAGGCATGGCAAACGTTTCAGAAATTAGAAAACCTCCGACAGTTATAAAAGTAAAACCTTCAATTTCCTTTAGAGCATTTGAGTAACTTTTTACAAAGGTCTTAATGGAGTGCATAGGGCCCCTACCTGAAACAGAAAAGAGGTAACCAGTATTCGTTGACTGTAATGGATGTGTCAACCTGATTTTCAGAGGGCATTCCATGACGTAGTATCACAGGTTAAAACAAGTAAAACAGTCACTGAAATCCTTCACGAGATATGAACTACCACAACGATACAAGCAGATGAAATGTCAAATTTCACAACATAATTATTCAGGAAATTTGTATATAGCCGAGGAATATAAAAAATCAACTCCGTTGCATAACATCCAGCATCGCAGGGAACATTAATACAGTAGTATCAAACATTAAATTCCAAATTCATGCTCTTATGCTTAAAGTACCTGCATTATTGCAGTATACAAATCCCATCAGTACGTTTTGCAATTTGGGATACACCAATGGGTCGGTGTTTGTCCAATGTGTGCAGGAGGGTTTCCTGACACAATATGTAGACAGGCCAACAAGAGGTGAAGCCATACTGGATTTGGTTCTGGGTAATGAACCAGGCCATGTGTTGGAATTGGAGGTAGGTGAGCACTTTGGGGACAGTGACCACAATTCGGTGACTTTTACTCTAGTGATGGAGAAGGAAAAGTTTGCACTGCAGGGCAAGAGTTATAGCTGGGGGCAGGGAAATTATAATGCGGCGAGGCATGACTTAGGATGCGTGGCTTGGAAAAGTAGGCTTCAAGGCAAGGGCGAAATCGATATGTGGAGCTTGTTCAAGGAGCAATTATTGAGTGTTCTTGATAAGTATGTACCTGTCAGGCAGGGACGAAAGTGTCGTGTGAGGGAGCCGTGGTTTAATAAGGAATTGGAATCCCTTGTTAAAGGGAAGAGGGCAGCCAATGTAAAAATGAGGCGTGGAGGTTCTGTTGGGGCGAAGATTGAGTTATGAGGTAGCCTGGAAGGATCTAAAGAGAGAGCTAAGAGCAACAAGGAGGGGACATGAAAAGTCCTTGGTTGGTAGGATTAGGGAAAACTCAAAGGCTTTCTACAGGTATCTCAGGAATAAAAGAATGACTGAGGTCCAGTCAAGGACAGCAGTGGGAAGTTGCGTGTAGATGCTGAAAAGATTGGGAAGACACTTTATGAACACTTTTCGTAAGTATTCACTCAGGAACAGGACATTGTTGCCGATGTGAATATTGAGTCAAAATTAATTAGAATGGATGACTTTGAGGTATGTAGGGTAGAGGTATTGGAAATTCTGGAAAGGGTGAAAATAGATAAGTTCCCTGGGCCTGATGGCATTTATCCTAGGATTGTCTGGGAAGCAAGGGAGCAGATTGCCGAGACATTGGCCTTGATTTTTATGTCCTCGTTGGCTACAAGAATAGTGCCAGATGACTGGAGGATAACAAATGTGGTTCCCTTGTTGAAGAAGGGCAGTAGAGATAACCCGAGTAACTATAGGCCGGTGAGTCTCACTTCTGTTGTGGGCAAAGTCTAAGAGAGAATTGTAAGGGATTGGATTTATGAATTTCTGGATAGGAATAATATGATCAAGGATATCCAGCATGGTTTTTGTGAAGGGCAGGTCGTTCCTCACAAACCTTATTGAATTCTTTGAGAACGTGACTAAGGAGGGGTACGAGGTTAAAGTGGTAGATGTGGTGTATATGGATTTTAGTAAGGCGTTTGATAAGGTTCCCTATGGTAGGCTACTGCAAAAAACACGGAGGTATGGCATTGAGGATGAGTTGGAGGTTTGGATTAGGAATTGGCTGGTTGGAAGAAGACAGAGGGTAGTAGTTGATGGTAGAGTTTCATCTTGCAGTGCAGTTACTAGCGGTATTCCGCAAGGATCTGTTTTGGGACCATTGCTGTTTGTCATTTTTATAAATGACCTGAAGAAGGGGCTAGAAGGTTGGGTGAGCAAGTTTGCGGATGATACGAAGGTCGGTAGAGTTGTTGACAGTGAGGAAGGATGTGTCAGGTTACAGCAGCATATAGATAAGCTGCAGAGCTGGGCAGAAAGGTGGCAAATGGAGTTCAATGTAGGTAAGTGTGAGGTGATTCACTTTGGTATGAGTAACAAAAATATGGGGTACTGGGCTAATGGTCGGACACTTAGTAGTGTGGATGAGCAGAGGGATCTTGGTGTCCATGGACACAGATCTCTGAAAGTTGCCACCCAGGTAAATAGTGCGGTGAAGAAGGCATATGGCGTACTGGCTTTTATTGGTAGAGGAATTGAGTTCCGGAGTCCTGAGGTCATGTTGCACTTGAATAAGACTCTGGTGCGGCCGCATCTGGCGTATTGTGTGCAGTTTTCGTCGCCATACGATAGGAAGGATGTGGAGGCACTGGAACGGATGCAGAGAAGGTATACCAGGATGTTGCCTGTTATGGTAGGAAGATCGTATGAGGAAAGGATGAGGCACTTGGGGCTGTTTTCATTGGAGAAAGGAAGGATTAGGGGTGACTTGATAGAGGTGTACAAGATGATTAGGGTTTTAGATAGGGTTGACCATGAGAATCTTTTTCCACGTATGAAGTCAGCTATTACGAGGGGGCATAGCTTTAAATTAAGAGGTGGTAGGTATACGACAGATGTTAGGGGTAGATTCTTTACTCAGCGAGTCGCGAGTTCATGGAATTCCCTGCCAGTAGCAGTGGTGGACTCTCCATCTTTATGGGCAATTAAACGGGCATTGGATAGGCATATGGAGGATAGTGGGCTAGTGTAGGTTAGGTGGGCTTAGATCGGCGCAACATCGAGTGCCAAAGGGCGTGTACTGTGCTGTATTCTTCTTTGTTCTATTGAATCTCTGTACTGTTCTTCCCACAGTTTACAGTTCTCCCAGGTTTCGAGTCATCTGCATGCGTTGAAATTGTTCACTGATCAGTTCTCCAGATGCAGTATCACCAATGTGCTGTATTACTGAAGTATAGGCTTCCTCTTCTTGCATTATTTTTCTATGTTCACAAAACAATATTCTCCAGACAGTATGAATCTGTGAGTCTGTGTGATCTTCCTAAAAAGGAAGACAAATTTATGGACTAGCTGATTTTTCCTCACGTCGGGGTATCGGGAACGGCAGGCTATTGTTTGAGAATAAGGGGCTTCAGAATGAAGACAACTGTGTAGAAATTGCTTCTCTGCAAGCTTGTGACTCAATTAAATTTGCCAACTCCTCTTTTCTCCCTCCAGTACAAGATATCGTTCCCGTAGCGTGATGACCATAAGTAGACACAATATTTCACCAGTGCCCAAACTGAAGTTCTGTACAGATCCAATATAACCTCCTGCTTTTATAATCGATGTCGTGAATGGGAAAGACAACACGGTCCTTCTTAATTCTACCATTAACATGTGGACACGCCCCGAAGATTTCTCTATTCCTTTGTGCCTCCTCATGACCCAGGAATCATGAGTACTCTCCTACCTTGATTCTTCTTCCCTAGAGCGTTTCCAAAACTTATCAATGTTAAATCCAATTCTGCACTCATGTTCAGAACTGTCTTATTGAGTAATTTTTCTTACAGCCTATCTTTCTGCATTCCACAAATTTGGAAACAGTATCTCACGTCCCTTTGTGTGAACTGTGCGGAAAAACAGCAAACATTTGAGGGTTCTGCCGGTTACTCTCTGTCTCATGACTTGCAAATGTTGAACGTGCAAGATGCCAAACTCCTGTTTACCTCCGGCCAGAGCAGTCATTCTTCTCTCCATGCCTGTATACCAGGCTTGCACACTGAACATTCTATATCTGCGCAGGAGAACCTTATATTCAGCCTTCATGAAATTTACTTTCACAACTTTCAAGGGTTACCTTTTTTCTATATTGCGCGTTGTCAATGAACTCAAAAAGCTTCCTCAAACCACGATCTTTAAACGAACCGTGTTGGTTTTAATCTGATTGCCTTTGAAATCATCCAAATGCTCTGTTACAAATTCCTAACAATATTTTCATTGAGACAAAGTTTTATCTAACTCGGTGAGTCCCAAACAGCTGCAACTGGTGAAAAACAGAGACATGGGACATTTGGAAATCTGGTGGTGTCGAAAGGGAGGGGGAGGGTAGGTTGCCTTTAAATAATTCAAAAAGACAAATGCTATTCAAATTGAGGGATTGCGTGAATATACATACAGAACAACATCATCATATCTGTGACTATTGCTTGGCAAAGGCGAACCAATTACAGTCAGTACACATGGAGCATTTCGAATCATTTAGGTATAGTGGAGGTAACAGAGTTGGTTTGCTGGAGGGAAGGGTGCAGGGAACATGCCAGTGTCTCATTATAATAATCGAGCCCAGCGTTAACCGTGTTGTGTGAGTGGAGAAGAACAAGGAAAAGGAAAAGGATAGACAATCCCTCAAGCCAGCGATCATTTAATGCAATCATGGCTGAACTTTTCTCAACTGCCAACTTCACATTCCAGTCCCAACTCTTCAGCCGAAGTCAGTTAAAATCTGTTAACCTCCCTTTTATGTTTACTAGTCTCCCGACATTCACTGCATCCCGCGTCAGTGAGTACAACAAATCGATGACTGTTTCAGAAAAATAATTCATCTATGTTTTGAATTCTTACCCTTTATTTTAAAACTTGGACCTATCCTTCTTCAAATCCCGACCTGAGGAATCATCCGTTCTGCGTATACTTGTACAATCGTACTCATCATTTTGCAGACTACGATTAGACTGCTTAAATTTTCTTCATAAGACAAATGTTCACTAATTGACTCAATTGATTGAAACTCCTCTGAATTGCTTCTAATATAACTGTATACCTTCTCAAGTAAGGTGACCTAAATTCTCCACAATATTCCATCGGCAGTCACTGATTCCTTTTACAGTTGCAGAAACACTCACTTCTTTGATAGTCGATTCATTTAAGAATAAATTGGAAATACCGATTTATTCCTTGCTCCGAGGTGCTATCAACATTTGAACTAGTGTTAGATCCAAAGCTAAGTGGCTGCATTCTGTGCTGGAACAATTCGTTTATCTGTTCGATTCAATTGTCCGATTTCTGATGGAAGTGGTATTCAGTTGGAAGATTGAAAAAACTGATTTCAAAGTAAGGGGGTGGCCCAGATAATCACACAGAAGAGCAGATGGATGATGTCAAAAGTAAGCAATGATTGGTGTGCGGACGACTGACAGAAGTGCTCACCAGTGGAGGAATATTAATCTATAAATTGCAAAACTTACAATCATTCAACAGGCAAACACTGGTTTTATTTGGTGAAAGTGAATGATTTTTAACGAAATAAATGCATTTCGGACCTGTCCCACTTCTGAAAGAGTTTTCAGCGATGTCGGAATAGAAGGATTGAATGGCCTTCTCATATACCTGTGAATGATGCAGTGGGAGAAAAATAACACGGATCTTCGATTTTGGGAAGTAAGACGAGTGCGTCAGAAGCAAAGGACCGAAAATGCATCAGGAAACCGAGTGCGAAGAGTCGTGCCATCAACATTCTCCACTGAGTATCTGACATCTCGTGGCCGAAGTTCGTCCTCAAACTTTATCTTTTTACGTTCAGGACGTATCTGTCAGTAATAATGACATCACTAAAAGTGATTCTCTGCATCATGTGCGTATCAAGTTGGCACATCATTAAGCAAGGGCAGCAGAATGGAAACGCAGTCTTATTCACACAGTCTTATTGATTTTACCACATGAAGGGAGAAACAGACAGAAAGAGAGAGAGATACAGAGAGAAATAACTGAAGTAGGAAACATTACATTTGTGCCTGCCTTTTCAGAAATAAACAGACACCAAAGGATACTATTCAGCCTTCAGCCATGTATCACTTTCATTTAACGATATACATAGAACATCGAACAGAAGAGTACAATACATTACAGGCTCTTCTACCCTCGATAATGTGCCGAAAGTTTATCCTCTTGAAGATCAAATTAATATGCATTTCTAATCTTTTACTATCAACAATGCAGCTATCCAAGAGTAACTTAAGTATCCAACTCCACTACCAACGTTCTTAGGGCATTTCATGCACTCACAATTTCCAGTCTAAAGAACCTCACTCTGACATCTTTCCCCAAAACTTTCCTCCAATCTTCTTTAAATTATGTCCCCACGTGATAGCCTGGGAAAAGGTCTCTGGCTATCCACTATACCTAAGCCTCTCACATACACACACCAACACTCATACCCACACAAGCACATACACATAAACACTCTCTCACTGACATTCACACTCCCAACACAGACACACACCAACATGTATGCACATGCATAAAGGTTTGCGGAGTGAATTTTTACTTGCAGAATTGCATTTTATTTTCTGCAAAAACTGCATGAATCCATGCAAGCTTCTGTATTTTCTTAAGGAAACGGAGTCAGTTTGAACATTGTGACAAAGACAGACAGATTTCTATCTTACAACTACAATGCATTATGTGAGCTGACATGGCACCTGTTGAGAATGCAACTTTTAAAAAAATGTTCTGAGATTTACATATGAAAGAACTGAAACCAATACGATTCTTCCAAAATTGAGAGACTTAACTAAAAATAACAGGTAATTTTCAAATGTCATTTCAGTTACATTACATTTTAACTTTTACTCTAAATTCTATATCTTATTATCTTATACTCCACAACCACCTGATGAAGCAGCAGCGCTCTGAGAGCTAGTCCTTCCAAACATGATGGACTACAGCCTGGTGTTGTATAATGTATAAATTTGTACACCCCAGTCCAACGCTGGCACATCCAAATTATGCCTCTCGTCATCTTGTACACCTTTATCCAGTCACGTCTTATCCTTCTTCATTCCAATGCGAGATGCCCCAACTACCTCAATCTTTCTGCACAAGTCAATCCCTCCTGTACACGCAGCATCCTGATAAAAGTACACTGCAACCTCTCTAAAGCTTCCATATTTTTCGAACAACTGAACACAATAATCCAACTGTGGTCCAAAAAGGACTTCATAGACCTGCAGCATAAGCTTGAGGTTCGTAATCTGATTCCGCTGCTAACAAAAGCCAGCACATCATACACCTTCTGAACAACCCTTTCAACTTGTGTAGTAACTTTGAGGAATCTATGTGCGTGGATCCCAAGATCCCTCTGATCCACCACAATGACAAGAATCCTGCCTTTACCCCTGTAATCTACATTATAATTTCAAATTCCACAATGAATCACTTTATGCTTTTTCAAGTTAGAATCTGTCTGCTACCTCTCAGACCCGCTGTACATCCTGTAACTCTCCCGTTACAACCTATAACAGCACTCCACATATCAGGAACCGCAGTAACCCTTGTGTCATCAGCATACTTGTCTAAACATCCTTTCACTTCCACATGCGAGTCATTTATAAAAATCACAATGAACAAATTTTCCAGAACAGACCCCTGCGAAACACCACTGACCACTGAAATCCAGGCTGAATACTTTCCATCTACGACTATTATCCCCTTCTGTGGGCCAGGAAAATCTGTATCCAGGCAGCGAAATTACCCTGTATCTCACGCGTTGTTACTTTCTGAATTCGCAAACGCCATGCTGCAGTTCATCTCGAGGACATCAAGTGCTCTGCCCTGATTAATGTGTTTTACCACATACTCAAATAGTTCCATTAGGCTTTAGAAACATGGTCTGCCCCGCACAAAGACACGTTGACTATCATTCATCAAGGTATACATTTCCAAATTATATTCGATATCTTCCATTTCTTCCATTGTTCTGGTCAAGTGGGAGTTTTGTTACTATCCTAAATATTTGTTCAATACACCATGAGGCACGGGTGATCAGTGGTTAGCCCTGCTGCTAAACAGTGGCATGGACCTTGTGTCGATTCCACAAATGGGTGACTGGTTGTTTGACCTTCTCCCTGTATTTGCTTGCGTTGCCTCCGGGTGATCAGCCTCCATACCATCGGAAATACAGGGTGACAGGTTCAAAGTTTTCTGGTGGGTCTCAGTGGGATGTTTTTCAAACAGTCTATGTGGACACGATGGCCAAATCACTGACTTTCACACTGAAGGGATTTTGTCATTCTAGATCCGCTTCCATTCTCCATTGACAGAGTCCGTTATATAATACAACGGATAGCAACCGAACTACAATCCTCTGGGAATATCCGAAACAAAAACCATTTCCTCTGTCAACGTCTTCAGGAAAGAGCATTATGCACTGGAAAGATTTCATTACAACGGCACAAGCACAAACACTGAACATCACGTCTTAATTTCTGAGGAGTGATGAGAGTCTTTTCATCTCTGGAATCTGAACCGTGAAAGGGTGGTCTAATCAACGACTTCAGGCAATCAGTAGCGAACGTTAGGAGAGATAAACAGAAACAATGTCTACAATTTGAATGAAAAGTCCAAAGTTGTGCTGTGAAGAATTCCCATCCGAAGGGTATTGTAAGTCAACCTGCAGCACTCAGACTGCACCAGTTCAAGAAGGCATCTTACTACCACTTTCTCGAGAGGGCAACTAAGAACAGGCAATAAGTGCTGGTTCCAGGAAGCGATGTCCAAGTTATTTAAGAATTCTGACAGTGTCATTCAGGAGAAGTAATACAAAGCACTTCTACACACAGAGAGTAGTGTCGGTTAGGAAATGCCATCTTCAAATGGCAGCTGATGATATTTCAATTCTTACATTTAAATCTGAGATAGACACATTTTTATTGAGGAAGGATGCCAAGGGATGTGGTCTCAAAGTAGGCATATGGAGATCACCCACAGAATATACATGGTCTTCCAAGCAGCTGAGCAGATTCGAGGAACTAAACGGGTTCATCGTGTTACTGATTTCCTATAAATAAATTATTTCAATCTTCTTTAGTTCTCTCATTACTCAGGCTGGTAACTTTGTTCGGAACATCGTGTAAACTTTAAGGAGATAGCTTTGAACTTCCGTTCCATTCACTCCCTGTCTCAGTTAGTGAGATAATTTTCAACGTAATTCAAATTAGTGCCAATCATAATTATATCTGTGATGAAAAACAGGGCCATTTTTGAAACAATAAAATGATGATCTGTGTTTCCATCTTGTCATTTTTCCTCTCGCCACAACAGTGATGAAGTGGTTGACACTGCTTTTGCTGATTGGAAAGCTGGTGTTGGTGGAAGGCCAGAAAACTTGTAAGTACCCCAGTTAATCTTCCTTACAGGGATTTGCACAACTTCTTGTGGGCAAACGAGGGATGCACTGCTTTGAACGGTGGTCACTTTGCTCTTTGCTTCTGTTCGGGTTGATCATGTGTGTTCATTCACGTTAATATTTCATTCGTTCCTTTCTCTGTAATCTTGGAAGAAACTAAAATTGCACACAGAAGGATATCGATCATAATTCCCAGTCTGTCCAAAAAATCGTATGCTTGCATTTATTCTTATTGCAAGTATTGATCGCCATACAGATGTGCAATTCATGTGAAACTCAGTGAAATGGGGAATGTCGTGGTGCAACGGAGGTTTCAAATTCTACATGTTCCAAAGTTGTATAATGTTATCTCTGACGCAGAAGCATTTGCAAACTGTTCAACAGATTTGTTAAAATATACGCATGGCTTTGCCGATATTTAAATTCAAATGATTGGATTATGAAATGCAAGAGGTTTCACTGAAGCTAAACATGAATCGAGTCGGCATAATAGAATATTGTGAACAGTTTCGGCAGCGTACCTGAAGAAAGGCAGACCACAGAAAGTTCATTGGGCTGATGCCAGTTATGGAGGCACAGTCTTATCAGGAGAGGTTCAGTAGGTAAGATGAGTACTCGTTGGAGTTTCGAAGAATAAGAGGTGAGCTTATTGAAGAATAAACGACTCTTGAACGTCTTTTCAGTTTAACTGGTGAGAGGTCGATTGATCTTATGTGAGAATATAGGACCAGAGGGCCTCGTCTTAAAATGAAGTGTTGACAATTTAGAACATTCTTGGTGTGAAGTTTCTTCTATCGGATTGTTGTAAATGCAGGCAATTCTCTCCCCAAGAGAATTGTGTGTTCAAAGGTGAGACTGACAGGTTTTTCAAGCAGTAAGGGAATCGCTGAAGTATTGGGAAAAGCCTGGAAATTGTAGTTGTGGGTGTCGTTGGTCTGATATCTGCAGTGGCTGCAGTTTGAACGCTTTTACAATATCTGAATTCCGCCAAGTCCGGTCTTCTTTGATCTAAGTTGTATTATTACAACTGTCTATGTTGCCCTTACCTCAAGACGTCTGTTGCACAAGAGATTATTTAACACTAACCACGTCCATTTCCACCTTTAAGATTGGTCTGAAATCACCCCGCTTTGAGCAAGGCTTCATCAACTGTCCATCATATAATAATCATAGAATATCCAGTTCAGAGCTCGACCATTCTATCCATTGTTTCTGCCCCGGCTCCAGTAAGAGCTGCAAAGTTAACACAATTTTCCATCCCTGCCTCCATAAACCCTCTCAATTCATCCCCTTCAAATGAATATTTAATTCTCTTTTGAAAGCTTCTGTCGAATCTACCTCCACTTCTCTCCTTGACAGCGATGTTCAATACCCAACAACTCTCTGAATAATGAAGTCACTGAGTTACGGACCAGGGGATCAGTTCACCTTTAAGCCAGCTGATGTTTCCTATCGATTCTCACTTCCTGAATCAAACTGCTCAGAAACGTTGCAGTCCCTCTTCCTAAATATTTGCACACTGTGAACAAACTGATCAGTTCTCAATCGGCTATATCAATAGCAGGTCACAGCTGCAGCACTGCATGCAGGTCTGGTATTCACAAACAATAATGGAAACCACTTCAAGCAATATGCACTGCTGCGGCCCCAACAAATTACCATTCGAAACGAGAGACTGCAATCTGCTTTCTCTGGCTTTATGTCCCCCAGTGAGACCAAAAGAGGATATCCCTGTGTGTGGAATGTTAACATTGAAGAATATTTTTTCTCTTTTATTCTGTCTCCTAGATCCAATCATTCCATGTGTTTTGGAGAGAAGTTACTGCAGTAAAGTGCCATGTGATGAGACAATTTCAGTAAGGACTGATGGGGCATGCCCACACTTCCAAATGTGCTGCATGCCTTTCTTGCCACCGATGAAGAAAAGGAAACTTGCACCACTGGAAAGCATTTGAGTTCCCGAATGGAGAGATCTGTCATCTCACCAATTCAATCGACATTTCATGGTCTCAATGCAATGAGCCCTGACGCACTGCTTTCTCACACATATGAATAAAACTAAACGAAATCAACAAACATTAATTGTCCAAATTTCATTTCCCATTTAGATCATATTTCTAACATAATGACAGGGACGAAAGCAACGGTCAGAGAATAGGCAGGATACCGCGATGACATTGTTTTTGTTGCAGCATAGCTGCAGTGTGCACATTTGGTTACATGACAGTCGGAAGACCATGTTCAGACCGGATCGCCACAGTGTAGGAATGATATGGAGGCTTTGGGGAGGCTCCAAAAGGGAGTTGGCAGGATAGGAGAGGATTAACTGCAAGGAGGGAATGCAAAACCTTGGATCATTATCACTAGACTATGGGAGTAGGAGGGGGGAATTGTCCGAAGCAAAAAAAAATGATGCGAGGTTAGATTATCCAGGCAGAGCTTTTTTACCCCCAGGGCGGATATGTCAAATGTAGGTCGGCATATATGTGAGGTGAAGGGAATACATATGGAAATATATGAGGAAAGATTTTTTAAACAGTGAGGAATGTCGGTAACGGGACCACTCTGCCAGGAGAGGTGCCTGAACTGTATATCATAGCAAAGCTTAAAATGTGTTTAGATTTACAAATGAACAATTTACAAATGTACAATTTACAATTTACAAACGATTTACAAATGTCAAAATCCTGGAACTGCAATACCTTCCTTTTCCTGCTCTGTCCATGTCTCCGAATTGGTCATAACATCGAAATTCCATTTAATAACCCATGCTGCAAGTTCACCCAACTTTTCTGGACTCTCCTGACGTTGAAATAGACATACTTCAAAGAAATTTCATGCCAGCTGGTATACTCCAGTGACATCGCACCCTTATTATGATTTCACCATTTTGAAAGGCCTGTGCACTGCAGATACAATTAAGGTTCACATCTCCTGTTGAATTAGATTATACCCTCCCAAAGACCATTAGCAAAGCCAATCCAACCCCTCAGGATATTGGTATCCCCTCCTTCCCAGGTATAGAACATCCCGTTTGTAGAGGTTCCACCTACACCAGAATGAGTCCCAATTATCCAGGTATATGAATCCTCTGTCCTGCACGGTACTTTTAGACACGTGTTGAGCTCCTCTCTTACTTCCTTCTCCTCTCCTCGCTAGAACTGGGCACGGTTAACAAACAAGGCATATCCTGTTGCGAGTTTCTTTGTAGGCCTCCGAAAAGCCTCCAACCTGCCTCTTTGAATTCCTGCCTTACATCCCCATTCCTTTCACTACGTATTCCATGAGTTCTACGTGGAGACTTAGAGATGGAGCATGTCAGTGGTAACCATGAAACTTTGGTGTGGAGTCAAATACAGATCCAGACCAAGTCAATGGCAACCTCGGTGATGTTGGCCTGTACTGACATGCAGAGGCACAGCAGGTCAGTGACAACCAAAAAGTTGTTTTTTTTCTAGAATCACATGCAGAGTCAAGGCTGAACATGGGTAACCAACGTGTGTGGGTCCACTGTCATATGTGAAGACAAAGCAGATCAATGGTATTCACAGTGTTGTCGGTCTGGAATGGTGAGTAGTTCGAGAGCAGGTCCATGGCTAACACATAGCTGCGGCTGGAGCCAAATGTTGCACAAAAAATATCATTTGCAAACACAATTCTGTGAGACTGACATCATCTGGAAATATAGTCTATGTTGTAGTCGATTCAGTGTTACAGATTTAAAGCAACGTGTACACACAGAGTTGTCAGTGGTCACTACAGTTCTGTGGTCTGGTTTCAGGTGCAAAGACACAACAGGTCAGTGCTAAAGACAACGCTGAAGATCTGGAGTCACATCCTGAACTGGATCCAGAACAAGTCAGAGTTACAAAAAGTGCTATAAGCTCCGAAATTTCAGTTGAAGACAGAGAAGATCAGTGGTAACCACAGTGCTGAAGATCTGGAGTCACACCTAATGTCCAGAGCAATTCAATGTGACCCACAGTGTGATTGGTCTGGAAATAACTGCAGAGATGGAGCAGGTCTGTAATACCCAAAAGTGCTGTGGATCTGCAGCCACTTTGAGAAACACAGCAGTTCAGTATCAGACACAGAGCTGAAGATCTGGAGTCACATGATGGGCGAGAACAGTTCAGTATGAATCACAGTGCAGTGGTTTGGATTAAAATGCAAACCCAAACCAGGTCTAACGTAATCACATTGCTTTGGGTGTGGTATCACGTTTATCGACATAATATGTCAGTGATTGCCACAATGCTACATGCCTGGGGTCACATGTTCACACAGACCTGGTCAGTGGTAACCAAAGTTCTTTGGAGTTGGAGTTACATTTAAGATCAGTGCAGGATCGTAGAATCCACGGAGATGTTGGTCTGGAGTCACGTGCTTTGACAGCACAGGTCAGTGATAACCACAGCTGTTCAGCTGTTAGGTTTCGAGAGAGATTATATCAGTGCTAACTGTAGTGCTGTGGTTCTGGACACTCATGCAGACATCGACAAGGTGAGACACAACCAAGGTGCTGTTGGCCGGGAGTTTTATGCAAAAACAGAATAGCACAGTGGGAACAAGAGCGTTGTATGTCTCGTGTCAAGCATAGAATTAGAATAGATCAGTGACAAACAGAGTGCTTCGGATGTGGAGTCACTTGCAGACACATAGAAGATTAGTGGTCAGCACTGTGTTAAGGCCTTGACTTATCTGTCAGTCCAGAATAGGTCAGACACACCGACAGGGTAAGAAGACCAGTTTTACATGTCGAGACAGCAGGTCAGTGGAAACCATAGGGTTGTGGGCCTGAGACCACATGCAAAGAATTGAACGTGAATGTTGAACTCAGGTCTGTGGGTCTGGAATGACATGCAGAGATAGAAAAGACCAATAATAAGAATAGTGTTATGGTTCTGGCGTCACACGGAATGACACAGCAGGCTGGTCTTCTTCATAATACCTTTTGTCTCACTTCACATGTCGACCCAGAGCTGGGCATCAGTAATCACAATGATTTGATCTGAAGTTACACGGAGAGACAGAATAGGTCAGTGATAACTGCATTGCTGTTGGCCAAAAGTTACACTTAAAGGTAGAACACATCTGTGGTAAACACGGTGCTGTACGTCTGGAGTGACGTGCAGAGACAGCGAAAATTAGTGTTAATACAGTGTTGTTTGCATTGAGTCACATGCAGAGACTTGGAAAAAAACGTGATAACAAAAGTGTTGTGGACCTCGAGTCACATCTAAAAATTAGAGAGCCCTGTGATAACCACAGTGCTGTGGATCTGACTTCATGTGCAGAAAAAAAGTGTTCAACGTGGATTGCAGCATCTGGAGTCACATGTATACTCAAAAAAGTTCAATAGCAACCACAATGCTATAGATCTGCATTTATATCTGTCCAGAGCAAGTCAGTTGGAACAACAATGCTGTGCATTTGCTGTTATGTGTAGAGTCAGAACATGTCAGTGGCAACTGCAACATTGTTTTATTTCAGATACGCATCAGGCGTCAGAGCAGGTCAATGAAAACCACAGTGCTGTACTTGGAGTCTTATGCCTACACAAAGCAAGTCAGTAGTAGGCATGAAAGATTCGAGAGTGTGTTGCTGAGAAAGCACAACAGGTCAGGCAGCATCTGAGGAGCAGAATAGACGTTTTGGGCATCCGCCCGTCATCTGAAAGCATGTGTCTGGGGGAAGTTATTGAGATTGTGCAAGTCAATGGAACCCACGGTGAGGTTGGGCTGGAATCATATGTAGTCCGAGTCAATGATGACAACAGCGCTGTGGATATGGATTCACACATAGAGACAGTGCAATTAATGGTAAACACAAATCATTGGACCAGGAGTCACATGTAGAGGCAGATTATGTCAGTAATGAACGCAGTGTTTCGATTCTGGCGTTACGTGTAGGTCCGTAACATGTTAGTGGTTATCACAATGCAGCGGGTGGAGTGACATGAGAGGTCAGAGCAGGTTAATGGTACGCAACTTCCTGTTTGTCTGGAGTAATCTGTAGAGACAGTACAGATTTCTAATCACCACAGTACAGTGCATCCGTGACTCACATAGAGTGCGAGTAAGTAAATTTGTACTACACTGCTGTGGGTGTGGAATCACATGAAGAAACAGAATAGGTCATTGAAGAGCGCAACACTTTGGATCTGGAGTCAGTGTATAGGAACTCCTGGTCATAGTCCACTCAGGACACTACGTCAGATGCCCCACTGAGACCTGAAAGGGTGCAGTGCTGCCGTTCTGTTGTCACGTGCAGAGACAGTTCAGGGCACTGATAATCAGAATGTTGTTGTCCAGGAGTTACATGTAGATACAGAACACATCTTCGGCAAATGCAGTGCTGTGGGTCTGGAGTCACGGAACCAGGCAGAGACAGTTAGTGCTAACCACTGTGCTATTGTTCTTGCATCACATGCAGAGACACAGAGTAAAATGATAACAAAAAGCTGTTAGCCAAAGTCACAGTTGGAGAAGGCAGCAGTTGAGTCATGACTACAAAGCTGTGAATCTTGACTCAATGTCGAGACAGAGAAGGTCAGTGGTAACTGCATTGCTGCGGTATGGAGCCACATGTAGAGACAGAAGATATCAAAATTTAAAACATAGAAACACAGAAGTTTGGCACAGGAGGAGGCCGTTCTGCCCGTCAAGACTGGTCCACCGTTCATCACGTACTTGAGTGGATGTCCAAATCAATAGTCTAATCCTGCTTTCTGCACATGTTCCCGTTTGTCCGAATTACTTCATCCAATCGACTCTTGCGTACATTCAATGTTTTCCTATCAGTCTTTTCCTGTGGAGATGAGTCCCACAGGGTCAACAATCTTTGTATGAAGAAATAGCTCCTCACCTCTGTACTCAATTGTCAATCCGAATCCTCCGACTCTGATCCATGGTTCTCGATATACCCACTACCAGGAATTTCCTATCGGAATCTATCCTGTGTAGTCCTGTTAGCTTTTTTATAAGTCTTTATGAGATGCCCCCTCATTTTGTCTGAACTCCTAAACTTACTAATATCCCATCATACGTCTGGGGGCCATCCTCGGATCAGCCTGCTCAAGCTTCGCTGTACTCCCTCGAGAGCAGAAGCATCGTTGCACAGAAAGGAATACCAAAACAGCACACAATTCTTAATCCCTTGCTCACCAGGGATAGCAGAACACTAAATTTTGGAGGGAATGAGATGAAATAAAACAGGGGTGGACATTTGCAGAAAATAATCAAGGCTGCTCAAGGATAGCTCACTTTCATATCTGGAGGATTGGGACGTGAGGACGCAGAAGTTACACTGTGATTTTGAATCACTCTGGTTAAACCTCACCTAGAATAGTGTGTGCATATCTGAGCAGCAGATGTTTCGAAGGAGATGCTGACCTTGAAGCAACTCCAAGGTATATTTGTAAAATGAATGCCTGGATTTTAGTGGTTACGTTGTGAAGAGAGATTGAAGTTATCAGCCCTGTTTTCTCTAATATTTTCAAGATTTATAGGTGACCTGATAGTAAACTTCAGGATACAAATAGGAATGGAGAGTGCGCCCAAACACAATATAATACTGCAAAACTCTGCAGTGTGGGAGCAGGCCATTTGGCATTTTTTATTTGTATTCATTCCACGATTCAATGATTTTTTTATGAAATGTGGCCTACTTTTATGAGAATACTCCACACCCAACTCATTCATTTCAACTCCTGGCTGGGCCAGAATTTATTGCCCATCCATAATGGAGAGCCAACCATATTGCCATTGTCCGAAGTCACATGCAAATCAGAGCAGTTAACGATGGCAGTTCCCTTCACTAAACGACATTTGTGTCCACAATGGATTTATGGTCATTATTAAACTCTTAATGCCAAATATAATAAGTCCACGCTGACCCTCCAAAGATCATCCCGGTCAGATTAAACTACTACCTTGCCTCAATAGCTCTGTATTTCCCATGATTTATCCACCCAATCTGAACTTTCCGGTTACTATGCACAGTGTATCTTGACCAATCCACCAAACCTGCACATCTTTGGACTGTATACGGAATAGCAGAGTATTCAGAGGAGAATTCCTTTCCCTCTACAATCTGTGTACTGTTCCATTACCCCTGGTGAGTAAACGAGTGTGAATTCCTGGTGCAATTTCTAAACATTGGTGATGTGGTGGTGAGTTCAATCAAGACATTTCAAAATGTTTAATGCAAACTGCAAGCGAAAACCTAATGTGGATAGGGGTTGGAACTCAATCGGTACAGATGGAGATGTTCGCAGATATCAGGAGAATTTTCAAAGTCCACATCGACAATGTCCCGAGAGTGCAGTCAAACCTGATTTCCTTATGCAATGCGATGGTAGTGTGTTAAACTTTGAGCCACCATGCAGCTCCGTGAAAGACTTTGAGATGAGATAAACCTTCCTGAGGCTGATATGATATGACATGATATAATATAATATAATATAATATAATATAATATAATATAATATAATATAATATAATATAATATAATATAGTATAATATAATATAATATAGTATAATATAATGTAATCTAACATAGCGTAATGTAGTATGATATAATATAATATAGTAATGTACGCTGATGTGTTCGGTTTGTATATTAATCATTGGAGTTTAAAGGAAAGAGTTTGGTGTGGAACATTCTCATAAAATTAGGCCACAATTCAGACAGAATCTCATTGAATTGTGGACTGGATGTCAGCAGCTCAATGGCCTGAATCTATATGATGCAGCAAGACTGGTCAGAAAAAAACAAAAATATGTTCCCCACGAACAGAGGAATCCAGAACCGAGAGGCTCATAGGGTAAGAGGTAAAGGATAAATATATTGGCATAAGGCAGGGAAAGTTTCTTTAGGAAGAGTTTGGGAAACCTTGGCAAACAATTGACACGAGAAGGGCCCGAGGCCAAAATGTAGGTATTCTTTAAGACGGAGTTAGACATGGTTCTTGCAGTTCAATGAATGAAAATGTATGGGGAGAAAGCATGAACAGGGAACTGAGTTGGATTACCAGCTGTGATCATATTGAATTTTGCAGCAAAGACCAAGAACAGAATGGCCTGCTCCTCCTCATAGTTTACATGCTTCTCTTTGAAACGGACAAGAAAGTGACTCATTCGTGAATAGCTTGATAACTTTGTTCCAAGCGGACAAGCAGAATGGTAATCTGTTCCGTGAACAAGGTAAATATTTATCCAGCAGAAAGCACAGTTCAAAATAACCTGCTGCGAATCAGGTGAAAAGTTCAGAACTATAAAAAGCAATTTTTCTTCATGGCCCATGAAACTCGCTGACTGGGTGCATCACTTAGTGCTGTTCTCTAGTTTTCAATATAATCAAACATATCGTTGTGGGTCTGCAGTGATATGATGCCATACTGGGGTAAGGCAACAGAATTTCTTCCATAAAGAACATGAGTGATTTGGACGGGTGTTTGCAGCAAAAGGCAATGCTTACGATTGGATCTGCTGTCATTTCGTAACTCGAGATTTTCAGAGAATCATGCGAACTTGCAGAACATATTGAGACCCATTGAATCTGCATATAATCCGGAAACAATTTCATAAATAGTTCCAAGCTCCAGCTCTCTCTCCACAACCCTCTCAAATGTGTCCATTTCAAATATATATTCCGCTTTCTTTTGAAACCGCTACTAGAATCCGCCTCCATCATTCTCCAAAGGAGCGTATTCAAAATTCTAACAACTTTCTGAGGAACGACATTTCTCCTCGCCTCACCCCTTACTTTCTTGCTCACAATCTTGGAGGGTAACCCACTTGTTACTAGCAAATCAATAAGTGGAAGCAGAATCCGTCTTCAGCCTGTGAAAATAGTTCATAATTTTGAGCACGTCGATAAGATCACCTGTGAATCCTCTCTGTTTGAAGGAGAATAGCACAATTTCCATTACCTTTCCTAATATCTAAAATCCTTCTTTAATGATCACTTACATCTCTTTTGTACATTCTGAAGGAATATACCATCCTTCCTTCCAGAGTATTGAAGAACAATAATCAAGGTTTTTCAAAAATAAAGAGAGACAAAATTTATGCTATAGTTTGCATAATGTGTTTCATTGATTTGATTTGATTTATTGTTGTCAAATGTGACTACGAACAGTGGAAACAAATTTGTTTTGTGAGCAGTAGAGACAGATCATTGCAAACACAGACATATTGGTTGCAGGGTGATTTAGAAAGAGAAAAGTACATATTGCCACACTTTGGAGTATTTTTTAAAGGAATTAGTCCCAAAACATGCAGAAGTACATAGTAAGATCAAGTGCACGCAGCATAGATTCGCGTTAGACTTTTTTGGTAATATCGTATGTGCTGGGATGTCTCACAGCTAAAAGCTCGGGTTTGTACCAGTTGTGGCTGTGACGTGTCTGTGTAATCGGCAGCTGAAATATTGTGCAATACTCTACCATCGACAGGATCATTGCTTTTAATGTTCAGTCGTGAAAGCTTGTAATAATTGAGAAGTTTTGCAGTCAGGTCTGGATAGTGGAGCAAAGCCGAAGGATGGAAAACGCTACATTGTCCAGCAGGTGGTAATGAGTTGGGGGAATGTGCTGAAAGAGGAGGGGGAGCGTAGAAAAAGATCAAAAGGTTTCGTGCCCGCTAAAAACGCAGTGGCACTTTCATTCTTTTCACTATCCAGACGTGATTGGACCTGGCAGGCCCATTATTTGTCATTCATCGATTGACTTCCTTCTTTGAGAAGATGTTGGGAGTGGGCTCTTTCGTGAAACACCGCAGTCCACATGCAGGAGACTGACTCACGGTAAACTGTTAGGGTAAGAAGTCCAGGATTTTGAACAAGCAAAATAGATGATGGCCGAGGGGTCGCACTATGATGATGATGCCATTCAACATCAAGGGCGTCTGTGAGATTCTCTCTCAGTGGGAGATCTCGGATTTTGACAGTGAGATGATTCAGTAATGGTAATGCCATCAGAGGTCAAGATCACTGAAGGAGTGAGCAGGGGGCTAACTTGGGAGGCTGTCAGAGGGGATTAAGTGACAAAGGTGTTAAATGTGAATCTGTGAGATGTTTTGAGTAATAAAACCCTTGTTCAAAGTGGTGAAATGTGGGGGTGGGAGGAAGATGGCCGGTGCCAGAAGTGAGATTTGTTTTTGCTTTTTTTCAGAAATGATACTGGGGAGTCAAATCCTGGGATGTAACTGTGCCAGATCTCTGTGCCAATCAGGATAATCCCGGCGACTCACGGCTACATCCACACTCTACGTGTTGCCAGATGAGACGAATTGCGTGATGGGTTGACGTTAGCCAAGGCAATGGCGTCCCAACTTCAGACAGCTGGCGAATTCATTTCAGCCTTTTCTGTGACAACATCTTCTCAGGTACACCAATCCCTAATACCAACACCAGGAACCCTGATTAAGAAAAACATCGTCAATCACTCGCCTGGGTAGAAATTCATGCGCATGTTTTGGTGCAGCCATAGTGATGTAGGTTGATTGCATGTATTCCGTCACTGGTGGCAGAAGGGGATTAGAGGGGAAGGAGATTTTTGGGCCTATGCGGAAGTCAGAAGGCTTTCTTTCTCTCTCTCTCCCTGTCTCTCTGTCTCTCTATCTCGCTCTCTCTAATACTGACACAGGTGTCACATTGAAAATACAGATACCACACTGGGCACAGACTGATCTCACACTGAACACACACTGATCCCACACAGATCACACTGACGCCAGACTGAACACAGCGGTGCCCAAACTGACCACACGGCCCCACAGTGAACACAGACACTCCCACACTGAATATGCAGACCAGACTCTCAATGCACACTGGCCCCGATGGAAACACAGATCCCAAAGAGAAGACAGGGACCGCAGAATGAAAACACAGACGCCACTCTGAGCACATAGAACCCACACTGAACACAAATACATTATTCTGAATGCACAGACCCAATACTGACCATGCGGACCCACATTTAATGCAAACTGATCCTACGTCTAACATACTGAATCAACTCTGAATACGCTGCCTCCACACTGAAGGCACAGACAACAATCAAAACACATAGGCCCCACAGTGACCCCAAATTGACCACACAGACCCACCCTGTCACAAACCAATCTCCAACTCTGAAGTCACTCAAATTGTAATTAGCCTTCCTAATATTGCAACCAAACTCGTTAGCCTCATAGTTCTCTAAATTACACCAAATCTGCTGATCATTTTCCCACTCAGACTATGTGTGTGCATCTCTGTGTGCCTCGTTATTTACCTGTCTACGTCTCTTGCTTTAGATTAGCATGTGTGTCTGCTTTTGAGTGTTTGTCGCGACTTATAGTGTCTGTCAGTGTTTCTGTGTGTGTCCTTGTCAGTGTTTGTTCCTGTGCGTGTGCGTGCATCTGGGGCTGCTGATGTACATGTTTACTCTCGGTGTATTCATTTCTTGCCGCGGTTCTCTGGGCATTTTTGTCTGCGTCTATTTGCATATATTTGGGTGTGTGCACACTTGTATGTATTCATTTGCATTCTAGTGTGTATCCACGTTTGTGTGCATCTCTTTTATTCATCTTTGGTCCAAGGGATTTTTGCTCTTTTGAAAATAAATCCATGAGTGTATGGATCAACGCCTCTCTCTTGCTCTTTCTCTCTCTTGCTCTTCTCTCTCTCTCTCTCTCTCTCTCTCTCTCTCTCTCTCTCTCTCTCTCTCTTCCTCTCGTTCGTGTTAAAGGAGATGCAATACCACAATCTGCTCGCCACCCCACGTCACTGCACATGAACCAGGTTTCTTTTTTGAGAAGGCATCAAAGCCTATGAATCTGTTAGGTTTCACTGTTAGCAGGTACAAACATACAATACAGAAACTGGTCCTTCAAAAGACGAGTTTGTGACGTTAAAGTAAATTCAACGCTTCTCCTTTACTTGAACATTTTCCTCCATTCCTTCCATATTTATATGCCTATCGAAATGTTCCTGAAAGTCCTCTATCATATCTGGATCCACGATCACCACTGACAGTGCATTACAGATTCATAGCACCGCCTGTGGATACAAAAACTTGCTCCTCACATTCCTTTGATATTTCCCTCTTTTACCTTAGATGCATGCTCCCTAGTTTTAGACATTTCAACTCAGCGAAAATGATTCTGACCGTCAACCTTTTCGATGCATGTCATGATTTATTTTTTCAAATTCTATTCTCTGCCACTGCAGAGTTTGATTTTCTGGAGTCACTTTGTAGCTCGTGCCCTCTTATCCAGGTAGCAGCCTGGTAAAACTCTTGTACACTCTTTCAATAGTTTCCAATTCTCTCCTGTAAACGTATTGCCCAGAAATGAACGCGTTGCCTGACCAATGCCTTATCAAGTTGCAACGTGATCCCTTTCTATTGTGTTAAATTTCCTGAACATGGATTCTGAATTATAGAACAGTCCAGCACAGGCCATTTGGTCCTCGATGTTTGGTCGGCCTTTTCGTTAAAGCCCTACAGTGTGCAAACAGGCCATTCAACCCAACAAGAACACACCGACCCTCTGAAGATCAGCCAGCCCAGGGCAATTCCATTACCTCCCCTCCACCCCCCTCCACCCCCCACCCCACACCCAGACTAATGTACTTAACTTGCACATTCTTGAATATTCTGGGCAACTTAGCATGGCCAATTCAACGAAACTGCACATCTTTGGACTGAGGGAGGAAACCGGAAAAAAAACCATGCAGCTTCGGGGAGAACGTGCCATCTCCAGGCAGACAGCTGATCCCTGGAGCTGTGAGGCATTAATACTAACTACGGTACCAACGTGCCGCCCTTTTGTCACACTGTCAGATCAGACTATCTTAAATACCATTCATGTACTGGCACACATTCCACGTCTGCCCCCCCCCCCCCCCGACTAAAGTGACGTCTTCCCTGAACCTCCGATTATCTTGGAACTGTGACTCCTTGTAATAACCATTTCCACACTGGAAAAACGTCTGGTTATCCAATCTACCTATGGTTTGGTGATGCTGGATTTTAACTGGTTTGTGACAAAGTTAGAAATCACACAGCAGCAGGTGATAGTCCAACATGTTTAATTGGAAGCACTTGTTTTCGGAGCGATGCTCCTTCATCAGGTGTTTGTGGAGTATATGACTCTAAGAAACAGAATTTATAGCAAAAGCTTACAGTGTGGTGTAACTGAAATTATAGACTGAAAAATACCTTGATTGTTTGTTCAGTCTCTCATGTGTTACAATGACCATATTAGTTTCATTTGTTTCATATGAAAATGGAAATACCTTTTTTTAAAAGTTAAATTCGCCTGTAAAATTTGACAATTGGTGACTGCCCAGATAATGTCTTGAAGGTGTTAGTCCCTTTGTGCGCTGCTGTCTGTGCCATAATGTTTAGGCTGTTTCTAATCTTAAAAAAAAATTCACAGGATCGTACAAGGATTCATGCAGTTGTTGAGCAAAGTACCATACAAGTCTGCAAGTACAAATTCATCCCACAAACGTATGTGTGTATGTGTGTGCGTGTGTGTGTGTCGATGTGCGTGTGTGGGTGGGGGGGGTGGTTATTGAGTATCTGTGAGAGAGAGAGTATGCGTGTGTGTGTGAGTGTAGAGGGCCCTAAGTCTGTGAGAGTGTACATGTGTGAGTGTGGGAAAGTGTGTTCCTTGTTCAACCTCTGTGTGTGTGTGTGTGTCTATGTGTGTGTAATAATGTCAGTGTGTGTATATAGTGCAATGGGGGTCACCTGTAGTATGACATGAACCAAGATTCGGAATGAGGACATCACTATGAGTAGTGAACTTGGCTATCAGCCTCTGCTCGGCCACCTTTCGCTGTTGCCTGTCTTGAAGTCCGCCTTGGAGGATGCTCACCAAAAAGTCCGAGGTCGAATGTCGCGGACGGCTAAATTGTTTTCCACATGGGAGTGAACACTCCTGTCTGTTGATTGTTGTTTGGTGCACATTCTTCCATTGCTCTACCCTCCGCTCAGTTTCACCAATGTGCCATGCCTCAGCGCATCCTTGCCTGCAGCGCATGAGATAGAGAAAAATGGCTGAGTCGCATGAGTAGCTGCCACGTATATAGTGGGAGGTGTCCTCACGTGTAATGGTGGCATCCATAACCACACTCCGACACGTCATGTTATATTCACTGTTACAGGGTTGTATGGAGTTGTGCTAAAATCCAGACAGATTGCTGTGAACATTGATGTGTTTGGGGTTTGGTGGTTTGTTTAAAAGCGGGTAGTGCAGGGAAAGGGAAGGTATTGGCGCGGTCTCATCCTCACCGCTGATATGTTGCAGGTCGCGAAAAATCATGGCGGAGTTTTACGGCTCCTGGGATGTGCTTTACAACGAAGGGTGCCCTGTCGGTTGCAGCACGTGTCTGTCTCGTGAGGAGGTAATTGCGATACCTTCTTGTGGCATATTGGAACCGATAATCGATGAGTTGAGCATCATACCCCATTCTTATGAGGGCCTTCCTGAGTACATGCAGGTGCCCGTCGCGTTCTGATCAGGTCCGGTGTATGCATAGGGCTTGCTCGTAGGGGATGGCTGTTTTGATCTGTTTAGGTGGAAGCAGGAGAAGTGTAGCATTGTGAGTTTATCTGTGGGTTTGCGGAAGAATAAGACCCATCCTTCAATGAGATGAATGTAGTGATCAGTCCATGGTGAAATGAGACTTGTTGATATCACTGTGTAGCTTTATCAGTTACTCCTCTTTATGTGTGAAGAAGAAGAAAATGTCGTCTATGTACCTGGTGCATGATGTCGGTTGGAGGTCCTGCGCAGAGAAGAAGTCTTGTTCAAACTTGTGTATGAAAATGTTGGCAAATTGGGATGCACATTTGGTCCGCATTGCTGTTCTGTGCGTCTGGATGAGGAACTGGTTGTCGAGGATTAAAGTGTTGTGATCATGGCAATAGTGTATGAGTTGTACGACGGTGTTTGGAGAGTGACAGTTGTTGCTATTGAGTACTGAGAATGTTGCCATTGTGGGTATGCTGATGTAGAATGCTGAAACGTTAATTGTGAAGAGGAATGCTCCCGGTTTGACTGGTCCATGGGTGCTGAGTTTTGGAAAGAAATCTGTCGTGTCACGACAGAAGCTGGGGAATCCCCTGTACAGTGGGTTTCAAGATGCTTCGACATAGCCAGAGAGGTTCTCACACAGGGTCCCTTTGCCTAATACGATGGGCTGTCCTGGTGTATTGGCTTTGAGCATCTTTGGAATGCAGCAGAAATGATGCTCCATATGCCTGGGAACGTAGGGCTAGAATGCTATGTTCTAATAATAAGGGGTAGGTCATTTAGGACTGAGATGAGAATAAATTATGTCAGTCAGAGAATGAAGAGCTTGTGGAATTATCCACAACAGGAAACTTTTGCGATCGAAACATTGAATACATTCAAGATATATATAACTACTTTAACTGAAAAAAATAGCAAACCATATTCAGATAATGCAGGATCACAGTACTGATTTGGCTGGTCAGCGATGGAAATTTGTATTGTTAGAGCACGCCCAGGAGGCTACATGGCCCACTCCTGCTCCGATATCCCCGATTTCTGTGCTTCCAAGATACAGCACATTTATTTTTATGTCTATTACAGTGTCTGTCACTCAAGTATCAGTAATTTGTTGGGGTTTTTTGCGTTCTTAAAATAAAAAAAATGCTAAGCTCTTATTAGAATTTGGAGTGAGTTTATTTTATTGCCTGATTTTTCGGTTACTCACATTAAATAAAAGTCGCACCGGAGCTTGGTACAGACTTCACTCCAGTGTTCATTACATCAGGTAATATTTAACATGTTAGGTCATGCTTATGTTTAATATTTAACATACTTACGAAACTGCATTAATTCCAAGTTAATCCTTTCTGCCAGAGTCTGGAAAGAAAGTGGTTTTCTTGCTTAATGAATCAAGTAGCTTCATAGACATTGGAAATGGTCTGCAATCCAAAATAAAAAAAATTCTTGTGAATTCCTCTCTGTGTCGAATACAGTGGCATCTATTGGTGAAAACAATTAAATTCGACGATAAATGACTTTTAGGCTGCCCTTTTTTTTGTTACAAATAAATGCCAATCGTGGATTATCTTTTTTTTTGATACTGTTATTTTATATGTCGAGTGATTACGATGCACAAATGTACTTTAGATTTTTGGTGGCCCATTGAACCTGTTCGTAGTTGGCGCAATTTTTGCTGTATGCAATCTTAGTACACTGATCGATATCCTTTGAAAAAATATTTTATTCTGTTATACGAAAGTGTGACACAGAGCAAGTTAAGTTCAGATTCATCGTGCAAGCGATTTG
This sequence comes from Chiloscyllium punctatum, assembly GCF_047496795.1. Classification (NCBI taxonomy): domain Eukaryota; kingdom Metazoa; phylum Chordata; class Chondrichthyes; order Orectolobiformes; family Hemiscylliidae; genus Chiloscyllium; species Chiloscyllium punctatum. The sequence continues at coordinate 27,061,133 of NC_092789.1, read as the reverse complement.
ATGTTTCGTTTCCACTGATGCAAGCATTCAATCTGTAATATATCTGTTTCTACATAGAATGTAGGTGCACAATATGAAAGTGAGAATAATCTTCCGATGATTAAGGCAAGATGTGTTATGTTATATCTACGGTTGTTTGTGTACAGCATCTGGCATTTACCTTAATCATTATCCACGTTTAATAGTAGGCTGTGCATATAACATGGGCTAACCATAAAGATGCAGTTTGTTTTTATTTTCATTCACTATGACTTTCTCTCCCTGAGTGCTTCTGCTGTAAATAAGGTGCAGATGACATTCCTGAAGAGTATTGAGTAGGCACACAGAGTAAATATTATGTCGTCTCTGTAATGGACAGTAAGAAATAATGAAAGTTAATTCTCTTCAGAGAATTATTTGGTAATCGTAGCCACGTGACACCTAACAGGAGCCTTGGAGAAAGTCTCTGACTTTAGACCTTTTCAGATTTAAAACAATGTATTAGATGCAATCATATTTCTATTCACCACCATCTCTGTTTTCTTCCTTGTGTTAAATTGCATTCAACAATTTTCATTTTCCTCTGCGTGTAAAAGAGAATAAAACGAAATGTGCTGCAAAGTTGATTTCTTCAGCAAGAACATTGCTACATCGCTATTTAGTTTTGGTTCTTTCCTTTCCTGCCAAATCAAAACTTCTCAGAAAGTACAATTCCCAGAAATAAGATCAGAGAATGATTATTTCAATAAATCATGGAAATCAAGTGATATTCAGTCTACTGCAGTAATTTTCATTTATGCACTGTCCTGTTTCTTCCAGTTGAATATTTTTAGTTTTGTTGACTAAAGCGTTTTACACTTCTGCACTTCAAATGGATTATCAGATATATCCAGTTCCATAATGCTTTTTATATGCTTCTATCCCAATTTTTTGGCTGTCACTTCTGAAATTGTTTAAAATATGTGATGAGCATCAATGTTGACCAGTGAACTGACAGATTCTGGTCAGTGTCATAACCGGTACAGAACCTAAACATTGTGTTTCTTCTTACCTGTACCTCTTCAATATTATTCGTCATTGTATCACGTCCTGTGAAATTATGTGCATTTGACAATGTAGCTTATGTTCAAAGACTGTATTTCACATTTTTCTTTCCATTTATCCCCTCATTGGTTCCCAGCGTCCATCCCTACATGAGAACCCTTATTCATAAGATTATTTTTACTTCAGAAATGACTCAAAATCTGGGAAACAGACCTGTGAAACAGTAAGTGCTGACAAATTTCCATCCAAAAAATCAAATAATGATAGATGTTAATGACTTATCTCATTCAATTCAGTTGTGGAGTATATCATGAAAACATAGATCTGATTATTCTGTAGCGATTGTTGTTTTTTTGTAATCATATTCAATGATGCTTTCTTTGTGGCAGCAGTCAAAATCAATGACAACGTTCTACGATATTTCTTTCAGTTACAATAGTGGCGATCATAATTCTGTAAGGCGGGAATTGTGGCCTCTGTAAATGCATCACGTTCTACTTGTTGGCAATGTCAGCAGCAGATCTATCACTGAAAATTTTCAATGTCCCACTGAAAAGGATTGACAATATTCTTTTTCCTGTTACATTTCTGTACTTCACTCCTCTGTGTGCAGTTAGAATTGTTCTGTTCCTTATAAACATGGACTGGTCTGTTTGGTTCACGGTTATTTCCACATTTGATCGGTTTACAGTCATTTGTTGTCAGAAACTGAAGTCAAGATACTGCAACATGAGAATGCAGACATCGGTTGTTGATGCTGTGAGAGTTGTCAACTGTTTAAGCTCAATTCCCTGGTACTTTTAATTTTGTCTGCTTTTGTTACTAATAATGTACCATGGTTTTGTATGTTAGCACCAGAATATTATACTGCGTTAGTCTGGACAATCTATGAGTAGATGCATAGTATTATTGCACCTTTACTTCCAATTATATTGATTCTTTTGTTCAACATTCTCACTGTCAGGAATGTAATTGTTACCAATAGAGTCGGCCTGCGTCTTCAGGACCGTACAAAAATAGACGGTAGAATCGATACTGAAATTGTGATCCATAGAAAATCCTTAATTTTGCTCTTCATTTTATCTGCTAATTTCATGTTGTTGTGGATGACAAATATAGCACATTCTTTGGCTGGCAAAATGTTATTATAAGTATGAAGACAAGACATGTAATCATCCAATATTTATCTTTCAAGAAATTGGATTCATGCTGCGACTTCTGAGTTATTGTACAAACACATGTATTTATGCACTGACCCAGAGAAATTCAGTGAGGAGTGAAAGAATGGACTGAAATATTCTATTGATGTACTTGCTACACTATGTAAATAAACAAAGTGATTTGATCTGAAATTGGACTTCTTACTGTCTTCCAGAAAAAAAACAATATTTTAATATTTTGTTCTGAAGTGTCCACTGTGCATATCCAAAAATCCTTGGAGGCGACAGATAGAAAAGGACTTTAAGAAGGTTCATGAGCCAATTGCTTTTATCAGCTGTGCCATCCATTATAACAGCAGGCAGCTGACGTTGAAGATGAATTGGACTTTAGTTCGGCCACAGCTGGCGCACTGTTTGCATCTGGGTGGAAGTGATTGCACTGAGGGCATGCAGTGCAGATTGATCAGGGTGTTCTGGGATCTCTGCAGTATGGAAAAGTGCTCTTCAGTCTAACAAGTTCACACCTATTCTCTGTAGCATAAATACAGAAACACACCCATTCCCATATTTTATTATCTGATATTTACCAGTGACTAATGCATGGAGCCTTCATATCCCTTAACACTGTGGGCAATTTAGCATTGCCATTTCACTGAACCTGGACTTTGTTTTGGATTGTGAGAAGAAACTGGCGCAAACACGGGGCGAATGCGCAAACTCCACACAGAAAGTCGATCAATGCTGGAATTGAAACCATGTAGCTGGTACTGTGAGGTAGTGATGCTATCGACGGAGTCAGCCTGCCACTCCATGTTGGGGAAGATGAGAATTTCAGCTTTGAAAGGAGATTGGATAAGCTCGGGTTGTTTTTTTTTGTAAATAGACAAAAATTAAGGGGGAAAACATTTGTGCGGTATAACATGATGAACAGCCTGGACAGAATACATAGAAAACAGCTGTTGCCTGTAGTCTGGTCAATAACACGGGGGCATGCATATATGGAGAAAGTCAGAGGTTTAACTGGGATTTGAGAAGTTAGGTGATGCACGATATTCGCAATTTATAAAATATATTTTGGTTTTTTCTTAAAATTACGTAAAGTTCAAAGCAATGTGCCAAAAGGGAAATGGAATTAATGTCAACTTAGAGTTGTTATGCCGATGCAGACTCGATGGGCCGAAACACTTCTTCTAATCCGGGTAGTTTTACGATACTACATCAGTGTGCACACTTTTGGAAAGGGAAATTTATGCCATGGTTATATTGTATTCCACTCCAAATTGTTTTCAATTGGTTCATTCTGTAACGGCATTCTTCAGATTTAACTCTCCGACTCTCATTGGTTTGTGAATCCCCACTGGAGTGGAAAATTAACATTTACTCTGAAATCTGAAAGGGAATGTTTTTATAAATTAAATGTTTTGCTGAATCTTGCAGTTGAGGATACAGCTTGGCTTTATTGAACTTTGCAAACATTCAGCCTGATCCTGCGAACAGTCGAATTCGGCAAAAAGGCTCAGAAAAACAGAAAGACAGTAAGCAATTATACACACAGCAAGAGGATGGGAAACTAAGAGCTCGAATGTTTCCCAGCTCTTGGCCTTGACCGTGTAATAACAATAGTAAAAAAAAGTATATGTGAAATTTGTTCAGGGCCCTTACACAAGGCGTTTTTGTCAAGTGTATTAGTCCCCTGCATGCAGAGGTTAAAATAAAGGTTTTTCTCTGCTCTTGCTGGCAGTTGAGTCGAGTCAATTTAATTTCGACGACACCAACAAATATCACCCTTTCATTAACTTCTTGGATAACACTTGGTGCACATCTTTTTTGCGAGTGTTATACTTTCTCCGATGAAAATCGTTTGAAACGTCATCAGGTATTTTACTGATCCTTCAGAATTGCGCAGTGTTGCCGTGTTCCTCTATGTATTTCTACATCAGAATTTTTCTGGGCCGCAGCTGGCAGGTTACCCTAACCCACGTGAGCTGGAACCCTGAAACTAACCCAAAAATCTCAGTCACTGCTGACAGTTTATTTTCTGCTCACCAACATTTAATTGACGAGACTGAATTGCGATTCTTCAAAAGAAAATCCTTCAAACTCTCGATCCAGGATCTTAGAGTGAGTGCAACCTGAACATCTGAAACACGAAGTGTCGACGAAGATGTAATAGACACTGTGTTGAGCATGGTATCTAGTGCTGAAAAATATGTTGCTGGAAAAGCGCAGCAGATCAGGCAGCATCTGGTGGAAAGGTTTACTTGGTCAAGTCTCTGGTTTCTGAAACATTAATGGGTCAGTGAGCAAATAAGTTTTCCGAACGTTTTGAGTCATAGAGTGGTCCAGCACATAAAAAAACTCATTCGATCTAACCAAGCATGTTCTGAAACTAAACTAGTCCCACCTGCCTCCGCTTGGCCCATATCCCTTCAAACCTTTCTTACTCATATATTAATCCAAATGTTATTTTAAACTTGGCAAGTTAATTGGCATCCATCACTTCCTCCAGTCCTTCATTCCACACAGGAAACTCTCCCTTTGTAAACCATGCTGTTCATCACGTCGTTATTAAATCTTGCTCTTCTCATGTCAAAAACGTTTAATACTATACGTGAAATCTTGAAAAGTGGATGAGTAGCCTGTGATTTCCAGGTGCAAGCTATTTGATCTGGTCACGTCAATTAGCTGCTTGTGCTCGTGATATGGTTGAGTTATGGAAGTGAGTAATTGTGTATTGTACATCAGCGTGAACATGATTGAAGGATTGAAAGTTATAGTTATTGGAAGGTCTGAGTGATTTTGAGAAATTGGAGATTGAAATATCATGCTGGATGTGTAGTATCTCTGTGTAGGTACGTCTAGTTAGCCTTGAAAACTGGTCATTGTGACAGATGTCTGTGGTCTGCAGAAGTCAAAGAGTCAGCCGCACTATAAGGGTAAATGGACATTGCAGCTTTTCATAGGAACACGTTGCATTTTAGCGTCATTGAGTAATCGAGTATTCATTCGTTCTCTTAGTGTAGTATTCATGTCAGGTAGATGAGATTTCAATTCTCAATCTAGCAGAACATCAATCAGGTAGGTTGTCGTTTGCATTTCAGTGTAGTTCTCTCAGCAAAAAACAATTTTGCAAATCCGATATTGACGTGTGCAATGTTTCCAAGGTAGAACTGCAATTACACCTTATGCATTGACAGTAAGTCCATAATGGGCATTTCTGGAAAATATAGGCTCACTGTTCCTTCACGGACAATCTAATCGATTACTAGAGGTTTGGCTTCTTTGCAGGTGTTGACATGTTCAATTTTTCATTGAACTCACTCTTTCCAAGGCGGATTCTGAAGTTATCAACATTTCTTTGCAACTGACGACACGACAGGTGATAAAAAGCAGATATCATCGAAGACTGGAAATGGCAGCTAATTTGCCCCACTAAGTGAAAACTAAACAGTGACCTGGCAGACATTTTCTTGCTTAGAAAACGTGTTCATTGTTCAATTAGATATTGCAAGATTTCGTGACATGTCAAAATCTACAGCAATAGACGTTCTTCCTATTTTCTCAATAATGTGTCTAATATTCCTATGCAGTATATTTTATGCATGAATTGCTCATCCAATTAATGTACATAAGCAAAAGTGAGGACTGCAGATTAGAGTCAATTGTGAGGTGATGGAAAAACACAGCAGGTCAGGTAGCATCCCAGGAGCAGAAAAATTGACGTTTCGGGCAAACGGCCTTCAGACCTTCATGCGACTGAGAAACTCGGGAATGTAGAGATAAATGAGAGGGGGCAAGTTAGCTGAGAGTGCAATATGTGGACGGAGGTGGGAGTGCAGGTGATCGGTCGGAGGTAATGGTGGAGTGGATAGTTACGAAGGAAGATGGACACATGGGAGCGCCTATGAGGGCGGTGCTGAGCTGGAAGGTTTTAACTGAGATAAGGTGGGGGAGGGAAAATGAGGAAACTGTTGAAATCCACGTGGATACCAAGGGGTTGGAAGGTCCCGCAATGGGAGATGAGGCTTATTTCTTCCGGACTTCGCGTGGTAAGGGAGTGGCGATGCCTTTGGTGGAGTGGAAAGGGGAGTTGAAGTGTTCGGCCAGGGGGCAGTGGGTTGGTAGATGTAGATTTCCATAAGATGCTCTCTGAACCATTCTGCGAGTAGGCATCCTATCTCGCAATGTTTTGCAGACCGCATGGGAAGCAACTGACACAGTACATGATATGTGTGTAAGTGCAGGTGAAGCTTTGATGGATATGAAAGGCAACTTCAGGGCCTTGGACGGACTGAGTGGGGTGGTCTGGGCGCAGGCTGTGCGATTCCTGCAGTGGCGAGGAAAGTGCTGGGCGGGGAGCGTGGCATAGTCCTGACATTGTAGTCGTTAGGGAATCGTCTTTCCAGAAAGTGGATGGGGTAGGGAGGGAAATGTGTCTCTGGTGGAGCGGTCCATTCGTACGTGGCTGAAATGGCGGAGGATGATGCGCTGATATATGGATGTTGGTCGGGTGACTACATAGGATCAATCCTATTATAAGAAATATTAATATGTTATCACGAGTATCGAAAAAAGGAGCAGTTGGGCAAATACCACAAAACTAATTGCCATTCGACAGTACAAACAGCCCTCAGCACACGAAAGAAATGTTGGCTCTCACAGTCATCAATGACAAAGACATAAGAATCGACGGTGAAAACTGGATTCCTGACAGATTGACAGAGGTGGCAAAGAACGTTCCAGAGGACACGTAACCTGGTGGTAATTTTGAGACAATAAATGTTGATCTTTTTTGGTATATGAGTGGGACCTGTTTTTTTTACTGGAGCAGCATACCATTGCAAAATTATTTTTTCAGGACTACTTAGCAGTTCAATGTTTTGTTTATACTTTAGTTAATTCTGTTACTGATGCAGTTCGATAACTAAATTGTTGCTCCTTTATTATCAATTGAGAGTAACGGATTTATTTTATGTAATCACTTGCAATTAACATATTCAATTTTTACAAAACCTTTTACAGATTCTCTTTGAGTGTTTTTGCGTTATTTGTCAGAGGGAGAGGTGTCAATCTCTAACTGATAATAAAACCTTCCTTGAGAAATATTTACTTGTCTCAAAAAACTGAATCGCTTGAAAGAAACATAGCGGATGTTAGGTGACATAGTTTGAAATGACAATATTATTTGGCCTGCCAACAATATTAATAGCCTGTGAATCCAATCTAAAGCCAATCTTACTTATATTAGTCCATTTTCATGGTTCTGCTTTTGAAATGACCATTTAAATGCACCAAATATTGACGGGTGTCCTCCTGTTGCAGAGCTTTCCACGCCCCTAATGCACTGATTGACGAAACTCCCTCAGACATCTGTCCGACATCTACCATTGTTCAATTTAAATCTATTTCACCTCGTGCTTGCCATCACCATCCGATGAAATAAAGAAGGCTCTCACTGTCCTCCCGACCTAATCCTCTGATTATTGAATGTTTCTCAGTTTAGTAACCGCTGAACTTTCTTCTCTCGAACGAAAACAGTTTTAAATCCCTCAGTCTTTCCTCTTAAGACCTTACTTCCTGGTGAGGCAACGCTTTCCAAAGATATCACATCCTTTCTATAATGCAGTGAACCGAACATTATTCAATTCTCCACTGCGGCTGCACCAGGATTTTGTGCAATTTCAAGGTCATCTCATAGCTCTGAAACTCAATCTCTCTACCAATGAAAGCTCACATACTGTCACATACTGTGTGGCTTCATATCAAACCTTTTAAACTGGGTGGCAAGTTACAGGGATATTTATATATATATGGACATATCAATGTTTATATATGGACATCGAGATCCTTTTGCTCATCTACACGCTCAAGGATTTCACCATTCACCCAGTAATCGGCATTTGTGTTGCTTCTTAAAACGTGAAGCCTCTCATACATTTCTGCATTAAATTCCTGTGCTACCTCTCAGCCCAGCTCTGCAGCTGATCTTTGCCCTCTATAACCTATCCATAACTGCAGAAATATCAGTGTCATTTACAAATTTACGGACACATGCTCCTACGCCATTATACAGACATTTTATCAACTGATGCACAACAGTGTCCCCAGAGCAGATCCTTGAGGTACACCACTAGTCACTGAACACCAGGGTGAAAATTTCGCATCAGTCACCAACCTCTGTCTTCTTTCAGCTATCCAACTTCTGATCCAAACAGCGAAATGAATCTTAATCTCATGTCTCCATATTTAAGGCAACAGCCTACCATGGAGAAACTTATCAAACGCCTTACTTTATTAGCACATACACATCTTCACTCTCATAGACCTGTTTGGTCATCTTCTCAAAGAATTGAAAAAGATCTTTCAGGCAGCACCCACCCTTCACAAAATCGTATCTTCTATCCATAATCAACGTATTCCTTACTGGATGATAATAAACTTTGTATATTCTCAGCCTTTCCAACACATTACATACAACCAGCGAAAAGCTCACTGGACTCCAATTACGAAGTGGGTCTCTAATTCCCTTCTTTAACAACGGGGCAACATATGCTATCCTCGAATCTTGTTGCACTTTTCCAAAAGACAATAACGACCGAAAGATCAAAGCCAAGTGCTCTGCAATCTCCTCTGCTGGGAATCCTTGGATAGAGTCCATTCAGCCGAGTGGACTTTTCCATTTCACACTTGGCAGAATTTCTAAGACCTCCTCTTTGTTCAGTTCAAAAATGACTAATCTAGTTGCCCATATCTCAGTATTGTCCACAATGACATTGTCATTTTCCAGTGTGAATACTGAAGAAAGATATTCAATTATCACTTCTCCCTTCTTCTGGACTTCATGCAACTCTTCCCACTCGTATCGTTGATTGGCCCTAATCTTAACCCAGTCATTCTTTTTTTTTCCTGACAGACTGACAAAAAGCTTAAGGGTTTTCCTTGATCCAACCTGCCAACGATTTCTAACGTACTGCGCAGGCTCTTCTTAGGTCATTCTTTAGGTGTTTCCCGGCTAATGCCTTACTCTCAAGCGCCTGAACTGAGCCGACATGTCTGGTTCTTCCATTTTCCTTGTCCATGCTTTGACAAGTGATTCATTTCTTTAGTGTACCACGGCTCCTTCGTTCGACAACACATTCTTGCCTGACAGTTGAATTCTTATCAAGGACACGACATAGCTGCTCTAAAGTAAGATCGCCAGTTCAATTTTGGGCACCGTCTGCAGTATCCTTCCCCATCCGATGCATCCAAAATTTTGCCGAATCGCATCATAATTGCCTTTCCCCAGCTATGCCTTTTCATTGCAAAAGTAAACATAACCGACTTGTGATCATTACCAACAAAGTCCTCACCTACATTCAAAACAAACAGCTGGCCGTGTTCATTAGCCAGTACCAAATCCAAAGTGGCAACCCCCATTTTTGGCGTGTCCGCATACTCCGTCAGGAAGCCCTACTGCACGCATTGGACAAAATAGACCCGTCGAAAGTACTGGAACTAGAGTATTTCCAGTCAATATTGGGAAGGTTAAAGCCCCCATAACAACTACCCAGTTACTCTAGCTCCTATTCCGAACCAACTTTGCTCACCTTTCCTCTACTTTGCTGGAACCATTTAGAGGCCTGAGGAAACCCGCAAAAGTGTGACCTCCCCTTTCTTGTTTATAGCCTCAGCCCATAATACCTCAGTTGTCGAGTCCTCAATGTCCTTTTCGCCTCCGTACTTCTGACCTTGACTAAAAATGTCATACCTCACCATCATTAGCCATATTTCTCGTTCTTATTGAAACATCCACACCCCAAAACTTTCAGCAACGATGCCCTGTCCCTGCTCTATCCATGTCTCCAAAATGACCACAACATCGAAATCCCACGTGCCTACCCGTGCTGCAAATTCACCCACCTTCTTTCGTTTGCTCCTGCCTTTGGAGTAGACACTCTTCAAACTACCTTTCTGCTTCCCTGTGCACTCTTGTGACTCTGAAAATATACCTCACTACTCTGAAACTCTTGGACATGGAGCTTCAATTTGGGTTCCCATCTGTTGGCTCAATTAGTTTGAATGATCCAGAAGAATTACCTCGTTCCCCCCAATTCTCAGGATATTAGTAAATTCTTAAAGTTGATTTTTAGATCATCCTGTTTTTAAAAGTCGCAACTATCCCAGAATGAGCCGCAATTATCCCCTCCCTCCTGCACTATCTCTTTGCCATGTGTTTATCGCCTCTCTCACTATTCCATGCACCGTTAGCAAATGGACGGGTAACAAAACAGAAGTACCAACTCTGATTGTTCTTGCTCTGATCTTCTACACTAGCTCTCTGAATATCTGTTTTAAACATTCATCCCTTTTGCTACCCATGTCGTTGGTGCCTATTTGGTCCACGTCATGGGTCTGCTTTCCCTCCCGCTTAAGGATCCCAAAATCAAATCCGAGACATCACGAACCCTGGCCCCTGGGAGCCAACACACCAACAAGTAGTCTCTCTCGTTCTCAAAGATCCTCGTATCTGTCCCCTAAATATGGAATCACCATTGATTAAAGCTCTGCTCCTCAACCCTTTCCCTTCTGAGCGACATGGATAGAGTCTGTGCCAGACATCTGGATCACATGGCTTACACCTGTTAAGACGTCATCCCAAACAGTATCCAAAACTGTATACTTATTATTGAGAGCAACAGTCACATGAGTGCTCTGCACTGCCTGCGTGTTACCTTTCTATCCCCTGAATATTACCCAACTATCTTTTTCTTTTACTTGACTTGTGACTACCTCTCTTTAAATTCTCTCAATTACTCCTTGAGCATCTCTATTGATCCCAAGTACATCCAGACCCAGTTCCATTTCTCTAATGCTGATTTTAAAGAGCTGGAATTGAATGCATTTCCCGCAGACGAAGTCAGCCGAGACACGAGTGCTGAATCTTCCCTCCCACATTCTGCAGGAAAAAATATTCAACTGCCTTATCCTCCATTCCACCTCTTCTAAATACGCGGAGAGACTATTGAAAAATAAAACAAAAGTGAAAGCAAGCAGTGTATTCAAAATTTTGTAGCGTTATGGAGCCATAGCGTCAGGGCGTCGTACAATTTTACAGCATGGAGACAGGGCCTTCTGTTCAAACTGCTCCTAGCTGACAAAAGTGTCACTTCTCAGTAACCCCATTTCCCTGCACATGGCTCATATGTTTCTAAACCGCTCCGACTGATGTACTTATACAAATGTCTTTTAAACCTTCATAATGAAGGTACCTCAAACCCTTCCACGTGCTGCTCAGACCATATGCGTCCCACCACCTGTATAAAAAGTTACTGCAAGCATTTCCTTTTATTCTGATCTTCCTGCCCTTAATACTGTCTTGTTCTCCCTTCCCTAATCCTGGCAAAGAAGACTGACTTCATTAATCTACCCATGCCTCTGACAGAATCATGGAGGCATCGAGATGTATAGCACAGGAATAGATCATTCGACCAATTCGTTGTGCCGACCAGATATCCTAACCTAATCTAGTCCCATTTACCAGGAGTTGGCCGATATCGCTCTAATCTCCTCCTAATCATATACCAATCCAGATGCCTTTTAAATGCTTGCAATCACACCAGCGTTCACCACTTCTTCTAGCAGCTTACTCCTTCATGATGTGATATATGTGTAGAAGATCCCACCTGAGCATCTGACAGTGTCAAGAAAAAATGTCCTTGCTTATCCAACGTCTCGCTCTAAGTCCGAACCTTAAGTTTGGCAAAACCCTTGAAAATTTCTTTTGTACTCGTTCCGCTTTAGTAGCATCCTTACTAAAAAACAACTTTCCAAGTGCGGCCTTACCAACCTCCAGCCCAAAAGCGACATAACTTTCCAGCTTCGATACTCATTACCCTGACTGAAGAGGGCCATTGTGCCAAAAGTTCATTCACTTCTCTGTCTACCTGTAGTTCCACTTTGAGAGAACAGTGCACCTAAACTCTGTGGCCACTATATACCGTGAAACTCGTTAAGGCCCCACTATTCACCATGCAATTCTGCGCATCATTTGACTTTCGAAAATGCAAGAACTCACAGTTATTTGTATTAAATTCCAATTGCCATTTCTCAGCCCAAGTCTCCATTTTGTTCCTGTACTGCTGCAACATCTGCTAACATTCCTCATTGTACAAGGTGCAGTCTATTTTGATGTCAACTGCAAACTTTCTAATCCTGCCTCGAACATTCTCAGCTGATTGTTGATATAGGTAACAAACCGCAATGGGCTTACCCTGACACCTCAGGCACTCTACCAGTCACAGGCCTCCAATCCAACTGGCATTCTTCCAGTCTTACACTCTGTTTCATGCCATTAAGTCAGTTCTGTATCCAATTTGGCTACTCCGCCTAACTTCCATAGCATCTAACCTTCCACTGCAGTAAACCATATGGAACGTTATGAAATACCTGACTGAAATCCATATGGTCAACTCTACTGAGCTGCCCTTATCAACACATCTTATCACTTGATCAAAGAACGCTAAAAACTTTGTTAGGCATGACCTCACACGCATAAAGCCCTACTGAGTACTCATAATCAATAATTTTCTTTACAAATGCACGTGCATATTATTGCTCAGATTCTTTTCTAGTGGCTTGCCTGCCAGAAATGTTAAGCTTACGGGTCTATATTTCCCAGAATTGATTTTTTTAGCCTTTATTTTAAATAAGGGCACAACAGACTTCTGGAATCTCATCTTTGACTAAAGGTGTTGCAAAAATATCATGCAGTGACCCCGGGTGTTTTTTTTTCTTTCGCTTCTTTCAGTGAGTTTTCTGCATGGCTACAATTCCATCATATCAGGCAACATATCGAATACCTTTTCTGTAACCACTCTAAAGTACATACTCACACAGTCAGGCTGACCCTCTCTCATAGACACGCTGTGTTTCACGCACAGACACATGTATCCCCATATTCACCCCCATGCACACACCCTTTCCCAGGCTAATACCCCATCGCATCCGTCTACGCACATTAACATGCTTTCACAGACGAAAACACAAATGCTCTCTCGACACTCTCACGCACACGTACTAACTCAGATGAGCACTCTGGACACAAATACTCATTCAGATGTATTCTCTCTCTGTTGCTCTCTCCACTTCCTGCATGCGCAAAGACAAATTTCCTTGGGTAACTTTTCATTTGCAGAATTATGATATATTATATTTGCAGATACATTCTGTATTGTTCAAAAAATGCACAATCTTTAGGCAATGGGGGCAGTCAATACATGTGATCATTTGTAAATTCCACTTTGGAATTAGAGTCAGTCCGACTGAACATTGGGATACAGGCAGAGTCCGACCTCGTACCTTTAATGCATTGACTGAACTGAGATGTCGGTATTTGTTCTATAACCTTAAGTTATCGAGGAGGTGGCTTACAAGGAGTTTTGAGTTTACATATTTATAAACTGAAACCTGCAACCCATTCTAACAGATGAAAGACCTAACAAGAGTCCAGCTGTGCTCAAGGTATCATTTTAGTTGCGTGGCACTGTCTTCTTTTGAATACATTTTGAATAAACTCTGTGTCTTCTGACTTTACACTCTACAACGGCTAGTGATTCCAAATTACCTGTTGGACAATCATCTGATTTTGTGTGATATTAACTTGGTCCACTGTATTCCAAAACCAGTTCTTCCACATCATGCCTTTCAGTGAAGGCAAGCATGCAACACGACTTCTTCTGTTCATTTGCTGAAATATTGATACACTTAGTTGGAAATTAAATGATCACTTTTCACACTTATAAAAACTTGCACGATTTTCAGGAAATCTGTTAATATTTCATTTAGTTTTGACTCGCGCATTAGCGATAAATTCAACATTCAATCAAAGAAAAATGTTCAATGTGACCTATGAGCCTTTCGATGTCTGCAAGTGAGATTTTGGATATAAGGTCCTTTCTCCAGTGCATATTGGTGCTCCGAGCGTTCGTCATGAAACCTTCATTTTCAAAGTTTGCGCGCATGTCTGTTAAATAAATGCAGACATCTTCACAGAGTTATTTTCAGAATGTATTTTCTGGTATTGATATTCCTGCTTTCCTAGGTATCACTGTTAATTCTTTACATTCACATAATTTCCATTGTGATCCCATTCTCGTTATCAAATGTTCCTAACATAAAAGGCAAGATGACGTATAAATCTTCCAATGTTGCAACTGCAATTTTTAACTTATAAGTTTACAGACTTCAAAGGCACATAGTCAAGATTTAAGTTGTGCTGGAAAAGCAGAGCAAGTCAGGCAGCATCCATTCGCCCAGTAGACGATCTGAGGGTTACAGTGAGAGAGAGAGAGACTCAGAGAGATCCTTGTCGAGAGAGGATGATAACCTCTTCAAGGTAAGCATTCTTGGAAGTTGATTCGCAGTAAGGTTAAAATCAACAAAGTGAAAATGACTTCAGAAGGCGCCTCAGATGACGAAAGCAATGCTTCTCAATGAGTCGATAGTTTTAGGAGGAAAGCTAATGAAGAGACGTAATTGGTCACAAACTATAATGCGTTTTCCTCTCGACAAGTGCTTAAAGAGGTACTGAGTGCCTCCAGCAATGTTTGAATTTTTTCAGGTAACTGTCGTCTGTTTTATTTCATCAGGCTATCTGGCGATTTCCTTTTAGTTTCTAGTTAACTGACATCAAACGGAATTCTTAATCATGTGATGCAATGTCGTTATTGGATTGTTGTGCTGTTTAATTCAATGGTCACACCATTCAAAATGTTAATCATTTCCGTTTTCACAGATTCTGACTTTCTCCAGCATTTATAACATTGCCCAGGCCGCCACTGTTCAAATCACGAATGGTACGGCATTAATGGAATATATGGAATTTTTAAAAAATCTCCAAGAATCCAGAAATAAGATGTGACATTGATGGATTTCGTATGGACCGCTTCCTCCACACGGTATAAGTGGTAAAAAAATCGTCTTATCAATTATTTTGTTAATGAGCTCTTTCTCAGAATATACATACAGCTTCTGCTGTGCTGGTCCAGTGACCGAACGAATTGCAAAGTACTGCGTGTAGACCGTATTGTTAGCAAGAACTAAGTAAAACTTGATTGATGGTCTCAAACAAAAGCCTTCGATCTCAGGTCTATTGTGGAATCGACATGGATGCTTGAAACTACCATCTTTAAGTTATATTTGGTCTCTGAATGAAGAATTTTGTCTATTAACTGGAGTAAGTTGTCTTTACTCAACAAAGAATCATGAAAAAGAAAATCATACAATATACACATCAAACATGTTCTGTGAAATCCAAGGTAAACGAATATCATTTAATTTTTTGTCGTCATGTGTCCCTGAAAAGTCTATTTTTCATGAGCAATGCAGGCAGGTCTTTTTAGCAAGGAGATGTAGATAACAGGGTGCTTATATAGAGCGAGGCAGACAGGTCAGACCATACTGGTGATGTGAGAATAAAGTTCGTCATTAACAGGTGAACACTATCTAATCAAAATGAAGCATGTTTCATGTTTCGAGACACAAAGATGTTTATGATGGATGTTTTCAGAGGTGAAATTAAACTTTTGTTGGGTAGAACCATGTGCTGAGCTGCATCCATTTTGATAGACTTCTGTGGAATATATCTCCGAAAAAATCCATGGAGATTTTGCATTTTATTTTTCAGCTCTGCTCTGAACTTTCTTTGGATCACTATATAAATGCAAGTGTAGAGTAAACAACTAAAAATCTTCAAGATGTCTCCCACTTCAGCAGCGATAATTTCAGGATTTGTGAACTCAAGTCTTATTTTTGGTAACGCATAACCAGATGGTATTTGTCAACCACAGCAAAAGTTAACTTAATGATATTGAAATCAATAAAATGATGGACTTTCTATGTTTCTCCATTTCTGAGTCATTTTGATTCCCCACTTGGAATTCTGGGGTCCAGTGCGGTTTCTATTCGCCAAAACAATACATTGGACAGTTCATGATTAACAAAAGAAAGTCATCGTAAAGGGAATCCAAATGATCCAGGTGATGTGAAACCAGACTATTCCTACAACTGCTGAAGACGAAAAGAAAGCTGCACTGGCCTGGCAATCCTACTGGACATTATTAATTATTTGTTCAGTTTCATACACAAACAAAACTGGTATTGTCTTCAATAAAATCACAACCACGATGGCTATTCCAAGCATGAGTGCAGTTCCTTGTGTAGATACCTTGATTGGATATTTTGGCAGCATATCGCAACAAGTCGGTCAACTGTGAAGAAGACAATGCACGAAACAGACAAATCGGGTGATACAGTAGTCATATACAGAATGACTCTACAAGCAAGAGTAAAGGAGAGAAATGACAAAGGAAAGTGGTCACTGAAGATATGATGTTGTGCAACATTGTTAATCAGGATCAGTAGATCTGTTGTTGCAAGACCAACATGTAAAAAGTGAGACACTTGGAAAGGCCCCATTTCCTTCGTGAAAGAATCCAAACAGCAGCCAAGTTCGCTAGGAGACAGAAAGACAGCTGTCAATAATATGCAGATATTTGATTCAAATACAATATAATAATGAGTGACAGTTTCAAGTGATAAAAAAATATGATTTGTATTTATTCAACTGATACTGGGATTAAGTTAAGGATAACATGGTATGCCAAAAATATACAGCATCAAGCGAAAGCAGAAATTAGTCCACAAGTTTGATAGGATACATATAGTGCAGCAGGTTACTCAGTCCTTCGAATCTATACTGATTCTGCAAGCGCATCTCTCCGTGACCTATGTGCATGCTTATACTTACATTGCCTATCGCACCCAGATGGCACATCTTTGCAATGAGAGAAGCAAACTAGACCAAGCAGAATAACCCACGAATACATCAGAGAACATGCGAACTCCACACAAACAGCCGCTCATGATTTAATTGAACGCAGGATTGTTGTGCTTTGAGGCTTTAGTAGTAACCTCGGATCCAGTGAGCTGTTGGTTAACTTGATTTTAAGAATTAGTTATCACGACAAGTTAACAGCTAAGAATCTTATCATGAATGAAAGTAGAAATAAACCACGATAATGATAACAGGACTGATCATAGAGAGGTTATAACGACACATACAATGCTCTCGTGATGCAGCGGCAGTTTCTTGAAACCTGGACTGAGAAACCCTGGAGCAAGTCCCTCCAGTTCTGCAGCTGGGTAAAACATAACAGAGCAGGTTGATGCAGCAAATGAGGTTAATATAAATCGACTCACCAGGAAGAGCAACAGAAACAAGTATCGGTTATTATATCTCTTTCATCAGCCGAATTGTGAGCTTCCCCAATCAGAAAAGATTTACAAGGATGTTTGTCCGGGTTGGAGGATCTGAGCGACAGGGAGAGGCTGAACAGGCTGGGGCTGTTTTCCCTGGAGCATCTGAGGCTGAGGGGTGACCTTACAGAGGTTTACAAATTCATGAGGGGCATAAAGGGGCATAAATAGGCAAAATAATTTCCCTGGGGTCTGGGAGTCCAGAACTAGAGTTCATTTGTTTTGGGTGAGAGGGGAAAGATATAAAAGAAGCCTAAGGGGCAACTGTTTCACGCAGACGGTGGTATGTATATGGGATGAGCTGCCAGAGGATGTGGTTTGGGCTGGTACAATTGCAACATTTCAGAGGAATTTTGATGGGGATATGAATAGGAAGGGTTTGGAGGGATATGGGCCGGGTGCTGGCAGGTGGGACGAGATTGGCTTGGGATATCTGCTCAGCATGGACGGGTTGGACCGAAGGATCTGTTTCCATGCTGTACACCTCTATGACTTTATGACTCTGTGTGGCAGCGAAAGATCTTCATGGGTCTGAAATATCCTGATTATCCAAGAACGAGGTAATTGGGGGAATCTATATTTATACATTAACAAAAACATCCATGGTATTGCACAATTACGTCAATGAAACTAATCTCAATTATGTAACAAACACGATCATGTAAAAATGTGTTGATCTGATACAACAGACTGAAAGAAACAAATCATGCAACGGGAAGAAAATCTCGAATACATTTACCAAAGTGACAAGAGCAGGTTTCATCATGTGAATTAGCCTGTGACTGTCTCAGCGAACGGCTGGGTACCCAAATCATTCTAATATTTTTTCAGTATCAAAGATTTACTTCAGGCTGAACTCCCCTGAGATAACTACGCTCTTTCTTTTTTGCACCATGAGAATCTCCCATTTTGCTCACAAAACCATTGGTGGCTGTCCTTCCGTAAAATTCTGAAACTAATCTTACTCCTGCATTTGCTAGGACCAGCTGTACTCAGGGGTACCCGTGTGCTGAACTTCAGTAAGCTGTCCTTCGGGATATATCACATTCGAACGTGAAACTGTATCGCTATGTAACTTTACTAACCCTTTTGTTTGATGTAGTCAGCCCACAACAATCGACGAATAACGAACTGTTTCAGTTACAGGGTGGCTCACCGTCCCTGAAATGTTCTCAGAGAATAAACGGTACAATCAATCTTAACAGACTAATGAGTCTAGCAAAACATGTTTGTGACGATGCTGCTCCGTTAATATGGTTACGCTGTCCTTGCTGCTATTCCCCCTGAGATGTCGCAAAAGATGTCTGAGACGTTTGGCTTTGATGGGTTTTTGGGTCAACTTGATTATAGCTGACAGACACGCTCTCAAGCAAAAAAAAAACAAAATCACGTGTTAAAAAAAGGACCACAAAAGTGGGTGGCCAGTTCTCCCAGCTAAGCTTTCCTCTTGTCTGTTTTATTTCGTGCAGTCTTGCTGAAAAGACCTTCAGAATTTTTAAAGATGGTTGAACTTCATTTTAAAAAAAAGGAGGAAGAGTGAAAGGCAAAAAAAGGAGAAGGCAGCAGAAATGAAACAGTTTGAATTATGACTTAAAAAAAGGAATTTAACAAGAGGCAGAAGGGAGAGAACGAGAGAGATAGAGGAAAGGAAGACAGAGACGAAGTTTGAAATTCGGATAGTAGCACCAAGAGGGAAAAGTCTGGTTAAATGAATGAAGGAGAAGGCTGAACGTAAACTTGGTGAGGAAGAGAGCGAGTTTAAGCAGGCGCAGGATAGCGAAAAACTTGTTGAGAAAATATTTAAAGATATTCAAAAATTGCGTAAATTTGATGAGAACGATGTGGAAGAATTCAACTTCTTTTCATAGATGGCTAAAATAATTTGGTGGTACGTTACCATGTCGGTATTGCTGATCCAAACAAAACTTGTCGATCGAGTCAGTGAGGAATTCCAATTCCTATCAGAGTAAATATATGGGGCATATAAGGAGACGGAGAAAGTAATCTTAAGTGAATATGAGTTTGCACCAGAAGCCGAAAGAAATAATTTCACGAATCTAAGAAGGGATCCTTGTCAAAGCTACGTGGAGAGCAAAAGGATCAAACAAACGAATTTTAATCGGCGGAAAGGGACATCAAAGTCGAGCAAACCTAGGACGCTCTTACAGAGACGATTATTTTGTAAAAGTTCAAAAATTGTGAAGTAGTAAGAACTCTTATTGTGGAAGAGCAGAGAGAGAAAATTGCAAGATTAGCAGCTGCAGTGGCTGATGTTTAAGAGTTCGTCTAAAAATCAAAGTTTGGCTTCCAACATCAATTTCAGTCCATACAAGAAATTGGGGATAAGACAAATCCTCACATAAATAGGAAAATGTAGTTCTCATTGAAGATCATAAGAATGACTTATGACAGGGTAAAACGAAACATGTGAATGGAAACAAATGTTAAAAGTTTGCGATGTTTACACTACAATAAAATAGGACACAAAAAATTACAATGTTGCTGTGTTAGGTGAAGCAATGTAAAGCCAGATTTAGGAATAAAGCATAAAGCAGTGAATTTTGTTGGAGTGTTGATGGAAAGCACAGTAGAAGTTAGAAAGCTTCAACAGAATGTACAGCTTGGAAGCGGATTGGTTAAGAAGTACGTGTCAGATATTATCAAATCAGATGCCTAAGATGTTAATGTGTATTTGCATAGTCGAAGAGCAGCAGGAAAAGTTTTTACAAGATTAATAAATAGAGCATCCTCTCAATATGTGACACTGAAAGATGAAGAGGTCTGTACCTCTGAAGGACTACTGCCAGAAAAGGTGCCAGTAACACGAATTCATGCTGAAACAAGAAGAACGCACAAATGTAAAATAGGTGAGAGTGTCCAGCGAAGTGTGGAGAAGCCGTTTTAGGAGTACTGAATAAAGGTTCAGCTCCATAATACAATTTGTGTTTGCGATTCATATGACCGGTTCACAGGCAAGAATGCCGCCTGCTTTGGTAGGAAAACCAGTGGAAACTCAGGCAACTAAAATATTGCAGGACACAGATCAGTGTATTTTTTCCGAGTGTGTGGTAACGAGGTCATCAAGTCGCCAGTTGAAAGCGGAGACATTCAAGAGTTAAGATAACAAGATTGAAATGGAATTAGTAGAGACCGTGTTTGAACAGATGATCCACATAAATTGAGGAGTATACATGTAATACCATAGCCATTTTTAGCACAGATAAATTAGTAAAAAGATTAAGGTTGGAAGCTACTTTGGAAGATTTCTAAAAGGTTCAGAGGTGATTTATTGGAATGTTACCTGGTTGGCATGGAGGGAAGTGCTTCTGAGGACAAGCTAAGAACCTGAGCCTGTTTTCGTTACAGAAAAGAAGGTTGAGACTTGACTTAAATGCGAAATATAAGCTAATCAGAGAGACAGATAGGGTGGGCACTGAGAGCATTTTACTTCGGATGGTGATGGCTACCACGAGGGAAGTCAATTTTAAATTGAGGGGAGATGCATATAGGATAGATATCAGAGGTAGTTTATTTACACGGCGAGGGGTATGGGTGTGGAATGCCCTGCCGGCAACAGTGGTAGATTTCCCAACCTTAAGGCTATTTAAATGGTAATTTGATAAAGATCTGGCCGAAAATGGAACAGTGGAGAATAGATAGACTTCCAATTGGTTCCACAGGTCGGCAAAATAACGAGGGCTGAAGGCCGCATACTGCTCTGTAATGTTCCATGTTCTATGTCATATGATTGCATTAAGCGACACACAGGAAAAAAAATCCGAATTTATCCGCAAATGTTGCTATTTATTAACAATGTCATTTTTTAGGAAAGTGAGACTATCACGTATTCAGTCAGATGAGAAATAGATAGATGGTCATTTCATGTTGAGAGTGGTTTCTTTGAAAACATTCTTTGGCTCACGACAAAGTGGTTTCACGAACTTCAGCACCACAAGTCCACAGCGACCCAACGAAGAGTGTCCCTCCCAAACTCAGTCCCCGTTACTCTACAATTGCCACTGACTAATCCACATAACCTAGGCATCCGTAAGCAGTACTGAACAAAAACCATGGCCACTTCAACGAGTATGTACACATTTTGGATTGTGGGAAGAAACCGGTGCACTCAGAGGAAACCTACGTAGACACGGGGAGAATGTGCAAACTCCACAGAGACAGTCGCCCGAGAATACGATTGAATCAGGATCACTGGCGTTGTGAAGCAGCAGTACTAACCACTGAGACATCGTACCACCCCAATCGTTATAGAAGAGAGGGGTATGATGGCACATGGGCTATTGGAAGTGACTTATTCAGATGTGAGGAAACCGCAAACAAAAATAGAAAAATGTTTCTTTGCTGCCCTGGACTACACAATAATGTAATTGAATTTTGCCAGACAGGTCATGTTTGCCAGTTAATTAGAAAACTACAGACAGTAATACAACCCCCACCTTTAATACCTTTTGCTGTATTTAAGGAACCTTTCACATGAGTCTTAATTTATAGTGTAGGACTCCTATTAAAACGACAGGTGAGAACCACTATTTACTAACAGTAATGGATGTTTCCAGTATATTTACAATGGCTGGTCCATTGCGCAATATGATGTAAACAGGATTGTAAAAGAGTTATTCAAATTTTTCACCAAATCTGTAGTGCCCAAAGATACAATCAGTGTTGGTAATGTGTTGCAGGAGAAGGGCTCATGCCCGAAACGTCAATTCTCCTGCTCCTTAGTTGCTGCCTGACCTGCTTCGCTTTTCCAGCAACACATTTTCAACTCTGATCTCCAGCATCTGCAGTACTCACGTTCTCCATAGATACAATCAGATCAAGGGTCAGACATTACATATAAAAATATTTTTAAAAACACTGACAGCTTCTGAATACAACAACTCTAATCTCTTGTGTAAAATCCAGATTCGCAAGGATCACTAGAAATGTGGCATCACACAATTATGACCATTTTGAGGGATTACAATCAAAACTATCCAGAAGATTGCAATGAGGGAATTGGGTTTGTACTTTTTGCGTTTAGGAATGCACCAAGTCAATTGACCAAACTGCTACTGGGGATTAGCAGTTAGTATTGAACGCAGCAATAGGTTATCTGTCAAAAGCAAGTTTAGTAGATCACAGGGGACCGAAAATTGAATGAGATGAACTATTTTATCAGAACTATTTTATCCGGACAGAAAGAAATCTCATGGAGTGTGTCATATGAAAATGCTCAATATGTATTTTGACAGGTGAGGAAGACAAAGGAGATTCTGTTAATGACTACGTCACAGAGGGAAGAACCAAGTTCAGAGACTTCTGAATTGGACATTCCTCAAATGTAATTGGACAATGACTAAGTTGTCAAAAATTGTGATAAATTATTGAGCTTGCATTTATAGAAAATCCGAGGGACTTGAACAAGGTATTACAGTCACATGGGAGATATTTTGAAATAAGTTGGGATACATTAACTTAATCCTGCATGATCAATGTAAAGAAAATGCTTTTCCGATTAAGCATCATCCTAATAGGCATAACTCTTTTAAATTGGCACGGGTTCAAAAGGAGATTGAAAGCATTTGCTAAGACGACACAATCAAAATGTGTTCCAATAACAAGAGTTCACCCATAGTAATGGTGACAAAACCACAAAGTACCCAATTGTTGTAATTGAACGATTGCAAATTCAATGTAGTTACAAGTACTGATGCACATACAATTCCCATTTTGTAGACTGTGTTGAAAATCTGGGACAAAAAAAAACAACCTTATATTTCTCATCAGAGGATACTGGCCATTTCTTGCGTCCAAAAGAATGAAGGCAATTTCGGTTTTAATAATGCCAAACGGACTCTTTCAATTGAAAGTCATACCATTTGGTACGAAAAATCTGCCAGTTCAATTTCAGGAATGAACCAATACGATCATTGCCTTATTACCTACCTTTGCCGTATGTATAGATGAGCTGGTGATTTTTAGTAACACACGGATGAAACATTTGCAACATTTATGAGAATTGTTCGACCGAATTCGGGAGGCACGATCAACTTGGCAAAAAGTGAATTTGCTGCGGTCTTGTTAGAAAACGAAGAGGACGTCGATAGACATATCGACTGCTTCTTCTGGAACTTGAAGTCCATCTTCGGAAATATTAGGCATTTGAGAAGGAGCTTTGAGCTTGGTGTTGGCCATACAGCACTACAATATTTATGTTACCAGCCATGCATCTGATACAATCATATATATTGACCATAACCAATTGAATGTTGTGGAGAATTATAACCAAAGAAAAACAGACTATTCAGATGAAGCTTGTGGTTCCAGACATTCAATTGAAAAATGTGCTTGTGACAGGACGAGAAAACATGATTGCCAATGCATTGTGAAGACTTCAACGAGAAACGGAGGCATTCGGTGACAGGATTGAGACGGAGAGTAGCAGAATGTAGTAGTGTATGTTTGCATGCTTATCGTCGATGGAATGTATATTTGTGTTGCAGTGTACTTGCAATTTAAGACTGAGTGGTTTCAAAATGAAGTTGTCTTTGGACATTTGTGGGTTATTCTTTTCAACGAGGCAGGTCGTGCGACGATGCTGCTTCTGCAAAAGGTTCCGCTGTCCTGGACATTTATTACAGAGGAGTCTTAATAGCAGTGATACCGAACAGCCTGTTTTGGATGGACTTCAGAGCATACTGATTTTAGCTAACAGATATTGCCTCAAGCAATAGTCTCACATGGTTTAAAAATGGCTCTTGTACAATAAAAGGCGACTTGTGTAGATTGCCGCATGATTTCCTTCAAAGACACATCTTACTGAGTGCGTTACCGCTCCTGTTTTCACTTTAAAAGAGACATATTTTCACATAAAGCAAATATCATCAACTTCATCTGTCAGGAAATTAGCCAGCTGCAACAATTTCGTTCAGCATTTGTAGTATTCCTCATGAAAGAATTGGTAATCACCCTTTTCTCTTTACCATACCTTTTATTGAAGAAGACAACATCTTACAATAGCGTCCGTGAAATGGAAGACTGAAATGTTTCTGAGCTAACCGCGCATCTACAAACGTTATCATAACATTTTATTCTTGCATGGTAGGATAGTTCATACAATTGACACTGTGTTTGTGATTGTTTACCAATCCTATTGGTCCAAACCATTTCAGTCAGCCATTCTATTTCCATTGCGGCTATTACTTGCATCTCTTCTGCAACTTTCTGGCAGGTTGGCCTCTGTTACTCATAATAAAACAGCTTATCTTTGCAAATGATGTCATGTAAACTGAATATGTTGATCACTCTTGTCTTCTACACCATACTCTTCAATGTACCCTGAAACACCGTTTCAACTCCACGCCCATTGCTGTTCACAAAAAAGCCTCTCCACACTCGCAGATGCCTTTACCCGTTTCCAACAATCTCTTTTCACCTGACGCACTTCCTTTGACCTTCATGGCTGCACTCGACCTGTTCTTGGAGAACTGTCGACACGACATTGATATCCTCAGTTCCTCTTCCTTCCCTTCCGCAACACAAAATATCTCAATCTGTAAAGACGCCACTCCTTGCTTTCAGATTCAAGTCTGACTTTACAAAGAAACCTGATGCCAAGTCTGGTCCTACTGAGTACTTACCTCTATATTGCAGATGCTGAGCGCCAGCTCCTACACTCTACCTCCTATCTTCCATAAACGATGATCCTCCCATGGAACATCAGGCCATCGTGTCCACAATTGTCACTAACCGTGTTTCATCTGGTGATCTCCCATCAAATGCCTCCAAGCACACCATCTGTCAACCATGCAAAGCCCACTTCAGCCTTCATCCGAAAATCCACAAACAGAATCACTAGGTGAAAACTGTTATTTCTACCTGGTCAAGCTTCAAAGAACTCATGTGCTCCGTTCTCGAATCACCTTTTCTCACCATATCCTGCCAGATCCCACTGACATCCAATAATCCTCAGTCACGTTACCTCAGTTTCAGAACTTCAGTTCCTGGTGAAAGGGTTGCCCACGATATGATTTTGTAAAGCTTTTACAACCACAGTTGTGGTCGCTATATATGCTCAAAGCTGTTTGCTGTCAAGACAACTTTCTATTTCACCAATTGCTTGTTCTCTGCTCTGATGAGGTGAACTTTGTTGACGGGGTTGTCTCTGAAATATGCGTCTCATTAATCAATCAAGGATTGCCCAGCGCTGCAGATCACAAGGTGCTCAGTTTAATCTGCATCATTGCTAACATTTCAGAACGATTTCACTCTCTTCCTTCCCACTAAAATTCTATTAGCATTTACATCCAAAAGATGATTATCTGCCATTTCTCGCAGCTACAGCGGGATTGCTAAACCAGAAATCTATTCCTCTCCCTGCAGTTGTCGGTATTCTCCAACGACCTCTCATTTTTGGTTACCCTGTTCCTCTCTTTCCTCACTCACAACACATCTGTACAGGATCGTACACATGCCCTTCAATTCCACAAGGTGTAACCCCTGCCTGTTTATTTTCTCATTCTTCAACATCCAAGACTCCAGATATACCTGGCTTAATCTGTAAATCATTCAGTCATTATGTTCGCTGTTCACCATTTGGCCTGCTGTCCTTGGGGAAACGAAGCACCCACTGGTTAACTGCTTTCAAAATACCGATGTTCTGCCAAAATAAAGAGTTTATGCTTCCTGGTGGTTGCTACTTCAAAGCACCTCCATCTTAACTGGATAACATCTTTGCAACAGCCTTCCTTAAGTGCTCCAGCAAAGCTCAACTCAAGTTCAATGGATTGCAGTTCATTTTCCACTTGGAAACGATGCAGCCTTCTGGGCTTAATATCGATTTCAATAATTTTAGGGATTGTGTAGCAATCCCAAATTAGCTGCCAACCGTACACACCAAGCTTTATCATCACATCGGCAACTCGAAGACACTAAATTTTGTCACCGAATCATTGCACCTATCAGCACCTGTTCATTTCTCCCCGGACTGTCCTTTCACCACTTATTTGTCTGTCCAACTGTTTTCTCTCCTTATCTGTCTGTCCACTCATCGTTGCTGTTTTCTGCCCCACTCTATCTTCTGGACAAAACATTCATTTCCTATATTTCATTAGTGCTGAAGAAGCGTTACTGAACCCGAAAAGTTTACTCCGATTTCACTTCAGGGATGCTGCCAGAACAAGGAGATTGTCCAGACATTTATGGTTTTTGTTCAGTTTTGCGGTATCCGCATTTATTTTGTTTCTTTTTCTTCTGATATAAAGGCACCCCGACTTATAATGTGCATCAGTCCTTCTCAGCCTCACTGCTGCTCAGCCGTGAGTCACAACTACTTATTATTTTCCGATTCTATGCATGAATTTACGTTGATCTTTTATTTCCTATTCAAAGAAAATGTCCAACCATAAAGTAATCTTGGTCTTTTTTTGCTGATTTAATAAGTCGGAATTCATCCATTGCTTGCTTTCAATTTCCTCAACTTTGCAAGCTTGCTGTGTCATGAAAGAGCCCCAGCCTGTTAAGCCTATCCCTGCAAGCAAAACCCTCATAAGCGTGCAACACCCTTTGCCAAAGCTTTCTGAAGCCTTTCAAATGACAAAATCCTTCCGATAGGAGCGAGAACGGACCTGAACACCATACTGTAAAAAGTGATCTGACCAATGTCCTGCTCAGCTCTAGCCTGACAACTCGAATGTGAAAACTGTGGAGGTAGACATGTTGCCGAGCCAAGGCCACAATCATCCCGTGAAGGAAAAAACAATACACAATAAATAATCTTTATGTTCTGGGACAACAAACTCCAGATAAAGGAAGCAGTTGATCTTTATTTTCACTTTAACAGTTATGCTTTCAGAACAACCATATACTTGTAGCGCACATTACCAGTCCAGAAATCGATTTCTGTCTCCTGGTCTTCAGTCACATGTATCTAATTTGTTTTTTTTAGGTCTCCAGTCACCCAGGGATTTTCTCAACGTTTTAACCACAAATTCCGCAGATATTCTAAACATATGAGACTGAGGCAGTGCTCATCTCACTTGCTCAGTTCGAACACCCACAACACGTGTAAAGTGTTAAGTCCGATGCACTTTTCCTGAGTGTAATTGGACTTTGCTCATCAATGCACACTTACTGCATCACCTGCTTCGTACTTAGCTTGATTGTTTTTATGTTCTTATCGAAAAATCCGAGAGGTCTATAACAACTTCTTATTACTTATTTCGATAGATAAAAATAACTTTCATATCCTGTTGTTCTGCCAGAAATTTTCCCACAACTTCTTTTTAAGGAGAACTCCCACTCCTGTGCTTTCTTACAACATCGATCCAAAGTGATGATCTTCAGTTTCCAATAGTCTGCACAGTCTCTGGTAGATGACAAATGTGATAACTGCATCTACTTTCGCAATTTGGAATGCATTCTTCCTGACAACAATAATCTCCCAACACTTTGCCTTGAAGTAGGTGTAATTGCACATTTTCTCCAGGACAAAATTTGTTTGCTTTGTTCCGCCAAAGCCAAACAAGATCAGTTCTCATGTTCACAACTCGTTCGGTCTCAACATGTCCTGTTGGTCTACCATTTGCTTTTTCCTTTCCTTGGTATTTGGAATTCTACCTGATTGCTGCCAGTTATAATTATGTCACTTGTAGCAATCATTAATCACAATTCCCCTCGACGGTGTTCTATTTATTAATCACTTCTTTATTTCATTTAATCTATTTTACCAAGTAAACACTTTATTTTATTCTCCACTTGTCTTTTTGGATCTATGATATTAAGTTATGTTTTGGAGGTTTTGTGGATTGTCATTTCTTTCTGGATTATTATTACAATGATTCTAGGCTCTCGGAATTTGTTTGTTCATCCTTTGTGATTTGTGTTTGTTTTCGTTTGTAAATATCATCGTCGAATGTCAACTTGGTCCCGTACATAAATGAGATTTATTTTTCTCTTTAGAGTGCTTCTACATTTTCTCATCTACATTTAACTTGGATTTCCAGCTTTCTTGTCATTTCTTTTTATTTCCTCAACTGACGTCTTCAGCAATTCTTTCTATTTTTTCTGCCATTAATTTTTCGCAGTTTTGACCAATGTCTGATAAATCGTTCTTATTTGTATCTTAGTGTTTCTATATGGTGTTCTCTGAAGTACACTTCCTCTTGCAGACTTTAAAGACGCCACACGCCCACCTCTGCCGGGCAGAATTCCAGGCAAACTATGCTTTCTGCGGTTTGCACTTCCAGCTGATTTGCTGCGATATTGCTTCGCAATTCGCTCCCTTTGAAAACTCTTTGCAGCTGAGTTTATATGTGATCTTTTCCTCGATTATTAATATTGTATATTATAACTTTATTTATTGTTTTATTTTCATAATGAATTGCCCTTTGGTATTATACAGCAACATTTTGATGCCTTCTCCTTAACTGTGTCAACAGCTTGGACCTGTGTGGGTCTCGTTGTATCTCTCAACACTGCATTTGCTTCATAATTCTGACCAAGTTTCCTTCTTGAGCTTTTTAAATGTGTTCTGAGATGTCATTTGTCATCTGGGCTCCACTATGTGCTGTGGCTTGGATGCATAAAATTCATTATTGTAACGAGCCAGTTTTCCGTGAAGCAATACGAATTCATTTGCATTGGAGAAGTTTCGAGAAAAATATAATATTAATTAAGATTAATTGTTTTGATTCAATTGTATTCCGAAAGAGGATTAAGCAGAAGAGCAGTATTGAACTGTTTGGATGGTTGAGACACCAGCATAAGTCAAGAGCATAGTAACTGATGTGTTCAGCTCCACTCAATTGCCTTGCAATTGCTGAGACCTTTGCTTAACAGAACAGTATCCCGGCCAGCCTTGCAGAACTTGAAAGACACAGATACTGCACCATCTCCAGAGAAATAAATTTCCAAACTCTCACAAATCTGAGAAAGGTGAATTACATTCAAAGTAGTGTTAATGAAATCTTGATGTGGAGACAGTCAGCAGATATCTATCAGCCTGTCTACCTTTATGTTTTACAACATGGGAAACTTAAAGCGTTCAATGGCACACAGTCCTTGCACGGGTGGTTTTGAATTGGACGTTTGGAACCACGTCCAAACCTTCTCAACACCAGTTTAATCAAAACCTGGAAATTTATTAATAATAAAATTCGATTGCTGAAGTAAACTTAAGCAATAACACAATCTAATTGGTCTATGCTATCAAAGAAAAAGCCCTTGTTTGCATCCTCACTCTCTCATAAACTTGGTAACCGAACAACCCAATTAAGGGATAAATAAAATAAAGTAATACAGATGGTCAGATTTCTTCTTTGGGATTCAAGATGTTCTGCTCGACAGGCATAGATGCTGTTTTCGAAATGTTTGTTTCTGAAAGGTGTCATACAAGGTTAGCTATATTGTTCACTTAGATAAAGGCAGTCTGACTTATAAATAAGCATTGTATTCTTTAAGCTTCCAAGAGCTACTAAGGGGATGCTTCGTGGCATAACACCGCAAACCTGATTTCTTCTTATAAAATACAGTCTGACACCAAATTCATACTGGATTAGTGGTGCTGGAAGAGCACAGAAGTTCAGGCAGCATCCAACAAGCAGCTAAATCGACGTTTCGGGCAAAAGCCCTTCATTCATACACTGACTCTTCACTGTCAGAATGATTACCAACTCCACAAGGTCCCAAATGTTATTCAACATCTCCAGTCTTCTTGATATCAAGGTATTTTAAAGACAGGCTGGAAAGAATTCCTAGATACTGACACTGCTAACAGACAAGTTCTGCCACCTGTTTAGACATAACGCTCTTTCTTGATGCAGAAACATCCGGTGACCATTTTACTCAGGATTAAAACGTGATTAAACCAGTGGGACCAGACTCTCGAACAAAAAAGAAGCGTGATGACCTATTTTTCTTTTCAGGAATCACACTTTCCAGATTTAAATATCATATTTCCCTCGATCTCCCAGATCAGAGTTCCAAACAACAAAGGGTAAAATAAAAACCAAGATAAATTAGGACGGGGATCCTTTCGGATTGAATACAGGAATAGTGCCAGAAGACGAAAAGATAGAAAATGTTGTTCACTTGTTCAAGAAGTGGAGTAGAAACTACTCTGGTAATTACTGACCGTTGAGCCATACTTCGGTTGTGGGTAAAGTGTTGGAAACGATCATATGAGACAGGATTTTTAATCATCTAGAAATAAATAAACGTATTAGGGATAATCAACAACGGTATGTGAAGGAGGGGGCGTGCCTCACAAACCTTAGTGAGTCCTTTGAGAAGGTGACACACAGGTGGACGAGGGAAAAACGTTTGAGGTTGTGCTCTATGGATTTCAGTAAGGCCTTGATAAGGTTCCCACGGAGGCATGGGATTGATGCTGATTTTGAAGTTTGCATTAGAAAGTGAACAGCTGAAATAACACAGCAGGTGGTGGTAGACTGGAAATGTTTGTCATGGATTTCAGTTACTAGTGGTGTGCTGCAACGTTCTGTTTTAGGTCCACCGCTGTTTGTTATTTAACAAATGACCTGGAAGTGGGCAGATGGATCACTTATAAAAATGCAGACAACACTGAGGTCAGTAGAGTTGTGAATATTGCTGAAGGATATTGAAGGTTACAATTGGATATAGCTAAGTTGTCGAGCTGGGCTGAGAGGGGGCAAGTGGAGTTTAATGTGGACAATTGTGAGGTGATTCACTTTGGAAGGACGAACAGTTATGCATTGCATTAGATGAATCGTAAGACTTTTGGTAGTGTAGGTGAGCACAGAGATATCAGTACATAGATCCCTGAAAGTTGTCACCCAGGTTGATAGAGTTGTTAAGAAAGCATGTATTGTATTAGCTTTAACTAGTATAGGGATTGAGTTCCATAACCATGAGGTTCTGTTTGCAGTGCACAGTACTCTGGTGCGGCCGCACCTGGATTACTGCGTGCAGTTCTGGGGACCACATTGTAGGAAGGATGTGGAAGCATTGAAAAGGATTCAGAGGTTATTTGCTAGAATGTTGCCTGACGAGGAGGAAAAGCTGAGAGAGTTGATGATCGTTTCTGTGGAGAGAACAACGTTGAGAGGTAGCTTAATTGCAACATAAAAGATTATTAGAGGGTTGAATAGGGTGGACATTGACATCCTTTTTCCTCAGATGGTGATGGCTATCAAGAGGGGACATAGCATTAGATTAAGAGGAGATAGAACTTGGATTGATGTCAGAGATAGCTCCTTTATATGCACAGTAGTGGGGGCATGGAATGGACTGCCTTAAATAGCAGTAAACTCGCCAAATGTAAGGGCATTTAATTGGTCATTTGATAGACATGTAAACTATGAAGGAGTATAATAGATTCGATGGGGTTCGGATTGTTTCACAGGTCGCCCGGCATCGAGGTCAGAAGGGAATGCACTGTGTTTTAATGTTGCATGTGCAATGTTCTATGTGTTTTATAAAAACTCAAAAAGAGATTAATTCTTCAGCTGTCCATCTATTCCAGTTTTGCCAACGTCTTGCTGGGGATTTCCACGAGAATGAAGCCATGCCCAATCGGATCAAGCCTCCCTTCCAACAAAGTGAAATTATTCCAAGAAGGAGTAGAGTGAAACTTCATAGCAGAAACAGCTTTATTAAATTCCATGAAAATAAGTGTGGGTGTGAAATGTGGCTGAGAAATCGCCACATCAATGGAGAAAGGACAATATTGAAATCCATTTCTGTAAAATATCATTAGAATACATGCTCTGACTATATAATTATGAGAAGCAACCAACGCAGAAAGTGTTTAACAGAATTTGGAAAATTTGAATCTATGTTCTGAAAAACCTATTTACCAACGCAGATATCCAACGAGGTTTGACATTTCCACGTCAATCGCTGCAAGTGGGATTTGGAACATCAAAGGTCAACTGCAATTAAATTCGTGTTCAACGAGACAAGATGGTCAGTTAATGAAATTGATCAATTGAACACATGGTAACTGGTAGGTACAACGAAGAAAGGAAACAGAAACAATGTATATTACCAGAACATTTTGAAAATGTGTAATACTTGATGAGGTTCTGCGGCTAAAGCGAAAAAATGGTGTAAGCCCAATCAAACGAGGGAAACATTTTTGGAAATGGAACAAACAAATGATTGAAGAGTGAGTTTAAGGAATTCGGAAAGTTGGATTTGAAGACAGGTTCATAAAATAAGTTTTAAAATGCTGAGCTTGAAATGATGCAGTAAAGAATGGAACAGCATTTGCAAGCACATGGCACAGCTTTCTTCGATAGAACTTTAGACTTGGTTAAAGGAGGAATGTAAGAAGAAGTTGTTTATAGCATATTTTGCAGGACAATTCTAAAATTGATTAGGTTGACCTGCAATCATATTATGCAATTTACGACTCATAATAAACTATGACGTAGAAATCAAAGTTAATGGTATTTATACCTGACATTCTAAGCAGAGTTTGATATCCTTGGCTTTGGAGATTTCTTTCACTGCAGAAGCATGTAAAACTCCTGGGCACATATACAAATGTTCAGGACTTCTTGTTTAAACAGAATACAGGAAGAACTACTTAATTCGATAACAGTCAGTCATGAAAAAAAAAATTACCTCAGACATTGGAGGCTTCTTATTTGAATAGATAAATGTCCAATTTAAAGAAAATCCTAAAGTACATCAGGGATAGTCTTTTGCAGTGGGTGGGAATATAAAACTCCACATGCACTCCACATTCACTGCATATTTGTCCTTTCCCCTTAACTTAATGTCACAATGAAACTTGGATACGTTACACTCGGTCTCCTCTTCCAAATCATTTACATATATAATTTACAGTTATGGGCCCAACAGCGAACCCTGCGGCAATATGCTTTCCAAAAATCGCCAAGAAGTGAGACACCTATTTATCTTAAATCTTTGATATCTAACTTTTAACAGTTATCGCCCAATGCCAGTACACTCCATGCAACTCAATCCATCTTTTCTTATGGATTAGTGTTTTATGAAGTTAGTCATTGAATGCGTTCTGGAAATCCAAGTGGAAATCGTTCACCTGTTTCTCTTCATCCACCGTGCTTGTTACATCCTTAGAGCACTCCTGTGTAGTCAACATATCTGAGAAGAACTGCCCCTGGTATTTAGCCGAAATATGGAAAAATAGCCATTATATCGTGTCTAAATGAAGGAGGACAAGATACGCAGCTCGTTGCAATTGCATCAGTCACCCTTTTCGATATTGTTACAAATGCCGGTTGATCAGTAATACAATGCAAGCAGGCGACCTTCTTGTGTTCTGCCGGTGCTACGTGACTCCAGAAATATGCACAATCTTTTGCTTGTCAAAGTAACCAAACTCATTTATGCAGTGAAAACTGGTTTCTAAGCATGAAGATACCGTTTTATTAAAATAGAGATTCAAGTCCTATTAAAGAAAACAAAAATTAGGGCCAAGGCATAACGATACAGCGAGTTATGTCCATCCCAAGGAAGAGCATTTTGGTCGTTGTGGACGAATCTCCTCAGCCCTCCGGTATCATGGCAGGTAATCATGGGAAAGTATGTTCTAAATGTGCACTCCCATGGAAAATGAAAATGCATTGTAGCAGATAAAGAGAGGTTTATTGATTTGGTGTATGAAATAAAAGTGCTGTCCGATGAGGGAGGCCTCGTTCAGGAATGATTACAGAAGTAATGCCACGGATGCAACATCAAAGACCATCACTTCATCACAAGGAAATAATTCAGGATGTCCGCTGACTTCTGTACAATGGTCATCAGCGGAACCCGCTCAACAAAATTGGAAACTTTTAGCAAAATGAGGATAGCTTTTCTCCCACACGAAATCTGGAGTCGATCGTAAATCAGTAATAATTCTGTGAAACCCTCTTGAATTCAATACTGCATACATTGCTTGTGTCTGGCAATGAAATATTGGGAATATGCATGGTTTCATTCCTAAAACCCTCTTCATCAGAAAACATGCACAAGGACATTTTTTAAATGTTGTCCTGTGTCAGGTTCTCAGTAAAATCTCTGAAAGACACTAGTGGAAAGTTGGCTCTGAGAACTTCTGGAAATAATACATCATTCTTGTCTTATTGAACCATGTTTAACTATAAAATGTCATGAGCGTACGGTAGAAGATTGTTTTCAAGCAACTGCTGAAAGTAGATTATTACAATATCAGAATGTGACTACAAAGATAAATATAAATTAGTTTATTCTACAGAAGACATCGCAACGGTCAAAATTATATTCCCAATTATGCATTTATTTACAACCATCCCCTGTGCCGTTGAAATTATGCAGGATTGTGTCGTTAACTGTAGTCAGGTTTATACCTGTAATATCAAATCATTATGTGAAGTAGATTTTAGGTGCGAGTTTACTTTAGTTTGGAATTGACAGTTATCATGTTATTTCATTGTTGCATCCTTTGTGATATAATGCTCATTAACATAATGTGATCCAGAACTGATTTTTTGGTCAGTCTTCACAGGTCAGTCTCAATATTTGTAGTCTTATTCTGCCAAATACCGAAAAGAAATTCCGAGATTCCTTAGCTAGAACTCGATGTCTCCATATTGGTTACATTCAACAAGTTTTTTTTAAATTAGATAACTGTGGATATCTACTATATTAAAACTAATACCATGTTTGCTAACTTACGTGGGTATGTGGACAAAATCTTGTTTTGAATCAAAATATCAATAGGAAAGCAGACAAAATTTCTTTGGTTACATGAAATTCCTTTTACTTCAAAACTGAAATTAATAGTTTTACTTTGGCAGTGGAGGAATTGGGTTCATTATGGTGAATAGTATCAGTAAAGATAACAGTTCGAATCAGAATACTTCTTCAGTTCGAAATACAAGGGGTTTGTTCAAATATAAATGGGTTGGGGGATTTGGGAGAATATTAGGCATCAATGACACAATGTTGGGCACATTTCTAATCAACCAAAAGTCCGACATCAAAGTTTATTAGTAATACAATTTTTGAAATATGGCAGATGTTAAAGACATGATAAGCAATAGTGGTGATGGTTACGTTTTAAGAGACAGTTAGCAAATCAGAGACGGCGAGATTCGAGCATCGAGTTGCGCCACCCGGTAGTCGGGTCGTTATAGAGTTGATTGTCGAGTCTCCTGCTGATTGCAATAATTCAGGTAGATGCATAAAATGTCAGGGAGAGTTACAACTGTACTTGCATTTGTCCTGTCCCAGTGAAAATTCAAATGTCCTGACCCTGACGAAAATTTCATGACTAATTATTGACTATCTTAGATATATTTGAATTAAACACAAGGCTGATAAGACACTTTCAGAAATATGAGTAATATTATACTTTAGGGAAAGACACTAATTACTGCACTAGAGGTTCCTCTACAACATGCATATTGGTTCTGTTGAATCTCTTATGTTAATTCAACAGTCGAAATCACTGAGTGACATGAAATCAGATAGAGGTTGGAGCAAAAATTCGACCATTCAGTCCATCGAGTTTGCTCCACCATTCAATAATGACTGAAAAATTTCGCAACCCCACATTCCTGCTTTCTCCCGATAAACCTTGATTCCCCTCGACAATCAAGAAACTATCTTTCTATGTCTTAAATATACTCAATGAAACGTTCTCTATTTCCTTCTATAGCAGTGCATTCTATCGGTTCAACACTGTCTGATTCGAGAGGTTTCTCCTTATCTCTGTAGAAAGCCTTAGCCCTTCATTCGAAGGCTATCCCCTCGGATCCTAATCTCTCTTATCAATGGAAACCTCTTCTGATCGTCCACTTTGTCCAGGCAATTCAGTATTCTGTAAGTTTCAATCAGATTCTCCCTCATCCTTCTCAACTCGAAAAAGTATAGTCCAAGAGTCCTCAAACCTTCCTCATAAGTTAAGGTTGCTATTGCTCCTATCATACTCATGAACGTCCTCTGAACACACTCCAGGGCATGTACATCGTTCCTGAGGTATGATGTCCAAACGTGTGCAAAAAGATCCAAATGTGTCTCTACCAGAGCTTTATAGTACTTCAGAAGTGCATCCTTGCCTTTACATTCATTCCTCTCAAAATAAAAGGCGTTATTGCGTTTGCCATCCGAACAATTGATTAAACCTGCAAGTTGACCTGGAGAGAATCCTGGACTCGAATTCCCAAGTCTGTTTGCACTTCAGATTTCGGAATTTTCTGCACATTTAGAAAATAGTCCTTGCCTCTGCTTCCTCCCAGAGTACATGGGCTCACATTTTTCCAAGTTTTACGCCACAGCTCACATCGTTACCCGTTCTTGTAACATGTCCAAATCATTCTGTATCCTCCCCGCCTCCTCAATACCACCTGTCCCTCTACCTTTCTTTATATCGTCTGCAAACTTAGTCAAAATGGCCTCAGTTCACTCATTCAAATCATTAATGTTTAAAGTGAAAATGTGTAGTCCCAACACCAACTGTTGCAGAACAACATTAATCACTGGCTGCCATCGTGAGAAAGGTCATTTTATAATCATTGTCTGCTTTCGACCAGACAGCCAAACTTTTCTCCATGCTTTTACATTGTTTCTGACACCATGGACAGTTACTTCGCAACCTCCTGTCGTGGCAGCTTGCTGAACACCGAGCACATAATCGCCATGGTCTCTCTTTGGGCTAACATGCGCGTTTAATCCTGAATGAATTCCAACAGAGTTGTCAGGTATGAGCCCCCCATTGATGAAACTATGCCGAATTTGTCCTATTTTACCATGCACGTTCACGTATTCTGAAATCTCATCTTTCACAGTTGAATCCAGAATCGTATCCAATATCGAGAAAAGATTAATTGACTGTCTTTTTGCGTTTTGCCTAATTCCTTTTCTAAACAGGGGTGTACTGTTACGATTGTGGAGTCATTGACGACTCTCCAGAGATGGCTTAAAGGTCACCACGAAAGACCACACTATCTCTTCAGTAGCACTGTGCGAGCTCTCGAGCGGAGAGTATCTGGTCCATTTCATTTATCCACTTTCAGGGCCATTCTATTGTTCTAGTAGCTTCTGCTTGATGATGGCCACTTTACTCATCTCTGCACACCCACTCTGACATACTACCTACCTGTAATATAGTATAGAATAATCTTTCAGTTATCTTTGCTCCGGAAGATGCAAAACTCGACTTTTGAAAGCAATGCAGAATAGGTGATGGAGGTAGAAGTGGTCGACCACCTTGGGTCAAGTGACCATCGTTCTATTAATTTTAAAATAAGTGTGAAGAAGAACAAAACTGTTTCACAGGGTCTAGGTCTAAACTGGGGCAAGGCCAGTTTTTATGGAATTAGACAGGAACTTGCAGTAGTTAATTGGAATAGTGTGTTTGCTGTCAAGGGGAACTGTGACAGGTGGAAGACGTTTAAAAGACAGATCGTTCGATTGAAATTTCGGTTTGTTTCACGGAGCGTTAAACGCAAATTTGACAGTAATACAGATCCCTGGTTGATAAGGGCAATTGAGGCTCTGATCAGAAAAATACACAAGACGTATGGCTCAGGTACTGGCAGCTAGATGCAGAGAATCCCTGGATATCATGGATGCAGGATATCGATGAAGAAATAAATTAAGAGATGGCACTAGACAGCCTTGGTTGAGAAGGTTAGGGTGTTTCGAAAGGAGGTTCTTAAATATATCAAAGGAAATATATCTCTATGGATTTCAGTGAGGCCTTAGTAAAGGCTTTATTTAGGATGCTGCTCTTGAAGGTGAGATTGTTCCGAATCCAGGGAGACCTGGGAAACGGAACGCACGATTGGTTTGGTGTGGAAGCAGACAGTAATTTTAGAAGGACACTCGTTGGAGTCCTGCAATCCCAGGCCTTCAAGTGTTGGTCCTCTGTTCATTGTTGTTTATTCATCATGTCTATGAGTTGAATGATAACGTCCAAGACAAAATGATTAAATTTGCAGATTAGATTAAAATAGGAGGTATCGGGGATATTGAGAAAGGTTAACAGAAAATGGAACAGGAAAGTGATCAAACGGGGAAGTTGGTCGAGAAATGCCAAATGGAGCTTAATACAGTTGAGTGTGGGGTATTGAATATTGGAAAATCAAGTTAATGTAGGAGTTTCACGATGAATGTTCGGGCCTTTAGGGGTGCAGTAGAGCAGAGGGAACTTAGAGTTCAGATTCACAGTTCTATGAAAGTGGAGACATAGGTAAAAGGTAAGTGAAGAAGGCTGTTGACATGCTGGATTTCATTTGTCAGGGTATTGCGTACTGAAGTTGGGAAGCTACTTTCCAACTGTACAGGATGTTGGTGAGAACTCACTTGGCGTATTGTGTTCCGTTTTTGTCACCTTGCATTAGAATTGATTAAAGTGGAAAGAGTGCAGCAGAAATTTACAGCTATCAGTTTGGACAAGCTCGGACTTCGGTCTTTAACGGGAAGGAGGCTGTGGGGGGGATGTTAATAAGACGTGTAAGATCATGAGAGGCATAGATAGTGTGAGTACAGTTGTCTTTTTCTCAGGGTTGGCGAATAAATGATTAAAGGGCATCAGGTGAGAGGTGAAAGAATCAAAGCGAACATGATGAGGGGCTATTGTTGACAGAGAGTGGCACATATATGGAATAAGCTGCTAGCGCACGTGGTTGAGGCGGGTAAGTTAGCAACGTTCAAAAAGCGGGAGCTTGGTACTGGAAATGCACTGCCGGTCAGGCAACATTGAGGAGCAAGAGAATCGTTGGTTCAGGCAATACGTCTTTATCAGGAATGAGGCTTGCGATTCGAGGGAGTGGATAAAGGGGGGGCTGGGTCTGGCTGGGGGAACGAAGCTGAAAGTCTCATAGTTAGGTGGAGCTGTGCGTAATTGCGTTAGGTCGGAAAAGAGGTGGAGCAGAGAGGTGGGAAGGAGGATTGACAGGTGAGACAGATATGAGATCAGTGCCAAATTGGAAGGTTAGAACTTGGATAACATGGGGGAGGGGAAATGAGGAAACTGGTGAAGACCACATTGATGCATTATGGTTGGAGGATCCAAAGGCCGAAGATGAGGTGCTCTTACAACAGGCGTCAGCTGGTTACAGTGTGGTTTTGGAGGAAACCCTGGAGCTGCATAACATTGTCCGCCCCGGAGGAGGCGTGTAAGATTTCGGCTACCAGAGGTTAGGATTCATTGGTGTGGGTATCCCTCAGATGTTATGGAAGCGCGCTGCAGTAGTCTTCCTTCCTCTGCAATGTCGAGGAGACTACATGAGGAAGAATACATACAGTCAATGACATATGTGGAAGTGCAGGTAAAACTTTGACAGTAGTGGAGGGGCCTTGGATGGAGGTGGGGGGAAGGTTTTGTAATTCCTGCGGTGGCAAGGTAAGGTGATGGGAGGAGAAGGGTGTAATGGTAGAGGACATGGACCTGACAAGAGAGTTACGGAGGGAAAAGTCTTGATGGAAATTGGACTTGGTGTGGAGGGAAAATTTATCTGCTGTGGGGTTAATTTGTAGGTGGCAGAAATGGCAAGGAATGATGTGATGCACCGTTTAAAATTCTCTTAGACAAATTCATGGATAGGAAAGATTCAGAATGATATAGGTCTCCTGCAGTGAAATGAATTATCGACATTGGACATTTTGGTTGGCATGGATCCGTTTGACCCAAAGGGTCTATCTCCATTCTGTCATACTCTGTACGTCCTGGATGTAAATTGCAGTAACATGACATGAACGTAACTGAGTTTTGAACAGCTTCCAATATTTCATTGAGATACTTGTGTTTCGGAATACGACTGTCGGCCTTGAGTGAAATATAAATATTGGCTGAAGTGCTCAGGAAGTATTTCAGCGTCAAAGACTGTTTGCATAATTCGTTTATATAAGTTATCTGCTCCTCTCTCAAGTCATGTTCAAAGCTCCATGGAAATAAGTAAGCCAGTAGTCTGTAGAACTTCTCATTAGTATCATTGTCAATTTATATTCCTGCCTTAACATCAAAAACCCAAATTACCTGCTGCTGATAACAATGCTGTTTGTGAGAAATTAGATACACTAAATTAGTGTATTTTTATTGCATTAAATCAGTCGCAAATTATCAAAAGAGTGTTTTACAAATTGTTGTTGAATCCTGCCGTGCAAACCTTTCATTACTTGAATTTGAAATACAGTTTAAAATGGATGAATACTTGGTCTGCAAAAGAAGAACGTTTGCAATTGTATACGTTTGCAGTTTGCAGAAACAGTTATTTTTAAATCAAATTCAACTTCGAATGTTTTTATTTTGCAATTGTCTAGTGCAGTAACATAATCAACACATAAATGAGTCTGCACTACTTCAACATTAATTCAACACTTATGGACCTGCCATTTCCAAATCTCTGAACACTCCTGAATAGCAACTGTTCCTTTGGGTTCTGCAGGCTGGTAAGCTGAGAGAAAAAGGTACAGTTGAGAAGGAACCATTGGGTCAATTTGTGATTGAGTTGAAAGCAGAAAATGCTAAATGTCAAAACGGCGTGTAACACAATGCAGATCAAAATTTGCTTGCAATTGTCAATGTCTTTTCAGTCAGAACATAGACCCCAGCCTCGCTTTAAAAATAGGACCGCTGTCATCTGCTTGTGTTTTGCTGCAATAACCTTTTCGATAATCAATTTTCCTGATGGGAGAATAAAATATCGAAAATGTTATTTCAGTGCTCCCCAATTTACTTGCCCTTTATACTCATAAAATCGGCCATTACATGCGGGGAGTGTTGGGAAAACAGATGCTGGAGATTCGAGGTGAGAGTGTGGTGCTGGAAAATTATTTCACGTCAGGCCGCAGACTGATTACGGGCTTATGCCTGAAATGTCGATTCTCCTGCCCCTCGGATGGTGCCTGATCTGATGTGCTGTAACAGCATCACACTCTCGCATAACTACTAAATGCATTCAATGCAGATAAAATGTCATCAACTACTAAAGTTTACTCTTCTACGTTCGAGGACATGTGTTACCGAAGGTATCCATTTGGTTGAGAGCAGATTCAGTTACTTAGAACATTCCAAATTAA
Organism: Chiloscyllium punctatum; assembly: GCF_047496795.1. Taxonomy (NCBI): domain Eukaryota; kingdom Metazoa; phylum Chordata; class Chondrichthyes; order Orectolobiformes; family Hemiscylliidae; genus Chiloscyllium; species Chiloscyllium punctatum. Next base: position 27,019,635 of record NC_092789.1, on the reverse strand, counting down.
TTTTGTTGCCTTGTCAATTTTCAAATTTCATGGTTGTGTCTGTATGCATTGCACCCAATAGCAGTTTGCTTTAAATAATTCAATTTCTTAGGAAACAAAAATATTTCTGGTTTTATGAGACAGCATCTGATATTTAAAATGTTTTGTTTTGTGATCATGTGTTTTCTACTCGAAATTTTCCATTTTTTGCTGTCTTTGATAAAGCCATCATGTTTCTGATATTTTCATTACATTATCTTTAAATATTATACTTCATGGACTTTAGAATATACAGCATAGAACATAACAACAAAATACAGAATAGTACAGGCTTTCCGGACATCGAAGTTGTGCCGAAAGTTTATACTGTTCTCAGATCAACCTAACCAAGGGAACCTTCATTTTATTATCATCCATTTGGTGAACTAAGATTCCCTTAAATGATTCCCATGTATCTGACTCGAACATCACTGGTGGCAAAAGTGGCAGCTGCAGATGCTGTGGATTAGAGTCGAGAGTGTGGTGCTGACAAAAGCACAGCAGGTCGAGCAGCAGGAAAATCGACGTTTCGAGCAAAAGCCCTGCTGACAGTGCATTCCCGCATCTAACGCTCTCTGTGCTAAGAAACTACCGATGACATTTTACCAACAAATTGCTGCAATCACTTTGAGATAATGGACGTCGCGATAGGCGAAAGTGAGAACTGCAGGTGCTGGAGATCAGAGTCAAGATTAGAGTGGTGCTGGAAAAGCACAGCAGTTCAGGCAGCATTTGAGGAACAGGAAAATCGCCGTTTTGGATAAGAGAACTTCATCATTACTGATGAAGGGCTCCTGCCTGAAACGTCAATTTTCCTGCTCCTCGGGTGCAACCTAACCTGCTGTGCTGTTCCAGCAACTCTCTAATCTTGACTCTGGATCTCGTGATAGCCATTTCCACCCTGGGAAAATGTCTTTGTTTAGTCACTCCATTCATGTCTCTCACCATCTTGCACAGCTCTTTCAAGTTATATCTCATCCTTGTTCACTCCAATGAGAAAAACGCTGGTTTCCTCAGTCATCCTTCATAAGGACCGCCCTTCCGTTGAGGCAGCATCCTGGTAAAACGTCTCTGTACTATCTCTAAAGTTTTCACGTCCTTCGTGTAATGAGCCGACCAGAACTGAACACAATTAGAACAAGTGTGGTCTAATCAGGGCTTTATTAAGTTGCAGCATTACCTCACTTCTTCTCAAGTCAAGTTCCACTGTTAATGAAAGTTAACACAACATTGGCCCACATACCAACCCTCCCAATTTGAGTGGCAATTCTGAAGATCTGTGCAAGTAGATCCCAAGATTCCTCTGTTCCTCTGTACTACCAACAATCCTGCCTTTTACCCTGTAATCTGCATCAAATTGGACGTTAGAAAATGAATCACTTCACGCTTTTCCAGGTTAAACTCCGTCTGCCACTTCTTAACCCAGCACCGTATGTTGTCAATGTTTCATTGTGCCTTTAACAGCCTTCCACGCTCTCTGCAATTCCACGAACATTCCCGCCATTGGCAAACATGCTCACTCACCCAACCACTTCCTCATTCAAGGCATTTATAAACATCACAAAGAGTAGAGATCCGAGAGCAGATTCCCGTTCTACAAGCCTGGACACTTCTCTCCAGGCTGAACACTTTCCATTCACTGCCATCCTCTGTATTCTCCGGACCAGCCAATCCTGTATCTATGTCGCCAAATTTCCCTGTCCCCCATGAATCCCTTCTTGCTAAATGATCCTACCATGTGCTACCTCGGTGCAGCACGGTGGCTCAGTAGTTAGTACTACTGCCTCACAGCACCAGGGATCCAGGTTCAATTCCAACCTGGGTCAACCGTCTGTGTGGAGTTTGCACATTCCCCCCGAGTCTGTGTGGGTTTCATCCGGGTGCTTCAGTTTCCTCCCACAATCCGAAGATGCAGGTCAGGTGAATTGGGCATGGTAAATTGACAAAACAGTGTTTGTAGCGTTAGTCAGAGAGAACTGGGTCTGTGTGGGTTACTTTTTAGAGGGTCGGTATGGACTAGTTGGGCCGATGGGCCTCCTTCCACACTGTAGGTAATCTAATCTAATCTAAAACCTAATTAAACGCCTTGCTAAAATTTACGTACACCACATCCAGTGCTCTACTGTCATCAACGTTTCTGTCACAAATGCTAAAGGGAGTATTTTAATACCCAATTCATTTTAATCACTCTTTTACAGATAAATCCAATAGTTAATCTCTGTAAAAGAATGATGTGACCTATGCAGATGTGTATTGGATAAACATGCACATCATTTCAATTTTTTTTTGCAGAATGTACTTTTTGAAAATGGGAGGACGAGGTCACTGGACATATTTGCCATTCATATCCGGTCCTTTGTAAAACCATTCTGTTTCTCAGATGATTCTGTCAGATAAAGAAGAGGACGACAAATATACACTTGTTCATTTTTGAACGTTGCACGTTGCTCATAACGTTATAACTTTACAGAGTTAGAAAGTGCCTTGGTTGATGAAAATGAACAGAATGGAAAGTCTTAGGTGAAAAACCGCTGACGAAAAGGAATTTGGTCTGAAAGTATTTGTTGGTTATCTCTCCACTTCTGGGACAAGAATTCCTGTGTTCATGTAGCACTCCTTGCGTTTATTATCAGAAATTAATGACAAGTTAATCTTATGAGAATTTCTGATGATGTATTTTTTTGGATTGCAGTTAATTTATCTCGAACAGACGACTTAAATAACACTGTACCAAAAACATTTAGTTCATGCATTGTTATGACATTTACTTTAGAACGGATGCAGAGTTCGTGCAGTTACGTTTCCAGACAATTTTGAAGATGGCTTATTGGACTCGAAATAGAAATTACCTAATATCTTCACAGATGTTGAGTGTCTCCATCATTTTATATTTTTATATTTTTTTGTGAAAAAGCACTGTACAAAATTATGACGTGTAAAGGACTGGAATTTTTTAATGTGTGGGATACACAATTTGTCAGAAATGCCACGGAGCATTGACCGACTGAAAGTGGAATGCTTCCTCCATAGGACATCTGTAGTTTGAAAATAATAATACAAAAAATGATGAACTCTGTCCCAGATTATGCATGCAGCTATCAATATGTGATCCAATGTCGAATAGATTTACCAAAAGATCTGGACGAACTGAATCGTTGCCTTGTACTCAATTAAAATTGATTGATGTTTTCAAACAGACATAATCGAATTTAGTGGCTGAAATAGATGCGCTTGATTTTCATAAGAACTCTTAATTCCATCATCATCACTTTATCCTTATTATCTGAATGCAAGACTGTGCAGCATTTACGAGAGAATGCTATCTTTACTCAGCACGTAATCAATAAAACAAAATCAAAGATGCTGTGAGAAATCCAAGATATGAGGACATAGAAATTACTCTTGTTTCATTAAACAGTGTTAGGAAAAATACAGGAAAATAAACGTTATTTGGCACAATCATTTGCTGGGCTCAATTCATTTACGAAATTCTGTAGAATATATCTCCGACTTAATATCCATGGATATTTTACAATAATTTGAAGCTCTGCTCTGAATTGATTCTGGGTCGCTGCATAAATTCAAGGGTTTAGAAAGCAACTAAAATATCTCAACATTTCTGCCGTTTCCATGGCGATAAATGCAGGGTTTGTGAACTTGCCGCGGTAATAAGTCGTCCCTGTTAGTCTGGTAGTACACAAAGCCACAGCAAATGTCAACCAGGACAAGACAAAACTTACTGTTATAGCGAATAACAAAATTATGGACTTTCTGCGGCTTTCTATTTCTGAATCAGTTTTGTTCCCACTCTTGGAACTCTGAAGTCCAATGCGGGTTCTGTTAGCCATGACAATACGCTTGACAATTAATGAATTGCACAAGAGAATTAGAGTAAATGGAATCCAAACAACACAGGCGCTGTAAAACCATACATAACCTATACCAGCAGAAGACGAAAAAAAGGCGTTTCTTGACCGACAGCCCCAATGCACATTGTCAATAATTTGCTCAGGTTCATAAGCAAACAGAACAGGTATTTCCTTCAATATAATCACAACCGTGATTGTTCTTACCAGCGTGATTGCAGTTCTTTTGGTACAGTAGGAAGTTTGAAACCTCTGGCAGCAGATCACTACAAATCGGTCAAATGTGAAGGAGACAACGCACCAAACAGACAAATCAGGAATGGCTGCAGTCAGATATATAATGAAACTGCAAAGACGAGTATGGGACAGGAATGACCAAGGGAAGCGATAACTGATTATGTAATAGAGTATGACATTGTTCATTAGGATCAATATATCAGTTGTTGCCATGGCCAACATGTAAACAGTGACACACTTGGACAGGCCACATTTCCTTTGTGAAATAATCCAAATTGTGGCCTAGTTCGCTGTGAAGCAGATAAAAAAGAGTTAATAATACACGAATGTCTGATTCTCAACAGTATTAATGTTAGAGCCCGACTTGTGAAAATATCTGTAAGTTACATGCAAATTACTTGATTTGTAAAAAAACGACAACTGGCACTGAGCTCTGCATGGACAGATAACGACGTTTTCAAACCTACACGGGATCATGAAAGAACCTTGCGCTCAAACGAACAACATGAGGTGAAAGCAAAGAACACAACGCAAAGAACATAGAATTATAGAATCCCCATATCATCAAGGGCGGCTATTTCGCCCATTGAGTCGACGTCAACCTCCAAAGAATCTCTTGCCCAGATCCACATCCTTGCTCTATCTCAGTCACCCAGCATTTGCTATACCAAAAGCATCTTGGGCAATTTAACATAGCCAATTCTCCAAACCCGCATATCTTTGTATGTGCAGATGGATGACCCCCAAACAGACAGGGAACAACATGCAATCGTGGCACAGACAGTCGCCCGATGCTCGATTCGAAATCGGTTTCGCCGCATTATGAGGCAGTTGTCTTATACATTGAAATACAACTGATACACAAACTCTTGCAAATTAGTTTTGCTGAAAGATTGACATGGAATAAATTGGTTACATAGCACAATTTGTGAAAAACCAAGGGACGTGATGCCAGGGATGAAGGGAGGGAGCTTACAATGGATGACGAGGACGTACAGTGGTAGTGATTAATCCCATGACCAAGAAATACCCACCTCCTCATGCAGTGTGTAAATGTTTTTTAACAGGTTGATTCAGAAAAATACGGTAAAAAAAATTGTCTCACCAGGAAGAGCAACAGATGCAAGTATTGGGTAGTAAATCTCTTTCACTCGCAGAATTGCAGGCTTCCCCATTTTGCATGACATCGAATGACTTCTGGAGAGCTCACGTGCTCTGCTGAGCCAATGCAGAGTCAATGGAAGGGTATCTTCTATATACATGCATCAAACCTCTAGGGCATCACATAATCACAACACTCATATTAATCTCAAGTCAGTTCATACATATATTCAATTTTGGCTGAAAGAGTATATTTAATTAAACAAGAAATTCAAAGAAGGATAATCTAATTAATACCGACTGAAATGACAATGGGAATATTTTTTCATATGCGTATTGGCCCATATTGTCTCTGGATAACATGTTAGGACGCATATTCTACTGAGTGTTCCTGATATATATATAATCTGGTTGAGTTCAAAGTCCTCTGAGATGCACATTATCTTCCATTTCGTAAGTCTTGAAAATCGCCTACTCCACCGACAGAAATATTTGTGGTCGTTGTTTCTCAGAGCTCTTGAACTTCTCGCATCCCTTCCCTCTTGGCCCAGCTGGTCTTGGATTTATTAGTTAGTTAATTTGCAGCTAGTGGTTGAATGGTTTCTTGACACAGTATTAGACAGGGCTACAAGCGGTAAGAACTCATTGGATTTGGTACTGGGTAATGAACCTGACCAGGTGTTAGTTTGGATTTAGGTGAGCACTCTTGCAATGGTGACCACAATTCATTTATGTTTACTTTAGCAATCGAAAGGGATAGGTGTCTTCCGCAGGGTAGCAGTTGCTGCTGGGAAAAGAAAATATGATAAATAGGATTGGGAAGGAAACTGCAAGGGATGGGAATCATTGAAATTGAAAGAATAATTCAGTAACAGCAACTGAATATTCTTGACAAGGATGTATCTGTCATGCAGGGAGGAAGAGGTCGAGGGAGGAGGCCGTGGCTTACTCAAGAAGTTGAATGTCTTGTCAAGAGGAAGAAGAAGGCTTATGTCAGAATGAGACTTGTCGGTCCAATTCGGGGGCTTGATAGTTTCATGCTAGCCAGGAAAAAACTAAGGACTAAGATAAGCAGGGCTCGGAGTGGACGTGAGAAGTCGTCGACAGACAGGATCAAGGAAAATCCTGAAGCTTTCTACATGATTGTCAGGAATAAATGAATGGCCAGAAAATGATTCGGGCCAGTCAAGAACAGTGGTAGGAAATTGTGCGTGGAGTCCGAGGAGATAACAGAACCGCTAAATGAATACTTTTTCGTCAATATTCATAATGGAAAAAGACAATGCTGTCGCGGAGAATAATGAAAAAAGCCTATAAGACTAGGTGGGACTGAGCGTCACAATTTGGAGTGGTTCACAGTTCTGAAAAGTGTAAAAATAAAAGAAGTGCCCTGGACCTGATATAATGTATACTAAAATTCTCTGAGAAACGAGGGAGGGGATAGCCGAAACTTTATTTCGATAAACCTTATTTCTTCATTGTAAACAGCAAAACTGCGAGAAGTCTGGAGGACAGCAAATGCTGTTCGCTTGTTGAAGAAACAGAGTAGAGACAAACCTGTTAATTGCAGATCAGTGAGCCTTACTTCGGTTTTCTGCAGTGTTGCAAACATGCTATAAGAATCAGGATTTGTAATCATCTCTAAAGGAATAAATTGATTTTGGATCGTCAACATAGTTTTGGGAAAGGTTGGTCGTGCCTCAGCAACCTTATTGATGTCTTTGAGATGGTGGCCACACATTTGATAAGAGTAAAGTGATTGATGTGGCGTAAACTGATTTCAGTAAGGCGTTTGTCAAAGTTTCCCACGGCAGGCTATTGCACAAAATAAGGAGGAATGGGATTGCGTGTGATTTGGCAACTTGGATCTGAATTTGGCTGGGTGAAAGAAGATCGATGTCGGTGGTTGATGGTAAATGTGCACAGTGGAGTTCAGTTTTCCTGATATACCAAAATTATTTGTTTTTGGGCCACGGCGTTTGTCATTTTTATAAATGACCGAGATGAGGGCGTAGAAGCATGGGTTAGTAAATTTAAAAATGGTACCAAAGTCGGAGGAATTGTGAATGGTGCTGAAAGACGTTGCAGGTGACAGTGGGGCATAGATAAACTGTCGAACTGGTCTGAGAGTTGGAAAATGGAGTTTAGTACGGAAATGTGTGAGGTGATTCACTTCGGAAGGAGTAAAACCAAATAAGAGTACTAAGACAATTTTATGATTCTTTGTAGTGAAAATGCGTAGGAAGATCTCAGCGTCAATGTACATACATGCATAAAACGTTCAATCCAGGTTGACAAGGTTGTTATGAATGCACACGGTGTGTTAGGTTTTACTGGTAGAGCTATTGAGTTTAGGAACCATGAGGTCATGCTGCAGCTGTACAAAATTCTTTTGCAGCTGCACTTGGAGTATTTCGTACAGGTCTGGACTCCACATTATTAGAAGGATGTGGAAATTCTGGAAAAGGTCCAAAAGAGATTTACTGGGATGTTGCGTGGTGTGGGGGAAAAGCCTAATGAGGAAAGGCTGTGGTACTTGAGGCTGTTTTCTGCAGTGGAAAGTAGGGTGAGAGTTCACTTAACTGAGACAAAAAAGATAATCACAGGTTAAAATAGGGTGGACACAGAAAGCTTTTTCCCTCAGATGGTAATGGCTAGCACGAGGGGACACGATTTTAAGTCGAGGGTTGACAGATAGAGGAGAGATGTCAGAGCTAGTTTCTTTACTCAGAGAGTAATAATGGCATGGAGCACGTTTCCCGCATTAGTAGTGGACTCGCTGTGTTCCAATATCAGCCATAATCTTGCCTGATTTATGTAACATTCCAGACTATATTTGATGGTTGTTGATTGATTGTTCTAGATTATTAAAGTGATGATGTAACACAATCTGATTTTTCACTGATACTTCTGGATTTTGAATATACTCTCCATATAATGCATTATGTTCCACAGAAACACCCAGGACTGCATGAAGTGAATTTTTGCAAGACTTCCTGCCCTACCTCTGTTGTCAGCTCCAACCTGTTTACTTGTATAAGACTCCATTAAAAAGTACATTGAAGTTCATGTGATTTCATTCACAGAAATATACCACTGAGGGGATTTCCGCTGGTGCATTAATTGCTAACAGGTGTATTTTTTTCACACAGCCAACACGACCCATCTCATCCGCAAGAAAGTTAGCTGGTTGCACGAATTTAGCCCCCATCTGCTTTATTCCTCATGATTTCATACATACACATACTTTCCTACACTATACATTTTATTGCAGAAGAGAATATTTTGTAATCACATCGTGAAAATAAAAAAAAAACTGAATCCCACGTCACTCAGTATTACCACAACATTTCCTCATACCATAATAAAATAATTCGAAACGATGCATGGAGTTTGTGTTTGTATACAAAATCTATTGATTCAATACGAATGCAAACTGCGATTCTTCAACCATTATTTCGTGATGGATCATTTCCTTATCTTCCTGGCTGGTTCATCTCTATCATTCATATTGGCATAGTGCATATGTTTTTCAAAAAAGTCGTGCAAATTCAATAAGTTTACAGTTAAACACTTTCATGGCATAGTTTTCAATCAACCATGATGCACCGGTTCAACTCCGTGCTCATTTCTTTGAACAAGAATCATCTCCACGTTCCACAGACACGATCAAGCACTTCCATCACTCTTCATCCACCTAAACCCTCAGTCTGGACTTTAACCTGCACTTGACCTATTCATTGGGAAATGTTGACATGACGTTGGTCAACTGAATTTCTCTTCCTTCCCTTCCATATTACAACATATCTCCCTGTTACATGACTGCACTGTGCCCTCACATTCAACTCTCACCCTGTAATCAAGCCTGCTGACAAGTGTGGAGTTTATGTTGGCTGTCTTTGTCACCTCTATATTGTAGAGGCTGATCGATAGGTCTCAGATGTCTCCTCTTGGATCCACATGGGTAACAACAACAGTGTACTATATCAGGAGATTTTCTCCACAATTGACACAAAGATTATTTTCTCCGGTGACCTCTCCTCTATTGCCTCCAAGTTCATCGTCTGCCAACTGTTCATAGCTGCTGCGACCTCCATCCACAATCCACGAACAAGGCAATTAGGGCAGACCTATTGTTTCTGCAAGCTCTTTCCCCATACAATTCATCCATTCCTACCTGTCTCGACATGATCGCCTCTTAACCAGTCCCGTCTCACTTACACCCACCACTGCGCTGTCATTTTAGGGCAGTTAGTACGTTCAGATCGCGAACTACATTGCCTCTTCCTTACCATGGAAGTGCATTCTCTTCGCACGTCAATCCAAGAAAATGCTGATGTCAGAGCTCTTCACTTCTTCCTGGGCAAAAGGGCCTGAAATGGCCCCATACTCTATATCCCTCCTGCCCTTTCCCAAGCTGGCACTTAAATTGATAGTCGTCTTCTTTCTGCATTTTACGGAACAGAAATAGTTCAACCTTGCTGTTACCTTCAACTGCTCCATCTCTGACTCCTCCATTCCTATCCCTAAATAACTGTGTCCATTTCTGGGAAGAGGCTTGCCAGCAATAATCATCGCAAACGCACTAAAACCCATAGTTTTCTTACCATATGTTGTGTAAATGTCAAAATGTGTGGTGCTGGAAAAGACATAACTACTCAGGCAGCATCCGAGTTGCAGGGAATCGATTTTTCACGTATAAATCGTCATCAAGAATGTGGTGTGGCAGGGCGGAGGGTGCGTTAAGAAGCATGAGGTGGTGAGCTGGGGAGAGGTTAGCTGAGCGCTTAGTAGATGAATTTTGAGGGTGATGGTGATGGGTAGAAGTGGAGGTTGGAATTACGAGGTGAGACGGAAGATAGACAGGTGATGCAGTTTAATACGATGATGCAAATTTGGATGGTTCGATGTGGCATAAGGTTGGGGCGAGGGGAAATGAGGAAACTGGTGAAATCGACGTTTATCCTCTGTGGGCCGAGGGTCCCACGGCAGAAGATGAGGCATACTTCCTTCAGGCATCGGGTAGATATCATTTGGCAGCGGTGGATGGCCAGGCCATTCATGTCTTTGGCGCAGTGGGAAAGGCAGTTGAAGTGTCAGAGCACAGGGTGCTGAGTGTATTTTTAGAGCGTGCGTCGCAGAGACGTTCACTGAACCGTTCCGCAAGTTGACGTTTTGTCTAAGCACTTTAGTGGAGACCACACTGAGCGCAAGAGCACAGTAGATGACATATATGGAGGGGCAGGAAAATTTCTATCGAATGTCGTTGGGTTTCTGAGGTCTTGAATGGGGATTAGAAGCGAGGCTTTGGAGCACCTACTGCGGTGGCAAGGGCTGGTGCCGATAGTGAGGGGTGGGTTGGTGTGTGGCATGAACTTAACAATGGAATAGTGGATGATACGGACATTGAGGAACACAGATAGGTGTCAGGAGGTAACTATATCTCTGATGGAGGGGTCTGTTTGTTGGTGGCCTAAAAGGCGAGGAAGTGGCTTTTTTCTCCAGAGGTTGTTGTGGTGGAAGGTATGGACAAGGGATGTGTTGACCTTTTTGCAATTGGAAGGTTTGTGTTCGAGGGAAGAGTTGCGGGTTGTGGGACAGATGCGCTGGAGGGCATTGTTGACCATGTGGGAGGGAAAATTCCATTCTTTGAAAATGAAACCCATGTTGTATATGCTGTAGTGAGTCTGTCCCCCTGTTTTCAGATGCGGCAGTGGCGGAGGAATTAGCCAGAAGGGTCCTCATTTTCTCCCTCTTTGGCGTCAGAACTTCATTCCACTCTGCCAGTTCATCTGTCGCTGCCACATCTGAAGGGGTGAAATGGCAAAGATATAACAGGGACCGAAGGGGCAACTTTTTCATGCAGAGGGTGGTACGGGTATGGAATGAGTTGGCAGAGGAAGTGGTGGAGGCCAGTACAATAGCAACATCTAAAAGGCATCTGGATGGTTATATGAATAGGAAGGGTTTGGAGGGATAAGGACCTGGTGCTGGCAGGTAGGGCTCGATTGGGTTGGGATGTCTGGCCAGCATGGACAAGTTGGATGGAATGGTCAGTTTCCGTGTTGCACATCTCTATGACTCGATGACTGCATAATAGGTATCCAGATGGGTATATGAATAGGAAGGGTTCAGATGGATACAGGTCAAGTGTTGGCAAATGGGACTAGATCAGGTTAGGACCTCTGGTCGTCATCGACAAGTTGGACTTAAGGGTCGATTTCCGTGCTGTACTTCTGAATGACTGCAAGAGTCTACTTGTCTTCTGTTTTTTTAGCTTTCTTCAGATACGTTCTGTCATCATGGATGATATTGCATGGACAGATCTTCCTGTGAAAAATCTTTGCAGCTTCTGTTACATGTATATTTTCAGGTATTCTTAAAGTTGTCGGATACAAGGTGATGTCTTTACATTTGAGCAAACGGCTTAATAGTATCAATTTGTCAGACACAGTTATGGTGTCTTCTTATTTACTGCTACAACATCATTAACCTGTGCTATCCACTTTTCATCTCTCAAAGCTCCCATTGTTTGGTAATTTTGAGCAAAACTTATTTCATCTGTTCTGCAATCTCATCTTTTCCCTGTGGTCCGCAGTCAGTTTGTGGCATTTTCCTGAGGGTGAAAAGATGCAACAGAATCAGATTAATTGCATGCTGAGCAAAGCGAGAAGTGTAATTTTCAAACAAATTTCACAATTTAAGAAAATGAGAACTGATAGAAACAATGAAGAAAGCAAAGGGCATTCAAATGGGTTTGCATCGTTTGTTTTGACTTTGCTTCATAGTTGATGAATAACTGCAGCTAAAGGAAAATACTGTGATAAACACAATGAACATATGAAGGTATTATGCAAATGGGCCAATCACCTCTTTGAACAGTGAGTTTAAGGTCGCCAGGATGACAGAGGAATTTAAAAGAGGATCAGAGAAAAAAAATCACAATAGAGAGCTTCAAATGATATAATAATGAACGGAAGAATTTCTCTTGTAGCAATTTTAATCATATTGGACAGCTCCATTCTGGCGGTCATTGGCTTTATTTCAGAAGGAATGTAAGCAGAGGAATATTTTCGAATATGTTTACCAAAGCGAATCGGAAATTCGCAAAGTTGATTTACAAGGGTAAAAATCACACAACAGCAGGTTATAGTCCAATGGGTATAATTGGATTCACCAGCATTCGGAGCGCTTCTCCTTCATCAGGATATTATTTTTGAAGTAGCAGGAATCTGAAAGCTATTATTTCCAAATAAATCAGTTGGACTATAACCTGCTGTTGTGCAATTTGTAACTTTGTACACTCCAGCCCTACACAGGCGTCTCCAAATCTTGATTCATAAAGTTAGAATGAGCTGTCGTTATCATTATCATCTTTTAAAGGAATGTGAGTTTGTAGCACATATAGGTGTTTTCAGGAGCTTGATAGTGTAGGTTTGAGAGAATTTCTTCAACGGAGAGTAGCGAAGAACGAAAATGCACAAATTTAAATGCTCAGTCCATCAATTTAAAACAGAGACAAGGAGGAATTCGTTTATTTGAGAATAGTCAATAATTGAAATTGACTAGTTCAAAAATTAATTCCGTCGTTTTTTGAAGAACCAAAGCATTACGCTTTCGAGAATTTTCAGAAATTGATGCAAAGAATGTTGATGAGAGCAGCAAAGCGTTCACGAAAGATTTACAAAGATGTTGCCAAGATAGAAAGCAATGAGCTAGACAGAGAGGCTGAATAAGTTGGGAATATTTTCTTTTCAAACTCGGAGGCTGAGGAATGACCTTATTGAAGTACATCGAATCGTGATAGGCATAGAGATTCAATGTCCAAGATCAATTTCCAAGGTTTATGGAGACAAAACACAGATTTAAGGAGTAAGGGGAAAGATTTAAAAGGGACCCAAGTTACAACGATTTCACACAGACAGTGGTCGACATATGGAATGAGCTGCCAGATGAAATCAGGGAGGATTATGCGATTACTACACTTAAAATGTATCTCGATCATACATAAATATGAATGGTTTAAAGTGAAAGTGCCAAATGCTGAAAGATAGGACTGGATTAATTTATGCTATCTGGTTAACATGGACGAGTAGGACCAAAGAGGCAATAACCATGCTCTTTACCCTAAGGTCCCCTTGTGTATATTAGACTGAGTGTTCTTATTGGAAGACCACCGACAGCGAGTGATTTTGAAGATCATCTTCAGGAACAGTTCATTCCTTGCAACTGTGCTTAGGAATGGGAGACAGGATGACGACATTACACCAGTCACATCCGCCTCCGATGCAAATATTGAACAGTTTTAAAATAGCTTAAAATCTCACATGTTTAACTATCTGAGCAGATTGATGTGACCGGTATGGTGAGACAGAAAAGGACAGACAAAATGAGAGAACACGAAAGAAAAAAAGGACAGAGAAAAGAGGAGAGTGCACCAATGAAATAAAAGGAATTTACAGTGAAATAGAGAAAGTGAAATCTATCGGGAATCAGAACAGAAAGAAACAGTGATTTTGATCTGTACTTCAGTAGTCTTGTTTTCGTCCTGCGCTCTCCCATTGGGAGGTTAGGCACATCAGCTGAAACAACACAGTTGTATACAGCCGGGATTAGCATGGCCTGGAAAGTATCAATGTTCAGAACAGGCCTTGGGAGGGCTCATGAAATAAGAGGAGACGCAGGAAATGAGAAATCCTGCTAATTCCCACTAAACACGCTCCCTGAACTGACGAATTTGTCGTCTCCCCAAGTTGAACGCCAGTCAGAGGAAGCTCTGAAGGAATCAGCGCAGACCAAAAAGATTATCATCTGTCGACTTCGACGTTCATCATTGAGATGGCTTGTGTCGAGACGGAGGTTATCTCACACGCAACAATCACGTTTTATGAGATTGATTTGCCACCTGTCATGTAGGGTAAATAGCAAGAGGGAAACATCACTTGACCTCAGTTCCATCAATCTCCCAATCACCGATGCAGCGGTAACAATTATGGTAAATTACAGAAAATATTTTTGGACGTCTGTGGTCACACTGAGCATCCAGTCAATTCAGGGCGTGACAGCATCCTTGGTTGGGTCACCATTTGTAATTCATGTCTAATTTCGTAGGGAAGGTGGTGATTTGATGCAATTCTGGAACGACTGACGTCCATTTTAGGGCCGCTATGCAATGAATGCTCTTTGGAAGGGGGTGTTCAAGACGTTCACATATCGACAGTGAAGGAATTTTGATATATTTAGCAGTCAGGATTGTGTGTAAGTTTTAAGACACAATGAGGTTTTGTTCCTGATATTTTGGCTGCATCTCGTTTTTATTGGGTTTCCGGAAGGCTTTTTTTCTGTCGCCAGTTTTCTTGTCATTTCATCCTATTCTTAGCCATTTCCTCTGTGAAATTATTGTTGTCTGATATGAGTCTAATGTTCCTATTATCATAACGAAACAAACTCATTACTGACAAGATAACCAAGAATGAACGCCCTTCATTTGCTACTGCCATATGTAAAAGATTATTGCACAACTGAATTGTCAGCAAGGACCTGCTCTGAACAGTTTGTGAATTTTCTATCGTAGAAATTCCAAAAAAAGAGGCGGCATTAGCGGTCCACGGTGTGGAAATTCTCCTTGCGTACGGTTGGATCGGATGGTGCAGAGGAGGGACTTCATCATCAAACAGAAACGGCACCGAAGTTAGAAACACCAGTAACTGAAATCTGAGTATTGACCGTTGGTCCATGTACTCCTAGTCTTCTGGACGAACGTCCATCAAAAGAGGAAGAAGTTCGATGACATTTTTCCCTCCAACAGAGTCGGCACCACTATCTCTATTCTGAAACACCCTCAACTGTCTCGATTCCTGCGTCCTCCACCCGCCAAGGTCTATATCTTGCCAATGTCGTGAGTGAATGAATCACCTTCAATTATTGTCACTCCTCGATAACCTCCCCTATCTCCTAACCATGCACGGCATCTTTATTGTGTATATCTGCGCACAGCAGGCCTAATCACCTTTCACCAGCAGCGCCATCACAAAAGCTTTTTTGTCTCCATTAATATGTTTTTATGGAATCATTGAATTCCTACAGTGTAGAAACAGCATCTTCAGCCTACCAAGTCCCACACTGATGGTCAGTAGAGCAAACCACCCAGGCCATTTATTTTGACTCATGCACCTCACCGACATATCGCTGAACACTATGGGCAATTTAGCTCGGCCAATCCACCTAACTAGCACATCTTTGGACTGTGGGACGAAAGCGGAGCATCTGGAAGAAACCCACGCGGACAAAGCCAGAGTGTACAAACTCCACACAGATAATCGCCCAAGGCTGGATTCGAATCTGTGTCCCTGGCGCTGTGAGGCAGGAGGACGAACAACTGAGATAGTGTTGCTGCCTATGTCATGACATTTTGTTCACTCAATGTCAAAAAGAACATGCACACTGAAGGGGTGAAAGTGCCTGCATAGACGGTGTACTATGAAATATTGAATGAAGAAAGGGATAGAACCAGTTCTGCTTACGGTAAATAACAAATGCTGGAAAATTGCAAATGCATATCCAGCAATGAGAATGGAGGGGGCGGGGGGGTGATGTCCGAGTGATGTTCTCGTTGGGTTGTTAATCCAGAGATCCAGGTAATTATCTGCGGCTCTGGATTCTAATCCTAATATGGCAGACAGTGCGATTCAACAAAAAATATAGTCATAAATCTGATGATCATCATAACTCCAACATCGATTGTTGTGGAAAACCCGTCTGGTTCACGAATGTCATTTAGAAAAGGGAACTGTCTCTTTCTTCGGACCCTCAGCGATGTGGCTGACACTAATCTGTCCTGTGGCCAATTAGGTATGAGCAAGAAATGCTGACCTAGCGAGCAATGCCCTCATCCTGTTAATTGAGCTTTTTTTAAAAAAAAACAATAATGCTGTTGCATTTTTACAAGATGAGAATGTTTCTTTATTGTTCGGAAAGGCCATTGTCTTGCAATTGTGTGCCACGAATGTTGCTTCCTGCTTTTCTGTTCAAGCCTCAAAATTGTACAGATGTTGCCTCACTTTGACATGGATTGTTACAACATTTGAACTGTTGTGAAAACTACTGAATTGTCTGGCCATGGATGAAGAGTGATGTTGCACTGATGCAGGTAAACTGGATGTAGTCTATCAGAATCCTGGACTGTCTTGTAAAGAGTTGACAGTCTTTCGAGAATGATGAGCTGAACTAATTGTTGCAGCACTCTTTGTCTCTCCTCTGTTTGCTTCGTCATTGAATTTTTATGAGTCCAGTTCAGTTTCTGGTTTATGCTAATCCCAAGAGGCTGTTAAATTGAGATTGTGATGTTAATGCCGTTGAATGTCAGGGGACGATGCCCAGTTCTGCATGTTTAGATTTGGTAGTTGTCTGGCATTTTTGCCGCAAACATTGCTTGCTACTTGTCAGGCCAGGCCTGGATGTTCTCCAAATCTTGCTTCAGTATCTGAGCAGTGGTAGATTTTGCTGAACATTGTGAAATCATACGGTAAAATCCCCACTTCAGCCTTTACGGTTGGAAGAAGGTCATTGATGAAGTAGTTGAGAATGGTTGTGCTAGGTTGTGCTGTCGAACTCTGAAGAAATACCTTCGGGCTGAAATGACATGAACACAACTTGACATTTTCCTTTAGATATGATATGAAACTGTAGAGAAACTTCTTAGATTGTCGTTCACTGAGGGTTCTGGGGTGTTACATTCAATCAACTCTGAAGATGATAGCAAGAACTCAGCTCTAAACTCAGCTCGTCTGCTTTGTTTTTGGATCAAGGAGCCAATGAGGTCAGCAGATGGTAGAAACATTGTCAACATCAATTATCGATTCATTGTGAATTAAGTTCTACTTTATACCATTGTTGTTTTTTTTTCTTCACTTTATCAATGATCAAGAGAAGACATCTGGGAATGAAATTGGTCAGAATGGATTAATTTTGTTTTACGTGTACATGATATAACTGGTAAATTTTTCACGCTGTCGGGTAGATATTGGTCGTCTTGCTTTACCGTAATAATCCTTTTTGTGTTTGGCAAGTTCTGGAACATATTGCGACATTTGTCGTTGTTGGAACTTTGACAGGATGAAGAGCTTCTGCATGACACATTGATTCCAGTGATTGCCTGGTATCACGTGTAATGAATCGAATTAACTGGAGACACTGAGTACTTCGGGAGGAGGCTCTGATGATTTATCCACACAGTATTTCGGGCTGAACTTGCTTTTCAAATAGCTCAACATAATGTGTTGCACCGATGGGTTGTTTTCCCCTATCAGTTACGATAAGGCCCCTCCTATAGTGAATATTTCGATTTGAATCAGCCTTGCACGCACGATGAGAAATGTAGCAACTGCAGAGCTTACGTCGATCCATTAGTTGTGGAATCATCCAAATCTGTCTTTGATTTGACATTCATGCTTTTTCACCTGTGCAAGTCGTTCTGTGTTGCAGCTTCACCAGGAGGCACCTCATATTCCTATATTGGCTGCTACTGCTCTTGGAATAGCCTTTTTTGATTAGATTAGATTATATTACTTACAATGTGGAAACAGGCGCTTTGGTCCAACCAGTCCACACTGACCCGCCAAAGCGCAACCCACCCAGATCCATTCCTCTAACACTCCAGGCAATTTAGCATGGGCAATTCGTCTAACGTGACATTTTTGGAGTATGGGAGGAAACCGGAGCACCTGAAGGAAACCCACGCAGACAGGGGAAGAATTTGCAAACTCCACACAGTCAGTCGTCTGAGACAGGAATTGAACCTCGTTCTTTGGAGTTGTCAGGTAGCAGTGCTCATAACTGTGCCACTGAGCCTTTTGCACCCTGCATTGAACATGTGTTTACCACCTGGTTTGACGTTAATGCTAAAGAATGGAATCCCATGAGTTGGCAGATTCTGTGCATGTCCTGCAACAGTATGTTTGCTGCTGTTGACGGCACAGTATTCTTCAAGAATATCTTGCTGTGAGTTTCCCCATCTGTTTGAAGTCTATCCCATTTAATATAGCCTTCTTTTTGTTGTAGGTTCTGTCACCTATTGCCGGATCACTGTGCTTGCTCATCTACTGTTGATGCTGGTAAATGATGTTACCCACCGAAAATTAGATCTCTGTCCTTTGCACCCGCCACGATGTTTTGAAGTACAGAAAGAGTGATCCGATCGATGTGGGCGGTAGTAATTAGCAGAAGGTTTTCTGAACATTTTTAAATTGAAACCTTGAGTTTTCATGGGGCTCAGGATCAATGTAGACCACTTGGTGGACAACTGCCTCTTGACTGTACATTACTGAGCTGTCAAACCTGCAGGTCCTGCCCAGATGGTGACACAAACCCTACACGGAGGAGGTTAGAGCATTGTTTGGGAAATTGGCTGCAAAGAAGCTTTCCTTGAGCGTGACTGAATCTGATAGTTGTTTGATGATTCCGTGTTTAAATACACCAGCTGAGATTTATGGTTTTAGACACAGGGTTCCCTTGTCTTCGAAAGGGGAAGAGGAG
Source organism: Chiloscyllium punctatum (assembly GCF_047496795.1). NCBI lineage: Eukaryota > Metazoa > Chordata > Chondrichthyes > Orectolobiformes > Hemiscylliidae > Chiloscyllium > Chiloscyllium punctatum. The sequence continues at coordinate 27,000,880 of NC_092789.1, read as the reverse complement.
TGAAACATTGGTCATTGGGGAATCCATAGTTCGAAGGACATACAGGAGACTCTGTGGGAATGCGAGAGACACGCTTCTGGTGTGTTGCCTCTCCAGTTCCGGGTTTCACGATGTCTTCGATCATATCTTCTTGTCCTGAGGGGGAGAGGTACCAGCCCAAGTTGTAGTCCATATCGGCAAAAACGATATGTGTAAGTAAAGGTATCGGAACTAAAGGCAGAAATTCGGGGGCAAGCGTAGAATCTTGGAGTGAGAACCAGCAGCGTTGGTATCTTTGGTTTCTTAACGTGCCATGTGCTGGCAAAGCGACGAAGTGGGAGAGAGAGCAGTTTAACAGGTGGCTACAGGTATGATGCAGGAGGGAGGGATGCATATAATTAGATCATTGGGTCCCATTCTGGCGTAGGTGGCAAATCTTTAAACATGATGGTCTCACCTCAATCATAGGAGTACCAATACCCTGAGGGTGGGAGATTGGCGAATACGCTTTGGGAGGATTTAAACCTATTCGGGGGGTGGGAATCAGAATTGTGGCACCGGTGTACAGAAGATTACGATTGGTGAGACCATGAGTAATGTTTAAATTTTCCAAAGTTATAGCAGCATGAAGAATGTGCTGTGTCATGTTCCAATTCACCGCCATAAGCATCGGAATCAGGTTGGTAAACTTGCATCATGGGTTGCTTCCTTGGACTTCGATGTCGTGGCCATTTTGGAGACATGGACACAACAGGGACAGGAATGGTTGTTGCTCACCTGTTGACATATAAATGAAAAGGCTATTTATCTCTGTACCAAGCTTCACCGTTTTGGAGCCGGCCTGATTTAAACCACTCTGAAAAAAAAACAGTGTCGTTCAGAAAAGCTTCCAGTAAAAAATAAGCTTTGTGACAGTAATACTGGAAAATATTTCAAAAGTAAGATGCTGTTACTGAGTAATTCATATCACATTGTTATTATTGTTGTTCTTCAGTGAAAGTATTTAGTGAAACAAAAGTGCTAATAATGCATGTACTGCATGCAGGCATACCGATCATTGAAAGCCTGACATCACAAAAATACGTGCTGAAGGAAATATATCACAATCTTGGAACTAAATTAGATGCCTTCCCTGACTTTATCCGGCACGTTAGAAGGGTAAACTATTGTAGTCAATTATCTTTCCTCTGTACTGAAAGAATTTCAGAGTTTTAAGAGGGGATCAGACAAGGCAAATCGTAGCATCGAAAGTCTATTGCGGATCTTTTGCTGTACCAGGAAGAAATTGAGTATCCTATTACGGTAATTATGTAAACACAAGCAGGTGACAACGAGCTTTTCATGTCCAAGACCAACGATGGAATGTGACTGAAAAGTATTTGTCACAGCAAGCAACTACTTATGTGCATTGAGTTACATACATTTTGTTATCTAAACTGTCCTGCTTTCAAATCTATCTCAACTTGACCTTATGGTTCCTTCTTTGTTCATTAATTTGCCTGCCTGTTTAACTGCCTCGGAAGCAGCTGGTGTTAAGGAAAGATCAGATACTTTGAGAAGACCTGTGCTTCTGAGCAGGTTCAATATTAGTGTATAAGTCCATTCATGTTTTCATTATTTTATTAGAAGTCACCATGTTCAAATAAATGTTTGGAAAATTAAATCTGGTTTCACTGAATCTGAAAGATGATTGGATAAACAATTATCTGGATGAAAAAGCAGATAACATGTGGCTGGGTGAATCCAGCTGATAGACTAACATGCCAAATTCAACACAGACTATCATTAGACTGAAGACCAAACTCCAACGAAGTAATTGGACTCAACTCCCCAAAGTGTAATGTCATCCACTTTGAGAAAAAGTCATGGCAATCTCGTTTTAAATTCAAAGATAACGGTAATTGAATTTATTTGAGGCAAGTTTGCAGAACTCTTTGCAATGAAAACATGTTGCACTTTACCAAGATTGAAAGTAGTGCAATACGTCATTATTGTCATGGAATTCTTGACACAGAACAATATACATTTCTTCTGGTCATCACTTTATTGGGGGCGTTTTAGAAAGTAAAATTTAATGTCCTCGAGAATACCCGTGGGCAGCAAATTTGCAGGGGTTTCTCATAAAGTTTTAACTGTGCATAAAGCATTTGATGTTTCCTGAAAAGCTCTGAGAATGTCGCTGTGGCCTACTGTTGAAGAATGACGACTGCGCTGTGGAAGCCACTGTTAGATTTGATAACGTAACACTTAACAGATAAAACTCTGTTCAACATTTTATCCATCTACACAAATGATCCCAAACAGCCTCTGCCACAACAGTTATCTCTCTCACTTCCTGACGACCCACTAATGCCCGAATAGAATGCCCCAATTTCCTCGTCAGTGATATGGAAACAGTGTCTTAAAATATAAATGTGAGGCTTCACTGCCTGAAATCTTCTCGAATCCCGTCGATATTTGTTTGTAAATTATAAAATTTTATCCAATTCCCTTCTCTTCATCGCTGCAGAAATATGATCAATCAAAAAGCAATCTTCAATGAGACCATACACCATACTGTCCCCTGTCCCCTCCTATTGAGTCCAGTAAAAAAGTAAGAATAATTTTATGTCATTGCGTGAACTTAGTTTGCATTACTTGCCATATTTCGACATAATATCAATTTATCACTTGAACACCCAAAAGTTGCCAAACTAGAAATTCAAGAAAATTGCAGATATCCTCGAGAAACTTACTTGTCCAAACAAACCAATCTGAAACCATCGATTCTAACTAAAAGATGACAGAGCTGGTCTGTGTTGGCTATTCACCTTCGCCACCTATCTGCGTGTGTTTCCTCTAACTAAAGAATAACAGAGAATTTGTGGTCTGTGTTGGCTTTGCACATTCGCCACATATCTGCGTGTGTTTCCTCCAACTGTTCCGGTTTCCTCCCACAATCCAAAGATATGCAGTTATGGTGAATCGGCCAAATTAAATTGTCCATACTCTTCAGGGATGTGTATATTAAGTGCATTAGTCACTGGTAAATATCGAGTTACAGGATAGGGAATGGGGTCTGGATGGGTTCGTCTATGAAGCTTCGGCGTTGATTTGCTTTGACAAATGGTTTGTTTCCACACTGCAGGGATCATATGACTTGTATGATTCTATGCATTTGTCACTACATACCGCATAGATTTGAGACTGACCTGTGAACATATTTCGAAACAATCAGTTCTGAAATCTGTTGTATGAGTGAGTGCAACATTACAAAGAATAGATACCGAAACGGCATAAGGGTCAATGCCATGTTAAGATACACATCGAAATTCAACATTACTGAGTGGTTTTACATTCCAAATATATGTCTGACGACAAGTAAAAGCACAAGCCTGCCTCATTTAGAATGAACACTCACTGATTTTGAATCAACCGGAATGAAGAAATAAGATTTTCAACTTAGCACTGTCCTCTTTTAATACAAGCGTTTTACCGGGTATTAAAGATGTTTGTTATAAATTAAGGTTGGATAGATTGGGATGTTTGCTGCTGGACTGTAACAAATTAAGACATTACTTCAAAGTCGTTTAAAATACCATAATGGATATAGATTGTATTAATATTCGGTGTCTTTTCCATGATATGAGGCTTTCAAAACTCGAGAGGTTTGATGTAATGTGAGATGAGATTGGGATTTAAGAAAGACATGCAAGACTATTTATTTTGCCCTGTGGCAGTTTCGCGCGTGGATTTCACTTGCTTAAGAAGTGGTTGATGCGGCAAAAGCTGAAGCTTTCACAAGAAACTTAGATAAGTACGAAATGCTCAAGTGTTTGGATGGACTGAGGGAAGAAACTGGCCGCTGGGAATAGTGCAGCTTGGGATGATGTTCGGCCAAACTAGTTTGACTGAAGGGGCTGTTTCCATTCTGAATGACTCTGTGACACTACATCTGTGTATGTAGTAACATGCTGGCATTGTTGGAAATTATTGGGCCTCTTACCTGCATGAAATTAATCTTCAATTGCATTTTCTTGACATTTCTGTGTGAAAACTGGTATTGGACAATCACATTCATCCATTCTTTCCAGATGTCCAATTCACAGTCCCCAAAATTTGAATTGACAGATAGTCAACTTTCCACTGTTATCTTTATGAAATTAAACTGAGAAGGTGGCTCCTGACAATGTGGTACAATTTCAAATATGGTTTACTTCTGTTTTCGTATTAACATCTTAATTCTTACATCAAGTTTGGTAACCTTCCTTTATTTTCTTTTAAATGATGAGGTTTTTTTTGAACCAATTATATCATCACCTTGGTGACATGCATTCCGAATATTTCAAAACAAGGGTCAGGAAACGGGTGCCATAATTGAAAGAGTGAGTCACAGAGTTAGTACTGCGTTTGGGTCAGCTCTGGGATTCAGTCCAAAACGTCATAAAACATTCAGCTGCACGTGTACATTGTCTGTGAGGTTTTAACAGCTGCTGAGCACTGCGCAAATGTCAGTGGACATCTTGAATGTTTACCCTATGAAGAAGGAAATTGATTCAATGAAGCAGATAACACCTATCTCACACTCACATGACCACCAATCCAGGCATGGGAAAGGCTGAGTGGATTCGTCCCTAACAACAAACTCTACCTTACTCGCGCTAGCTATGACATTCTCTGGAAGTTTTATTTCCGCCTGATTCTCTTTGACCTCCATTGCACGTGCATCTGTATTTGGTTCAACCAGTCAAATTCACCCTCATAGTGTCATCGAGACTTAGAGATGTACTGTCTGGTAACAGACCCTTCAGTCCAAACAGTCCCTGCCAACTAGATATCCTAACCCAAGTTTGTCCCACCTGCTAACACCGAGCCCATATCCCTTCAAACTTTTCCTATTCATATACCATCCCAATGCCTATTAAATGTTGCAATTGTACCAGCCTCCCCCACTTCCTCTGACAGCTAATTCCATACACGTACCACCCTTTGCGTTAAAAGGTTACCCCTTAGATCTCTTTTACATCTTCCCCCTCTACCTTAAACCTATGCCCACTAGTTCTGGACTCTATTTATTCTATGCATGTCCCTCATAATCTTCAAAACTTCTTGAAGGTCGCCGCTCAGCCTACAACGGTCCACGGAGAACAGCCCCAGCCTGTCCATATTTTCCCTGTAGCTCAAGTCCTCCAACCCTGGCAACACCCTTGTAAATCTTTTCTGAAGTCTTTCATGTTTCACAACATCTGTCCAATAGAAAGGAGACCAGAATTGCAATATTCGAACTGAAGCCTGCCCAATGTCCTGTACAGCTGCAACAAACCTCCCAAATCCTGTACTCAATACTCTGACCAATAAAGGAACGCATATCAAATGCATCTTCATTATCCTATCTACTTGCGACTACACTTTCAAGGAGCTATGGACCTGCACTCCCACGTCTCTTTGTTCACCAACACTCCTCAGGAGCATACCATTAAGTGTATAAGTCCTGTTATGAGTTGCTTTCCCAAAACACAGAGCTCACATTTTCTGCATTAAACTCCAAATCTCACTTCTCAGCCCATTGGCCCTTCATGCTAAATGATATATTCTCACTTCTTATATGTGGTTCACTCAGCCATATTTTGTCCACATGGAATTCAGCAAAACAAAGGACAAATTCCTGGACGGTAGAGTGTTTAGCAAGGTTGGCTCAATTGGAATACTGGGGGAGTAGATAGATGTTTATAAATTTGCTTGAAGGTCAGTTGCAGGTGACTGCGTTGGAGTGTTGTTTTTTTCGGATTGGAGGCCTGTGACCATAACGTCCCCCACGAAATCACTAATACATCCATTGATTATTTGACATTTGTATAACTAATTTGGATCTGAATATAAAAATATGCTTAGTAGGTTTTCGATGACGCCAAAATAGACGTTGTTTTAGACAATAAAGACATCAATCTCTGAGAACAATGGGGCGTTTCTCAGATGGGCGAAAATGGCAAAGAGCACCAGATGGACTTTAATTTAGATGAATGTGATGTTTCATTTTTTAAAGCAAATATCTTGAATATACAAATGAAATGAAACTGTTTGAGTTACTATTGAAAGCAATAGGAACACAATGAATATCCTTTGAAGAAAAGCTAGAAAGAGAGAGCTTTTGATCTATAACATTTGAAACTGAAACTTTAAGGTCGAACAAATATGAAACAATTTATAATGTATTGCCTGAATCAAAGAAAATTCATGTGGAAGAGCGGAGAGATGAACTTGCAAAATTAGCATTGAATTCTCTTATGATTATGACTTAGTTCATAAATCACTGATTGGCTTCCGACATCAAAATCAATCTGCGATTTGTCGAAATTGGTCCAAAGAGAAATCCTTAGGAGGGTATGGAAAAGAAAATGTCTTTCAAAGTAGTAAGAATAATTGACCACAGATAAGAGATTAAACGTCTGAGGCAGAAACCAAGTAAAATATTTTGGATGAATTACCTGCCACATATGAGGGCACATTAAGTCGCAGAGTTGGTGTTTACATAAAGCGCTGGGAAGATGGATGTGGAAATCAGTACAAACCAGTGAGTTTGCGAAAATGCTAAAGGAAATTACAGTACTAGCTAGAAAGCTGAAAAAGGAATATACAGACTGTTCAAGCTTTTATGCAGATGGAAGTGTCATATCTCATTTCTGAAGTTATTGGCATGCCAAACGGTTATGCATATGTACCAGTAGGAGCAGGTCATGTAAATAAGATTTTAAGAGATGCATGAGCAAGTCAATGTTCGATGGGTGAGAAATTAGGACACATGCAATTCAGAAGAGTTGTTGCCGGAAAAGATGGTAATTTGCGGAATTCGTGGTTTGAAGAACAGTGCTCTATAATGAAAATGAGATTGTAGACACCGGTGAAAAATGGCGAATTAATGGTTCGAGAAGATCAGAGATTCTCCTTTCCAGAAACCGGTTTATCCTTGGTAATGATATAACTGGATCACAAGTGGGAAAGATGCGTATTCTGCTTGAAACATCCGTCGAAAATCTGGCAACTGGTGCATTTCACAAATATATCCTCCGCCTTTTCTTGATTTTGTTGTATAAAGGTCACAAGGCCACAAGTGGAAACGGGAGTAGAAATCAAAGAGTAAAAATACATTTTTGCAAGGTGTGTGAATGTTTGCAGTTCAGGTTGAGGTTTAGGGTGTTGGTTTGCTCGCTGAGCTGTAGGTTTCATATCCAGACGTTTCATTACCTGGCTAGGCAACATCATCAGTGGCGACCTCCAAGTGAAGAGAAGCTGTTGTCTCCTGCTTTCTATTTAAAGCTTTCGCCTGGATGGGGTTCCTCGGGTTTGTGGTGATACCATTTTCTGTTTGTGGTAATGTCATTACAAACTTGCGTATACAGAAAACCGACAAACACTGACCAAATACTCAACTACTCCAGCAACTATCCCAATACACACAAACGAAGCTGTATCAGAGCACTAATCCAACGAGCCACCACACACTGCAGCACAGACGAACTTCGATAAACAGAGGAGAACCACCAATACGACGTATTCAAGAAGAACGGATACTCAAAAAACACAGTGCCCAGATTCCTCAAGAACAAACTACGACAAGCAGACCAAACACAGCCAGAAACCCTAACTACTTTACCATACATCAAAGAAGTTTCAGAAATGACAGCCAGACTACTGAGACCCCTCGGAATCCAAGTGGCACACAAACCCACCAACACTCTCAAACAAAAACAAACAAACTTAAAAGACCCAGTACAACCCATGGAAAAAACCAACGTCATCTACAAAATTCCATGCAAGGACTGCCACAAGCAGAACGTAGGACAAACAGGAAGAAAGGTAGACACCAGGATACATGCACACCAGCTAGCCACAAAAAGGCAAAACCCTCTCGCCCTCGTAGTCCTGCCCACTGATGAAAAAAAAAACACTATTTCGACTGGGACAATACATGTATCCTGGGACAGGCTAAGCAAAGACATGCCAGAGAATTCCTAGAGACCTGGCACGCCAACCACAACGCCATAACCAAACACATAGACCTAGATACCATCTGTCAACCCCTCAGAAAATGAACAGGGAATGACATCACCACAAACCCCAGGAACCCCATCAAGGAGAAAGATATAAATGGAAAGCAGGAGACAACAGCTTTGCTTCACTTGGAATTCACCACTGATGATGTTACCTAGCCAGCTAATGAAATGTCTGGATATCAAACCTACACCTCAGTGAGCAAACCTACACCCTAAAGTAAAGATAAATAATTTGAGGTTTAGTTATCAGAAACGATGGATCATCAAATACTTGTGTAGAAAATTAGAACAGTTAAAACAAAAAGTCTATATTACTGCTTCAGAGACAATTTCTAAAGTACAAAGGAAACATGAAAAATCTAAAACCGTTGTATCAGAAAGCAAAAATGGAAGAAGAATCCGAGTGTACCCTCGAATTTTGCAACTTAAAAATGAAGAATTGATCGGATAATTTGAGACCATCACCAGTTCAAGTGGACGCAAACTTGGTAGACGTTCGTCAAACCGTATTACTGGTGGGTTGTAAAAAAGGCGTTCGTGCGGGTCCCTGGCTCTCTAAGAAAGAAAACAGGAAAATAAATCGTTTGGATTACTTCTGAATTGTATGCTACACTCACATCCAGTAGAATGCTAAAATTATTTCAATTAGACATATCTCCACAGTTATTCTGTCAAAACTAGTCACACTTATGCTAAGAAGTGTTGAACATGTGTTTTAATTTCGCTACTTTAGCACAAGACATTCAATTCACACATTGATAAAATTGACTTCGATGCTATCTTTGATCATGTGGGAAACCATCCCAAAATGGTGCAATTTTCAAATGCGTCTTCATCCACCTGAAATAAATGACAAAACAGAGCAAGATGCCATTAAGATATTTTAAAAAGCCAATGACGTTCAGGGAAGGTTGAAATGGAACATAAAGAACAAGATGACAAATATATTGCAAAGTGTCGATTAAATTGAAGATGCGACTTTGCTGGCGAAACATGCGAGTCTGAGGAAGTTGGAGAGGTCTGTGGGGAGAGAGACAACGTGGAACAACAAAAATCAGTGAGTTGTTAATACATTGCGCGGCAACAACTCTGCAGTTGCTTTCATCTTGCACAAGAACGAGATCATTAGATCGTTTTATAAAACGTCAGCAACAGGGAAGAATTGGAAAGACGGTATTCATTGGAGAACTGTTGTTTCGATGTTGAAGGCACGTACTGATCTTTTAAGAGATAGTGAATGATGTTCGGAGCTGAGATCGTAGTAACACCTGCGTCATATGACTAGATGGCAGTCTCAGAGTGAACTGGAAAACTGAATACATGCAACATTTCACTGTAAAATGGATAGCTGAATTGGTTGCTGTTTTGAGAACAAGTCGAACTTAACCAATCAATTTAAATTATACCGCAGGATGCGAAAGCCACAGCCTGTTTCGACTTATTGTTTTGCCAACATTGAAATAATGAGAGCACCCAATGTTGGGGATTTCAAAATGAAGGCTTTTTGAAAATTGGAGACAGAGTACCTGACATCATCACTGATGTAAAACATTATGAATCACTTCCTATAAAAGGTGACTCCTCAAATGAAACATATTGGCATGAAAAAAGAAAGAAAAGACCCAGGGAGATCTGCAGCAGGAAGAAAGGCACCAATGACCACAACTACTTCAGTGTTTTTGAAATGAAGTTAATGGAATTTGAATAAGTGTCGTATTGGATGAACATATTGTTATACCGTTCGAGGCAGGGAATAAGAAGTTAAGAGAAAGGGGGTATTAGAATTGTGAATAGTTGTGCTTAATGTTCACACTTAGAGAGTAAATTAAATTTGTTTTCTTTAAATAGTGGAATTTGGCAGTTTCCTGCAACTTATATTTTAACAGATTACAAGATGTGGTGAGCTTTTCTGAGTTTTCTTTGCGTGAATTACCAGAGCAGTCCACTACCGTGTCGAAACAGTGCAGATCAGCAAAATTAGGAATATGTTGTGAGAGCACTCAGAATAGCAAAACATGGGAATTGTTCTTTCTATAGACAGAATCCTTTTTCAGCACAAAGCGGGTGAAGGCGAGGAGAGAAAACAATCCCTGCATGTGGAATGCACAACATATGAGATGGAGATCTTAAGAAATCCAAGAGTCCAAAATTGTGGCTCAGAGAACTTCAACGTAAATCTGGAAATGGTGAACAATATACATGTATAGCACAGCAGCAGCATCAAGTATACAACATTTGTTGAACGATTACAGACGAACAGTTTGATTCGCAACAATGCTCAACTGAAGGAAGTGATTCACATACAGTTTGAAATATCAAACAAACTGCTTCAAAGCACAAATCTGTCATAAAATTGTAAACAATTTGCGGGGCATGTGGACTGTGTCTGTTTCTACAACATGCTATCTGATAGCCACGTTTCAGGACATAAATTTCCAATAAGGAGCATTACGTTTTCCACCATTGGAAGAATTTTGGTTTGATAGAGGAAGAGTAAAATAACACACGAATAGAAGAGAGGATTGGAAATCTCCATCCAACAATAATCTTGGAAAAATCTAAGTTGACACCATAATAGCAATTGCTAGAGCACCTCAACAGGTTTGTTGCAATCTGTTGGAAGCAAGTAGCGTCCGTGTTTCGAGTCGTTCATTAGGACCATTTTGGTGAAGGCAACCTGAAATGAAAACTTGATGGTTACTTTCTTCCCACAGTTGCTGCCAGACCTGGGTTTTTCCAGCATTTTCTGTTTGTGTTCCAGCATCCGCAGGTCTTTGTTTTCTTTTAGAATCTCAATGGACTGACCATTACAGGAGAATGTATGAGGTGCGTGGTGCGCCATCAACTTGGAGATCTGAAAAGATTTATCACAGAATTTATGGGAAAATTTTATTCTGATGGCACTCAGACAGACTATGCGCAATTGTAATTAATGTGCAGCGGGCAGACAGAATAAAACATGAAATAAAACAGAGTTGTACCATCACGAATACAGATGTAGCTTTAAATTTCATTTAGGAAATTGAAAAATGATAGTAAATGGATATGTGACGCCATTCTTTATCTCCTCTCTGAACTTTCTCCGAGTAAGTATGTAAATGCACGTGTTGGTGCATGAACTCAAGAGCCGGAGCATGAATCCAATCTGTTGGGCAACATACATGGGATCACTCAGGTTTTTGTTTGTGTAATTAAAGTTTCGAACTGACCAGTTGAATGAATGTACAACATATGTTATCCACAACAGCATGAAATTGGAGGACAAAGCGAAGAGTAAAATTATGGATTTCCTTCGATTCTTCATTTCAGGGTCAAGTTCGTTTTCCTTTTTCTCATGACCACGGAGGCCCTTGCGGAGTCGATTGGCTGTTATAATGTTTCTGACAGTCAGGGCGTTGAAGACCAAAATGCACAGTATTGGAATCAGAGGCGTTAGGAGACTGTCAATCCATTCATACACTGCCCAAAACATTGAAGTGAAATAGTCAGGCGTCTGCTTGCAAAACCATGGCACATTGTCAATGATTATTGAAGGAACAAAAACAAAGTACCACGTAATGGACCTGAAACAACTAACAATGCTCAGAGTTGCAATCACCACGTTTGCTGTTTTCTTGGTGCAGTATTTTGGTTTCAACTTGTGGTAACAGATGGCCACAAAGCGATCAAAAGTAAAAGCAACTGTGAACCAAACAGAAAAATCGAGGGCTGCAAGAGACAAGACGACTCTTAGCGAGCACACAGGAGTAACGAATAGAAAAGTTATTGGGAAGTGAATGTTATTTGTTCGGTTCAATAAAACATTAAAAATGACGAGCAGTCGATCCGCTGTTGACATTGCCACTAGGTACTGAGTGATACATAGAGAGAGTCCACAGTTCCCTCGTTTCAAAACGACAATTGCCATTAAGTTAACTGTAGAAAATGGAATTAAAGATCAGCAGATTAGTGGCAGAATGTGTTGTCCCAATGGTCGTCCCATCGCAAAAATAGTTTTTAAAAAATTTATTTTGAAGTGCACAACAATGTAAAAGTTGTCAGTTACTTATCGCCTGCATCCAGAACAACACAATCTTTCACATAATATTGACAGACAATAGATTCAAGGGATAGGAATCTGGATGGGCTATAACAGACAGAAATAAACGGAACAATTCGAGGGAAAAGAACGCATATGCAAGGAACTGGAACATTTTACATGTTACATGTAATCACACCATATTCCCTGAACCAGGATTCTTATTTTTATTCTGAGGTGAAGGCATTTAATTAAACAAAGGTTTTAAAGTGTACAGTGCGCAGACTCTACCATGATAATTGAAAGCTTGACATCACAAGAACACTGATTGGAAGTTTCTGAAGAATTGGATCGGGTGCCGTCAACGCTGTCAGACACCTTCCCAAACTAATATACTTCAATTAGGAAGAATCAGCTTTAGGATTTGAATATCTTTCATTCACATTGAAAGCTATGCATTAACAGACTTAGCACCATTGCTCTTTTGGAAAGTAAAATCTCCTATTTGTTAGAGCAGAACTCCGATAATATTATTTCAGTGCTATTGGAAAAGGCAAATCTTTAGCATTGATATGATATTAAGGGAGTTTTACTGTACCGGCAGGAGATTTTAGATACCAAAAGTGCAATGCTGCAAAACACAATCAGACAATGGCGGACAATCTTGAAGCGAATTGAGTATTGGAGGTGACTGAAAAGCATTTATCTTTTCAACGATCCTCTGATCGATAATAAATAGCGTCCATTCTGCTTACATCCCGGCCATATATTGATCCGATCGTTCCTTCCTCGCGCTTTCGTTTCCCTTCCTGTTTAAATTTCTGAATAATTCTTCGCGGCTGTTGCCGTCAGGGAACGATCAAAGGTGTGGATAGGGTGTATTCATACAGCTAATTCAATGTTCATGGAAAATAGAGGCGTCAATGCTTTGCTTATTTTACTGCATTAGACGATGGCGAAAAAACAATTTTCAAAAGAGAATTTGATTTTCAGTTACCTCGGTTTTGTAAAGTGTGACGCATGTTCCTTTTCTGCAGACCACATGTTCATCAATTCTGAACTATATTTCAATTAATGTAATGATGTAATTGCACAGCTATAGATGGCAGTGTTCCACAAAGGTGTTCAAAAATCTATTTTATGGTATTGAGAATGTTTTCATGCAGCAAAAAAATGCACAAAATTCGAAGCTCTAATTTGCCACAAATCGAAATGTTATCCTGTTCTATAACATTCATTCAGAAAGACAAATGAACATTGAACATAAAACATAGAACAAGACAGCGCAGGACAGGCCTGTCAGCCCTCGATGTTGCACTGACCTAAGAACTAATCTAAGCACATCTACCTACACCATGCAATAATCATCCATATCGTTATCCAAGGACTGTTTAAAAGCCCAGACTGTGGCTGAGTTAACTACATTGGCAGACATGGAATTCCACTCCCTTACTCCTCTTGGAGTATAGAACCTGCCACTAACATCTGTCTACAATGTATCAACCCACAATTTGCAGCTATGCCCCCTCGTAAACCCGATGTCATCGTCCAAGGGAAAAAAAGACTCTCACTGTTCGCCCTATCGAATCCTCTGATCAACTTGTATGTCTCTATTAAATCCGCTCTTAGCCTTCTTCTTGACAATGAGAACAGACCCAATTCCCTCACCCTTTCCTCATAAGACCTTCCCTCCAGACCAGGCAACATCCTGGTAAATCTCCTCTGCACCTTTCCCAATGCATCCACATCCTCCCTGGAACGGGGAGACAAGAACTGTACACAGAATTCCGATTGAGGTCGCACTAACATTTTGTACAGTTGCAGAATGACATCACGGCTCCGGAACTCAATACTTCTACCAATAAACCAGACACACCGTGCGCCTTCTTAACAGCACTACCAACCTGGGCTCTAACTGGATCTGTGTACATGGACACCAAGGTCCCTCTGGACATTCACACTGCCAATAATCTTTCCATTGATCCAGTATTCTGCCTTCCTGTTATTCTGCCCAAAGTTAATCACTGCATATTTATCTGCAATGAACTCCATTTGCTACCTCTCTGCCCAATTCTGCTGTTTGTCCAAGTGCCCTTGCAACCTGCAATATTCTGGCACACTATCCATCACTCCATCGACTTTAGTGTCATCTGAAAACTTATGAACCCATCCACTTGCGTTCAAGTTATTTATAAAAATGACAAACAGCAGTGGTCCAAAAACAAATCTTTGTGGCCCACAACTAGTAACCGTACTCCAGTCTGAATATTTTCTATCAACCACCACTCGTTCCTTTCTTACAGAAAGCCAGCTTTTGATCCAAAATACGAACCCACCCTCAATCTCAATCCTTCGCATTTTCTCCAAACGTCTATCACGTGGAACTTTATAAAAGTCTTTACTTAAGTCCATGTATATCACGTCAACTGCCCTACCCTCATCCAATCAAATGGTTGCTTGCAAGATGATTAAAAATCCTATCTTTTATAATATCTTCAAACTTTTTCGACAACAAATTTAAGTTTTACTGATAATAATTACCTGGGTTATCTCGACTGTCGTTGTTGAACAAGGGGACAATATTTGCAAACATTCAGTCCTGTGGTACTAAACCTGTAGACAATGTCGACTCAAACATCAAGGCCAAAGTTTCCGCCATCTTCTCCCTCCTTTCTGAGAGAATCCTCGATAAATACCATCTTGGACTTATCTACTTTCACACCTTTGAGAATTGATAACACCTCCACCTTACAAACCTCAATCCTTTCTCCTGTAATAGTCGCATCTCAGTCTCCTCATTTGCGATATACTCCTTTTCATGTATGAAAACAGATGAGAAGTGCTCATTTATCACGTGTCCGCTCTCCACAATGTCCACACACAACTTCTCACTTCTGTATTTGACTGGCCCTGTTCCTACCTTGGTCATTGTTTTATTCCTCACATACCGTCAGAAAGCTTTCGGGTTCTCCTTTATTCGACCTGAGAAGGACTGCTTATGACCCCTCCATGCTCTTCTTAATAATCTCATTAAATCCTTTCACGCGAAGTTGTATATCTCCATTGCCTCTTCCTTAGACATCTTGTCTCACTGTCACACAATCCCCCCTCGTCTGATACACAAAACATACAATTTCTTCAGTAAACTAAGGTTCCCTTCCCTTATCAATTCCTTCCTGTCTGTCAGGGACATTGCGATCAAGGTCACGCAATATCTGTACCTTATACCAGCTCCACAATTTAATTGTCCCCGTCCCATGCACATCGTTACCCCATTCTGTGCCTCCAATGTCTTGCCTAATCTCATTGTAATTTTCCTTCCCCCATCTGTATCTCATGCCCTGTGGCCTTACTTATCCATTTTCATCGGTAATCTAAATATAACCGAAGTATCGTCACCCTGTCCAAAGTGCTCACCTGCCACTGCCTCAAACACCTGGCCTTTCGTCTTGTTGTCCCTTCGAAAGACTGTATGAGGGAAAACTCCTCCACAGATTGGACAATAACTGATCCATCAGACCGACCAGAGTCATAGCATTTCCATGCAGTGTTGGGCAATTTGAAGTCTCACATCATTACAAACTTTTCGTTTCAATCCTACCCAAAATCACTTTGCCGATCCTCTGCTCGTCATC
This sequence comes from Chiloscyllium punctatum, assembly GCF_047496795.1. Lineage (NCBI taxonomy): Eukaryota > Metazoa > Chordata > Chondrichthyes > Orectolobiformes > Hemiscylliidae > Chiloscyllium > Chiloscyllium punctatum. Next base: position 26,985,218 of record NC_092789.1, on the reverse strand, counting down.
ACTGGAACTTAACAGAGGCCAATAAAAAATCTCCCAGCATTGTGCCCTCTCCTCTCCTGTTTCTAAACTCAGACCATAACACCTCCATGGACGAGTCCTCGTCAAAAATTCTTTCAGTCACTGTTGTACTTTCCTTGACTAACAAAGCCATGTGTCCCCCTATTTTACCAACTTCACTGATCGACTTGAAATATCTAAATCCTTGAACCTGCGACATCCATTCCTGACAGCGCTCTGGCCATGTCTCCGAAGAGGCCAAACATCGACGTCCCAGTTATCAATCCAGTTTTCAAGCTCACCTAACTTATTCCGGATGCTCCTAGCGTTGAATTACACACACTTCAAGCCATCTTGCTGTCTGCCAGCACACTCCTGTGATCGTGAAATCCTGCCCATGTCCTAGCTGCTCACATCATCCTATGCACTGGAACTACACACCCATCCCCCGGCTGAGCTATTTTAAACCCACGCGAATAGCATAAGCAAATTTCCACCTAGGTTATGTGTACCTCCCTGTTTGAAGTAAATACTGTGCTGTTTGCAGAGGAGAGGTCCCATCTTCCCCAGATTGAGAGCCAATTATCCAAACACATGGACCCCTCCCTCTTGCACCATCACTGCAGCCACGTTTTCAGCTGGCATCTCTCTGTCTTCCTCACCTCGCAATCAAGTGACACGCGGAATAAACCAGAAATAATAGATCTGTTTATTCTAGCTGGCAGAGTCCGCCATAGCTCCCTGAACTTACATCTTACACTATATCCCTCTTTCCACCTATGTAGTTGGCACCTATGTAGACCAGCACCAGGGGCTGGTCAGCCTCTCGCTTCAGGACACCAAGACACGTTCTCAGATATCACTGACCCTGACATTGCTGTGTAAGAATCACTCAATATTCTGTAAAAAATTTCCAGGAGACGCAGAAAATCCTACAGGAAATTAAACTTTTAATTTTGCCAAATCAAAGCTGTGGGAGCCAGCAAAATGTCTTCCCTGACTCCTCACAATTTCTTTGTTCTCCTCCAGTTTAAACTATTTGTTGGTCCCACGCTTATCCAATAATATTAGCATAGCCAATGACGTTGACTTGTTGTGTCTTTCTAAGGTAATTATCGCTTGCCACACTGGTTCCTTCCGTCACACCTAACCTATCACATTAAAACACCATCACATTTAGCATTACCTCATGTCCCAGTGATTTATTTAATCAATCACAATGCCCCACAATTACCTGTTACTGAAGCTCTGCAACATGATACTGGGCATACATTACAACACTACGTGAGCTATATTACTGCCAAAATAACTTCTGTAGCACCTGGGAGGCAACACAACAACCGTAAGCTTCTTTCATCCCCAACGAACCTTCTATCTGACCATCTAACTATTGATTCCCAAAGGACTAACACTCTCCTCCTTTGCCCCCTTTCCTTGTGTGCAACAGGGCAGTCACCTGCACCTAAATGCGTACCCCTGATAACCCGTCCCCTGAACATAATGCAAAAAGGGTACACTTGTTGTTCAGGGGAACGATCACCGGGTTCCCTGCACTGATTAATTTCCCCCTTCTCACAGTCACTCAGCTTTCTTGGTGTCGAGGATTAACTATTTCCATGTAACTCTTGGATATCACAGACTCTGCCTCCCGAATGATCCCAAGTTCAACCATCCGCTGCTCCAGTTCCCTAACGTGGTATTGGCGTAGCAAGAGTGGGGTGCACTTCCTGCAGCTGCACTTGGATGCGTTACTTCTATCGTCCCTCTGCTCAACATCATGCAGGAGCAACATTCCTCTCCCTGCACTACCTTCCCTGAAATGTCCTTACCAAAAAGTAAAACAACAAGAGAAGTTTACCTGATATGTTCCTGCTGTTAAAGGCGAGAGGAGGTGGATGTGTGGGAGGCCCGACAAGTGTAGGGTCCCGGGTTTAGAAAACACTCGCTTATGTCGCTGAAGGTTTAAAAACTCCCCCCTTTCCCAGAAACGTCTGCTCTCCGATATCAGATGTAAAGATTTAAATTAGTGACGCACCTTTCTCTGCAGGCCCCTGGTCCAAGCACCCGCTTTTCCTGCTGCTGAAAAAAGAAATGGCAGTGGACACCAATGAGAACGTCCATGCCTACCGGCGTCCTGACTGCCATACATTCTTGAGTATCACTTGAAAGAATACAAGATATTTGAACCATTCATGCAAATTGTATTTGACGCTGCAATGCGTCGTGGTTCTTCAGTGATCCATTTTAAACTCAAGGTTTGCAGACAGACTTGATAACAGAAACCTGACGAAAACGTTGAAGCTAGTAATAACTGATTCGCAGTTAAACTATTTTCTGGAAAAGTTAAGTTTATTGAAAAGATTTTGGATTAAACCCGAATGTTAATTGAAACAACACAATCTTGGCACTCAGAATATGAAGCACAATCAAGCATGGGGACTGTTTTGCGGTGCTGATATCTACTGATGGTACTGGGACACTGAATTCAACTGTCTGTCTCGTAGGAATGACTCATATAAAATACGATCCTGTGAAAATGCCTACTTTTTCGTTTACTCGTGGTTTACACGTCAATAGTAAACAATGAAACAAATTAATTCAAAGGCGACAGTTTCCAAGATATTATACATGCAAGGAAACAAATTGCAGCTTACTTTATAGTCGTCCTTCAAATGATTATGCAAAACATTTTACTTGAAAGGAAATTTCTGTGTTTTTTTAAAATTTGGTGAAAAGGATAACATGCGGCATTTGAGAATCAAAAAACATGCAACACTAATTGCAATGAAGACCTAAGCAACAAAAACGTCTGACTGATTAATATTAAACCTCTATTGGAAATATTTCAAATGCAATTAAGAAAACATGATAAACCGAATTTTTGACATAATAACAAAAAACAAATGCACGTAGTTTTCAATACACGGCAGGCTTCATGGATGAAGCACGTGTAAACTTGTTTGTAAGGTGCCCCACAGATCCAAAGCCTTACCAGTGATACCAATAGCTGCGAGCCCTGGGTAGTAAAATCTTTCTATCTGAAAGATCATTGGAAACTCCATTATCTGTATGAAATATCTGCTTTCATGTGACTCTGTGATTCCAGTTGATGAATTAACAATGCAGATTCAACACAGCCAATATTTATATAGTTGTGTAATCTCTAGTGATGTAATTATCCTCTTTCCCTAATGAATAATATCTATATTTCAGAAATTGTGAGGGATCCCTGTCTTAAATGTCAAAATCCGGACATAATTCATTCGAGTTTGAGAAACATTGCGTCACGTTTTGAATTTTAATAAGGAGGGATTAAGGGTGGAAGTACAGACATAAATATGAGTAACATTTTAGACATCTCTGTTAATGACTTTGATCAGCCTGTGAAGAGACAGTCAACTCCCCATCTTCCTGTTTATCACAGAATCCACCAATCTGACGGTTGAATATCATACTCTCTAATGTGGTGACAATCCCTAAAACCAAAGCATGCCCCCCACTGGTTATGTAAATGTTACAACTGATACAAGTGTTACGACTGCTGCATTTTGTTTTATTTCAGTTGAGTTCTAATGTCCCCAAATTTGAGAGTTTTCTGCATGATATGCTTTTGAATACCGGAAATATTTGTTCAAAACATGTTAAAAATTGAACAAATTCTTTGCATTTGTATCTGAAGAAATTTCATGATTTGATCCTCTATCTTTGCTGACAACCTCCACTGAACCGAACCCCTTCCATCGACTGCAACTGTAAAACTACCTAGTTCATTCCAAAAATTAAGAGTAATTTGAGGTCACCAAAGGAATGTAGTCTGCATCACTAGGTATATTTCGATCTGAAAAGAAATTTTCGCCCCATACCATGAGACGTTTTCGAAATGATATCAGTAAGCAAGAAATGGGCAGTTTTCTTTTTGAAGCAAATTGCCCAAAGGAGCAACAAATCCAAAGAAATTACGGAATATTGCTTTCTGTATTTGTCATTATGAAACTATAAACATTTGAAACTCACCTATGAACATTTATCAAAAGAATCAGTTTTGCATTAACAGTGCGAGCTACACCTTGGAGGGAGTGACATTGAAATAACACGAAGATGTCCACGTCGATTTCAAACTAATCTATACACCTGAAATTCACTTCATTGATTGACTTGAAGTTCCAAACACATATCTGACCACAATTAAATACGTAGTCCTGTATCATTTTAAGCTACATAGGTTATATATTAATCAATCGATAATCATAAATCACGACTGTGAACTTTCCACTGTCTTCTCTCACAACAGCCAACTCATCTTTGTCTCAGTAAACACATGCCGGCTTTCAAAACAACTTGTATTTACATCTATTTGAAAACAATCTTTCATTTTACTTTCTTGACAAGTTACAGAAAAAAATGCTTCTGGAAGACCATACTGTTCCATTATTTCCCGATGTCCAATGGAGAAATCGAAAACTCAAAGTGTAAATTTAAAATGCCTAACACCCTAAATTTCCAGAAATGGTATGAGAACCTGGTTCTTGACAACAGTACAGAATGCTAAAGTTCTGTATTAATTTTAGCGTGTTAATTGTTGCATTAGTATGTTTCCATTTATATATGAAAAAAAACAACTGATGCGGTGTTTAAGTTACTCCGTGATGATACAACGACATGATGATATCATTACTTTGATATCTCAACAATTCCAAAAACAGCTACAACAATTGGATGCAATATTGACATCAAGAGGATTTTGAAGTAAACGTACTGATTGGGGGTCACCTCTCGGATTGACGAAGAAACGTTATGTCCGTGAGTTTATGATAGCTGCTGAGTATTGTGGAACCGTCAGTGAGAATCCCAATTTCTGGAAGGGCTTTATGAGGTGGCTGGTGATTAATTTCAATACTATTTGTTCGACTCAGTAAAATGCGACTGGATTTTACTCTCAGTTCCAAAACGAGTTTCGTTCTTTTGGACAGCCGAATGTTCCTTTGCTCAGCCATTATGTCAGGATCCATGTGGCATTGGCAGAACAGAAGATGAGTACCTGTGTGTAATAGTTTATTGCGAAACTGCCAGTTAATTCCATTGCCGACGCTAAGTTCTATATTTTTTTCAGCGAGTAGACATATTGGATTGAAAGGTTGCGTGGCTCATCATCCTTGAGGCGAACACAAAACATCTGCATATGTCGACATATTTAGACTGCATACAAGAGTTGTACATTAGTGAGCCAAATTGGCAAAGTTAATATCTCTTTCTGTGTGTTAAGATTTCAGTATTATTTGCGTGGATTTGTTCGGAGCATAGTCACTAATTGTTCAGTATTACAGGCAACTGCTTAATATTACATAGTTTGAATCCATGTTGATACAAGACTAGCTTGTCCAACTAACCCTCATCAGATGGCTTTCTTTTTCCAATTTTCCAATGAATCACCCTCTCTCAAATCCGCTCCAAATGCATATTAATTATGACATGAGAGTATATGTACACGATATGTGAACTGTTTTACACCATCCCTACGAAGATTGCATGTTCATGTGTGAAAAATAAGTCACATTGATGCAGGAATGGGCAGTTGATAATGGAACTTCGATTTTGCAAATGGAACAATGGCTAATTAAGAGAAATCATGTTTGCAAACAACGTCTTTAAAGACTATATAATCGGAATATCGATTGTAAAAACACAAAAAGGAGTAGAAACTGGTTATTAAGACTTCCAAACCTGCTACATCATTCAATAATATCATGGCTGGTTGAGGAAAAATCTCAAATCCGCGACCTGCTCACCTGTGAAAAACATGATTATACCCCGTCGCTTAAAAAGCACCTAGTGGTTTTCCAGTGTCATAATTTGTGAGTGGAATGAATGTATTGTTGAATTTCAAAAGGTTCAAAGAGACTGCTTCAACCATTTGTTTCAAGGAACAATTTACAAAATTTTGCGTCCCTCTGAGAAACAGAAAATAATAGCTTCTCATCAAAAATGTCAAATGGCAACCAATGATGTTAAACAATGATGTTTAACTTCAAAACTGATAAACCAGTGATGTTTAGCCTCTGCATTCTCCCATTCGGAAAACAGCCTCTCCACATCCATTCTGTCAAGGCACCTCAGGATGCATTGTTATATAAATTTGTTGCTGCTTGATTTTTATTCTCATTTACACAAACCGAGTCAGTCCCTTCTCGCTTTATTAACTGCACTTACTCCATTTCGTAGTATTAATCGAGGGAATAGTCCCTAAACTGCCTGAGAATCATGTACATCCAGTCTTAAATGGGAGGATCGCGGGCAATGTAAATCTAAAGGTGGTCTCATGAGCAGAACTGGAATGTAATCTCCTGATTATTGAATTCATTACCCACTTTACATCATTGGGGATATACGTATTTTACTTTAGCTTTTGCAGTTCTGGATCCAATTTGCATGGTTTGGCACGGAGATATTAACACATATGACGTATCTTTATTCCCAATTTTGCTTTCGTTGACAAATCTTTTTTTTTCCATTTCAGGCTGTGCTCTTTCTCTTAATTAAGTATACCAGCCTTGTTGTCAAATGATATTTATCAAAACCGGATTTTACTGCAACCGTTTGTTTGGGGTTAGTGACAAATTCTCGGCTATTTTTGGCATTTACATTTATTTCAAGGAAGTATTTACAGGCGTTTCTGTTATGAAGGTTCACTCTACTCCTCCTTGGAATTATTGCATTTCCTGAGGAGGGAGATTGATCCGTTTCAGTGTGTCTTCATTCTCATTGAATTCCAAGGCCAGATATTGACAAGCCTGGACTGTTAGCACAACAGAAGGATGAATTTCACTTTGACGGAGACGAAAAACTAATATCAATGTTCAAGCTGATATTTCATGATTTTTTGTTTCCCTTTTTATCAGTTTTAGCTTGGTAGTCTGAACCGAGAGATTGAGCTAAAAGTGGCGTTTGGACTCTGGGTGACGCGATGTAGTGAAAGCTGAAAATGATTAAAGAAGCTTTTATTGTATTCGTTTGGTCAATCCGGTAAATTAATTGTAGGTTGATTCCCAATCAAAAGTTTCTCCTGATGTTTTACCAACAGGTAAGGGCATTATTTTGCAATAGATAGCAGAAGTTGACTGTTCACGATGTCAATACCTGGAAACTCACTACATCACGTCATGAAAAATCTTAGGTTCAAGTAGGTAGCAAATGGTGAATGGGAAGTGGGGCCTCGTAAGGAAGGCACTCGGTATACCAGTCAGTAGTCAGAGTATGAATTGCGTATCGCATTGCGTTTTCTGAGAAGCAATCTGTGCTTTGCGGTTATGCTGAAAAAAAAAATGATTTGGAAACACTCAACTGACCTGTCATTCATAGCTCTTAGAAGCTCAAAAAAAATATAATCCTAAATTTTAACTCGGGCTACAGTGCTCTAAGTGAAGAATAAAGGCGACTTTGAACTTCACCATTCTGACAATAAAACATGTGCGAAAGCTGTATCGTTGCCTGTGGTACGGCCCATCGTGAAACACACTAAAGTAATTTGGCCAGTTTTATTGCTTCATTTTATTTATCCCTTAAGTGGGTTGCACGTTTGCCTCCTTTGTCTGAATGAGGCTGAAAACAACGACTTTTAGATTGAAGTGATCGCACAATTAGATTTTTCTACTGCTTAATTTTACTCTAACAAATGTATGTTCGTTGATAAAATTCCGATTTTTTTGCTTAAGTTACGAAATGGTGTTCAGAAGTTATTATTCCCAAAGTCTGCAATTAGTTTGAGATTTTGGAGAAGATTCAAAGCTCAGGTTGTGGATTAGTTTGTCAGTTTGCTCCCCTATATGGATGCCATTTGCCAAACTCTCAGCAAAATCAGGAAGCGATTTTACCTACCACAACAAACAGTGGCAGAAAAAAATGAAGTGAGCGGGACAAAACACCACAGGAGGATCACTGATTATGTTGCAGAACATGGTGACAAAGCGTCTGAGATCAAAATCTATCAGCTCAGGGAGCAAATTTACAACCTGGTCTGCGAATGCTTATTACAAAGGTTTGCGTTGGAAACTCTGCGGTCTGTTTTAGGGCTTACTGAATGTTTTAGTTTTAGCGTGTCATGAATATAAAATCAAGATTCCCTTAGAATGGAGACAGGCCATTCGACCGAAACTGTTCGATGATGACCACGTTTCCAGCCACGCTATCCCCATTTCCACAAGGTTAACCAAAAACTGGCTAATCCTTTTCTATTCATGTATTCGTACAAATGCCTATTAAATGTTCTTAATGTGACAGTGTCAACCACTTCCGTTGGCAGCTCATTCCATATACGCATCACTGTCTGTGTGCAAAAGGTGCCCTCAGATTTCCTTTCATTCTTTCCCCTCTAATATTAACTCGTGCTCTCTCGTCCTCGATTCCTTTGCCAAGGGGGAAAAAAATCATTTCCTCTATCCTTACATCTCATGATCTTATTCACTTCTATAAGGACCCCCTTCATTGGGGCCTTGCACTGTATTCCGATCTGACCTGGGGAGCGCAGCGGAGCAGAAGGAAGCACTGTCGTTCAGTGAGTTGCTGGGGAGGGGATGTTGGGAGAGAACGTTCCCTCTGACACCAATGCCACAGTGCCTTCCAAAACCATTCGTTTCTATTCTCTCACGGGAGGGTGTGGCTCTGCTGACTGGGTCAGCATTTACTGCCCATTCCACCCTGCCGTGAACTTCTGCAGTCCATGTGCTGGAGGGTCGACCGACAATGTTCCTCCAGGAGAGGGACCCAGGAATCTGACCCAGGCACACTGAAGGAACGTCCGAAATATTTTCACTTCGGTTTGGTGAGGGACTCAGAATGGGACCTGAAAGGGAGGGTGTTGTGTTCCCACACGGTGTGTCTTTCGAAATCGAAGTAGCCTTGGGTTAGGGAGGCGCTATAACAAGGTGAGTTTCTGCCATGCGTCTTGTCCTTGTTAGACACTGCTGTTGCTGAGGGTCGGTTGGAGAGGGAGCGATGGGGGGTTGTGGTGCCAATGCAGACAGGCGGGTACTGCTCTGTCCCTGGTTAGTTTCGACTTTCCTTCATGTGTTGGAACAACAGCTACCCAGGACAAGTGGGAAGTCTTAGCGTTCTGTCGGTTTCTCCCGTTCCTTCATTCCTGGAAATTCGAGGGGGAAAGACACAACACTATGCAGTTGGCTTTACGACACCAGTCCGGCAAACCCTGCAATGAGTTTGGTAAACTCCGTAGCCAGGGCGTCCCTCTGCCAGGGAAGGAGACCAAAACTGCACTCAACACTGCAGATGCAGTCCGACCTATCCAATTGCAACAGATGCTCCCAGCTCCTGGACACAAGTCCTCTCGATCTGATGGCCCAGTGTACCGTTTGCAGTAGCATCATGGGCAGGAGTCTCTCTGATTGATGACTGAGGCCGAAACATCTTCAGCTGCTTCAAAGATGAACTGGTTTCCATAGAATGTCAGGAGAGGGGGATGTTCACCGATAAATATTCAGCACTATTCGCCACTCCTCAGACACTGCAGAAGTCCGTGTGGTGGACTTGCAAACCTGGACAATAACAAGGCCGGTCTGAATACTACAAGAGATGAAAATGCGGACGCTGGAGATAAGATTTGACGGTGTGGTCCTGGAAATGCAGAGCAGGTCAGCACATTCCGAAGAGCAAGAGAATCGACGTTTCGGGCAAAAGCCCTTCATCAGGGCCAAGGGGACTGAGAGCGAAATAAGAGTTGCGTGACGTTGGGGCAAGGTAGCTAGGAAGGCGATAGGAAGATGAAGGCTGCAGAAAGTGAAAGTTTGGAGTGGACAGTTAAGCAGATAAATAGACGAGACAAGATTAGACAGGACAGGCCTTGGATTTGGGATAAGTTGGGATGGCAGGGAGAAGAAATGCCGAAACTTGTGAAATTCCCATTGATTCGGTGTGGTTGGGGCACCCATGGCAGAAGTTGAAACGTTCTTCCTCCAAGCCTCTGGTGGTGAGGGTTTAGCGATGGAGAAGGCCCAGGACCTATATGGTCTCAATGGAGTGAGAAGGGGAGTTGAAATGTTCGGCTTACAGAAAAATCCATGTCGGGTGTGGAAGCTTCCTTTGGGACTGGATGCCAATTGCGGAGTGCTTCAGGGACCACCCCCCAAATGTGCGCACGGACCAATCCCACTGCCCCGTGGCCGAACACTTCAACGCCACCTCCCACTCTGCCAAGGACATGTAGAGTATTGGCTTACTCCATTCCCACTCCATGACCACACAACGCCCGGAGGATGAACCTTTTTTCTTCCCTTCAGAACCCTCCAACCCCACACTATCAAATTGGATTTAACCAGTTTCCCGAATTCCCCGTACCCCATCCTTTCCCAGATCCAACCTTCCAACTCGTCACCTCCATCTTGATCTGTGTAATGTCTTTCTCATCCATCTGCACCACCCTCCTCTCCGACCTATCACCATTGTTCCACCTCCCCCTAACTATCGCCTTCCAAGCTACTTTTCCCAGCTCCACCGTCCTATTTATCTCTCAGCCTCTTTACCCCGCACACCCACATTCTTCATGAACGAAACATCAATTCTTCTGCTCCTGGGATGTTGCTTGATGTGGTGTGCTTTTCCACATCCCACTCTTGGCCTAAAACCTGCAAATTAAAATCTGCATCACGCAAATGTGAGATGATTAATATCTCCAGTCTAAAAATATGTCTATGCTTTTGTGCTGATGACACACAATCGCTCGCAGGAAGCAGTCTCCACACTTCACATGAGGCGATCACTGATTGAAACCTGGATGGTAGCAGCGCACGCTGTATTTGCGCGGCTGCACAGAAAGACAGTGAGCTGCTGTGTTACATCAAGGGACGGTCGCTTCTGACAACTGCGTTGATGTGGTTCAGACTGGCTGGAGTCTGGGGATAAGGCAGTTCTGTTTCAGAAGGGAATGTTTAACAACTCAACTGCGGCTCAAAGGCAGAAATATTTAACCATCAAGGCAATTGGTTAAGGCAGGGAGAAGGAGAGAGAGAGAAAAAAGAAGGGAGAGGCTCAGAGAAACAGAAGATAGGATGAGGAGACCGTAAGTGTATAAAAAATAGCCACATCATTCGACCTTGTCGCCCCCTCCATCCTGTTCCTCCTTGAAGTAGGAATATCGCTGGTTCAACAATTCTGCGCATCCACATTCCTTCCTCCGACCGATCTCTCGCTTTCCCCGACTGATCAAGAAAGAACCCTTTCAGTTTTTAATATGCATAAGGACTCTGCACCACATCCCCCAACAGCGCTGTGTGGTGTTGAAAAGTCTGACACTCCTCTGAGAGAAGACATTCCTCCTTACTTTAGTCAGAAATTTGTCGTTTTCTTTCCTGCGACGATGCTCATCGGTCCTGCACTCGCTCACATAGGAAGACACTTTCAAAGCTTTTACTCGGTCGAGCCACTTAAGAATCCCTTGTGTTTCGATGAGATCCCCTCTCAGTTGTCTGAACTCCATGGAACAGAATCTAAAATTTACTCAGACAGTAGAGGGGTGTGGAACGTCCTGCGTACAACCAGCAGTAGACTCGCCAAAGTGAAGGGCATTGACATGGACTTTGGATAGACATATGAACGAGAATGTAATGGTGTAGGTTAGCTGGAATTCAAACTAGTTACACAGGCCCACTAACAACGAGGGCCTGAGGGACTGTACTGAGCTGTAATGCTCTCTGTTCTATCTTCGAACTCGTTTCACCTTTGCCCTTAAGAGATTGGAAGGACAAAGTGCAAGGAAGGTAGGGAGAGGCTAAAAGCACTTGGAAAAGGCCAAGAGGGATGGAGAGAGAGAAAGAGAGAAGAAAAGAGAGGAAATAAGAAAAAATGAAGACGTGTCTGTACAGATGAGATAACGGGATTAATAAGGATGTGAACATTTTGTCGCGTCGGTCACAACCCCAGGATGGCCCAGAGATTTGTTCAGACAATTGAAAAGTTGTAAGTACTGCAATTCCTGAAAATAAATCAAGATTTTCTTTTACCAGGGAGAATTATGCAATTCCACTCCAATCGATGGCTAGAGTTTTAAAATTTCGACGAATTCATTAGGCAGGGGTTACCCCAAACCTCTGATCTGCTCTTGTAGCCACAGGATTGGTGCAGCTGCTCCAATTCCTTTCAGGTCAATGGTTTCCCCCAGGTATTTGCTAGTGTCGGAATCAGCAATGTGTAGTCCATTGGATTTCTGTGTGTCTGTGTGTGTGTATGTGTGTGTGTGAGAGAGAGAGACTCTGTGTCTGTTATGGAGAGACTATGTTAGGGAGACAGATAAACGCTGTGTGTGTGTGAGTGCGATAGAGACTGACAGACTGCGATAATAAGGCTGTGAGTCAGAGTTAGGATGTGTCAGACAGAAAGAGTGTGAGAAAGACAGTGATAATGTGTTCAACACACAGAGAGAGTAACTCACCCAGAGCCATTTCTGTATAATTAGTGCACCTAACACTTTTGACAATTTAGCACGGCCAATTTCCCTAGCCTGCACACCTTTGGAGTGTGGGAGAAAACCGGGTCAACTGGAGGACAGCCATGCAGAAACGGGGAGAAAGTGCTAACCACTGAGCCACCCTGCTACGCTCGATGTGCGCGACAGAGAGATTGTTTTCGAGTGTCAAAGAGACTGTGTTAGAGAGACAGGGAGACTGTGTGTGTGTAAGTGAAACAGAGAGAGACAGAGTATGAGACAGAGATTGTGTTAGGGACTGTGTGAGAGACAGAGAGACAGACAGTGTATGTGAAGCACATAGATTGCCGTAGAGAGACGGAGAAGCTGTCTGGTTGTGAGAGAGAGAGTATCCGCGTGTAAGACAGGGACACTGCGTGTGTGAGATAGAATGTGTGTGAGAGACAGAGAGACTCCTTCTGTGTATTTGTGTGTGTGTGTTCGTGTGTGGCGTTTGTGTGTATGTGTGTGTGTATTTGTGTGTGTGTGTGTGAGAGAGAGAGAGAGGCTGTGTGTGCGAGACAGAAAAAAAACAGTATGTGAGAGAGGGAGTCTGTGTGTTTGAGGTAGAACGACTGTACGTGAGAGATGTGTGCATGAGATACAGAGATTGTGTTCGAGAGACAGAGAGGCTGCGTGTCAGAGTCATTGTCTGTGAGACACAGATACTGTATTAGATAGACAGAGATACTATGTGTGAGAGTCAGTGACAGTGAGACAGAAAGGCTGTGTGTGCGGGACAGAGAGATTGTGTGTTTGTGTGTATGACAGAGAGAGACTCTGTTAAAGAGAGAAATAGAGACACTGTTTGTGAGATTTAGTGTGTGTGTGAGAGAGAGAGACTCTGTTCGAGAAACAGAGGGACTTTGAAAGACTGAGCGACTGTGAGACAGATACTATGTGTTAGAGACGGTGTGTATGAGACAGGTAGGCTGTGTGAGAGAGACAGAGAGAGAGATAGTGTCAGAGAGGCAGACAGGCTGTCTATAAGAGACAGAGACTGTGTGTGAGACAGAGACTATTTTACAGAGAGGCATAGTGACTGCGCGTGAAAGACACAGAGACAGATTATGTGAAAATCTGTGTGTGAAAAAGAGAGATTATGTGTACATGACAGATATACTGTATATGACTGACAGAGAGAATGTGTGTGAGGCAGAGTGTGTGAGAAAGAGAAACTGTGATAGAGAGACAGAAAGACTGCTTGTGAACAACGCTGTGTGAGAGATCGAGAGATGGTGTGTGGGTGTGAGAGAGAAAGAGACTGTGTGGCAGAGAATGATGAGAGACTGAGACACCGTGTGTGTGTGTGTATGTGTGTGTGTGTTTGTGCGGGTGTTGGAGCGAAAGAGAGAGAGATAGACTGTGTCAGAGAGAGGGACTGTGTGCGACAAACAGAGAGACTGAGTGTGAGTGACAGAGAAACTGTACCCATGTAAGAATCGGTGTGTATGAGCTGGAGAGACTGTGCGAGAGTCAGTCTGTGAGACAGAAAATCCTTGCGTCTGAGACAAAGAGATCGTGATTGAGAGTCGATGTGTGTGTGCGGTAGAAACTGTGATGCAGTACAGAAATCGTGTGTGAGAGACAAAGACTGTCTGTGAAGACAGAGAGAGAGGGAGAGACTGTGTATGAAACATAGTGTGTATGAGAGCGAGACAGACAGAATGCATGTCAGAATCATCGTGTGTGAGACACAGAGAGACAGTGCCAGAGAGACAGAGAGATTGTGTGTGAAAGTTAGTGTGAGGGAGGGACAGAGTCTATGTGTGCAAGACAGAGAGACACTGCATGAGAGAAACAGACGAACTGTGCGTGAGAGATAGAGAGACTGCATGTGAGACAGAGAGACACTTAGAAAGAACATGTGTGTGTGTTTGTGTGTGTATGCGTGTGTGAGACGCATGTGTGCATGTGTGCGTGTTTGTATGCAAGTATGGGTTAGGGAGAGAGCCTGTGTATGCGCATCTATCTGTGTCAGTGTGTGAGAGAGTGTATGGTTGTATGTGCGAGTGTGTTTGTCAGTGTCTGTGTCAGACAGAGAGCATGCACGTGTATTTGAGTGTGTATAAATATGCATGCTTCGGTATAAGAATGAGGGTACATCTGACAGTGAGTTAGAGTGTATCTAAATGTGTGTGTATGTGCACGTGTATGTGTGAGGTGGGTCTGTACAATTGTGTGCGAGAGTGTGTGACTACGTGCGTGTGTGTGTGGGAGACAGTCTCAATATGCATTTGTCAGTGAGTGTGTGGAAGAGAGTTTGTGTAAGTGTATCTGACCGTGCATGTGTGTGTCTGTGCGAGTGCGTGTGAAGAATTTCTGAGGAAGAATGTGAGCGCTTAAGAAAAGGGTCTGTGTCAGTGTGTGTGAGTGTGAATGTGTGTGACGTAGGACTGTGTAGTGTACGTGAATGTGTGTACATGAGGGACACGATCGTTGTCAGTAAGTGTCAACGTGTGTGTGTGGAGGATCTGTGTCTGTGTGCGTGTGTGTACATGTGAATATGTGTGATTATGAGCCTGTAGGAGCATGGTCTGTGATTATGTGTGTGTTGGGGGACTGGGTCTGTGGCAGCGTGTGTGAACGTGTTGTAAATGTGAGTGTATGTCAGTGTGAGTCAGTGGGAGGGGAGTTTGTGTCAGTGTGTATGATTGTGTGGGGGGACAGGTTGTGTGTTAGTGTGTGTGCGTTGGAGGAGTGTGCGTGGATATGTGAGCACGTGTGAGTTTGTGTGCAAGGATGGTCTGTGTAAGTGTATGAGAATGTTTGTGGATATATGAGTGGGTGTGAATGTGAGTGTGTGAATGAGGGTTTGTGTAAGTGTAAAAGTACCTGAGTATGTGTAATCGTGAGTGTGTGGGAGGAGGGTCTGTGTAAGAGTTTGTCAGTCTGTGGGTGAGGTTCTGTGTAAGCATGTATAACAGTATGTGCATGCATGTGTGTGTCTGTGTGTAGGAGTGTGGATGTATGTATTTGTCTGTGTTTGCAAGCGTGCGTCACAGAGTGTGTGTGAATGTGAGTGCTGGTGAAAGGTCTATTTTAGTGTGTGAGAGCATATGTGTGTATATGGGAGTGTGCGTGAGTGTGTGTGCGTGGGAGAAGGGTTTATGTAAGCGTTTGTGTAAATGCGTGTTGGGAGAGGGACTATGCAAAGTTGTGTAATGAGTGCAAGTGCGAGTGAGGAGGGTCTGTGTCAGTTGTGCATGAGTGTCTCTATGTGTGAGTGGGTGCGACTATGTGTGGGATAAGGGTCTGTGTAAGTGTGCTTAGGAGAGTGTATGTGTGAGTGTGCGTGAGTGTATGCGAGTGTGTGTGGAGTAGAGGGTTTGTGAAACATGTTGAGTGCATGTGTGGGAGAATGGTTAATGTTGGGTGTGTGGGAGAAGGTCTGTGTTCATGGGTGTGAGTGTGTCAGTGTCAATGTCTGAAGAGTGTCTAATAAGCCTGTGTGTGTGTGAAATTGCATGTGTGTGTGTGTTTCCATGTGAGAGAGTGTCTGCGCAAGTGTGTGTACATGTTAGTGTGTGTTTGTGTGAGTGAGAGAGACAGTCTGTGTAAGTGGGTGTGAGTGCATGTACAAGGGATGAAGGCGCTCTGCCTAAGTGTGTGCGATTGTGTGTTGGAGGGCCTGTATAAGAGTGTGTATGAGTTTGTGAATGTGAGTGTGTGCATGTGGATATATGAGCGTGTGAGAGTGGGTCAGGGTGGGAGGGGGTTCGGTGCAAGCCTGTGATTTAGTGAGTGTGTGAATGTGGACTGTTTGATAAGTGTATCCGAATGTGTGAGTGTTTGTGTCAATGTGTGGGAGAGTGTGTATATAAGTGTGTGAGAGTATGTGTGAGTATTTGTGAGCTTTTCTACGTGTGTGGGTTAAGGGTTGATGTAAGTGAATGTGTGGTAAATGTGAGTGTGTTTGAGTGTATGTGAGATAAAGTCTGTATAAATGTTCCTGAGTATATTTGATTGTGTGTTTGTGAGTGTGTGTGGGTGTCGGGTTGAGGTGGGCCTGTGTAGATGTCGTTGTGTGTCTGAGCGTGGGTGGATGTCTGGTTGTGTTTGTATGCATGAGAGTGTGTGTCTATGGAAGGAGGTCTGTTGCAAGTGTATGTACATGTGCGTGAGTGTGTGCAATGAGGGTCTGTGTAAATCTCCGTGAGTTTGTGAGAGTGTGAGAGTAAGTTTGTGGGAAAGGTTTTGTGTCAGTGTGTGTGAGTTTGCGTATTTGGGAGAAAGGTCTGTGTAAATACATGTAAGTGCATCGCAGCAGCATCTGATTGAGTGTGTGTAAATGTGGGTGGGGAAGAAGATCTGTCTAAGTGTGTGTGATTGGGTGCGGGTGTGTGGAAGAGCGTGTGTGAATTTGTGAAGGGGAGGGTCAATGTACGTGTGCGTGAGTGTGAGTGTGTGTGAGTGGATGAGAATGGTCTGCTTAGTGTGTGTGAATCCCTGTGAGTGTGTGTGTGGGAGCGGGCTATGATAGATGTGTGATTGTGAGTGCCAGCATATGGTTGGAGATTCTGTGTAAGAGTGAGTTTGTAGGAATGTGTGTTTGAATGCATGAGTGTGTGAGAATGCGTGTGTGGGAAGGGATTCTCTGTAAGGGCATGTCACTGTGTCTGAATGTCTCTGTATAGGTGGATGGTCTGTGCAAGTGTGCATTAGGGTGTGTGTGTTTGTGTGGGAGGCTGCATAATTATCTTCCTCTACAAGCTCCTACGATGCTGCCTGACCTGCTGCGCTGTTCCAGCAACACATTTTTCAGCTCTGCATAATTATGGTTATGAGTGTGTGTGTGAGGAGAATCTGCATATGTCTGTGTGTGCGAGTGAGGGAAGAGGGTCTGTCGAACTGTGTGGGAGTGTATGTATAGAACAGAATATGTATGGGTGCATTAGTGTATGTGTTTGAGTGTGGGTGGAGGGTATGTACAAGTGTGAATATGTGAGTGTGTGTGGTGTACAATGCAAGCATATGTGAATGTGTGAGTGTGATTGAGTTGGACGAGTGTCTGTGTCAAAGTGTGTGCTTATATAAGTGGGTGCGCTTGTGCACCTGTGTGTATGGAGTGGTGTGTGTAGTGTGTGAGGGAGGTTCTGCGTAAGAGTGTGTAACTGTTTTTGGGAGAGGAACTTGAATAGTGTTTGTGAGTGTATGAGTGCAGCAGGAGGGCCTGTGTAAGTGTGAGTCAGGGCCTGAGTGTTTGAGTGTGTGCATTTGGCAAAGTGTCTGCTAAAGTGTGTGTCTGCATGGAAAAGGGTCCGTGAAAGTGTGTGTCAGCTTATGTGTGTTAGTGTGTGTGTGAGAGAGAGAGGGTCCGTGTAAGTCGTTGTGAGTGTGGGTACAAGGGAGGAAGGCAGGTCTGTCTAAGTTTGTGATACTGTGTTTCGGAGAGAACCTGTATACGTGTGTGAGAGTGTGGATGTATAGGTTCTGTGTAAGAATGTGGATGACAGTGTGTGAGAGCGTGTGCATGTTCATATGTGAGTTTGTGAGAGTGTGTACTTGTGGGAGGGGTTTAGTGCATGTGGGTTAGTGAGCTTCTGCATGTGGAAGGTCTGAATAATAGTGCGAGTGTGAATATTTGTGTCTACATGGGCGAGAGTGCCTTTAAGTTTGAGTGTGCATGAGTGAGATAGAGATCCGTGTAACTGTGTGTAACTGTGTGATTATGCATGTGTGTTTGTTAGTGTGTGTGAGTATGCGTGACTCTGTGCAAGAATGTGGGTTAAGGATCAATGTAAGTGAATGTGTGGTATATGTGAGTGCATTTGAGTGCGTGTGTGTGGGAGAAGGTATGCATAAGCATGCCTGCGTACACATGAGGATGTGTGTACGGGAGGAGAGTCTGTATAGGTGTTTGAATGTATGTGACAGGAAGGACAATGTAACTATGCACGTACACATGAGACTGTGTGTATGGGCCGGTGGTCTGTGCAAGTGTTTGTGAGTGTTTGTAAGCATGTAGGATGAGGTGCTGTGAAAGTCTGTGTGAGTACGTGAGTGTTTGTGAGTGAGTGCGAGTGTCATTGTGTGGCATAGGTTCTGCATGTGTGAGAGAGTATGAGTATGTGGAAGAATGGTTTCTGTCAGCATATGAGTGCCTGGGAGGAGAGTCTTTCAAAGTGTGCATGCGTGAGTGCGAGTTTGTGTGTTGAAGAATATTTGTGTACGTGTCTGTGCGCGTAAGTGGAGAGTCTAAGTGTGTGGGAATCTCTGTGAGTGTGTGGGAGAGGTCCTGAATGGGTGTTTCAGTGTAAGTGTGTGAGTGTGGTTGGAGAGTCCATGTAAGATTGAGTGCATGGGATTGTCTTTGTGCATGCCTGGTGGGTATGAACGTGTGTGTGGGAAGACATTTTGTGCAATATTATGTGACTGTGTGTGAGTGCCAGTCTGTAGGTAGTGGGTCTGTATGAGTGTGTGTGGGTGGAGACATCTGTGCAAGTGTGTGAATGGGAGAGAGCATGCAAAGTCATGTGAGTTTGTTTGTGAATGTGGGTGAAGAATATGTGCAACTGTCAGTGTGTGGGGCGCGGGGGTTACTGTGCATGAGTATGTGAGTGAGAATGAGTATGAGTGTGAATGAATGGGAGGAGGGTCTTTGCAAGGTTTCGTGAGTGTGTGAGTGAATGACGGGAAAAAGGCTGTCTAAGTTTGCTTGAGTGTGCATGTGGGAGAGAGCACGTATAGGTCTGTAAATGTCAGTGTGTGCACGTGGGGGGAGGGTATGTGAAATTGTGACAGTGTGTATAATTCTCTGTGTGTTTGCGTGAAAAATAAGAGTGTGAGAGTGTGGGTGGGATTGTGGTCTGTGTAGTTCTGTGTAAGTGTGTGTGGAAGAGGGAGTATGAACGTGTGGATAAATGTGTGTGAGGGAGGAATACTTGTATAAGTGTGTGTGATTGTGCTCGTGTGGGACGAGTGTCTATGTACATGTGTATGATTGTGTGAATTTGTGAGCGTTAGAGTCGTGTTTGTGTAAGTACGTGTGAGTGTGTGTATATCCATGTGGGTATGTGTGAGAGTGTGAATGGTGCAATAGAGTCTGTATAATTGTTTGTGACGGTGTGCATTTGGGAGGAGTGCATGTCTACATGTGTGCGACTGCATGTGCACGATAGGAGGCGGCTTGTGTACGTGAACGTAAAAACGTTGGAGGAATATCTATGTAAGTATACGTTTGTGTGCGAGAGTGATAGTGTCTGGGAGAGAGTATGTGTACGTTTGTGTGAGTTTGCTTGGTTCTGAGTGAGTGGGAGGAGAGTCTCTTTATGTGTCCGTGATACTGTGTTTGTGAGTGACAATGAGTGAGTATATGCGAGCGTGAGTGAGAGTGTAGGTGCAGGTGGAGGATCTGTGAACCTGTGTGTATATATGTGAGTTTTTCTGAGTGCGTAGGAAAGGATCTGTGTAAGGATCCGTGAGAGTGTGGGGGACGGGGGTCTGTATAATTGTGTGTGAATGTAAGTACCTGTATCAGTGTTTAGGACTGTAGATGTAGGTGGGAGGAGTGACTGCGTAAGTGAGTGTGTGAAAGAAGGTTTGTACCTGACTGTAAGTGTGTACGCAAGAGAGGAAGGAGGGTCTCTTTAAATGAGTATATTTTAGATTACTTACAGTGTGGAAACAGGCCCTTCGACCCAACAACTCCACACTGACCCGCCGAAGTGCAACCCACCCAGACCCATTCCCCTACATTTACCCCTTCACCTAACAATACGGTCAATTTAGCATGGCCAATTCACGAAACCTTCTCATTTTTGGACTGTGGGAGGAAATTGGAGCAAACCTACACAGACACGGGAAGAACATGCAAACTCCACACAGACAGTAGACTGAGGCGGGAATTGAACCCGGGTCTCTGGTGCTGTGAGGCAGTAGTGCAAACCACTGTGCCATCGTGCCGTCCGCATGTGAGTGTTTGAGTGCGTTTGATGAGGGCCTGCATAAGTGTGTGAGTATGAAAGTGTGAGAATTGGTAGAGTATCTGTGCCAGTGTGAGTGTTCGTGACAGCGTCTGTGTGCGTTTATGTGCATGTCAGTATGAGACATTATGTCTGTGTGGGAGTGAGGTCTGTAAGTATGTATATTTTATGTGTGCAAGGGAGTGCGTGTCCATATAGGGTCTGTGTGATTGCATGTGTGTGTACATGAGTGTGTGTGAGTGACAGTGCATTGTAGTGTGTGTACGTGTTTGTGAGTCTGTGTGAGTGTGTCTGTGTATATGAGAGTGTAAGTGAATGTAAGTGTGTGGGAAAGACTCCATTGAAGTGTGTATGCGAGTATATGTGTACAGTTGGGTGTTTGTGACTGGGCGTGCGTGAGAGTGTATGTGATTTTGTGTTTGCATTTGTGGATGTGAGAAGGTCTGTTTGAGGGTATGGGAGAGGGTCTTTGTAAGTGTGCGCCTGTGTTTATGTTTGTGAATATGTGAGAGTGTGTCTTTGTTGGAGAATATCTGAGTGTGTAAATGTGTGTGTATGTGAGTAGGTCTGTGCGAGTGTGTGGCTGTGTGAGTGGTTATGATTGTATGAGAGTTTGTGTTTGTTGGAGAATATCTGTGAAAGAGTGTGTGTCTGTGTTGGAAGTGTGTAAGTGCGGGTGAATGAGTGTGCATATGTGTGTGTGAGGAACGTTTTTGGAAGTGTGTGTTAATGTGAGTGTGTGTCTGTGTATTATAAGAATGTCTGCTCAACTGTGTGTGATTGTGTTTGGGGATGTGTGCCTGATTGTTTGTGTATATGTGAATGTGTGTGCATGAGTATATTGTGGGCAGAGGGTCTATGCAAGTTCGTACGTGTGTGTATCAGTGTGTGGGAGAGGAGTTGCGTAAGTGTGTGACGTGGGTAAGTGATGAGAGTTTGTGTAATTTTGTGTGAGTGTGAGTGTTTGGGAGATGTTCAGTGGTAAGCGTGTATTTGTGCTTGTGAATGTGTGTGGGGGAGGAGGATCTCTGTAAGGACGTGTGTGTGTGAAAGTATGGGAAAGTTTCAGCGTAAGTGTGTGTGAGTGTGATGAGAGTGTTGACTAGGTTCTGTATAAGTGTGAGTGCATGGTCGAACATCTTTGTGTGTATTTATGTGTGTATTGTAGAAGGTGTGTGTAAATGTGTGTGAGTTTACGTGTGGGAGAAGGTTTGTGTACGCATGTGTGAATGTAAGAGGATTGCCTGTGCATGTGACTCTGAATGTGTGATTGTGAGTGTGTGCATGCTTTTGTGTGGGCAAGGGTCCATTTAATTGGTCTTTATCTATGTGTGTGTCAGTATATGTGAGTCCATATCTGGGAGGTGGGTCTGTGTAAGTGTGAGTGACTATGTATAGGGGAGGATGGTCTGTTTGGGTATATGAGTGTGACTGTTGAAGAAATATCCATGGAAGAATGTTTCAGTGTGTGTGAGCGTGAGTTTGTGGAAGGAGGGCATGTGTAAGTGTGAGTGTGCGTGCATGTCTGTGATAGGATGGGAAAGATTCTGTGTAAGTGAGTTGGAGCGTGTGTGAGAGGGTGGGCCAGGGTCTGTGTAAGTGTGTGTGAATGTATGTGATGCCGTCTTTGTAAGAGTGTGTGAACGAGTGTGTAAAACTGTTACAGGCAGATATGTGCAAGTGTGTGCTAGTGTATGTGTGTGGGAGAAAGTGTGTGCAAGTGTTGTGAGTGTGTGAGTGTCAGAGGAGTGTCTGTGTAAGTGTGCGTGAATGTATGTGTAAGTGTGTGTGCATGTTTGCGTGTGGGAGATTGTCTGTTTAAATTTGTTGGAGGAGGGTCTGTGTCTGTGTTCGTCAATGTGTTGATGTGTCTGTGCGAGAGGAACTATACAGGGGTGTGAAAGTGAGAGCTGGCAGAGGTTCCATGTAAGTGTGAGTGTGTGCACTAGTGTGTGTGTGTTTTCGTTAATGTGTTAGTGTGTGAATATGTGAAAGGGGCTATCTGTAAGTCAATCTGAATTTGACTGTGTTCCAGGAACGTCTGAGCTAGTGTATGTGCCTGTGTGAGCCTGTGTTTGAACGTTTGTGAGTGTATGTGAGTGTTTGGGAGAGAATCAGCGGAAAGTGCATGTAAGTGTGTTTGAATGCGAGTTTGTGAGAGGAGGGCCTGTGTGTGACTTTATGTGTGAATGATTTTGTGTAGATATGATCATATGGGAATGTGTCTGTGGAATTGTGTGCCAGTGTGTGAGTGTGAGTGTGTGGGAAGAGTGGCTGTGTAAGTGGGCGTATTGTGTTTGATTGTGCACATGCATATGAGAGGACGTCTTATAGCGTCTGTGTAAGCGTTGGAGTCGGTGGAAACTGTATGCAAGTGTGAGTCTGTGTGTCAGAGAGGGTGTACGTAAGTATGTGTGAGATTGTGTGAGTGTGAGCGTGTAGGGGATGGTCTGCGTAGGTGTAAATGCCCGTGAGTATATGTGTGTGGAAGAAGGTCTGTATAAGCGTGTGTATGCGTGAGAAGTAGCTGTGTAAGTATCGACAATTGTGCGAATGTGGCAGGGGGTCTGCGTAAGTGCGTCTGACTGTGTTACTTTAGGAGAAGGTCTGTGTAAGTGCATGAATGTGACAGTGTAGATGCTGGTCTGTGTAAGTGTAAGTATATGAATGTGGGAGAGCGTCTGTGTAAGCTTGTGCATGTCAGAGTGTAAAGGTTCCGTGTACGTGTGTGTGAGTGCGCAACAGTGGGAGAATATCTGTGTAAGCGTGTGAGTGTGTGTGGAGGGTCAGTGTGAATGTGTGCGAGTGTGAGTATGAGGGAGGACGGTCTATGTGAGTGTGTGTGAGTGGGTGTGTGAGTGTGCATGAGTCTGGGTATGCGAGTGTCCGAGAGTGTGTGTGAGAATGTGTTTGAACGACTGAGCATGAGTGTGAATGTGTGGTTGCCGTTTACATAGAAATACTTTGATATTTTACGATTCCTTCTGTGTCACAGGATCCTGCCCCCCCCCCCCCCCCCCCCCCAGCGAACTGACAAAGTAGCAGCGTTTCGAATGCAAGGCTTTTTAATAAACATTTTGAACTCTAACCTAATATTATGCGCTTTTTAATTTTGTAAACTCCAACACTGGCAACTCTACATTATAGAAATATGATTTCCCTGGAGCGATGGAGGCTGAAGGTAGACTTAGTTGAAGTCTATAAAGTCATGAGATGCAAAGATAGAGTTAAGAGTCAGAATAATCTTTCCCAGAGTTGAAATATCTAATACCAGAGGCTATGTATTTAAGTTGAGAGGGGGGCATTAGAATGAAAACTTTCTCCTTAAATCTCCTTTGAACTGCCCATCTCTCAACTCTCTCTCTCTCACACAGATTTTTTTCTCTCTTTCTCTATCTCTCTTTCTCTGGCATTTCTCTCCGTCGCTCTCAGTCTCTCCCTTTGTCTCTCCATTTCTGTCTATCTCTATCCCTATCTCTGTCTCTCTTACTCGTCATGCTCTCTATGTCTCTCTATCACTATCCCTGTCTCTGTCTCTGGGTCTCTGCATTTTCTCTCTTTCTCTCTATCTCCATCCGTATCTCTTTTTGCTTCTTTTTTATAATCTTTGTTTCCCTCTATCACTATCTCTGTCTCTTCTTCTCTATCTGTCTATCTCTCTCTGCCTATGTCTCCCACTCCTCTCTGTCTCTCGCTGTTTATTTCTCACTCTCTATCTCTCTGCCTTTAAGACACTTCTTGATCGAAAATAATTTTGAGGCAAATACTGGTGTGCTGTGGAAGCATTTTTGTTACGTGGTCCTGTGAAGCACGGTTGGAGATTTCGTGAACTCCCTGGTTCAAAACGAGCTGGTCCGTTCTCCCAGAAATTTGCTCCCAATCGTTTGACCTCAGTCGGAGAACTGTGTACAGCTCTGATCTCCAAAGTGAAATGATCGCAGCTTGTGGTCATACAGGAAAAGGAAGGTCCCACACTGAAACCTGGTTGTTAAGCTAGAGGTGTCAGATTGTTTTGTTTCTGCTATCATTGAGGCTAATCAATGGACGTATTCAGAAGAGGTTCGAAGTGTACAATTAACACGAAGGACATGGACATTTCAAAAATAGGCTGACAGCTTTGTTGAACAGCACAAGGATTGTTGGGAACGTGCAATTTCAAAGTTTAGAAAGAACGTTTCATCGTTTTAGAAGACACAAAAACAGACGGATTATCACATCTCAGGTAACATTGAATCCACTCTACACTGAATTTTCTCATTCAACTGATTGCAAAGTTGATTTCCATTTCGCATACAGTGCATCTCCACTTAATGTATCCGTGCTGATACCCTTAAGACAAGCTGCACAATTCTGTTCTCAATATCCCTCAGTTATACCATACAGAAAACAACATGCACAATTGTTTTCTCAATGTCCATCACAAACACCGCATATAATGCACAGTGCAGAATTCTGCACTCAATATTTCTCAGTTGCATCACACATAAATAACTATGCACAATTCTGCTCTCGATATCCCTCCATTACACCACACATTAAGCACAGTGCACAGTTATGGTTTCACTATTGGTTCAAAAACACTTTGAGCACTCTGGGTAGTTTTTCGTTCTGTATCCTTCTGTTAAACCACACTGCACAGTGCGGTTCTCTGTATCACTTGGTTGCATCCTACTTGTAATACTGATTGTTGATAATAATGAAGTCGCGTTTTCTGTTTCCTACGTTTATTCAGCGATTGTATGAGTTTGGGTGCAACTTGTAAACAAATGCACTGTGACAACAGTGAGACGACTCTCACTGGGATATGTGCCGGGAACAAGTACTGCTGTTGGAAAGACTTAGGAAGGGAAAACCGAATGAGTAACAGAGCGAGGCATGACTGAGTTTCAACTTGTGCTGTCTGCCCATTCTGAACTTCGGGTTCATCTCAGTTATGAAGATATGATAATGTCTGACCCACTGGTTTATGAAACAAGGGAATGAAACTAACTGTATTGATCACTGAGTATTTTCTGTCTCTCATTACTCACTGGGATCAGGATGAGCTCACACTGACCAGGAGTTAGGGGACGTGAGTGGGGCGTCGTTCGGACAGGAATGCCACAATATGGAGGAAGCACACTGATTTTATAGCTTCTACCTAGTCACAATGCCAGTGTCATCGTGACATGGCAAAATGCCACGTTTACCCATTGCGTAGCCTGTTCGGCTGCAACTGGGAGTACAGGCTGGAGATAATCATTACGAGGTCTGGATGCGACCAGTCCTGTCAGAGATCAGTGTTTAGGCATGTAGGCACTGCTGGACAGTCAGTGCTGAGGCAGTCAGGACTTGCCTTGCGACAGTGCTGAGGGAGCAGACTCTATCAGAGTGTCAGTGCTGAGGGAGCACAGCACTGTCAAAAGGTCTTTGATGAGGGATCACCGCACTGCTGGAGGATAAGTGCTGAGAAAGTGGGCAATATTAATGGGTCAGCGCAGACAGAGACGGTTCTGTCAGACATTCATGTTGTGGAAGTAACCTCCCTTCGAGGCTCAGTGCTGGGGAAGCAGGATCTGTCAGATGGTCAGTGCTGTGCATTACAGCACTGTCAGAGGAGCAGTGCTGAGGATGTAGGCTCAGTTAGAAGGTCAGTGGTGAGGCAGAGGGTGCTGTTGGAGGGTCAGTCCTTATACAAGGTGTATTGTTGGAAGGTTACTTCTACAGAAACACTGTACTGTAGGAGGGTTAGTGCTTTGTCATCACTGCACTGTCGGAGGGTCAATGCTGAGGAAGTGGGCATTTATGAGGGACACTGTTGAGGGAGCAGACAGTATTGGTTGGTCAGCGCTGTGAGTGGTTCAGCGCTGTGGTAGTGTCACACTATTGGAGGATCAACGCTGAGACTGTGGGCACTGTTGGATGGCCAGTGCTGGTGGAGCTCCGTACTGCTGAGGGCCAGTGCTGACAGGGTGCCACACTGTCTGAGAGTCCGTGCGGAAGGAATGGAGACTGTCGGAAATTCAGTGCTGAGGGAGTGCAGCACTGTCGGAGGGTCAGTGCTGGGTGAGTTCCGCATATTGAGAGGATCAGTGTTCAGGGTGCTTCGCACTGATGAAGTGTCAGTACTAAGGGACTGATTCAATGTTGGAGACTCAGTGTTAAGGGAGTGCCACACTGTCAGAGACAAAGTGCTGCTGGGTCTCTGCACTATCGGAGGGTCGGTGCAGAGGGAATGCCACTCCGTCCGTGGATAAGTGCTGAAAGAGCAGGAACATTCCAAAGGTCAGTGTGGAGGAAGCTCGCACTGTCAGAGGGTCAGTGTGGAGGGAGTGTCATACTGCCAGAGGGTCAGTGCTGAGGGAACCAGTAATGTCAGAGTGACGAACTGTTGGAGGGTTAGAGCAGAGGGAATGCTGCACTGTCGAAAAGTCAGAGCTTCCACACTGTTGGATGGTCAGTGCTGAAGCGAATATTTCACAGTCGTAGGTAGAGTGCTAAAGAAGCACCGCTATGTCAGATGTTCAGTGTTGTGGGAGTGCACCATTGTCAGAAAGTCCATGCTGTGCGAGTGCCACACGGTCGACTACTCAATTATGAGGGTTCTCTGCACTGTCAGAGTATCCGTGTTCAGGGACAAGGCACTTTCTGAGGGTTCATGCTGAGGGAGTGTGGCCCCCTCAAAGGGACAGCCCGAAGGGGATGCCACACTGTTTACCGTCTATGGTGAGGGAGATCCGCAAGGTCAAAAGGTCAGTGCTGAAGGAGCGCCGCACTGTTGGAGGGTCAGTGCTCAGGAGGTGTGGTACTGTTAGATGGTCAGCCTGAGGGAGTGCTGCTCTGTTGGAAAGTCAGTGGTGAGGGAGTTCCGCATAGTTTGATGATCAGTGCCGAGGGACGTCCACACTGTCAGAGGGTCAGCGTTTACGGAGTCAGCATTGTCGGAGGATGACCACTGACGGATTGTCCGACAGTTGGACGTTCAGTGCTGATTGCGCTCCACATTATTGGAGGGCCAGTGCTGAGGAACTTTGGCACTCACAGAGGGTGAGTTCTGATGACGTGCTCCACTGCCAAAATGTGAATGCTGAGGGAGCGCTGCACTGATGGTACATTAGTGCAGAGAGAGTGCTGCACTGTCAGAGGGTCAGTGCTGACAGAGTGCCACATTGTCGAAGACACAGCGGTGAGCGAGCCACACGCTATCGTAGTTTCACAGTTGAGGGATCTCCGCAGTATTAGAGGTTACTTGCTGTCCGAGTTCCATACTGTCCGGGTATCAGGGCTGAGTGAGTGCGGCACTGTCGCAAGGTCAGTGCTGAAGGACTGCTGCAGTGTTGGAGGCTTAGTGCTATGGGAGTGTCACACTGTCGATGTCGCAGTGCCGAGAAAGCTCTTTTCTTTCAGACTTCCAGTGCTGAGGGACAGCAGCACTGTCATAGGGTCAGTGCTGAGGAAGCTCCGAATTGTTGATGGGTCAGTGCAGGGTGAGCTCCACATTGTCGCAGCGTCAATGCTGAGGGAGTGCAGCACTGTTGTATGGTCAGTGTTGCGTGAGTTGGCTCTCTTGAGCACTCAGTGGTGTGGTTCTGGTCTCTTTCGGAAATTCCGTGCAGGGGAAGTGGACACTTTCAGAGGGTCAGTCCTGAGGAAGTGTTGCACTCTCGGAAGTCAGTGATGAGGGTGTGTCCCACTGTTGTGTGGTCAGTGTTGATGAAATATCTCTGTCAGAGGGTCAGTGCTGATGGATTTCCACAATGCCGAAGAGACAGTGCTGAGGGAACGCTGTATATTGGAGGGTTACTGCTGAAGGATCTCCACAACGTCAGAGATTCAGTGCTGAGGGAGCACCGCACGATTGGAGGGTCAGTACTGGGGAAGGACAGGTCAGTGCTGAGAGAGTGCTGACCTGTCAGCGAATCAGTGCTGAGGGACTGGGCACTGTAGGAGGGTCAGTGCTGAGAGATTGTGT
Organism: Chiloscyllium punctatum; assembly: GCF_047496795.1. Taxonomy (NCBI): domain Eukaryota; kingdom Metazoa; phylum Chordata; class Chondrichthyes; order Orectolobiformes; family Hemiscylliidae; genus Chiloscyllium; species Chiloscyllium punctatum. The sequence continues at coordinate 26,956,879 of NC_092789.1, read as the reverse complement.
GCTTTCAGTCCTTCATTGTTGCTGGGTTCCCATAATGTAAGGGGAAGTGTTGATGGAGCTCTGCATTGTCAGATGGTCAGTGCTGAGGCAGGGTCCCACTATCAGAAGGTCGATGCTGAGGTAATGTGGCACTGTTTGAGCATCATTGTTGACCGAATTCCTCACTGCTTGAGTTTCAGTGTTGGGGGAGCACCGCACGCTCGGGATTTCAGTACTGAGGGACTCGGCAAAATCAGAAGTTCAACGCTGAGGCAGTGGGAACTATCGGAGGGTCAGTGATGAGGGAATAGGCACTGTCGGATGGTCAGCACTGAGGATGTCAGTACTATCAGAGGGTCAGTGCTGTGGGACCTCCACATTGTTGGAGGGACTGTGCTCTGGGAGGTGGGTGAAACTCGTTAGTTCTTCACCACAGAGGGCTGATGATGATGGGTTATTCAATATATTGAAGACTGAGAAAGAGAGTGGGACTCTTATAGAGTGAGGGAATTGTGGGTTTATGGGGGAAGACAGGGAAGACGCAGGAGAGGTTTGTCAGATCAGCTATGGTCCCATTACATGGTGCAGCAGATGTGATGTTCTGAATAGCCCACTTCAGCTCCCGTCGTGAGAGATATTCTCTGGATTTCTGTCTACCAGGAATGCGTGTTGCAATTTCACTCAATGGTTAGCACTACTGCATCGCAGCGCCAGGCACACAGGTTCGACTCCACACTTTGGTGACTGTCAGTGTGGAATCTGCACATTCTCCCTGTGTCAGCATTGGTTTCCTCCGGGTGCTGCTGTTTCCTCCCACAGTTCAACGATGTGCAGGCTCAGGGTGGATTGGCTATCGGAAGTTTCTCCGCAATGTGACAAGGATGTGCAGGCTGGGTAGATTAGCTCTGCAGAAAATACAGGGCAGAATTCTGCTTAGAGTGTCGGTGTGAAATCGATAGGCCGAATGGCCAAAAGACATAGGAGGAAAAGTTAGGCCATTCAGCCCATCAAGTCCGGTCCACCATGCACAGTTTTTCTCTGACTGCGGGATTGGGGTAAATGATTAGGAGTTTGATTCAGTGAAGAATGAGGTGAAATTTGGACAGAGTCTCTGAAATTCGATGCAGTATGGTGGAGCAAGCCCAAGTTGTGAGGAAGGTTGAGTACACATGTTAATGATTTAAAGCGATCACGGATTCAGCCTGCTGAGTTTCTTCCAAGGAAGGAGGACACTCCAATCAACTTGTTGTCGTGCTGTTCGATTCAGAACACGTCAATACGATACTATTCCTGTGGAACTGCCTTGGTAAATCGTGTCAGATTCGCTCTGCCATCTCCAGGCTCAGAAGAGCTGACCAGAAGATGACGGGAGTATTCCTCATCCTCCTCCTTGAATTACTGGCCCTGTCTTTGTCTGGGGCCGGCCTTTTGCCACGGAAGCATTTCATCAACCAAGGTGAGTCGCTACCGTATGGGGGCATGTGGGTGGGAGGTTGTCGATAGTCTGTCTCTCGGATTGAAAGGACACTGTTGGGTTTAGCTGATTTCACACAGCCCCACGGGGCCAAGGCACCCTCCATTCCCTGTCAATCCACCCTCTGACAGTGCCTCCTCTTTGTTTGGAACTGTGGCTTTGTGGACCAGGGAAACAAACAAATAGACGCACAGCCAGAGAGAAACACAAACACACACACACACACACACACACACACACACACACACACACACACACACACACACACACACAATGAGAACCAGAAACATATGACCTCAGATCAGGAGTTGGCCAATTCCGTACCTCAATATGCTGAAAGGTGATCCTCTCACTCAACGTCAATTTCCCATGTGCAACCCAAACCCCTTGATACCTTTAAAACTACAAAATAGAATCTCTTTTTCTGGTGAATCAGCACAAGGCTCTGTGACACTCCAGTAGCCACCCACAAATGCTGCCAGTTCCTACCGCTCAGGCGCAGCCTGTGATAATAGATAGCAACCATTGAATTCGATATTCGCGTTGGAGCTGGAGAACAGATCAAATTGGAGACACAGGTTTGTCAGACTCTCTGTGGAGCAGTTTTAGAGGTTTATTTTATGGGAGTGGTGGTAGACTCGAAATGACTCGCATTCACACTCTGTACAAAGCTAGAAAAAAAGATGCAGAGTCAAACACTTTCATGATATTTGTTTGCAGAGACGAAAGTCTCAACTGCGCTAGCCCCCTGACCATATTTGCTCCCACTCCCGGCTGTTCAGGTTTCACCATTGGTAATCCTGACCTGGTGCACGATTGGGCTAATCCTGGCTAATCCTCGACCTCGCTGGTTTCGTTCGCAGAGACTGGAGCCACATGTGACGAGTTGAGAGGCCTGTGCCGAGAGCAGACTTGCCGAGGGGACGAACTGAAGATCAGAGCCAAGTGCTACCGGGGTACCCATTGTTGCCGGGCGAAGGAGTTGGTGATGTTGAATCTGCTGATGGCTCAGACCCTCTCCATCTTCCACGTGTGACAGCGCAATGGCATTGAATATGGTGTGAAAGGAGACATGGCGGTCCCAGCTCCCAAACCTTTCCTTTTTCACAGCTTAACTTGGCACTCAAGACTTCGACAGCCTTATTACCCTGCCCTATATCATACTGTCAATAAATTTTGAGGACAGTGCTTGTCAATCGATCACTCCACCATTGTTGGTGTCTTTGTAACCCATCCTGAATGCTCAGAGGTTGGAACGGTTTGGATATCAGCACACATGCAGACACAGAAACACACACAATTACACAGACACGCGCAAACACCCACATTCATAGACCCACATTTGCAAGTGACACACACACACGCTTGCAAGACACACCGACACACATGCACACACGCAAACACACCCCTCACACACCCGCCATTTCCACACCCAACCACACACTCACACTTCAACACCCACACTCCCACAAGCACACACCCATACCCACATATACACACATCTTCACTCCACACACGCAGACACAACTAAACACACCCCCAGATATACTAACACTCACAAACACACACTCACTCACCCACACACGCATACTCACACAGGTACCCACACACATCCACACTCATACATAGACAAACATGCACACACACAATTTCAAACGTTTCCAAACACACCCACATGCACACAGACACAACGCACTCACGCGCCCACACACACGCACTCAAACGTATGCACATATGCACTCACCCACCCAGATTCATACACACACCGATAAGTGCACGCTCACCCACCCACAGACACAAACAACAAAAAAGTGTGAATACATACACAAACACACACCACAGACACAAATCTGCACACTCACACACACATCCCCTACACGCAAACAAACAAACCCACACTCCCACACATGTCCTCACCCAATGACGCACATTCACTCACTCACCTACACACAAACACACAACCACACACACCACATAGACATACAACACCAAACACCCATACAACAGCAAACACCCATACATACACCGACATACATACCCACACCTCCACTAACTGACACGCATCCACCCACACACGCACACACAGCTCCCGCACACACCCCCATGCACACAAAACACAGCCATCTTCACACACCTACTAAACCCTCACCGACTCACACTCACACATACAACCTCATAAACGCAGTCAGACACCCCCACACACCCACAGGAATCCACACAAACCGACACACATCCTTCTACACACACCCACACATGCCCACAGCCATTCTCTCTCACACACACCACAACTATACACACCCACACTGTTGTAACCGTGGTGTAGAATTGATGGAAATCATCCCCCAAATGCTACATGTTCGAGGAAGATACAAGGGGACTAGGGATACATCATTGGCGGCAGTCGATTTTGCTATTCTATTAAAAATGGTCCTCTCAATTATGTTTTCAAAATATTTAACACTCTGATTGATAGTATTCTGTATGTAAAAGATTATAGTTTTTTAAAAATCCTGAAACTGCGATTTGCTAATGGTACGACAACACAATTCAACCATATTCCACTTACATGTCAGTACAGGTTAGACAGGCTGAATGGACATCCGTGGGCCAATCAGTATTTTAGCAGTCACTTCAATCAGAGATGTACCCTGTAAAAGGAAAATATGATATCTTCTGTTGGTAACAAAGGTTTCCAGTAACATCAAGGTTGCAAGGATGAAGAGAAGTGTTTACACCACTTTACAATGTGCTCCTCGGACGAACCCTTTATATGAGATTTCGAATAATTCTATAATGTTCTGGCCCACACGGCCTCTGCGGATTGGGCTCCAACCGTGGTCATATGAGTGGAACAGTCCACTTTTTTGCTTTCACCGACTGAGATCAGAATCATTCTGCATTGCTGCGAAACATTCAGCTCACCATGTGACAAAAATTACAGATACCAACACAATCTCTTATTTCTTACGGATTGACCCACGCCTAGTGTTGGAGTCAAAGATCTTTCACTGTTACCTTGGCACCAATTGTTACAAAGCCAGCAGCAAAATGCGCACAGCTCTTCCACTTATTACAGTTCGGATGTTTGTGGCAACTTTCCGTGTGCAAATTATTTGCCATAAACAGACAAATTGCATTGCAAATAGTTTTGTTCCTCAGTACTCTGGGATGGCATTGGCTTGTCTTAGATAACAGGTCAAACTCGACATTCTTTTCAAGGTTGTCTCTCTCCCTCTTTCCCTCTCAAACTCTTTCTCTCATATTCACATTCTCTTCATTTTCATCACCCTCTGATTCTCGATACTGTTTCTCTCCATTTCCGATCGTTCCCTTTCTCCATCACATTTCTTGATTCGCTCTAGCTCCTCCTCTCACCAAATATATAATATCTCACCTGCTGTATTCACGGTCTTCCTTGATTTCTCAGTTTACTTTCCTCCTTCGCCTCCATTTCCAATTTTCTCTCATGTTTTCACTCTGTACTCTGTGTGGACGTTGTGTCTGAGCATGTACATGTCTGTGTGAGAATGTGTACGTGCATGCTGATTTTTCTTGCCATAAGGACACATAAGGTTTCACAACAAATAATAGATTGAACCTCGTGAGTGAAATTTGAGATATAAAGGATAGTGAGGGCTGCTATTGGAATTACTGCATCAGTGTATTGAGTATCGCAGTTGGGAGGTCGTGTTATGGTTGTACAAGCCATTGTCTCGGTCACTTTTGGAAGATGATTTGCATATTCCGTTCTGCTTATTATCGGAGGAATGTTGTGAATCTGAATGGGTTCAGAAAAAGATTTAGAACAATGTTACTAGTATTGAAGTGTTTGAGGTAGAGGGCGAGGTTGAATCGGCTCGGGCTATTTTTTCTGGAGAGTCAGGAGCTGAGGGATGACCTTAAAAATTTCTGTAAAATCAAATGAGGCACGGATCGGGTAAACAGACAATGCCTTTTCTCCAGAATGGGGAGTCCAAACAAGCGAGCGTATGTTTAACGTGAGAGTAATAACATTTGAAATGGAGTTTTTCACGTGGGGTTGGTGCATGTTTGGAATAAGCTGCTAGAGGAAGATTTTTTTCCCAAAGTGTCTGTTTCCATGCTGTACATGTCGATGACTCTGTGATTCTATGAACCAATGATACTGAACACAGTATCTTATCAAGAGCGAATGAACAGTTAATATCCACCACTAATGCACTAAACCCATAAACAGACAATGGGCGATTGGTGCATACTCAGCACAAGCTCACACTTCTGAACTTCACTGAAGATTGTCATATATAATGGTGTCTGAGAGCAGGACAATTTCACTTCGTGGGTAAATATTTAACAAACCGACAATGACTGCACATGCGTACTCTGCTGAAAACTGGCAGGGAACATTTGCGTCATACAATTACCAAGAAACGGCCAGCTTTATAAGACGCTGAAGAATCACTGCCTTTTGATAGTCAATGGCGTTACCATCACTGATTCCGCCCGCCCCCTTCAACCCATCTATCCATATACTGGGGAACAGCATTGAGAGCAAATCGCCTGATTGTCTCGTGTCATTCAATGGTATTACCATCATTGAATTATCGTATTCCCTGACGATTAACATGCTGGTGGTTATCATTGAACGAGCAGCTAATCATTGACCTTTGAAGTTCAGTGATGTCACTGTCACTAAATGCTGCCCGCATTGAAATCCCTACAGATTAAAAGCTGGGGGGTTACTATTGAACAGAAATTGAACTGGAGTCAACAAATCAGTAGAGTCACTATAAGGGAATCTTGCAGTGATCAACTCACCACATGAATCACTCCCTGAAGCCATTCTACAATCGATAAAACGTAAGTCAGGAACGCAATGAAATACTTTCTAAATGTCTGAATGAGTGCAGCTCCAACAATACTCTCGAGTGTCAACATAATCACAGATAAATCAGCCCGCCTGGCTGACACCACATTCAACAAGCATTCTTCAAACCGAAAGGTGAAATTGTGGATAGCTCTGCAGGTCTTTCACCAGGTGCGAGGAGAAAACTGAACGAATGTTCCTGGAAGCAGTCCACAGGTATCCCTCCCGCCACTTTAATGGCACAGTGCCAGTAATGCGTATCAACTACAAAAAGGCATAAATTATCTAAATATCCTCAGGCAGCACTTTCCAAGCAAATGACGACTTCCATCTAGAGGGACAAAGCAACCAATGTATGGGAACACAACACCCTGCACGTTCCCCAACAAATCACTCCCAACCTGACATGGAAATTAATCGCCGTTTCTTCATGAATTTTGACACAAATGTTTGGAATTGCCTCAGTAATGGCACTGTGCACTCGACCTACAATACATGGAACATAACATTTCATGAAGGAACTAATGCTACCTTCTCAAGGGCAAATTAGGAATGGCGATAAATGCTAGATCCACAAGTGAATAAAATAAAGGAATCATTTTCAGAAGGGTAAACATGTGGAGAATACATCTCCTCAAAGATCCGCAAGGCGCCATTTGTGTGGAGCTGCAGAGGATGAAGGAGACACTAAACTAGTATTTTGCATCCATGTTTGCTATGGAAAAGGATATGGGAGATGGAGAATAGAGAAAAACGGAAGGCGTCATCTTGAAAAATGTCCATTTTCCAGAGGAGGAATAGCTGGATGACTTGAAATGCATAAAAGTCGGTAAATCCCCAAAATCATGTCAGGTGCAACCCGAAACTCTGCAGGGCGCGAGAGAAGTGACTGCCGGGCCTCTTTGTGAGATATTCATAGCATTGATCGTCACAGGTGCAGTGCCGGAAGATTGAAGTTTGGCTAATGCAATACCATTGTTTACGAAAGGTGGTAAGGACAAGCCAGGGAACTGTAGATCAGTGAGCTTGACGTCGAACGTGGGCACGTTGTTGGACGGAATCATGAGGGAAAGGATGCACAAGGACTTTGAAAGCAAGGATTGATAGTTAACATGACTTTAAGCGTGGAAACCATGTCACGAAAACCTAACTGAGTCTTTTGAAAAAGTAAGAAGGAGGCTTGATGAGGCCAGAACATTAGATGTGATCTCTATGGACTTCAGGCAGCATTCAACAAGGTTACACAATGGAGATTGGTTAGCAAGACTAAATCTCATGAAATAAAGGGATAAAGCGCTGGCTCAAAGGTAGAAGAGAGAGGGTGTTATTGGAGGGTGTTTTTCAAACTGGAGGTCTGCCACTAGCGGCGTGCTACAGGAATCGGTGCTGGTTCCGCTACTGTTCGTCATTTACATAAATGATTTGGATGGAAATACAAGAGGCATAGTTAGTAAATTTGCAGATGACACCAAAATAGCACATGTAGTGGATAGTGAAGAAGACTACCTCGGATTAAAACGGCATCAAAATCAAATGGGCCCATGGGCTGAAAAATGGCAAGTGGAGTTTAACTGAGATAAATGCGAGGGGCGATATTTTGGGAAAGCACATCTTAGCAGAATTTTTACACTTAATGCTAAAGTCCTAGAGTGTGTTGTTGAGTAAAGAGACCTTGAAGTGGAGGTTCAAAGCTCCTTGAAAGTGGAGTCCCAGGTAGATACGATGATGAAGGTGTTTGGTATGTTTTCGTTTATTGGTCAGAGTATTGAATACAAGAGTTGGGAGGTCGTGTTGCGGCATTAAAGGACATTGGTGAGGCCTCTTCTGGAATATTGCGGTCAATTCCGGTCTCCCTCCTATGGCGAGGAATTCGTGAAACATGAAAGCGTTAAGAAAAGACGTACGAAGATGTTCCCAGGTTTGGTGGTTTTTGAACTATGTGGAGAGTTTGAATGGGCCGGAGCAGATTTCTCTGGAGTGTCGGAGACATATATAAGTTTTTTTTAAAAATGAGTGGCATGGATATTGTAAATAGACAAAGTATCTTCCTTGGGGTGGGGGAGTCCAGAACTGGAGGGCATAGGTTGAGCTTGAAAGAGGAAAGGTGTAAAAGAGTCCTAAGGCACTAAATATTCACGCAGCGGGCGTACATGAATGGAATGAGCTGTCAGAGGAAGTGGTGGTGGCTCGTGCATTTGCAACATTTAAAAGGTATCTGAATGGTTATATGTACAGGAAGTTTTTCAATTGATGTGGGCCGGGTGATGGCGAATGGGGCTAGATTGGATTGGGATATCTGATCAGCATGGAAGAGGTGGACCGAAGTGTCGGTTTCCATGCTGTACATTACTATGACGCTGTGACTCTATTTAAGCATCTAAAGCATTTCGATTCATCAGGGAAACAGAGAGAGGGAGATTTTGAGAGACAGCAAGTGGTAAAATCGGAAAACAGAGAGAAAACCAACTCATGAAACTTCACGATAGAGAAAAACAGATACAATGACAAAAAAAGATAGGAAAAGGATGTGGATGTGGGGAAGAAAGAGGGAGAGGGAGAGAGATTCAGGGACATTTCTGTGAGCAGATGTACAGATAGGCATGGAGGGAGATAGCGATCGTTAGGGAGAGAAGGAGAGTTGCAAACAGATGGTGAATGAGTGAACAGGGAGACCAGGAACAATGGAAAAACAGAAAACAAGGAAATGAAGGGGTAGAGATTTCTCACTGTGACTTGGAGCAGCAATAGATTGTGGATGTGAGACTGTTGAAGCGGTGGAAGACATAAATACACAGCAAGGTCAAACAATCAACATTCGGTAGTGATTTGCAATATCAGTTGTACTGATGCCATTCTGTGTGTAAATGTTAAATGTCAGCTGAAAGAAATATGTAAAATCCGGAAAGGAGGAGGATGCACTCCGGTTGGTGCAAATTGAACATACATGGTGACGGTAACCTCGTTTGGTTTGTTTTGAGAACCTTTGACGATCTCTAACAGTCAGACCCTATAAGTGGTATCTAATTGAGTAAACCCTTCCTGTAATTCCTTGCTACATCCGATAGCACAACCCAAAGTGACCGTTTGAAGCTAACTTTGAAATGTATAAATTATGCAAAATCTGCCTGAATACACAAAGGTTGGTTTCTGCCTAATTAAATGAAAGGACGTGGAAGGGAATTATCTTTCTGTTCTGGATGGTCAACTCACTGAACTGCTTTAGCTCAGAGTCTAGTCGTTGTCAGTGAGTGACTGATGGCTCTTGGTGGGGTCCGACATTTTTGACTATGCATCATGCATGGGGACAGAAAAGCACAAAGTGATACACGTGGAGCTGTGTATATCTTTATGGGCAGAGCTTCAAGCTGAGAGTAAACAACATTCGCCTTTCCCTCCTGCGGCCTGAAAGAACGCTCTCCTGTCTGGCTGAGAGGGAAGGTGAACGGGAAATGCCGAGTTGTATTACCATTAATCTCATCGTTTGCACTGTAAACTGGTTCCCTTCCTGCAACTGGGGGACGTTCGCACTTACCCTTTGGACTGCAAACACAACCCCAGAGATAGATGCCTTTCACAATGGCGTGGGATTGTGGAAGGAATAACTGTCATTGCTCTCTCCATTGAACAGCGTACCTCTGTCAACTCGATTCGTTGGAACATACTTTAAATTAGTAAAATTTGAAACCAGACCTCTTGGCTCAGATATTAACAGCATGGGAAATTGCTAGAGAAACTCAGCAGTTCTAGCACACGTGTATATATAAAAATCCAAGATATGAGTGGTTTCATTCCGGTGTTCCGGTTTCCTTCCACAGTCAAAGATGTGCAATTTAGGTGAATTGGCCATGCTGAATTTCCTATGCACTCTCTGGTTATGTAGGTTAAGTGCATCATTCATGGCTAATATAAATCTTAGACTAATATATTGTTTTGGGAAGGGATACTGATCAGAGATGTAGTGAGGACTCGGTGGGTCTAATTGTTTGTTTCCACACTTTAGGCTTTCTATGAAAACAGAGTTAATGCTTCAGAGACACATTCAAAGAAGATCTGCTCCCACACCACAGACGTTCAGAGCAACAATGTGTACCACGTGCATGATGAATTGCACAGACGATCAGAACTTGCTTGGTGATCTCTTTCCAAGACCAAGTTGATATGAATTGTAGAGGTCGGTCAGGTGATGATCATAGGGGATTACGCATCAGAAATATACTATGCAGTGTTTTAAGAGATTGTGATTAAATTGACTTCCACTGGCCCCAAATGGCTGCCCAGATGGGAGATTCCAGGTCTGTCAAGAATCTGCAGCATTTGGCACAATGACTGTACCCAAAAACAGAACTGTATCCTCAGTGGCGGGAAGATTTCATCATCGCCATGACTGTGTGGTCTTCATTTCTAACAATGCCGATGTAGACAGATGTGTGTGAGGCAAGAAAACTAGTAAGAAGGAAGGTAAAGACATTATTTCCCTTTCTGCTGGTTCTCTCGCCACGAACTGCAGGCAGAGTGCGGCTTGCAAACCTCGATAAATTCGAAGAATCATTGGAGAACCCAAGATATTCATGGTGAAAGCGGTTCAAATCTGAAAGCCATAATGGAATCAAGTGCTGAATCCTCTCCAACAGTTTATTTCTGTTTGTTTTACATTGTGGAGGTCAAGACCAACTGACGAGGATGACACAGTTGGAAAAGCAAGATATGAAAGATTCTGCCTGGGTTTTTGTGACCTCCCCTCTCTCCGATCAAATGAACGAAAGACTAAGGCTTGGACAACGGACATTGCAACGAGTTTTATTGATACGAGTTACAATGCAGTAAGTCAGGGTCATTGGATCCACACAATGGAACTCAGTCGATCTACAGAAGTAACAGTTTTTATGAGTGGGTGCCTCAGACTTGTCTCACTTCAGATTTATTTACTGAACATCCATTTTCTCTTGCTGCAGTATAGCCCAATTTAACAAATCCCACTGTCAGGGAGTTCTTGTGGAAGACAAGGGGATAGCTTGCAAGTTCCTCTCTGGAGTGCACAAGAGTTGAAGATAATGGTAAAACAGAAATCTATACTTAAAAAAATGTCTCCAGCCGGGACTATTTACCCTCCCTGTGTCATCAAACCAGGAAACATGGCGAGCATAAGTGTATCCAGTACTGCCAGTGTGATCCAATCAAGGAGATGGACGCCAGAACTGTGTACGGAACTCCCAATGTGGGCTGACCAAGGGATGTAAAGATGAGAACCGTGACCAGTGCTCTCAGTGATGTCTTATCAAGGGAGTTAGAGACGAAAACTGTCTGCACCTTCCATGGTTCTCGGTGAGTTAGTATTCGGAGGATTGGTGTGGACATCATGGGTCAAAGGGCTTGTTTCCACACAGTAAGGGTTCCATTAAAAGAATGTTGTCAATGGGACATATTAAGATAGGGACTGTGCACTGTGCTCCCACTGTTGTCATACTGAGGGTTGTGGCGTCGAGATCTATGTACAGTGTTGTCTTACCAAGGAAGGTTGAGACCATATCAATGTTCAGTGAACAAAGTATAGTCTAACTAAGGGATATGGCGTCAAGGACAGTGCACAGTCCTTCCAATTTGGTTGACATTAGAGATATGTAGACCTGTCTTGTACGCATTGCTTCTACTGTGACTAAACGAAGGGACATCCAGTACAGTTCTTTGTGCACAGTTCTATCAGTGTCGTGTAACTGACGGATGCGGAGCCGATTACAGTTAAAAGTGTTATAAATTTGTTTTACCAAGGAAAACCGCAGGTATCGCTACGCACAATGTTCGAAGTAGTGGCACACTGAATGCTAGAAGGATCAGAACTGCCCACGGTGATCTCAATATGAGCTAACAAATGGAAATGTCGATCAGCTCTGTACACAGTCTTTTCTTTCGTATGGAAAGAAAAAAGGACAGAAGTAGATATATGAGTACGTTTTCAGAAAACTTTTTTTTTGACATGATTGATTTCAAGGAATCTTTGAGATAATTGATTGCATTTATACGGAGCGCATTCCTGTGCTCTGTGCTCAGGCAGCTGAATAAATTCCGAAAACATGACATAGATCTCTTGGATTCATCAGAACTAGATGAGCTTAGGTTTAACAATTAACGTGGCATGGGTGACAACTATTTCTATCGATACTGAAGGATATTGCAGAGGGACGGGGGACGGGTCAAAAAACATTTGAAAACGTTTCTCTATTCAAAGTGTAATCGATGCAGTGACTGACATCTCCTTGTTTGACAGTTTTTGAGGTTAGATAATTAGCAGGGAGGAATGAGAATCTGGGCTGATTGAAAGAAGACATCTAAACAGTCAAATTCCAATACAAACCGGCACACACTTGAGGAGCTGATGGTGCTTTAATTATTTTTCATAGAAATGTACTAACCGAGAAGGAAGAACCTTGGTCTCGATTCTCCATTCGCAGTGATTGATTCGACAAGTACCAGGATGATGAGGAGCAAAAGCAGTGATTTCATCTTTCTCTAGAGTCTTTCAGAGTCATGGAGAGGTGACTAGAACACCGAGGCTCTTTAGAACAGATGAGTGACTACACTGTAGTTAATAATCATTGTTCAAAATTGAAGATTGGATTGACGATGTGCTCATTATAAAGACATTTCACTAACACCAAACCTAGCTGGAGTCAATCTTCTGTCAATCAGTTACTTCTCAATGAACAGAGAAACCTAACTGTTTACAAATTGACGTGGTGAAGGTTCACAGTAAACTTTCACACTGGATATGTACGTGTTGTTTATTTTAGTCAAGGGGAATTCTTGGCCGATTATTCCCCTGCTGTCTCTTTCAGTTCTCCCACAAAGAACTAACAGTGACATTTTAAGCCGAATGGCTGAAGTTCCTGTGCATTTAAATGCATTAATCGCTTCACACCTGTGAGTGTTATTGCTCAATGCGACAGAGCAGCACTGCATGCTGATGCATTAGTGAAAAATGTCATGTTATATTGAACACAAACAATATGAAGTGGATCAAGCAACAATTCTGCCTTATATCTCACTCAGTCCTGTACGAAGTTCACCTACGAGCGTGATATTATTAAAGAATAGAGTGGGAGCTCACGTTGAGTCCTTGCTCTCTGTTACTGCTGTTCTTAGTGATTGAACTGTCCCTTTAACTTTTCCAACGTAGGGCCAAAATCAATGAGCCTGAGGTCAGTATAAACCACAATGTCTTCTGCCCGTTAATAATCAGCTTCTGTTCTCCAGGAGGTCACTGTGTCTGTGAGGGGAAAAGTAAAGATGAGACAGATGCTGCCCTTTCTCTTTGGGTGCCTGGCCGTGGCGTTGGTACAGTCTTTAATTGTTGCTGGAGTTGTGCCCTTGCTTGAGTTTGCGTGGCATGAATTTATCTCAGCGTGCAATTCTGGTAGGAACTTCCAGGAAAAGAGAATCACTTTTTATCCAATCACGTCTCTTGTGACATGGCCCAAGCACACTGGGAGAATTGTCCATCCTTCTTCGGTTTCCCCAACTTTGATAGTCCCAAGGGGAGCATTGTGTACTTCTGTAATTCCATTCTACATTGGGCAGACCACACTGGGAGCAGTGTGCACTCCTCGGGTCCCAATCTACAATAGACAGACCGAACTTGGAGCCCTGTGTAATCGTCACGCACCAATCTATATTTAGCAAATCACACTGTGAGCACTATGCAATACTGAGGTCCCTACCTACTTTGAGCAGGGATATTTGTAAATATTACCTCCCCGTCTATATCGGACTGGCAACAATGGGAGCACTGTGTAATCCTGAGTTCCCCAACTACTTGTTCGAAGAACACACTGGGAGCAGTTTATGATTCTTAGGTCCCTATCTACCTAGGACAGATCACACTGGGAGCACTGCGTAATCCTCACGTCCCAATCTACATTGAGCAGGCCACACTGTGTAATCGACATGCACCAATATAGATGGAGTAAACCACACCGTGAGCACTGTGCAATCCAGAGGTCAAACCCTATTTTGAGCAAGCTACACTGGGAGCAGTGCGCAATCCCCACGTCCCAATCGACACTGGACAGACCATACTGGGAGCAGTGTGCACTCCTCGGGTCCCAATCTACATTAGACAGACCAAACTTGGTGTTTTATGTAATCGGCATGCACCAATCTATATTGAGTAAATCACACTGTGAGCACTATGGAATACTGAGGTCCCTACCTACTTTGAGCAGGGATATTTGTCAACATTATGTCCTAGTCTATATCAGACTGGACACAATGGGAGCACTGTGTATCCTGAGTTCCCCAACTACATTCCGAAGAGCAAACTGGGAGCAGTGCACGATTCTTAGGTCCCTATCTGCCTTGGACAGATCACACTGGGAGCACTGCGTAATCCTCAAGTCCAAATCTACATTGAGCAGGCCACACTGTGTAATCGTCATGCACCAATATAGATGGAGTAAACCACACTGTGAGCACTGTGCAATCCTGAGGTCCAACCCTACTTTGAACAAGCTACACTGGAAACAGTGCGTAATCCCCACGTTGCAATCGACACTGGACAGACCACAATGGGAGCATTTCGCATTCCTCAGGTACCAATCAACATCTTGCAGATCACACTGGGAGTACTGTGAACTTTTCAGGACCCAACATATGTTGGACAGAATACACTGGGGATACTATGCAGACCAGATCGCGAGCACTGGTGAGGTCTCAGGACCTAATCTACATCAGGCAGAAAACACTGGATGCACAGTACATTGCTCACCTTCCAAATTCCATTGAGCAGTCATAGCCCTCAGGACGATGTTAACCCGTCACAAACAACGACGGATAATCGACCAAATTATTTGTGTGTAAGAATCGTGACCAATGCTGCACCAAGTAATGAGTGGAGCAACACAGAATGTTCCAAATTTCGGACCCCTTCCACACGCAGCATGTTCACTTTAATCTTCTGAGTTATGGTGATAGCAATGTCTGTCATTCAGGCACTTAGAGATCACGTGTAACCGTAGCCCCTTGCTTCAGTGATATTAAGATAATTTGAATAATGCTTACTGCATTAAATAATGCCTCTGGATTCTCTTTACTTTCTGAATCGCCCTCTTTTAGTATGAACAGGAGGGGCCAGCACAGAGATTCTGAGGGCCCCCTTGAAATGTATTCACTCTAATAATCCCCATCGCTGGATCATATTTTACACCCAATGCATTGGCCTCGTCTGTCACCATCATAGGGATGTTCTGTTTCAGAGCAGAGTTCCCACAGAAAACCATTCAACTCACTGCCTCAACTGAGGAAGATCCACATTTCCTTTGCGTTCGTTGATTGCAGATCTCCGTGACTGAAGTGTCCCTATAAAAGATTCGCATTGGAACTCGCCCTCTGCGTATACGTGTGTGTTTGTCTGTGTGTGTGTGTGTGTTTGTGTGTGTTTATGCATGAGCACGCTTGTGTTTGTGCGTGTAAGTGTGTGTTAGGGAGAGAAAGATAATGAATAACAGAAAATAAATAGCTTCTCCCTTCCAGTGAACACAACTGGCACCGAAGAGCGCAACAGAAAGCAACAAAATAATAATAATAATCCCCGTCGCTGGATCATGTTCGCAACAGAAAGCAACAAAAGCCTTGCTTTTTCTCCTTTGAACCTTGTTTTCAATGCAACCCATTACTGCTGGAGGAGGAATTAGTGCAAGTTACTTTACTGAACCTGAGTGTATCTCTTAAAATACAGGGACTTTCAGGTATAAAGAAGTGGAGAACATACAACTCCCCGCACCCCCCCCCCCCCCCCACATATCCTGTGGTGACATTCAAGTAAATTGAGGTTAAATGTGTGCCCTAACCAGACAAACAAACTTTGATCAGTAACATATAAAACTCAAGCCTCATGCAAGTTACCGGTTATGCTGTTGAAATTCCCGAAGTGTTTGTTTAATCATCCAAACACATTTCATTTCCATCTAGGGGTTTGCTGTCCCTGTCGAATATCTGCTGATGCTGCTCCTTGAGCAAAGTTACATTTTTTTCTTGTTTTCATTTTTCAAGAGGGTTTTAAAAGACAGAGGATCCAATTTGTCTGGTTTGCGTCTTTGCTAATGGAAATCAGATACTACTTAAATAAACTATCAGGGTAAACGTTTTCAGGTAATTTTCAAACACTTGTCCAATGAAAGGTTAGTGGATAATTCTTCAAGTTCATGTCTGCTTCTGCTTTGGTTTAGGTTTTAGCTGGGAATCCAAAGAAAAGCTGCAGTGAAAAGAATTTCAATGCTGATTCTCTCCCCGACAACTCTCCTGTAAGGACCTGTGTTTGATTTTAACTTATTGTCCATGTGATATGTTATGGGGATGTTGCTGGAACTTGGAATTTGATATTAAGCTGCGATAGATTCGGTTGTGTATCCGGAGAGGTTAAAATATTCCATATTCTGTTATATTTTTCTTTCCTGCATCACTCCGTATTTTGTATCATTTTGTTTAAAAATGTGTCGTTTGAGCAGCTGTATCACTCCTTCTTTAAAGACCGCAATTTCCCTCTGATATGGTTGAAGATGCCCTGCAGGGCATCCCAATCACTTTCTGCAGCTCCGCCCTCAAGCACCAACCATCCAATTGCACCAAGGAACCAATCCCCTGCTCCTCTACTTCCAACCAACCAATGTCTGTATCCATCGCATCATCCTCCACCTTTTCTGCCCCCTACAAACGGAAGCAAGCCACACTCCTTTTTTTCCCGCCCGACCCTTTGCCGCTTTCTATAAAGACTGTGGTCTCCGCGATTCCATCGTTATTTCCACGCTCCATTCTATCCTCCCCTCCTGGCACTTTCTCCTGCTACAGCAATTTTTGCAAAATCTGCTCCCAAACCCCTCCCCTCATCTCCGTGCATGTTCCAAAGGAGCCTTTGGCAGACATCAAAGTTTCACCCGCTCTTCTGCACATGTTAATTACTGTATCCATTGCTCCAGTTGCGGTTTCCTCTGCATTGGCGAGACAGGATGCCTCATCGCAAAGTCCTTCAGAGAACAGCTCTGCAGCACCCATAACAACCAACCCCACCGACCCGTGGTTAAACAGTTCAACTCCCCCTCCAACTCTGCCAATGATATGCAGATCCTGGTAATCCACCATTGCCACACTCTAACCACCTGACTTCTGGATGAAGAACGCCTCATCTTCCGCCTGGGCACCCTGCAACCCCATGGCATCAATATGGATTCCACAGATGTCCTCATTTCCCCGGCCACACCTTAGCACAGATCCATGCTTCCAACACAGCGCCACCTCATGGCCGGACTCCCTGTTCATCTGCCTTCTCACTTATCCTCTCTACCCTCCCCTCTAACCTATCACCACGCCCCCATCTCAATTCACTGTTGCACTCTCAGCTAACGTCTCCTAAGCCCGAACTGCTCCCATTTGTCTCTCGACCCGTGAGATTCCCAGCCTCATTCATGATAATGGACTTTTGCCCGAAACGTCGACTCTCTTGCTCCTCGGATGTTACCTTACTTGCTGTGCTTTTCTAGCACCACACCCACGACTGTACTCTCCAACAACTGCAGCCACCACTTTCACTCCTGTGATTGGTCTGCACTACCTTCCTGATATGTACCATTAGCAAACCGACATTGCAAATTTGAGTAAAGGGCTGAACGAAGTACTGACAAATGTTGAAGACTGACTTTTCAATCTTTTTGGTGTTTTTTACCAAGGTGAAAATGATCCATCTTACAGATGTCATAGTCGGTCATTCTAGGTGCTCGGGTATCCTGCCCGAAGATGTGTAAGGATGTCGTTGTCCAAACAAGTGAAGAGCAGATAGTCCTCAACATAGATCAACATAAACAGAGCAGCATGATTTGATCTTATTCTTTCACGGATGCGGGTGTCACTGGCTGGGAACAACATAAATTGGTCTTCTTCTGCTCCTCCTTCAGAAGATAATGCTGACTTGCCTTTTTGCGCAGTTGCAGTCCATGTGGTGTTGTGCCTGTGTCATTACGGAGGCAGTTGCAGTGAATTTTCTACCAGCACTGAAGGATCAGTGACATGTTTCCATTTGGACTGGTGCATGACTTGAAGGGGAACTTACAGGTGGATGTATTCATATGCGTCTGCCATTCTTATCATTCGATATAGCCGTGGTCGTGACTTTGCAATACGTTATCTGAAGATCTTTGGCGAATTTCTTGCTGAAACTGAGAGTTGGTGCTGCAGGGAATGGTTGCTTATGAATGTGTTTCGCAAACAGGTGGATTGCTTTGCCCCAAATACTAACAAGCTTCTCGTGTGTTATTGGAGCTGTACTCATCCAGGCAACTGGGGAATATTCCATCAGACTCCTTACTTGAGCGTTGTTGACAGGCAGTGCCTGAGTGGCAGTAGCACTCTGTATTTTCAACCTGCTGTTGTTGTCACTCTACTTATATTGCAAGTCTAGTTTGTACAGACTGCTGCTACGAAGCGCAGAGATGTGTTTAAAATCAGATTATCCATGACCTTACTGAACTGCAGAGCAGGCTTGTTATGATCTTGTTCATATGTTCGAAAGGGTCGCAACCTCTGGGCATCGGAGGTTGAGAGAGAGAATTGAGAAAGTATAAATGACCGGCCCCCGCAAAATAAGGGATATCAACATTTGATTTGTGGCAGTGGTGTGCATGGAGAGGTACGGTTGTGAGTGAGAGGATCCGGAGAACAGTGATACCATTTTGCCATAATGGCGTGGCTATAAAATGTGTACTGTATCGTGGTTTCTGTTTAAAAGTGGATTGAAACCAGAGGCGCAGAGCTGTTCGTGGTGCTGTAAAACTTTTGTAAGACCTTAGTTTAAAAAAAAGCTGTAACAACAGAAGTAGCCTGGATGGGTATTTCCTTTTCTCGCAGGTTAGGATTTCTAGATTGTATTTAGGTTTTAAATTCAACAGGAGTAGAAGAGATCTTTCACCTTTCACGTACACAGCCAGAAGCTGGCGTTACGCTTTCTGCTGCAGACATTGGATTTGAGGAAATCAGACTTTTAAATATGCTTTTTTGTAAAAGGATGTGTTCATGGCATGTTACTAGATCAGAAGAGTTCCTCAGTAAGGATTACTGTACCCAGCATCCTGTTAATTGTGTTTTGTTTAATGTTGAGTTATTTGAGCATTAACGTCGCATCTGGAACACAGCACCTTACATTTGCCTTAAAATAAGCAAACCGTCCTGTTTTACATCAATCGTAAACTACTTTGAGATGGACTGGTATGATCAGGACCATAGCAATTCCTTTGGGAGAAGAACAGAAGTTACGCTACATCAGCCTGAAGCTATGCCAGGGAAAAAGACACTATTTCAAAACTATTACCCACCATAATTCCTCCAACTACTGGATAGACCCGGAAGCAGTATAACATGACGAAATCCCTCTCATATCAACAACGAAAAATCAGAATCGGTGGAAGTCTTGCCGATTAGGACAAACTGGGCGAGTTGCAGAAACCCTGCATTGAGAATTATGCAAACCGCAACTGGAAGACAGTATTGATCACAACATTACAATCTCTCGCATGTTGACAAAATTCACAATCAAACACCTGATTATTGGTCAACAGGTTTCTTTGAAATAAACGATTTGTACTATAAGCTGGTGATTTTCGATTCATAACGTGATCCATCTCCACATCATGTTTTCTATGTTGGCTGTTGTTAAAGCAAAGGTTCCAAATACCCTATGTACATCAGGGGACGGATCGTTTGGTTCAGTCGCAAAGGCTTCCTTTACAAAAGACATGCCAGACGTGGAAGACTTGCCCAGCAGAGACTTTGGTCACAGTTCAATTAAAGTTAAGATGAGATTCTCGACCAATGAATCAAGGAAACATGAAATTTGGAGGAATTGGTAATCTTTCGGAGACATGGAATTGGTGACTTCGTAGAGTCAGTGGGAGATAGGTGGTTCTGATGCAAAACTTAAGCATATACACCAAAACTGCCGATGCTAACTGCAGTGTCAAGAATAAAACTTTTGTGGACCTCTTGTGTCATCTAAGGGTTTTGAAATAAGTATATCAGCGATCGAATTAGACTTATCAAATCTAACTTTTTCGAAAATGCATGGATTAAGGAATTCAGATCGTAGTGAAGTGTGTTATGTTATCCCCGGTCTCTGAAAGTCAAATAACAGTTTTTGGCCAGATAGAAAGTAACCTCCTGGTTCCATGAACTAAAGCACAGTTTCATATGAACTCAAGAAAGGAGGAGTCCGGTGAACTCTTCAAGCACATTCCACCATTCACCAACGTCGGGGTTGCCTCTATTGCCGAACTCCGAAGTCTTGCTTTTTGCCGATAATCCTTAGTCTCTTTGGACAACAAAAATGTAACAACTCATCCAGAACCCACTCCTGTTTGTGCAAGATCGTTTCAAACTTCCATGTGAAGAAATGCTTCCCAACATCTCTGGCTGTAAATGTCATAGAAAGCCCACTACTTCCAGAATATCCAACCGGCAATATAATTTTAAGTTCATCCACCCGTCCCCTTCCCCCAGACCGAGCCAATTGTCAGCATGAAGATTTCCATCAAACTTTTACCTTTCTAAATTCTAGAGTCAAATGTTTCATTTGTCTAATCCTCTTATCGTAAACCTGAAGAACATATATAATTTCTGTAACCCTGTATTGTTGCTGCTCCATCGCCAATATACCCTTCCTATGCTTGAAAACAAAGGCTTATAGTGTGCTTGCCTTCATTGGAGGGGGCAAAGAGTACAAGGATAGACAAGTTATGCTGCAATTTTATCGAAGTTTGGCTCGGTCACTCTTGTAATATTGCACACAGTTCTTTTCACCGCACGATCAGATGACGGTACAGTAACGTTTTCGGGACATTTTGCACATTATGGGCAGTTTTAGCTGTGAATAATGCTTGCATATACTGGCTTTGTTTTCAAGACAATGCAGGATGTTGAGGGGCTACTTGATAGATGTTTATAAAATTATGAGTGCATGGATCGTCTGGAACTTATGACACTTTCATTGTCAGGTTGGAGAGTTCATTTACTAAGCGACTCAGGTTCGAAGCATTGGAGGAGGTGGGGCGATGTGCTGGGAAGTTCGATTGGGGGCTGTTGGTCGTTTTCAAAGCGATTTTCAAGGCGTGTCTTTGACCAAAATGGTGTTGAGTGCCTGGAACACGCGGCCAGAGGTGATGGAGGGAGCAGACACAGCAGCAAAATTCCTTGTGAATCTTTTCTGAACCAGTTCAAGTTTCATGACACCTTTCCGATAGGAAGAACAGAATTGCACGGAATATTCCAACAGTGGCCTAACCAATGTTCTGTAAAGCCGCAACATGACCTCCCATCTCCTGTACTCAATACCCTTGAGTTTCTCTTTGACTCTCTTCGTTGCAGTGAGGCCATACACTCCTCCTTGTATATTTTTGGAAATTAAACTATTTCTCATGTTTAATAAATGTGAAGCATAAATGGTAGAGATGTAGTTTTGGTGTTAGAATGGGGTGGAGATACTCACCTGTGAACGAGACTCGAGAATACTTAACACCAGCTGTTCTGTCGCGAAACCAGAGTGTTTGTGAAATTCAGTGAATGCACTCCCAAAATACAGTACTTTGAAATCTTCAATCTAACACTCTCCCACATGGCACCCCATCAGATTATTTCGGGTCATTTACCCAGTCATGATTAAAGCACCTGTCATCAAAACTGATTGAACAGCGCGTGGAACAGTTTCTTCCTGCAGCATACTGTCCATGTTCCTCAATGTCAGCAAGCACAGCGAATGAAACAGAACCCAAAGGAAACTGTATCAGGGCTACTACGTCAGCCCAGAGAGAGCTGCAAAGACAGAATTTCAATTAAAACTACACAGATCAAACACTGGTATTGTCTCTATGTATACATGTGGAAAAATGAGTATTTCGACACTAAACTTCTGTTTGCAATTGCCAGAGTATTATTGGTGCCCTTTCGTCTGAATTACTTACATAAATGTTCGTACTGCAGATGCCAGTAATTCAGAAACTATGCAAACTGAAACAAATCGAGTAAATAGCATTTTTTTAGAAACTTGCTGCCTCAGGAAGTTACTTGCCTGTCTATCTTCATTGACTCTCTTTGTTAATCCATTTGAAATGCTTCTGAACTGTGTGGGTGAGAACCGCTTTCGTGACCTGAATAGAAGAGGCATACAATTGATTTTCCACGAAGTGTAAGACCAGCAGAAAGATGAATGATCTCACTGAAACACAGTGAGATCATTTTCTGTGTTAGTGAATGCGGCAGAACGTCGACAGAATTCGCAGCATCTATGGTGAGATATCAATATTTTATGTCCAGTTTAACCATGTTCAGAACAATTCTCGTTGGGGAATTTTAACTCAATTAAGCAGAGGCGAGAAGGTGGGTATCAGGGTCTGGGGTTAGGAGAGTAAATATCTTGAATTAAGGACTATTGTTTAAAAAAACCGTTGGTCTCTCATATCCTTTGTGGAATCTGTATGTTAAATTTGTCTCTTCTGCCTGTGACTCCAGACAAACGGCAGGGTGGTTAACTCTTAACGTCCCGCCGACAACTTGGTCAACAAAGACTGGTCCAGACAGTGAAACTAATTAACGTAAAACCATGCTTCTGAAAATTGTGTCGTCATTTGATTGTCTGTATTGCTCCATGGAACAGATGTACTGACTTCAATTGCTTGCTTATAGTTGTAATAGAGTCAATGGTTTTATATATCTGTTCGAAACTATATTCGTTAACCTTCGCTTCAAATCATGCGAGAGATTTTATTTGGTACTTAGCTGTCGATAAGTCTTTGTATACGTACGTTTGGCTAAGCTTTCTGCTGCCATGTATTTCGTTGAGAATTTTCTTCAGTTATTTTGTACACCCGTTATCATCCAGTCAGTAAGGAGAGAGGAGAATTGGTCACTTTTGACTAATTCAACACTTTCCTCAATTTTCAGGAAGCATGTCCACATTCAAACCAGTTTTAACTCTGTCCTTACAGGTAGACACGACACAAAGTCTTTAAAAACCTCTGTGTCAATCTATGACTGCTCAGTGCAGTATGGATATAATTTGGTTTTGCCATTGTCAACTGGTTTTCTCGTGGTTCCTCGTCAACTCGTCACACTTATATTTTAGGCAATTGTTTTTTTAAGTAGACACTGACCTGATTTCTGCTTTTATTGCAGAATGCAGTTTATGGTAATAGGTTGAATGGATTTCAGGAGTTTGCTGGTCATACAGCATCCAGGACATTTTCATTGTCACCCATTCTCTTTCTCCGATATTCATGACAAATAAAGGCAACATGACCAAGGAAGGCATTGTGAAACTTTTAAAGCTGCATGTCATTTTTAAGTTGTAACTTAGGCGCCTCAGAGGCAGAAAACTACATTTTTCCCTCAGAATGGAAGTGAACACGGCTGAAGAAAAGTAATTCTAATCAAAACACTACTTATCTATCTCTCTCCCTATTAAACAGGAACTGTTTAGTTACTCTTACACTTTTTTTTAATGACTAAAGAATTAATATCAGTTCTACTTTTATCTGAATTACTTGTGATGTCCGTTTGAGTTATTTTACATCAAACCATGCATTATTATATCACTATGCTAAAAGACTCATATAACGCATTTTGCAATCAACTATTTCACAACTTACACAGAGAAAAGGCAAAAAGATACTCAACCATTCTGAAGAAGGGTCACTTTTATTTTAAATGTTCGAACTGTTGTATTTCCATGTTAAATTTTCAGACGTTTTGATGTTGTCTATGATTTGAAATTTTTATGATGTCACTCAAGTTGTCGCTGTACCAAACACAATTCCCGAAAGACTGCAGTTTGAGTGAATGCGATACTCAAAGTGTAAGAAATATCCAAGACCAAACAAGTGAGGTGGAATTGTTTCCTACAGAGGTCTTTAACAGTGTGCAAAGTGTCCTATGAACTTTTTTCATTGATACCTTTCTCTCCTATATTGTGCCCACACCCTACAATAATCTTACGCAGTTCCCGAGTGAATTGTCTTATTCTTGCTGAAGTTTATGGTTCAATGAGATGGAATTGATGGTTTCATGTAGACGTTCTCGATTTCTATGTCTGCAATGGAATCCTCTGTTTTTCATTGGATGTTCAAATTCATTAACATCGGGTTATCTGAGGTCTCTCACTTCATGATGTGCTGTATTTACCGTACGAGGTACTCTTTAATCAATAAATAATTGGGAAAACGGAAATCAATATCCACTGCAAAGGGGCTCTGCTAAGTCCAATAAAGGTGAATAGAGAAATGAACCACGTTTTAGTTTATCAGAAACAGGGATGTATTCTTCTGGAGAAAGACGTTAAATTGAAACGTTGTTAGCTCGACATTTTCTCGGCAGAATTCATTTTGTAGACTAGTCAAAAGTAAGGACGGCAGATGCTGGAAACCAGAGTTTAGATCAGACTGGTGCTGGAAATTCACAGTAGGTCAGGCAGCATCCGAGGAGCAGGAAAATCGATGTTTCTGGCAAAAAAACCCTTCATCAAGAATAGAGGCAGAAAGCCTCCAGATTTGAGAGATACATTTTTAGACCGCAATCAAACTTATCTCCGATTTAATACCCACGGCGATTTTGCAAGATTTTTCAACTCTGATCTCAATTTGCTCTGTGCTGCTGCATAAAGACAAGGGTTTGGAAAGGAACTAAAATACATCAAGATGCCTCCCACTGCACTCGCGATAAATTTAGTGTTTGTGAACTTGCCTCTGTAATTAACGGTGCTTTTCATTTTGGTAAGGCACAACTTCACGGTATTTGTCAACCAGAGCAAGAGAAAGCTGACTGACATTAACAATAATAAAACGATGGATTTTCTGAGGTTTTCCATTTTTGATTTGATTTGCTTTCCAGTCTTGGAGCTCTGGAGTTCAGTGCGGATTCGATTCGCCAACACAATACTTTGGACGGTTAATGAATTACAAAAGGCTATCAGAGTAAAGGAATCGGAATGACACAGGCGCTGTAAAACCAGACATAACGTACACCTGCAGATGAGGAACAAAATGCTGCCCGTGACCAGCAGTTCCACTACACATTGTTAATAGTTTTCTCAGGTTCACATGAAATCGAAACTGATCCTTCCTTCAGTACGACCACAACCATGATAGTTATGACAAGACTGACTGCAGGTCTCTTTGTGCAACACTTTATTTAAAATTTCTGGCGGCAGATCACAACACATCTGTCACGTCTGAAAAAAAAACAATGCACCAAACAGATAAATCGGGAGTGACAGCGAACATGTATGTAATGACTGCAAACAGGAGTATGGGACAGTAATGACAAAGCAATGTGGTAACTGGAGATGTATTAGAGTATTATAATGTTGATCAGGACCAGTATATCTGTTGTTGCTGTGGCCAACATGTATACACTGATACACTTGGCAAGACCACACTTTCTTTGTGAGAGAATCCAAATTGTGGCCAATTTCGCCATGTAAAGAAAAGAAAAACAGCCGTGAATAATACAACAATACCAGATTTATGCAAATTCGTTATTATCAAAATGTAGCAGCAAAGAAATTGGTCAGTTGCCTCAATATACGTAGAAAGAGAGATGATATGGTTCAACACAGGGAGAGACTATGTAGACTCACCAGGTTGTATTTTGCGGGATGGTGGCTGTGACCGTTCCCCCTAGTGTGAGAAGCACCCGGTCATTTCCGGCCTGCATTCGACATTTCTAAACATATCTTTGAACAAAGTTGATGAGGAAAAAAACATGTTAAACATATCAAATTAACAGGCATAGTGACTGTTGCAAATAACGGTTAATAAATGTCTTTCAACAGCAGAATTGTAGACTTCCCCATTTTTTGTGAGCGTGAACGATTTGGAGACTCTGTAGTTTTCTGGGGAGCCAAAGCCGTGGCAATGGATGGGAATCTATATTTATACATGCATCATTTCTACATGGAAGCAGTCAATTGAACTAATCACAGTTATTTAACAAATAAAGTCGGGAAGATTTTTTTTGGCTGAAATTGGAGATCGAAAAAACAATATTTTCAAACGCGAAAAGAAATCTGGTTTCTTCCTACCAAAGGAGCAATGGGAATTTTTCTCAATTGAGTGACATTGTCAATATCTGTGGCGAACGTCTGGTGGCCTAAATCCATGTGATAGTCATTAATCTTGTTTCAGGCCGAAACGCTCTGAGCTGTCTAAACACTTCCTTTCCTGCATCATATAATCTCACACTTTGGTGGTCGTTCTTATTCGGACTGTTAAACTTCCCGTGTCCCGACATTCACTCAGCCAAATCGGTCTCAGTATTTCCAGCAAGCTGATGGTATTTCTGATCTCTGGGCTATATTGCCTTTTCCGTTGCATCAGAAACACTGTATGTATCGCCATCAAAATTTTTGAGTTTGATTTTTGACAATTAATTAGCAACATAGTATTTGAGATACAGGGTGACTCATCGCCGCTGATTGTTGCTCAGGGTCTCAACTTTGGCAATCTGTCTTAATGGCTAAATGAATGAATTCTGAAGTTTTGACTTGTTTTTTTTTGTTAAAATCGCTGTCTCCCCATCTCAGTTACCACTTTGCCAATTTATTGCAGCTTCCAGCTTCTTCGCACCTCGCAACCTACTGGCGTCGCCTTTACGCCATTTATCTCCTGCAGAGCCAATTCCACTACCGTGATAGACTCGATCCCGAGCCCCGGCCGACTCCTTCCAGGTTCGGGCTGACATTAATGTGCTCTGCCCCGCTCGAGGTAAAGTCCATAATGAGATTTGGTTGGTTGCCATGTTCCTATCTTCTGTACGTCCTTCAGTGTGGGGGATGGGGGGGGGCGTGGTGTGGGTGGGAGGAGCGTGGTGGGGGGTGTGGAGCACTGTACCACGATATTCACCTGCCTATAGATGACGGAGAAGGGTTTATCAATTCCACATCACCAGACTTCCTCATCAGTCTTCTGAGTCTTGGATTTTATCACCGTGCCTTGGCATTTGCTTCCTTGATAATAGAATACACATTTCCCGTGTCAGCTGTCCCTGTAGCCGTGTTTTCCACTACAAAGTGCCAGTCGCTGGGACCACAGGGATCCCTGCATAAGCATTTGTTGTCCCATTTATAGTCGTCCTGGTTACTAAACGTCCATGGGTTGCATATCAAGTTCGATTTAGCATCCTCGGATAAGATAACTGTCTGCAGCCACATCCTAGATGTCCCTGCCTTTACGAATAGTCCTGCCGGGGAGCTCGTTAACAGTGTGAGCTGGGGCAGAACCATATTTGTACGAGACCTCTAATCATTACTTGCACCTATTTGTTTCCTGTCTTGTCCGATTTCTCTTCAACTCCAGCTGTACGTTTGCAATGGCTGGCGTGTACCTACGTGGCTCCTTTGGCGATCATAACAGCTGTTTGTGCTGTAAGAAGCAATTGAAACGACCCCAGCCACCTCTTCACCATCCAGCGTTTCCTCACCATGTCTTTCACCATTATTCAGTCTCCAGATTCTAGCTCGTGCCGCTTCCCTTCTGCTGGTTTGGAAAGTGAGCTTTCACTTGATTCTGTATTTGAGACAAGTGTGTCAAGAGCTTTATACAGTAACACAACATCTCATCCTCACTGTGATCTGTTAAATGTCTTATATTACATCTTGGGCCAATTCCTGCATTGGGCGGCCGACCTAACAAAATCTCAAACTTACGAAGATTGGCCTTCCTCTCCTCCCAGATCTCATGTACATCAGCACAATCGGAAGTGCCTTTGTCCATGTCACCTCTGGTTCCATTTTGTTAATTTATGTTTTCGAGTGGTATTCTTTTTCCCCTGCTCCACCGTTCGCTGGGTGGTAGACACAATGTTGCCACATGTTTAGTTGCAAATAATTACCGATCTGCCGTCGGGCGTTATTGACAAATGGTGTCCCATCGCCGCTACTAAGCGTTTCAGGAATGCCCCATCTCGGAGTTATCTCAGTTATCAAAGCCTTGGCTACTGCACTGGCATTCTGTTTCGACATGGTGAAGGCTTCCACTCATTTGGTAAACATATCAACGATGACCAGACAATACCCTTTCCCTTCTGTGGTTGTCACTTCAAAAAATCCATCTGTAAATGTCCAAAGGGTCTACGGGTTTGGGGTTGTGTTGCCTGACGCATCAATATTCCCCTCCCCACATTGATAGTGCCACAGATAACACATCATTCACAATATTTCTGGGAATAATGTGTCAATTATTGAGTGTACCAGTGTATCGAAATACTATTGCACGAACACTCCCTCCCCCAACACCCACTTGACGCATTGTCCTTACTGTATGTCAGTATGGCATAGAATGAGAATGAAGATTGCAGTAGACAGGGTTTACCATTAGGGCCACACCATAAACCTTCTCTCCCGCAGCACCCTGCCTTTGTCTACTCACACTTATCTTCCTGCGTAATCCCCATACGTCTGCTTGTTAGATTAGATTACTTACAGCGTAGAAACAGGCCCTTCAGCCCAACAAGTCCCCACCGACCCGCCTTGAAGAGCTGTTACATAAATGCTACCAACATTTTAACAGAACAAGCCTGACTGCTGTCTGGGTCTTGCTGCACATGGACACAGACTGCTTCAGGAGCTGACGGGAGTGTGGGGCAACTCGTT
This sequence comes from Chiloscyllium punctatum, assembly GCF_047496795.1. Lineage (NCBI taxonomy): Eukaryota > Metazoa > Chordata > Chondrichthyes > Orectolobiformes > Hemiscylliidae > Chiloscyllium > Chiloscyllium punctatum. The sequence goes on along the minus strand of NC_092789.1, from coordinate 26,927,914 downwards.
CAGAACATTGTGTAATTTTCCTTGGACATCCACAATAACAATGGTGGTGAGAGTAGCGAAAGTACACATTGATGTAGCAGCTGAAGATGTTTGAGCCGACGAAGATCTCCCGCAGCGATGTCCCAGGACTGAAATTATTATGGTCCACCGACCACAAACATCCTCCTTTGTGCTCAGAAAGGCACAAGACGTGTGGAGGTTTCACCTGATTCCCATTAATCGCAAATAGGTTGGCGCTTCCGATGAATTCCTCAGTCAAATGCTACCTTGATATCAAGGTCATTCACTCTAACCTGAGCCCCTATGTTCACCTCTTTTGTTCAAAAAAATAGGTGACGGTCTCTGCACCGGCAGTGTTTCCTTCTGACAGTGAATAATCAATGTCTGGGATTATCTCGTCTGGAGAGTTCGGGAAGCTAGATCACTGAAAGTATTTGAAGAGTAGATCGATGACATTTTGACCGGTCAGTGTGCTGAGGTTAGTGTAGAATTGGCATTAAAGCGGATTAATGCCAACAGTAGATCAACCATGATCGTGTACAATGGCTTAATTTGCCCATTTACAAACCCCTGTTCTTCTGTTCTCATGTTCTAGCATTGAAAAATGAGCAATTGTCCGAAGCGTTCCGTTATTGAATGTTTCAGTCAAACAGAGCAACGTATTTTGTGAGTCATCCCTTGGTGAGGTATAGTGTTGATATTCACAGTGAATCTGGGTCTATAAAATGACAAACAAATGACGCACAAGTTGCAGAGACGGGACACTCTGTAAAGAGAATGGAAGTGTCATTCGAACCCAGCATCGATTTGCAAATAACGTTTTCGAACCCACATCAAACCGTCTGCGACAGTCTTGAGGTACTGAAAGATAGCCTGTGTTACTGCGGACCATGTATTTGGAGCAAGTGGACTCCATCTACTCCTGTGTATGAAGTTTGAGGGATGATTTGAACATGGAACCAGGATTGGGGAGCAAGTGTAGGACAGTAGACACTTTGTCACGACTCCAGCAGGCATTAAGGTCGTTGCTGATGCGATTGTGGTCACAGCAGCACTTTTCTGAAAGCATACCATTTTCCTACAGTCACGTATCTGTCAAATGTTTAATAAATGTAAATACCCAGGCACCCAACTCTCTGGAGAGGAGAATTCCCACTTGACCAACTATTTCAGCATTGCTTGTTCTTGTTCCGAACAATGTTGGAGGGTCACCGATGCATTTTTAGCACCCCTCATCCACTGGTTACCAGAAATGTTAAATTTACCCAGTTTTGTGATGTGGCTAATAAAATAGTCTCAGATAGAGTAATTATCCACAAAAATCTGTGGCACAGGATGTTCAACCCATGAAAACGGGAAAATGATAGACTGCCCCAAATGTTATTCTGATTTTGAAATCACTTTTATTACCCAATTTGTTGCGAATAGATTTCTTCCCGGACCCAGAGCAGTTGGATTTGGCTGAATTCTCTTTGCTTCAGGCAGTACGATGATCCAATGAATCGACATCAGGAATCCTTCACGACTGGTATGGGTGGCTGAGGGCTATTCTTCTGTCACACTCTGTTGCCAGGAAAAACAATATGATGGAAAGGAAGCACGTGACTGCTGCTTCTCAGGTAGGTCACATTTTTCTCCCTTTGCGTGTTGGAACATACAATAATGCCAAAAGACCACCAAACCGGACCACGTGTGGTGTTCGTGAACATTCCTGTAGCGAATGATAATGGACTATATGCAGGTACATCATTTATGTTGTTGTACACTGCGTCTTTCATCAGCAAAAATATCCATGCTTCGTAATGCGATGACATGTTTATGTGCGACTGTGTAATTTTTAAAAAATTAGTTGACCTCTTCATATGTGCTAATGTCAACACATCTTATCCATTAAGTTTAATCTTTAACATTCGTTTCATTAACGCGTAATAATATGTCTCCAGCTGATATACGTTTCTGAAAATCATGGCAGGTCCAATAAGATTTCTGATCAAAGACTTAAACTGATAAACCTCCATAACAAAAGACCTTCATTCCAGGAATGAGTATAGGGAAAAATCTTTGAAAATCTTCTCAAAAATATATATTCATTTTGAATATATGGGGATCTAAACTGCACACCGTATATCGGATGTATTCTCAGCAATGCCCTGTGCAGATGCAGTCAACCATTCCTATAATTAAATCCATTCACTTTGACAGATAATGAATTATTCCATTTACCCTCCAAACTGAAAAACTTCATATAATTCATGACTTGCAGACTGACTTCATATAATCCGTGCAGAAGGAACATGGATACTATCTGTATCATAGAACATGGATACTATCTGTATCAAAGCGGAAGATACCCGAAGATTGTATAGTTGTATAGTTAATTTACAGCATAACAAGAGTACCCGAAATTTGCAAGGTTTCAGTGAAGCACGGTGCAAGCTCGACTAACGCCTCACTTGACACGTTGGTACGTTACAGCCTCTAGGATTTAATACTCATTTCATTCACTTGTTGTTTGAAATAGCTTTGTGTCAGTTTTACTCTTGTTATGCTGTAAATTAACTATACAATTTTCAATGATCTCTATAACTTCCTTGTTTTTATACTTTATTTACATATCGAGAAACCCAAAGATTCACTACGCTTTCTTACTAAACAAAACTTGACGAACCACTGTGGATTTCCTGCACTCTGTGTCCCTCTCTCCTGAAACTGGAAGGTTTATTTGCTAGTCCTCTGGGATCCTCCCTGACTCCAGTGATTCCTGAACTATTCCAGAATGATCACCAACAACACCTCCACATTTCCCTCAGCAACTCCTGAGAACAATGGGGTGCAGTCCATCAGGTTGTGTGATTTGTCCACATTGAGAAATTTCAACATACCCAGCAACTCCCCCTGAGTGATGGTCACTACAAGCACCTCCTCCCCCTGACTCTCTTGAAATTCTGGCAATCTTCGGGTATCTTCCGCTTTGAAGACTGATGCAATGCCACTGTCATTTCATTGTTACCCATAACTCTTCAGGCCTCATTTTCCAGCAGACTGACGTTTGCTCTTCTCTCTATACACATTATAGATCTTAAAGAACACTCTTGCAGTTTCCTGTCGTATTATGTACAAGCTTACATATCGCCGTATATAATCTGCTCTACCCTATTGCTTTTATTAGTAATCCTCCACTGGTATTTAATAGCTTCTTTTTCCTGTGGACTCCCAATAACCTTTCCCACATTGTATGATTTCTCTTTTGGCTTTATGTTGTCCTTGACATCTCTAATCACTCATGGCTGCATTATCCTCCCGAGTATGTTTCTTCTTCTTTGAGATGAATTTCTGATGATCACCTGGATCATCCCCAGAAACCCCTGTCATTAATGCTCCATGGTCTTCCCTGCTCGACTCCCCCTACAATTAACTCTGGCCATCTCCTCCCTCATTAATTTGTTGTTAAATTACTCGATTCTAATCAGAGTACGTCAAGAAGAGAACAATAGAAATAAACTGTAAGAAGGTGAACTGAGAAATGGGTACGAGATTGTTTGGATGTATTTATTATCAAGATACAAATGAAGAAAGATAGAGAATATAGAAGAAGAGATGTCAAAAACGCGAAAACTAGATTAATGGCAGAAGTAGATACACTTCCGTATTTGTTTTCACAATTCCTGTTTGCTTTGTTCTTTGTACAATGTCGGTACAACAGAGTAATATGTTCAAATGCTGTATCTGATGCCAGAACTTTTCTCTGCAATAATATGACGCACACTCGCTTTTGACAGAACGCAGCAGGACAATATATTTGTTTACCAGTCGGAAGGCAGTTAACTGACATATGTTGGGACACCAGAAGCAGGAATGTACAGCATACATCCTGACAAGAGTGAGAGATTAAAGCTGAGAATCCCAGAAAGAGAGGAACATTGAGAGAATGGGAACATGACACCTCAGATGAGGGCGTAGGTTTGCTCGCTGAGCTGTAGGTTTGATATCCAGACGTTTCGTTACCTGACTAGGTAACATCATCAATGGCGACCTCCAAGTGAAGCGAAGCTGTTGTCTCCTGCTTTCTATTTATATCTTACCCCTGGTTGGGGGTTCCTGTGGTTTGTGCTGATGTCATTTCCTGTTCGTTTTCTGAGGGGTTGATAAATGGCAGCTAGATTTATGAGCTTGTTGATAGCATTGTGGTTGGAGTGCCAGGCCTCTCGGAATTGTCTGGCATGCCTTTGCTTAGCCTGTCCCAGGATAGATGTTTTCTCCAAGTCGAAATGGTTATTTTTTTTGTTCATGTGTAGGGCTACGAGGGAGAGAGGGTCGTGTATTTTTGTGGCTAGTTGGCGTTCTTGTATCCCGGTGGCTACCATTTTTCCTGTCTTTTCTATGTAGTGTTTGTGTCAGTCCGTGCATGGACTTCAGTACTGTTGCAGGAATGATATCAGGGCACATTTTATTTGACATGTCTATTGCGTCAACACTTTTTTCATGTCACGTGCAGCAACTTAAATTCTTTGAAGACTGTCAGCTGTGATTCTGTGGACATCATGACGACAGTGAAGTAGATCATCCTCTCACCACTTCTGGTTGAGGATGATGCAAGTACTACATCCATTTCTTTGACGCTGATGTACAAGGCTGTTACGTTCGTAATGATGGGGAGCACTCTCCTCCAGTGATTTTTTTAACTGAACGTCGCAAGTTACGACTGAATGTTGCTGGACTGCAGAGCTTTGATCTGATTTGTTCTTTCAAGTGCGGTTTGTTAACAGGTTGTTGTCATGTTTAGGTTCACATGGTTCTGACCCTGGCATGTTGACCCACACTCGTCACTGAACCATCGATTGTCTAAATGGTAATTTTCGACTGACGGAATATCCAGGAAAAAACAACTTTCAGATTGTCGTTGAATGTAGTTCTGCTTGTACCACTACAGTGGACAACAGCCCTACATGAATGCGCAATTTCAAGGTGCAATGTCTGAAATGCAATTCTGCTGTCTCTTCCCCAAATCACATCAGGACCCATTCACTCATCAGCCATGTACACGCGGATCTACTCTCGGTTCTGATGTGGTAACACTTCCATTTTAATATTCTCATTCTCCCTGGTGTTGCGCCTCCACCCTGACACATACCTCAAAACCATTCCTCTGATATTAATTCAACGGTTTTCCTCTCCGGTAGTTCATTTTTTTGTGATGGTTTTGAATGTATTTACTTGTGTTTCCCTCTCAGACGATGATTACTAGCTCTGTAGTGTTAGTGATGCCAGTTTTATGTGTTTTCAGAATCAAAGAATTTATCCACTTTGTGTTACCGTTCATTTCCCGGTATATTTTGATCCATGTTGGACACGGCGTTTGAGCAGCTTTCACACACGTATTTGAAACTTGCTCATAAACACAAGTGCTAATGAAACCTAGCAGGCCTGGCACGATCTGCGCAAAGAAAGAGGAGTTAATGTTTCTTCAAAGTTTCTAGTTGTTTTTTTTTGTTTCATAATTCCAGTATCTACAGTTCTTGGTTTTGTTGAAAAGTTATCCTGCTCATTCTGGAGAAATTCAATAGATTTGATCTCATCTTCGAAGACAGAGTAACAGAGTTAACGTTTCAAGTCCTGCCTGACTATTCTTCAGAACTGGAAAGGATTGGAAGATTAGCTTTTTAATTCCTTCACAGCAGTGGACGATTGGTGACAGGGTGTGTGGCTTTTAATCCTGTGTGAAAGAAAAACAGATTTAAAATAGACGGAATTGAGGTTTGAATTAGTGAAATCGATTCTCTCCGTGAGTGCACACATACAAAGCACGATCATAGGGATCCCAGGAGGGAAATTGCATGGAAAATGGAGAACAGCCATAATGGAGTCAGGCTGTGAAGTGAATGAAATGAGTATTAAATCCTAGAAGCTGTAACGTACCAACGTGTCAAGTGAGGCGTTAGTCGAGCTTGTACTGTGCTTCACTGAAACCTTGCAACAGCCCAGAACAGAATTTTTAGCATGACAGGGAAGTAGGTTATTGAAATAGGAAGCAGTGGGAAGGTCAGTGTTATTCCTACAGACAGAGTGAAATATTCCTCAGAGTAGTATTTTCTGCTCTTCCAAATGTAAAGGAGACTACGTCGTGAGCAGCGACAGCAGGAGACTGGATTGAAAGAGTGCAGGTCAAATGCTGCATCATGTGGAAGGTATGTGCTGGGTTGCTAAGAAATGAGCAATGAGTCAGTGATGTTTTGAACTATCTGGCGTTATTTCTTCTTCGAAGTAGAGGACATTGTTGCACATTGGGTTCTCCGCACCAACAGCGTCAGTCATGCTTTTTCGACAGTTATTTTATGCTATTTAGTCACACACCTTTCCCTACATCTTAACAACAAGGCTAAGCTAACGATCTGTTTGTCACATGTGCTTCTGCCTACGTTGAACCGATTCCATTGAGTCAACCACATATTTGCAAGTCTGTTGTTTGAAATAGCTTTGTGTCAGTTTAACTCTTGTTATGCGTAAATTAACTATACAATTTTCAATGATCTCTTTCACTTCCTTTTTTTTATACTTTATTTACATATCGAGAAACCCAAAGAATCACGACGCTTACTTACTAAAAAAAAACTTGCCGATTAACTGACGATGTCCTGCATTCTGTGTCCCTCTCCACTTAACCTGGATGATTTTATTTGCTCGTCCTCTGGGATCCTCCCTGACTCCAGTGATTCCTGTAATATTCCAGAATGATCACCAACAACACCTCCACAACTTCCTCAGCTACCTCCTTCGAACAATGGGGTGCAGTCCCTCAGGTTGCGTGATTTGTCCGCACTCAGAAATTTCAACATCCCCAGCAACTCCCCCTTAGTGATGGTCAATACACTCACCTCCGCCCACTGACTCTCTTGAAGTTCTGGCAAGCCTCGGGTGTCTTCCGCTTTGAAGACTGATGCAATGCCACTGCCATTTCATTGTTACTCATAACTATTTAGGCCTCATTTTCCAGCAGTCTGACGTTTGCTCTTCTCTCTATATACCTTATATATCTTAAAAAAACTCTTGCAGTTTCCTCTCATATTATTTACAAGCTTACTTATCGCCGTATATAATCTGCTCTACCCTATTGCTTTTATTAGTAATCCTCCACTGGTGGTTAAAGGCTTCTTTTTCCTATGGACTCCCAATAACCTTTCCCACATTGTATGATTTTTCTTTTGGTTTTATGTTGTCCTTGACATGCCTAATCACTCATGGCTGCATTATCCTCCCGAGTATGTTTCTTCTTCTTTGGGACGAATTTCTGATGTTCATCTGGATCATCCCCAGAAACCCCTGACATTGATGCTCCATGGTCTTCACTGCTCGGGTCCCCTTCCAATTAACTCTGGCCATCTTCCCCCTCATGAATTTGTTGTTAAATTACTCGATTCTAATGAGTACGTCAAGAAGAGAACAATAGAAATAAACTGTAAGAAGGTGAACTGAGAAATGGGGCACGAGATTGTTTGGATTTATTTATTATCACGATACAAATAGAGAAAGAGAGAGAATATAGATAAAGAGATATCAAAAACGCGAAAACTAGATTAATGGCAGATGTAAATACACTTCCGTATTTGTTTTCGCAATTCCTGTTTGCTATGTTCTTTGTACAGTGTAGGTACAACAGAGTAATATGTTCAAATGCTGCATCTGATGCCAGAAATTTTCTCTCCAATAATATGACACCCACTGGCTTTTGACAGAACGCAGCAGAACAATATATTTGTTTACCAGTGGGAAGGCAGTTAACTGACATAAGTTGGGACACCAGAAGCAGGAATGTACAGCATACACCATGCCAGGAATGAGAGATTAGATCTGGGAATCCCAGAAAGAGAGGATCGTTGAGAGAATGGGAACATGACAACTCAGATGAGGGTATAGGCTTGCTCGCTGCGCTGTAGGTTTGATATCCAGACTTTTCGTTACCTGGCTCGGTAACATCATCAGCGGCGACCTCCAAGTGAAACGAAGCTGTTGTCTCCTGCTTTCTATTCATACTTCTCACCTGGACGGGGTTCCTGTGGTTTGTGCTGATGTCATTTCCAGTACGTTTTCTGAGCGATTGATAGATGGCATCTAGATCTATGTGTTTGTTGATGGCGTTGTGATTAGAGTGCCAGGCCTCTAGGAATTCTCTGGGCATGCCTTTGCTTAGCTTGTCCCAGGATAGATGTGTTCTCCCAGTCAAAGTGGTGGCTTTTTTTATCCGTGTGTAGGGCTACGAGGGAGAGAGGGTCATGTGTTTTTTTGGCTAGCTGGTGTTCGTGTATCCTCGTGGATAACTTTCTTCCTGTCTGTCCTATGTCGTATTTGTGGCAGTCCTTGCATGGAATTTTGTAGATGACGTAAATTTTGTCCATGGGATGTACTGGGTCTTTTACGTTTCTTAGTTTTTTTTGAGAGTGTTGGTGGGTTTATGTGCTACTAATATTCCGAGGGGTCTTAGTAGCCTGTCTGTCATTTCTCAAACTTCTTTGATCTATGGTGAAGTGGTTAGTGTTTCTGGCTGTGTTTGGCCTGCTTGTCGTAGCCATGAAACGAAACGTCTGGATATCAAACCTACAGCTTAGCGAGCAAACCAACACGCGAAATCTCAACCTGAGCTACAAACCTTCTCAAACCTTGCGAAAACCTCAGTTGAGGATCAAATATTGTTTTATTGTTTTATAAATTTTATACAACCTATACATCACATTTCCTTAACTGTGTCTCCGTTGTTCATTATGAATATATTGTGCACATATGAATAATCTTACCTTACTGCACGTCCAATGATTAAACAGTGTATGTTAAATAATTCTTCCTCCATTTCAAATTGTCCTGCTTTGTTTTCATTTTCACTTGCTATTCCTTCTTCTAAATGCGTTCTCTTTAGTTCTCTGCGTTTTATTTTTTTCCATCTGTCAATAAAGTATTGGTAACTGGGAGACTAACACTTGACTCCACTCCAGTTTCCACACCGACTGTCTCCTATTCCTTTCTGTTTCTTCAGCAATGACACAAACATGCTGTCCCTGACTCTTTAATACCATTACAAAAATGCAATTTTCAACACAACATTTTCCTTCCATCTAAGGCTAAAAATCTGGGCAAGAAGAGCCGAACATACAGTGCAATAAGATGTCTGCATGTTTATAAACTAATTAATTAAGTGCATAGAGTTAAGGATAAAATGTTGCTTTGTTAGAGCAGTGAGAGGAATGTCCAAAGAAATCTGTATTTCTTCTGTTTAGGGCAGTTGTCTCCAGAGACAGTTTTTAGACTGATATTTGTTGACGTGGAGGAATGTTAATTTTTGTAAAAACGGGCCTCGACTTGCTCTCAATCGAGTGGTTACATAAAACATTGTATGTGGATACTACAGCAGAGTCTCAAAGCTTGCGAAGAGAAAGCATCGCCTTTCTCTATTGCATCTAACATTGTTGGTATACTTGGAGATAGTCGGTAAGTCCTGAAGAAGGGCTTATGCCCGAAACGTCGATTCTCCTGCTCCTGGTATGCTGCCTGACCTGCTGCACTTTCCCAGAAACACATTCTTCAGTTCTGATCTCCATCATCTGCAGTCCTCACTTACGCAATAGTCGGTAACACCAACAGCAGGCGATGTCAGTACCCCAGCCAGACCAGCTAATGTTGTTACATTGAATGTGTTGCAGTTATGGGGTTAAGTGGAGATTCTGTTCAGTGACTGTGATTGACGTCAGTCTCCATGGACCCCAACTGAGTCACTGGAGTCTTTCCCTCTTCTATTCATAAGGGACATTTTAAATTATATCAGCGAGAGCATCATCCTCAACACGCTTGAAATCTACGGCTCCGGAGAGTGGGAGAGATCAAAGTCTGAGTGCAATAGACTGGAATGTTCCAACATGAATCAGAATCTAAGAAGAATAGTCTGGAAGGTTCCAAAAATCGATAACAATCTGAGAACATTAGACTGGAATGTTCCCGCATTTGATCAGAATCTGACATCAATGCAATGGAATGTTATTAAAATGTACAGGAGTTTATCTAGTTCTCTTTACTGGATTCGTCAGGATTGGATGTGGTTAACATGGCGGATACGATGTGCACTGATAATTATTCAGGCAGTTTACTATCCCATTCTCGCTATAATTGGTGTTCCTGGTAAGTCTATCTCAGCTCATTTATAAATTCTGTAAAGGACTTTGAACGCCATCGCTCCTTCTGTTGTGCATATTTGGCACAGATGTAAAGTGTTGTATTCGCTTTCAATCACAGACTCCATTCCCATTTCATGAATTTCGTTCTCTTCACTTACAACCATTTGAGGAGGAACAAAATAGTAATAACTAATACTTCCCAATTTTGCCCTAAGCTGATGTATATCTCGATAATCCCTCTATCACCAAATCTGTCCACTACCAACTCCTCAATATCAGCAGTCGTCATTTCTGCCTCAGTGCATTTTCTGAATGAACCATCACAGACACCTTTTTGGTTGCAGTTCTCTTCTGGCCTGTCTTCCAGTTACAGATATTTTGATCAAGAACTGATTTTTGACTCTACGTGGACCTCTGCCAGGTACAAACTGTAAACTCAGTTTGATTCGAAACTGTTGTTGCCACATCTTTATGACACCACTTTCAGCATAGCCTGTAACCTAACGCGAAGGAGAGCGCAGTGCTCTCAGTCCGTGAAGTCACAGTTTCATTGAACTATTTTGATTTTAGATGTTTCCGAACAGCATTGGATCCCATGTCAAACATCTCCCAAATGCAGTGCTCCTACGTTTTTACTTAGTGACGGAGACCATCTCTGCCCCCACTGACGGGAACACATTACTTCTGTCCCCACAGTGAAAGTTACAGAAAATCATCCAGATATATTTCAGGACAGAGTGACTGTTAAAATTGAGATTGTATGGGAGATTAGCATTAATAAAGTGAAGTTACCCACATAAAAAAACTCATTGAACTGAAGATTCTTAAGTTGTTGCATCAGACCAGCCCCATCCCAGTGTATTCAGGGAGGTGGCAATAGAGCTCGTGAAAGAGTTACAGAATTGTTCAGCACAGTAACAGATTCTTCATTGTAACCAATCCATAGCTACCACAATCCCAAATTAATCTAGTCCCACTTGCCGACACTTGGCACACATCTCTCCAAACATTTCATATTCATGTCTTTTAAATGCTATAACGACAAGAAATAAGTATTGAATATCTTTCAAAACTGTTTGTGCTGAAAAATCTGATTCCTGATGTCTGGGAAAGTAGCTTTTGTAACCCCAAATGTTGAAAACGGGAGGGGGAAGGAACACAAATGAGCCTTAATAATGACCAATTTGATGTCTGGGCTGAGGAAAATATTGGGACATTTTTTATAAGAATCGTGATAAATGGAGTCGTGGGGAATCATAATGTGACTTGGCAGAGTCTCTGTAGCTTCAGGAATGGGAAAACATCATTGAGAAACCTGTCTTGTTTGTGTCAGTTGAGATGTCCACAAATGAGCACCCAGTGGCACCAGTGGATTTGCATTTGCAGTATTCTTTCGATGTACTCATTGGAAGTTAGTGAAAGTTCATGAGTAAGGTGGGATATTTTCCGTGGTTTGGGAATTCTTTAGTGGAGATAATACAGAGGTCAGCGCCCATTCCTGCACTGAAGGCCGTTACTCAGGGGGAAGCACACGGATCAGTATTTAGACCGCAGCAATTTGCAAGGTCGGCACATGATTTGGATGATGGTAACTAATAGGATAGATCTCATTTTACATTGATTAAATTGTGCGAGGTTGGAAAATGTCGTAGTCTTCAGGGACCTGCATGTCCTTGATCAAGAGTCACCAAATACTACATCCAGGAGCCTTAAAGTCATAGAGTCAGACAGCACGCCAAGTAATCCACGCCGACCGGTTACGAAGCCAAAAGTATACCTGGTTACTTTGAGACAGGACGTGTTTTACTGAATATAAAGTACAGCCACAGTTTCCAGGTAATGGTCAGAGACTTCCAAATGTAGCAACGTTCTATTGAACAGATACCTGAGTTTTGGTTGTTGTCTCGTCAACAATTCGAATTTCACCAATTCGGTTTAACCATGCACAGGACACCAGAAACCGCTGGAAGCTGAACTTTATTGGTTTGACTAATGCAACCAATCACGTTATCAGAACTAAATGTGTCATGGAAGTAGATAAAAGCGTAGTTTTGAAAATTAGAGGAAGATTTACTGCCACCGAACAGCCGAGGTACTGTTGTAGGGTCGGGGAGCAAACTAGTCATCTAACTTCTTGATCTCAAATATAAGTTAAAAAAAATCTCCCGATGAAAGATACTTCTTCATATAAAACCTACTTTCAGCAAACAAAAGATGACCTAGGGAGATCCGCAGCTAGGAAATTGAAGACAGTGGATCAGACAGAGACTGTGTGGTCAGGAGATTAAGTGAATGCAACTGTGAATATGTGGACTATTGGAACTGCATTTTTTATAGACTTGGATTCAGATAGCAACCATTAAGAAAGGGGAGTCTGAATTTGTAAATAGTTGTTGTTTATTGTTTAGAATTAGAGATCAGATACTTTTAGATACTGGAAAGTAGGAGTTCTCTGTCACGCATGTTTTAACAGATTACGAGGAGTGGTGAGTTTTTTGGGGGTTCGGCTTAATTTATAGAGGGGTTCGACATTGACTTAATAACAGTTTGGGGTCTTGTCGTTCGGGGTTTAGAAAGATCCGACATAAATGGTCTTCGCGGATTCCAACATTTGGCAATTGGGTTCTTGGATCTTTATATAAAACGTCGGTGAGAAAATGTGTTTAATTGCTATTTCTTGTGGTTGGTTCAATTAAAAACAAGATAAATTGTTCTTAACACTGCTAAAGGGGTTTGAAAGTGATTTCTAAATTTCCAATAAAGTTTCGAAAGTCAGAAGAAGGGCATACTTTTAGAATTAACAAATATGTTAGAATTGTGTTTAACCGGGACATAAGGAAATCAGTAATTGCGACAGAGCTTTTCAAAAACTGAGGTGAATGAGATAATCAGACAAGTTCAGTGGAGTCAGATAAAAATAAATTGCAAATGTGACAACTGGAGTTAGAAGTTAAAGAAAGACAGAGAGAGACGGGGGGGTGGGGAGTGGGGGTGGGGGCGGAGAGAGACCGGGAAAATAAAGAGAGAATTTGAACTTCTGAAGTTGCAAATTATTCAGGAAAGGCAAGTTAACAGGATGGAGATGAAGGGAGACAGTAGTGATATGTGCAGATATGTTGATATTTTGCCACATATCAAGGACAAAATGTCGAATGTTTTTTTTCCTTTGAGGTATTGGCTAGGCAGATGGAGTTGCCAGTTACTTGTGGGTAAGGTTATTACAGACGAAGCTAGTAGGCAGAGCTCGTCAGGTATGCGCAGTGTTGTCTGCTGAGGGATCAGGAGATTACGCAGATGTGAAACAGACTATTTTGATTGCTTATGAATTGGTTCCAGATGCATACAGATAGCGGCTCCGAAACATAAAGATGGAACCAGGTCAGACTTAAATTGATTTTCAAGGACTTAAAGGTATTAAGTTTGATAGATGGCCTTGTGCCTTTAAAAGAGACACGTCGTATGAGGCTGTAAAATACATTATTCTTTGGTAGAGTTTAAAAGTTCTCTTCGATATATGATAAGAATTCATGTGAATAAACAGAAAGTTCATGAAGTGAGGAGAGTTGCAGAGATGGCAGGTAAAAATGCATTTGTGAAATTTAGTTTCTGGCAAGATTTTCCTCTCGCGAGAACAAGAAATTGACAGTAGGTGGATCTTACTCAACAGAACAAAGTGACAGCACAATAGTAATGTTTTACCAAAAGTTCAAATGGAGCCCAAGAGGGGTGAAAGGAGGTGCAAGCCCTCAGGTATTTTCACTACAAGTGAACTGAGCTCATAAAATTACAGAGTCAGTGGTTTAAGATAAAGACTGGGAAAAGGTGTTTTTACAGCCTTAATTTGTGACAAAGTGATAAAGAAAGGCACTGTTGGAAAAGAGACTCAGCCAGTAGCATTTGGACAAGTAGTAAAGAAAACCACAAGAAAAGTCGAAGAGCTGCAGTCGAGTCCACAGCCTGGGCAGGGGTTGAATAAGGCGTTAGTGCATGATCTCAATGAAAAATTCGTCCCTTTATGCAAAGTACATTCAGAAAGAGGAGAGGGAGAATGTCAACAAGTTATAGTTTTTCGAGATATGAGATTTGCTCAGTCTCGAGTAGTCGAAAAGCGTGGCGTTCGGAAAGCACAACAGATAAGACAGAATCCAAAGAGCAGGACAATCGACATATCAGGCATAAGCCCTTCATCTGCAATGTGGTGGGGGGACAAGTTTCGGAAAGATAAATAAAAGGGAAAGAAGTTGTGCTGGCCCAAAAGGCACCGAGAATGCGACCGGAACATGAAAACGGGAGTGATAGTGATAGGTCTGAGGGAAGGCTGGAGTGGATAGGTCGGAAGGAAGATGGACAGTTCGGACATATCAAGAGGGCGGTGCTAATTTGGAGAATTGGAACTGAAATGAAGTGAATCTGCCTGCCTCTCTGATTTTCTGTGATTATCAGTTGCTCTCTGTGACTCCCATAGAGTCACAGATATGTACAGCACGGAATCAGATCCTTTGGTTCATCTAGTCCATCCCAACCAGATATCCCAACTCAATCTAGTCCGACCTAACAGCACCTGGCCCATATCCAGATGCATTTTAAATGTTGCAATTGTACTAGCCTCCACCACTTCCTCTGGCAGCTCATTCCATTCACGTACCACACTCTGATTGTCAAAGTTTCCTCCTAGATCACTTTTGTATCTTTCCCATCTCACCCTAAACCCATGCTCTCCAGTTCAGGACTCCCCCACTAGAATAGAAAAGACTTTGTCTAATTACCCGAACCATGCCCCTCATGATTTTATAAACCTCTGTAAGGTCACATCACAGCCTCTGACACTTTAGGGAAAGCAGTCTGATCCGATTCAACCTTTTCCCGTTGCTCAAATCCTCCAACCTTGACCACGTCATTGTAAGTCGTTTCTGAGCTCTTTAAGGTGTCACAACTTGTTTCCAATAGGAAGGGGAACACAATTGCACGCAATATTCCAACGGTTGTGTAACCAATGTCCAGTGGTGTAACCAATCCAGCTACAACACTACCTCCCAACCCCATGCGCTAAATACTCTGATCAATAAAGGAAAGCATACCAAATGCCTTCTTCACGATCCAATCTAATTGTGATACCACTTTCAAGGTGCTATGAACCTGCACTTCAAAGTCCCTTTGTTCAGCAACACTTCCTAGGACCTTACGAGTAAGTGTATAATTCCTGCCAAGATTTGTTTTCCCAAAATGCATCACATCACATTTAGCTACATTAAGCTCCATCTGTCACTTCTCAGCCATTGGCCCATCTGATCAAGATCCCGTTGTAATCTGAGGTAACCGTCGCTGTCCACAACACCACCAATTTTGTTGTCATTAGGAAACTTACAAACTAAAACTCTTATGCTCACATCCAAAACAATTATATAACTGTTGAAAAGTAGTGGGCCCAGCACCATTGCTTGTGGCACTCCACTGGTCGTAGGCCTCCGATGTGAAAAACAACCCTCCAACACCACCCTCTGTCTTCCTCCTTTCAGCCAGATTTGTGTCCAAATGGTGGGGCAGAGGAGATCTGAAAACTGGTGAAAGCAATGTTGATCCTGCGTGGTTGGAGGGTCCAAAATGTTCTACAACCAACCGGCTTCATCCAACCTTCCAAACTATCAGCATCACCCCCTACCTAATCTACCGATCGCCTTCCAAGCTACCTTTCGCTCAGCTCTCTCGCCACCCTCCAACTTATCTCTCCACCCTTTCGTCCAACCCCCCTTTCGTGAAGATGCGCTTACACCTGAAATGACGACTCTCCTGCTCTTCGGATGCTGCCTGAACTGCTGTGCTTTTCCAGCGCCACACTCTCTTCTCCAGAATCTGCAGTCCTCACTTTGTCTCAGCTTCTAATATTAATAGATGTAAATATTTGCACTATTTCTGATATGTTACCCAAGTCGGTGAAAATTTGTGGAATAACGGACCGAATTGTAGGATTCTCCTGTTTAAAGCAGTTTGGCCAGCCAAATCAAGACGATGAGAGTGATTGATGAGTGTCAGTTCCAGAAATACAGTTTGTTCTTGGGAACGATTTAATACGTTCCAAGGTGGGTGTGAGACCACTTGTGGTGGAGAAGCCAAAGGAAGACCATCCAACAGAGAAGTTGAAAGAAAAGTCTCCTGCAATTTTTCGAGACTGTGTAGGAACAAGCTCCCACTCTCATATATTACAGCTACAAGCAAAAACTAAAGAAAAAGGCGAAAGAATTGATGTTCATACAGCTGACACCCTGTTTGATGTTACGGTCCAGGAAAGGAATAAAAAATATTTTCGATCGTCATTAACTTAAAGATATTATCCTTACATGAAAATAGAGACCACAGCAGCTGAGTGCAGATGGGAAATTGGAAATGCACCAGATTATGACCCATTAGCACCTTGATAGCATCTGTTACGAGAACCACATAAACTACCTGTAAGAGATCAATTGGGTGCACGGAAGACTCAGGCTAGGGTTCAAAAGCATATCTCGTGACCTAGAATGCATAAGGAATTTTTTTGCCGTACATGCCATACATGCCCAATAGTCGGTACGCCATAGGCAGTAATAAAACGAGCAACGTTATTGCCGACTCCTGCAGTTAAAGAACATTCCACTCAGGTTATGATTAATTGTGTAGGTCCCCTTCTTTAATGAGAGTGCAAACAAATATTTGCTAACCATAATGGAGTTTCTGCAAGATTTCCAGACGCAATTCCAGACGGAGTGTTAAGGTGGAAAGGGTGGTGGAGGATTTGGTAGCTTTCTTTACTCAGTATTGGCTACCAAGAGATATTGATTCAGACCAAGAATTTCATTTTATACCTCGGTTGTTTAAGGAAATCCTGGATGACTTCGGCATACAGCACGTCAAATCAATTGTTTACCATCCTGAATCTCAGGGATCCTTGGAAAGTTGGCATCAGACGGTGAAGACCATGTGAAAAACATACTGTCATGATTGCCGAAATGATTGCGATAAAGGTGTCTCATTTATATTGTTTGCCATTAGAGATGCCCCAAATGAGTTGACTCAGTTTAATCTCTTTACGTCAATATTCGGACATGAAGTGAGAGATCTTTTGAAATTAGTTAAAGAGAAATTGACAGAACAGAAATCGGAGATCTCACACTTGGGTTATGCGTATGAGGTGAGGGAGAGATTACATAGGCTAGGTGAGTTAGCTAAACAGCATCTGAAGATGGCAGTTCATAGAGTGAAACAAGTGGCAAATAAAAGCTCTGAAATTCAGATGTTTTCACGTGTGGATGACACATTAGTATTGCTACCAGAAGGAGTAAATCCCTTCAAAACCAGGTAGAGTGGCATCTTCCAAACTGAGAAAACTTGAGTTCGCTAAATATCTTGTAAAAATGCCGGATATTAAAAACAACGGTATTCGGAACAACGGTATGCAGTTTGATGTGTCTCAAAATATTGAAATAACAACGAAGTGTTTGAGGAGTGGCATCGGATAGTGAGCTAACTGCCGCAGGAACAAAGAACCCAGTTGCTTATTTGTTGCAGCAGTATGGGGGCATATGCAGAAACAAGATGGGAGGACTAACACTATTGTGCATGAAGTGGAAGTAGGGAATGCTGTTGCGATAAAATAAACACACCTTACAGACTGAATCCTCTCAAAGCCACAAAGGTCCAGAAGGAATTGGATGTGATTTTCAGCCAAGGCATCATGGGACCAAGCCAGAGCAAGTGGAGTTCGCTCTTTGTGTTCGTTGACAAACCTCATGTGACTCACTGATATTGTGTGGTTATCAGAAGGTCAACATTGTAACAAAATCGGAATGGGATCCAATACCAAGATTGGAGGACAAACACATAACATTTGGCAAGCCACACACATCACGAAGTTGGAGTTACGGTGTGGTTACAGGTAGGCACCTCTATGAAACAAAAATGTCCTGGAAAGGTCACATGGAACATATGGCAGAGCTCGTCGAGCGATTAAAAGAAAAGCAAAACTGGAAATAAGCCTAAAGAAAACAGGATTCACGAAAACAGTGGTGACGTCATGGGACATTACATTAGGCATTAAGGGTTGATCCCATGGAAAACAAAGACAAAGGCCATTGAACACTTTCCACGACCATCCACGAAGAAATTGATGCTTCAATCTGTCGGGCTGAGTGGATTCTATCTCACGTTTGTTGCCAAATTCAGCAGTGTAGTGACACCACTGATGGACTCACTAAAGAAGAACACAAATCTTTGAAGGACACAACAATGCCAGGGAGGAATTTGAAGCAGTATTAACCACTGCAGCATCTTTAGCTATACCAAATATTTGGAAATACTTTAAATTCGTGACTGATGCAATCGATGCAGGGATTGGAGAATTTTTTTGTAGAGATGATGATGGAAACCGATGGCTAATTGGTTAGTTGTCAAAAACGAAACTCATTGTACACCGGAAAAATACACTTCATTATTGATTTAGAATTATTGAGTTTGGTACTGGCTTGACAACACTTTTCTGTGTAGGTGACATACAAATTGTCAGAGACAGTTGTGTTCAATAACGTCAATTCACTCAAGTTTTTCGAACGATGTAAAGACTAAAATGTAAGACTATTTCATTGTAGTCTTATGTTAATTTCAATAACGTACATGTTGTGACTCGTAAATATGTGATAGCAAATATGTTATTGCGGATTTAAAGGAAAATGTGTAGATAAACTTTGACTTCTTCCAATGTTGTGTATGTTTACAGAATTCATATGAAATGTATAACCTTGATTAATGACATTTGTATTTCATAGAAATGGGATGAAGAATTAAAGGAAAAATATAAACCCATATTTTCGTTCTGATGTCTTCTTTTTCTTAAGGGGTGAGGTGTTATGAAGTCGAAGAAATGTCTGGTCACTTTAAGATGGAAAGTGCATTGTTGAATTAAAAGTACAGGTACAGCTGCCAGCGGGCGGCACGGTGGCTCAGTGGTTAGCACTGCTGCCTCACCGCGCCAGGGCCCCAGCTTCAATTCCAGTCTTGGGCGACTATGTGGAGTTTGCACATTCTCCCTGTATCTGCGTGGGTTTGCTCCGGGTACTCCGGTTTCCTCGCACATTCCAAACATGTGCAGGTTAAGTGAATTGGCCATGCTACATTTTCCGTAGCTGTTAGGTGCATTATTTGGGGTGGGTTACTCTTCAGAGGTCGGCGTGGACTTGTTGGGCCGAAGGGCCTGTTTCCACACTGTAGATAATCTAATCTAAAGGACAGACTGTTCCAAATGTAACAAGTGGTTGTTCAATGGGTACCTGAGGTTTGGTTGTGATTTGAAAACAATTCAAATATAAGAATAAAGGTTTACATTATGGCAAGGTTATCAGAAGACAATGGAATTTGAATTTTATGGTTTTGACACCTGGAAACAAATCAGATTATGAGAATTTATGCAGAAGTATACTAAGAAGGTATTTTTCAATTAGAGGGTGAGCAACTGCGAATGAACAGCAGAGCAACTGCTGTAGAGCTGTAGAGCTGGAGAGCTAACTGGCTATCGAACACTATCTTGGTCAAACAAAGCTTTGCCTGTAAAACCTACTTGTAGTTTAAAAAAGGAAAGAAAGTGACTCAGGGCGATCATCAGCTGGAACAGTGAATACAGTGGAGAAGACAGAGACTACGTCATCTTGAGAGTAAATTTATTTAATGTTTATAAGTGGGTAATTGGAACAGCATAATTTAATGGAGTTGGAGTCAGACATACGTAGATTGGAAAAGGGAGGCTTGGATTTGGTCTGCACTCTTAAAGGTAAGAAACTAAATTGTTATTTTCTTGAAATACCAGAATGTCGGAGTTCTCTGTCGCTCATGTTTCATCAGATTAAGAGACGAAGCGAGCTTTTGAGGATGTTTGATTTAATTAACAGAGGGGTTCGACCTCCGTGTCATAAATGTCCAAGCTAACCCCATTTCCTTGCAGTTCGTCGATATCCTTATCGCCCGTTACTATCCATATATTTGTCCAAATGTCTTTTACATGTCGTTAATGTACCCATTTCAACCAAATTCGTTTGCAGCTCAAACCTTATGAGTACCAGCCTCTGTGTAAAAAAGTTAACCCTCCTGTTCCCTTTTATTCTTTCCCGTCTAACCTTGCACAGATGCCCTCTTGTCCTCGATTCTCCGATCCTTCTGAAAAGAGTGTGGGCAATCACCCTCTCCATGTCCCTCGTGATCGTATACACATCGATAAAGCCCCCCTCATCCTCCTCTGCTGTTAAGAAAAGTCCTAGATTGTTCAACATCTCCCTTTAAGTCAGAACATTGAGAACTGGCAATACCTTTGCAAAACTTCTTCTGCACTCTTTCCAGTTTAATGACATCCTTTCTGGAACATGTTGACAAAAAACTGAACTCAATACTCCAAGTGCAGCCTCACCAAAGACCTGTGTAACTGCAACATAATTGCCCAATTTCTCTCCTCAATGCCCTGATTGATGACGGCCAGTGTGCCAACAGTTTTTCTCCTGCCCTGCCCAACTGTGACTCTACTTTCAGAGAACCTTGAATATGAACTTCAAGCTCTCTCTGTGTCTTTGTTTCAGGCCCGACCATTCATCGCGAAACTCCTACTTTGATGCGACTTTCCAAAATGCAAAGCCTCACACCTATCTATATTAAACTCCATTTGCCATTTCTCAGCCTACTTCCCCAGGTGATCAAGGTCCTGCTTCAATATCTGATAAACCTCCTCTCTGTTAACGAGGCTACCTATTTTGGTGTCATCTGCAAAGCTACTAATCAGGTCTTGTACGTTTTTAAGCAGTTCATGATACAGATAACAAACAGCAATGGTCCCATGACCGACCCCTGAGGCACACGACTCGTCACAGGCCTCCAGTCCGACAAACATCCTGCCACTATTACCTTCTACTGCTTAAGATCAAGCAAATTGTGTGTCCAATTTTACATGTCTCCCTGAATTCCATGTGATGAAATTCCAGACCATCCTTCCATGTGGAACCACATCAAACGTCTACTGAAATCTGCAGAGACTACTTCTACGGCCCTCCTCTCGTCAAAACTCCTGGTCACTTCATCAAATAACTCGACCAAATTTGTGAATAAGTCCCATGCTGACTGCTGTTCAGTCCCATGCTGAATGCTGCGAATCAAACCCTGTTTAAGTGATGAGAGCAGTAAGTGATATGTTGTCCTTCATTGTAAAATGATTCAAGTACATAAGTAAAACCATCTTCCTGAAGCTGTACAGCCTTGTTGAGAGAGTATTTGGGGCACTCTCTATAGATTAGATCTCCTTTGGAAGGAATGAGCTCCTTACCACAGACTCAGATGTTGATGCCATGAGGAAAGAATGAAGAAACTGAATGTTTTTCCTGCAGAACGGCAATAGAAGAAGAGATGGTTACGCTGAAACGTGAGGTTCCGCAGCGATGATTTCTTTCCAAAAGAGACAAGGATAGGGAGAGAAATACCACACTTTAACCAGAATTGATTGATTTGATTTATTTTCTTGCGAACCAAAGTACAGGGAAATATAAAACACTATTTGTGAGCAGTGGAGGCAGATCATCGTAAACGTGCACTGCACAAGATCCACATGAACAAGAACGGCATTATTTGATCTTAAGAATCCATTCATTAGACTAATTCAGATTTCCTGATACGTTTAATGCCTTAATTAACACTCCCTGCATTATTGTGCAGTCGGTGTGTGACAATGTACTGAACGTCATGTTGTTCACAATCGCCAGTTGGGCATTCCCATCAGCGCCTGATTTCCACAGAGAACACCAGTATGTCTTCTCAGAGATGGTAGATGCCTTCTTGAGACTTCACGCAAAACATTTGGTTTCCTCCTTGATGCTAGAAAACCATGTTTATGTTCTACTTGTGTATTTTGAACAATGAAGCCACAAGGACCAATGTGGATCAGTCTGTCTGTGCAAACCCTGCACCACTTGTTTCCCATGTTAGAGCGTCAATTAGGAGAAAGTGAGGACTGCAAATGCTGGAGACCAGAGCAGAGAGTGTGGTTCTGTAAGTGGACACCAGATCAGGCAGCATCCGAGAAGGAGGAAAATGGACGTTTCCGACATAACCCTTTTCAGGAATCAGCATCAATCACTTCATTCTGTCCCTGTGTGATTGATTTGAGGGCTGAATATCCTTCTTCTCTTTCTGTGTAAATGAATCAAGGGAAGGAGTGCATTCCTTCTCGTCAGTTTGGACAGGGCCAGGGTCCTGATCGGCTTTCCCTGGTTCTTGTTTCACAGTTCGATGTGCGACTAGTGTAATATTGCTTTAGCTTAAAGAGGTTATTTTGTCTCTGGTTTCTTCTGTGTTTTGGTTTCTCAGTAATATCAGAAACTATTGGTGTGTCAACAGATTTGGAAGTATCACTGAGTGTCTTCTGGCTGCTACTCTCTGTTTACTTTACTCTTGATGATGTGTTTTACTTCGTGGATTGGAGAACTACTTGTGACAATCTGCACTTGCATCTTCCTTTAATCTAAGGGGTGTGTTTATAGGATGATCCTGTACTGAAACAGTTAATTAGGAATAGTTCCTGGACACATAATTCTGTTAAGTCGTCCAATCGTGTTCATTACTTCTAAATTACTTTTATCTGCAGCGTTTAAATAAATTGTGTTTTCCTTAACACCGAGTTGTTTGAATAGTCACATTACATGTGGAGCATACACCGTACATTTCCTATAAAGTGAGAAAACATTAACGTCTAGGCTACTGCCTTCAAATAATTTTGACGGGCACTGGTGTGGTCCATGACACTAGACTTCTCTTCCCGGCTAATATTTGCAGGCACTTAATGGGCAATCCCTTTTCTTCTCCAGTAGTGTCAATAGTCTGAATGACGTCTTCATATTCCTCTGAAACCAGCGCGAGGTGCTGAATGAACCCTTCAGTTTGTTGTGGCAATATGCAGTGTTAGGCCATACAGTTAAATGAATGTTACCGACAAATTCACAAGACTCAGTTCTGTCTGGGTCCTGCTTTGCACGAATACAGACTAGTTCACGGGCGAAGGGGGGACAAATTATTCTGAACATTTTGAAATTTTCAGTGACAATCCCCATTTCTGATCTTATTTCTGATCTTATTGTTGGGAGGGTGGGGAATGGGAACAGGCGGACGTTGAGAGGGCAGTTAAAGATTTTAGGGCCGAGGAAGATAAGGTGCGGATTTCCCACAGATATCCCACAGTGCGAGGTGCTGAATGAACCCTTCAGTTTAATGTGGCAATATGCAGTGTTAGGCCATACTGTTAAATGAATGTTACCGACACATTCACAAGACTCAGTTCTGTCTGGGTCCTGCTTTGCACGAATACAGACTAGTTCACGGGCGAAGGGGGGACAAATTATTCTGAACATTTTGAAATTTTCAGTGACAATCCCCATTTCTGATCTTATTTCTGATCTTATTGTTGGGAGGGTGGGGAATGGGAACAGGCGGACGTTGAGAGGGCAGTTAAAGATTTTAGGGCCGAGGATGATAAGGTGCGGATCTCCCACAGATATCTCCTGGGAGTGAGATTATTGACATGCACGAACCATAAACATCTTCCTTTGTGCTTTGATTCGCTCCAGCCACTGGACAGTTTACTCTGATTCCCATTAACTCCAGTTTTGTCAGCTTGTTGATGTTAACCTCAGTCAACTAGTGCCTTGAAAACATTACCAGTCAATATTAACTCAACTCTTGTTTTCACCACTTTTGTTAATATCAATCAGACATGGTATAGGAATAGCAATTGTTTACATCAAACAGAGGTTAGTGAATGTCAGGGATTCGCTTCCAGAGTGAAAGTGGAGCGAGTTGACATATAGTATTTGAAGAAGAGTTCGATGGATACTGATCTGTCATACAGTTGATGGCTAAGAAGAAATGGGCATGAAGGAGGATTTGAAACGGAGTGCGGATTTGTGACAATCTTAGTGAAGGGCAAGGCAGGCTTGCTGGGTGAACGACCTGCCCCTGTTTCTGATGTTCTCACATTGTGTTATTGGGAATTGAGTTGATGTTATTTTCCTGGAAGCTCTGTTATTGAATGTTGCAATCAAGGAGACGATTTTGTGAACCTTCTCTGGATGAGCTTTGGGGCTGTATTCATAGTGAGTCTGGGTCTATAACATAATCAATAAATAAAGCACAAGTTGCAGATATGGGGGTTCTGTGAAGAGAGATACGTGGCCTCATTCAAGCCCAACCTGGGTTTTCCAGTTACATTTTCCAAACTACCCCAAACCGTGTCTGAGGGTCTTTAGGGTCTGAAAGGTCTCCTCTGCTTCTGTGAAACAGGTTACAGGGGTAAATGGCCACCAACGGTTCTTGTAGCAGGTTTAAGGGGCTGATTGTAACCTAGGAACATGGGACTGAGCAGCAGGAGTGGGTCTTTACACACTTTGAGCCTTCTCCTTCCGGCAGTGGGAGTATGGCTGATCAGGCTGTGATCTCAGTTAAACATTCCTGAATTTTCCCCATTATTTGTGACTCAATTATCTGTCAAATGTTTAACTAACTTAGCTTTGAATCAAAGTGGACATAGAGACCCCACAAACGGGGTGAAGAGAATTCCTACTCAAAAGGTTCTTTCAGAATTTCTGAACATTCCACTTTTGGAATATAAGAGTCATTAAGCATGGAAACATACAGGGTAGTTCAATCTGTTCACTCTGAACAGATAACCAAATCTGATCTTTCCTATTTGCCAGCATTTGGCCAATATCCTCCTATTTCAGACACTTTTTTACATGTACTGTCGGACCCGCCTTAGCATTTCATCTGACAACACTTCCCATAAACACACCACTCACTGTGTGATACACTTGCCCCGACGGTCCCTCACAAATCATTCCCCGATCGCCTTCAACCGATGCCCTCTTGGTTTGGACTCCCATGTCCTGGGAAACTCTCTGTGGCTATTCAGACAATGCATGCACATGATGATTTTATAAGTCTCTGGACTTTCGCCCCTCAGCGTCTGACACTCCGAGGGAAACCTCTCAACCTTTCCAGCCTCTCCATTGAGGTCAGACTCATTAGTCTGAACATTGTTTTGAATCTTTTCTGCAGCCAACCGAGCTGTTCACAGTTTTCTTAACGTGGCTTCAACAACATACTGCAGATGCAACACATTCAGGCAAACGGGCCAAATTTATTCTGCTCCACTCTATCTACCTGCGATTCGACTTTCAAGGAGTTATGCAGTTGGTGACCAAAGTCTCTTTCTTCTACAACACACTCCCGAACCTTACCAATAAGTGTATATTTCATATCTTGATTTGCCTTTCCAAAATGCAAAATAGCATACTTATCTAAATGAAGCTTCATCCGACAATCCTTGCCCCATTGGCCCATTTAATTGTGGAGTCGTTGAACTCTGAGATAATTCACTACATCACCTTTTTAATGTCATCTGTAAACTTACTAACCATGCCTCTGTATTCACATCCAAATCATTTACATAAATGATGAAATGCAGTGAACTCAGTGCAGGTTCTTCCAGCACACTGCTGGACACAAGCCTCCAATCGGAGAAACAGCTGTCTTCCGCAAGCAAGTTATGAATCCAATTGACTATCTCCCCGTGTCCCATGTGACATAACGTTATTAATCTGTCTACCAAACGGAACGTTATGAACACCTTGCTGATATACATACAGACAATGTCTGGCAAACTGCCTTCATCAATCTTCTTTGTCACCTCTTCAGAAAACGCAATCAAATGAATGAAACATGAGTTGTACTGCATTAAGCCATGTTGACGATCTCTAATCAGTCCTTGCCTTCCCAAAGATATGTGAATCCTGTCGCACAGAATCGCCTCCAATAACTTACCCATCAGTGACTGCGGGCTTACTGCTCTATAGTTCCACCGATTTGAAGATCCAAATTTTAAATGAAAACGAGTTGCTGATGCGACCTCAGACTGGGCCAGTGTTAGTTTTTGGAAGAAGTCAGGCTGGTTTCTTTCATCTACGAATAAAGCACGTTTATGATCCAAGGCAAAGTTACAGAAACTATGATGGAAAGATGGATGACAAACTGTTTGGATATTCAAAATATATAATCGATATTTCCGTTTCTAAAAACACTGAGACACACAATCACACACACAAACGCACACACAAATTAATGCACGGGCGCACACAAACTCACAGATACACACACGCACACAAACATGCAAACCCAACCGCAAACCTAAAACCAAAATTTCTACAGTTTTAACCTGAAAGGACTTTGTATAAATATTAGTGTAACTCATCACAAAATGAAAAATTGACAGATTGTGCAAAATGTTAGTCTGAAATATTCTGCTCACACAAGCTGTTCACAATGGGATTTTATCCTGGAACGTTGGATTTGGATGAATTCCCTCGGCTTTCGTCAGTGAGGAGATTCCAATTCATTCTGGTCAGGAATGCCCCACGAGTCTTAAAGATGATTCCGTTATTTGTTCGCTCGCCCACATTGCTGTTTTTTTTAGGAACAAAGAAAGAGAGAGAGTGCAATGTACCGCCCCTTCTCAAGCAGATTACATTTTCTTCCTCTCTATAAAAACACGCCATAATGTTATCCTACACAGAAGTCGGCCATGTGAGATCTCCTTGAACATTGTCAGAACTTTTACTCCATCACATTCCCTGCTCCATATAAGTACATCTTTGCTACTCTCATATACATAACAAATTGCTGAGCAGAACATGTACCCGATTGATTTAAATCTTTCCCCTCTAACATTAAACCTACGCCCTCGAGTTTTGTAACCCACTGCGCTTAGAAAAAGCCTTGATTATTATTGACCTTGATACTATAAAGTTGGAGTGAGTTCAGAACAGATTAACCTGTTGCTGGGAATGGGTGGATTGAGTCATAAGGGGAGGATGGATATGCTGGGACTTTGTTTTACTGGAAAGTATGAGAATGACGGGTGACTTCACTGAGGCTTGTAATCATGAGGGGTACAGATAAGTTGAAGGCCGCTGTTTTTTTCCCTAGACTGGCGGATGCCAGATTGGGAATACTTTAAGGTGAGAGGAGAAAGATGCACAAAAGCCATGATGCCAATTATTTTAGACAGAAACAGCGTTGTGTGTGCAATGAACTACCAGAGACAGTGGAGCAAGTGGGTTCAGTTACATCGTTTAAAAGACATTTAGACTAGTACATGGATAAGAACTCAGTTTGGATGGTACTGTGAGCAACTGTCCTGTACCGCTACCCATCTGAATGAATCCCCGTTCTTTTTCACCCTCAAACAGTGCTTGTGCAGTGGCGTGGAGAGGCCAGCAGAGGGTCGCATTGCGTCAGTTTGAATTCCAGAAACATTGATAGACTTGGCCCACACAGAGACACACAGATACACAGACACTGGGATTGTGAGGACACGGGGTTGATCCCTGCTGGTAATGTTAACTAAACGCGTAGAAAAGCTCACCTCGCCTCGTAATCTGTTAAAGTATGTGTGGCAAAGAACTCCCAAATTCCACTGTTTAAAAAACATCAAGTTCTCTTTAGCTCTGAAAATGAACTATAAACAACAACTATTTACAACTCTAAGCCCCATTCTCTATACTGCTTATTACCTGGATCTTACTCTATTACAAATAAGACACTTATTCAAACTACACAAACGTAATTTCAAAATCACACAGCAGCTGCTGTTTTCAGTGTCTTCTTCCGGCTGATTATCTCCCTGGGTCATCTTCGAACTTTTTAATATCGAGATGTTTCATATGAAAATGTACCTTTGATAGTGAATGCGTTCTAATTTCTTGGAACTGTGTTGATGGTATTTGCTTTTTCTGCAATTTTCAAAATTCCTGCATTTCTTATATGCACAACATCTGATCGTCTCATTGGTTAGATGTTGGAAAAGTAAGTTCAAAATCGATTGGTTTTTAATATCCTGGGGCATAATTTAAACTGATTGGTTGAACTCGATTTTGTTTTGTCAAAACCGTAACCAACTCAGGCATTTATTTCACAGCCTATTATTGCATATTTACAATTTTCATTTACATGCTGGGAATGCCATCTATTCATATTCACAGGTGCTTGTAAGGTCGCAGTTTAGAAGAGCATTCAGTCTCTCTTAAAGATACAGTACACACTTTCAACTTCACAACATTAATACCCGGATGTCAAGATGGATAAGTGGAGCCTGCCTGGATTTTTCTTGCTCAGTGGTTTGTCAATATTCCATTCACTCCATCTGTTGTGTCCCAGGATTTTGTTATTGCCCGGTTAGCAGTATGTCGTTACATGATTCTATCAGTGGGGCATAGAACAGTATTTCACTTGTTCATACTCGTGAATGTGATAGGACATCAGTTGTTTCATGGGGACTGTGATGCTACGACAATCTCAGTGCTTGGAGACGGTAGTAAACTTGGAAGAACGTACCGTGTGTGCAGGAGTGTCTGGAATTCTACCAAGACAATGACATGTTGTTGTAGTGTTCAGGTATATGGCAGATTGCTGAAGAAGGGCTTATGTCCGAAACATCGATTCTCCTGCTCCCTTGATGCTGCCTGATCTGCTGCACTTTTCCAGCAACACATTTTTAAGCTCTGATCTCCAGCATCTGCAGTCCTCGCTTTCTCCTAGCATATGGCAGGTGATGACAATGTCGAGCAGTGTGAGGTAGCAAGGATGTTGAAAGAGTATTTAAAACAAAGTTTGTGAGAATATTTGTAGCTCGGGTGCTCATTGTTGTGGTTCTGTTCGTCGAGCTGGGAATTTGTGCTGCAGACGTTTCGTCCCCTGTCTCGGTGATATCCTCAGTGCTTGGGAGCCTCCTGTGAAGCGCTTCTGTGATGTTTCCTCTGGCATTTATAGTGGTTTGTCGCTGCAGCTTCCAGTTGTCTCAACGTAGTGTAGAAAATCCCATGCAAGGACTGCACAAAACACTACATAGGACAAACAGGAAGACAGCTAATGATCAGTATCCATGAACACCAACTAGCCACGAAACGACACGACAAGTTATCCTTAGTAGCCACACATACACAGACGACAAAGCAACATGAGTTCGACTGGGAAAACACTATTATTATAGAATAAGCCAAAGAGAGAATAGCCAGGGAATTCCTCGAGGCATGGCACTCATCCGCAGATTAGATCAATAAGCACATCGACCTGGACCCAATACACCGGCCACTGAAGTGGACAGCTGGAACTGACACCCAGAAACGGCACATACAAATCACAATAAATGCCGGAGGAAACATCACAGAAGCGTTTCACAGGAGGCTACAAAGCTATGAGGATGTCACCTGGACAGGGGACGAAATGCCTGCAACACAAATTCCGAGCTCGGCGAACAGAACCACACCAACAATTTAAAACAGGCTGTGTCTTTATAAAAGTGCAACAGGAGCAGGCATCCTGAGTGTATATGAGTGCAGACTACTGAGGATGCCAGGACAACTTAACATCACAGATTAATTTCAGTAATTGAGCTGTTGACAGGAGAATAGGTAGCAATGAGTCTCCATGCTCTCTTCCTCGGAGGAGATGGAGACGATGTGTTCTGAGCTAAACCTCCTGCCCACAGGGACCGTGAAAATTCCATTTGTTAGAGCTCGAAGTGAGAGCGAATCAGGGTCACAGCCTCTCAGTTGAGTCGGCGGAAGTGATACTGACCGTGGATTTAAAGTGAAAGCTTCCCTTCAATGAATGTTGTTCCTTACTCAGTTGGTGGGATGTGGATGTTTCAGAATCTCCACTGTCCTCTCCGGCTCGTGCGATGGACCTCCGCACATGGTGAGGGGAGGGGGGGCGTGAGGGACTGATATCGGGGACAACACACACGGATTGGCCTTTTCAGTTCTTTTCCAGGTTGTTTCTCAACGAATGGGAGAAAGGGAGGGAGGGTGTGATGGAGCGAGCGGGGGGGGGACTGCTGTTAGTGTTGGTGTTCATGGCGGGAAATGGTGAGGTTTCCGGAGGGAGTCAGTTTCTCAGTGTTTTATTTATGCAGTGTTATTAGTGTGGAGGGGTACAGTGGGGGAATGGAGAAAGATGTACGTTGTGGAATGCAGCAGTGAGAGTGTTGGAGCATGAGTCAAGATTGCAGTGGTGCTGGAAAAGCACAGCAGGTCACGCAGCATCCTGTTGAAGGGTTTTTGCCCGAAATGTCGACTTTCCTGCTCCTCAGATGCTGCCTGACCTGTTGTGTTTTTCCAGCACCACTCTAATATTGACTGGTCACAGCATCTGCAGTCCTCCCTTTCTCCATGCTGAAGCATGAGTCTTTTTCGTGGGTAGGTGATATAACAGATATACAGTGAGCTAGAGGGAGCAGACAGAATATGGTAACACTTATCCTGACAATGCGGGAAAGGTTGTTGATACTTATCCTGTATGGCTGGACGTTTCTTCAGACCACAGGTAATGCACTGATCTGCGTGGTTAGCTCAGACCTTGTCGGTGGCCTGGTGGTGAGGCCTCCTCTGTACTAGCCCATCAAAAGGACGTTTGTGCCCCTGGCGACAAATCGTGTTGTAATTGACCCTGATCTGCCAGGCTCGGATTAAAATGTGCAGTGCAGCTCCGAGCTGAGAAAGCTCAACCATATGCCCATTAGCCTTTTCAAGTTGGCATCATTGCCAGGGATCACGAAATAACCAGGGGCATTGGGGCGATAGTGCGTACATGCAGCTGTTATGGGTGGGAGAATCGCGCTAGTAATAAAAGGGACACCATGTGGTGGGATATATAGTTAATGAGGTGCATTCGTTAAGATAGCACGAGGAAACGAGCTAGGCCTCATGCACAGAATCCCGCTGTCACACTCGGTGAGAATGTCACGGAGTCAAATTATTGTTGGAAAGATGCAGTTCAAATGCCCATTCAAAACTATCCATCGTCTGAACTCACTCCAGTGTGCTGTTGACCCATCATTCCTGGGAATATTGGCTCATGTTACACGATCTAATCGATATGCCGACATTTCAGCATTCTGAAACCTATGTACACATCTTTCCATGACATGTCTATCAAACTTTCCATCTCTGTCTATTTCCCAAACCCCTCCCATTTGTTGGTTTTATAAATGATTCCCCCAATCTCTCTCTGGCAATGATTTTCACACCCGCAGCACCGCTGGTCATGGAACAATGGAGACATGGAGCTGTAAATGAATGGGAGCTGCACATCCTGACACTTCCAGTATGTGCGCAAGTTTCCTGACGCTGGGAACCGAACGAACACAGTGTTGGAGACAATTGAACACGGGTGGTGTACAAAGCTCTCCATTCTGGGTGGGTAATTGGTACAGGTTTACAGATCAATTCACCAGTACTCGCTGCACAGTCCCCTGTACTGGTCAGACATTCTAGTTGAGTTTTTTTAAATGATTCTACTGCTGTGATCTGCATAGCTCCCGTTGCTGAAAAAGATATCTACCAGGGGTTTATAGATCAATGCTCTGATATGATCTGCTGAGTGTTTCATTCAGGACAGATTGCTGAATTATATTGACCAGTGCAATGTTTGAACCTTCACAGTGTTCCACTCTGGACAGATTGCTGGGTTGTACTGCGCAGTACTATAGCCTGCTCTACACAGTGTTCCATGGTGAACATACATGTCCGCTGTGCTTATGGTGTATGGGCTGGTTTTGTGAGCTTGATTGAGAATGTGATGTAACTAACCACGTCAGGTGATTTTGCAATGTCTTTAGTTCTAATTCTTGTGATTGGATCCTCCGTCTCTCACGATTTTAATGTTGTTGTGTGACCACGCACAGTACATCATGTTGTTGACTCCCGACAGGCTCTTCATTCAGAAGCATTCAGCCATTCCCACCATCTTCGAGTCTCCACGTCGAAAGAAAAGATGGCCTCTTGGCAAAAAAACACCCTCCCCTCCCGACAGCCAACCAACCACATCAAAATATCCCACGTATACAGAGACCAATGGGGCCACTGGGAACATCAGTGAAGAGACCAGCAGGTAAATGAAGCAAGAATTCTAATGTCTGATTGGGTCAGAGTGAACGCTCCAGTACTCAGTGTTTTATTAAGTCTTATTATCTCTCTCGATTTAAGTAATATATAGCGCTTTAACCTTCCTGGGAAATAAATCACAGGATCACATTTACCCACATTACTTTCTATCTAAAACGTTGTCTATTATGCATTTATAGATCCTTGAACTCCTCTTGATAATTTCATTTCCTGTCTATCTTACTGTCATTTTATCTTTAGTTAGGACACATTTTTTTCCATTTATGCAAACCTTTGATATTGTTTGCAAATATGTGAGACTGCAGCATTGTTCATTGTTAAACTGATATTTATTAATTAACCCCATATTTATCTATGCTTCCGGCAAGGTAACCCATCCTCCCCGTTTTCCTGTGTAGCAGGTTTGAAAGGCTGAATATTCCCTTCCATTCCCTCTGTCACAGATATGAGAGATTAAAAGATCTGATCCAATTACTGAGTAACAGGCTGGACTGGCTGAATGACCTCATTCCTCTCCTGTTCAAAACTCTTGATGGGGTGAATATCCTGCTTCAGTATAGTGTAGTTGTGAATGGTGCTGAACGTTTTAGAACCAACAGTGATCAGTCCACTTTTGACTTTATGATGGAGGGAAGGCCATTGATGCTGCAGCGGCCGATAGCCCACAGTGCCTCACGGATGCCTAGTTTCATCTGCTCGGTCGTTTAGAAGTATGTCCTACTTCGCAGGTGATAGAGCCATAGAACAATGTGAGCAATATCTTCAATATGAGGCTGATGCTTTCACTACGCCCGGACTGTGTTCCAGCTGCTACTACAGATACCGTTTCCGACAGATCCATCTGTCATAATAGTTTGGAGAGGTTATTTCTCCCTTCTTGGTTTCCCCATCACTTCTCACACTTTGGCTGCTGTCTGTTTGTGATGTTGTACCTCCTCAGTCCTTGCTGGGCCTGTCTAGACACTCTTGGTGATGGATTTTGAAGACCCACATCCAGAGTAACGTTCTGTGTCCTTGTCACCTCAGTGATTCGTGTGATTGTGTTCCAACATTGCGAGAACTGATTTATCACAGAGGGGAGGTATGGATGGTAGTAGATATCCATCATCAGGTGATTTTCCTGACCATCTGTGACTTTTTCCATGGGATTTCCTGGGTTCTGGAAGCAATTTTAGGGTATTCCAGGGTAACTCCTTTCCTGATTGTACCCCACGGTTTCTCCACCACTGGTGGGTCTGTTCTGCCGTTGGGACAGGATATACACTGGGATGGTGATGCCTCCTTGAAACGTTACCCACCAGGTCTGATTTAGTGAGTATGACGGTGTCAGACTGTTTCCTGTTCGTGTCAATATGAGAACAAAAGTGAAAATGGAGCAAGGAATAATTGTTCTTTTAAAAATAAACACTGAATTAAATACATTCAATCTGAATGTGTTTTATATTCTTAAAAGCGATTGAGAAATTGATATGATTGAATGGCGTTAGAGAGGCATTGGGACACAGTGGCCAACATTTTGAACTGAACATTAAGCAGATTTAATATTTCGAAATGTTATACAAGACTGAAGATGAGGTAGGGGTAGACCTCCGAATAAAGAATGACATCTGTATAATGGTAAAGAATGATCGTGAATCAAATGATTAACGTTTGCAAAGATGATTTTGAGTGTGGCAAACAATGAGTGGTATAGCAAAGTGTGCAGAGGACACATGAATATTTGTGGAAGAATAGAAATAGTTTAGATGAGTGGGTAAAGGCCTGGCAGACGGAGTACAACGATGACAAGTTTGAGACCATCCATTTTGGTAGGCATAAGTGCAAAAAGAACTATTTTAAATGGTGGAAAATGTGCAGCATGCTGCTGTGCAGAGGAACCTGGGTGTCCTTGTGCAAATACTTAAGAAGGAAAATGGAATATCATCTTTCACTGCTTAAGGGATGCAGTTTAAAAACAGAGGTGTTCTGCTGGAACTGCATAAGGTGCTGGCAAGGCCACACCTCGTGTAATGTATAAAAGAGTGGTCCCATTACTTGACAAAGAATGTACCGGCACTATCATAGGTGCAGAAGCGTTTCACTATGTTGATTCTAGAGTAGAAAGCGTTGAATAATATGGAGAGATAAAGTAGACTGGGACTATGCTCATTGGAATTTAGAAGAACGAGTGGGGATCTCATAGGAAGTTAAAATGATGATGCAAATAGATAAGATAGAAGCATGGAGTTTGTTTCCTCTGTTGGGTGAAAATAGAAATCAGGGGAATAGCCTCAAAATAAGGGAGAGCAGATTTAGGACTGAGTTGAGGAGGAACATCTTTATCCGAACGTGTGGAATTCCCTCCTGAGTGATGTGTTTGCGAATGATTTGATGAATGTCTCAAAGGCAAAAGTTGATTTTGGAAGAGTAATGGAATTAAGGGTTATGGTAAGAGGGTGGATAAGTGAATCTGAGTCTATGGAAAACCAGCCCTGATCTAATTGAAAGGCTGAGCCAGTTTGAGGGGCCAGATGGCCTACTCTTGCTCCTATTCCTGATGTTCTTGTGGATTAATATTATAATTAATGTTTTGTTATGCAAAGTTCCAGATGATTTGAGTCTTGCCGGAGTTTTCGACCGATAGGCTGAAGGGATCTCACCAAACACCCCACGATAATTGGTGCGCGAGCCTTCGCAGTCAGAATCACGTTGGGTATCCCCCACTTCTTCCTGCACACCATTCCCAGAGCAACCCACACATGCCACCCAACTCACTGGAGAGCCTGGAATTCCCCAATGTCCAATGAACCAGTGCCACATTTGAATGCCCGTAGTGCACTGAGATATCCACGTCCATGCAGAGATCACCTGCACAACTGCTGATATTGAGCCTTGCACGTTGCAAGCAGCGAGACCTTACTGCCTTCTCTAAATCTGTGTTGTGGGCTTGGAAATGGAGATCCTGCTTTGTGGGGAGGCTTACAGGCAGGCCTTCCCCTTCCCCCGAACCAGGATGGAGGCCATGAAACCAGACAATGCCTGCCTGCTCTGAAGATGCCCCCAGGCTCGAGCTGTTTCAGTCATCAGGAGGAAAGTACAGAACTGAAGGGAGATTTTTGTTTTTCCCCACACTGCTGGCTTCAGAGAGACCCAGGGATAATTTCACCATTCCCCTTGAGAAGAATGAACACGAGGCAGCGAGATTATCTTAACATCAAGGCAGGCCTCAGGAAACATGTCGCTGAATCTCCCATGGTTTCCAGCACAGGCCAAGACACTCAGATTACACAGAAACCACTTGTCTGGATCTTAGAAACAGTAAGGAGAAACAAATACTGGTGGGGGTTACATATCAAAGGCGAAACAGCAGGCTCGATTTTGTGCATATTATTGATAGTGAAGTAGATATGCAAGAAATTGCTGGGAAAACTGAGCGGGTATGCTAACATATTTCGGAAGAAAGCAGAGTTATTATTTCAAAACAGGGATCTCTTCTTCAGAACAGTTTTTGTTTCAGACCTCCATCATCTGCAGCTCTTTGTTTTATTTTAGGTTGGCAAAAATTGTGTGTACTGCAGTATTAATGGACGACTTCATCTGGGCAGGACGGGCAGGGCGAGTGCAGAATTTGCAGGAGATGGGTTAGTTCCAGTCGAAAGCACTGTGCATCAGAGGTTGGGGGAGCGGGGTGGATGACAGTGATCCTTGGGTGAAGGGAAAGGTGTGCATTTCGGACCTACCCAGCTGGAATTCAACATCATCTGAACAGATGTGAAGGTTTCAGAGAAGCTGAGAGAATGCACTCATTCCGGCCTGATGACTGGGGCAGCATGGTGGCTCAGTTGTTATTACAGCTGCCTCAGAGTTCCAAAAATGCAGTTTCGGTCCAACCCCTTGGCTGGTTATGTGGGATTTGCACATTCTCCCTGGGTTGTTGTGGGTTTCCTCCCACATTCCACTAACGTGCAGTTTAGATGCACCTTCCATATCCTTGTTCACACACAATACTGATGTGAAATATTTGTTTATTATCTCAGCCATCTCCTATGGTTCCACACAGAGGCAGCCTTGCTGTTCTTCACGCTACCCGGTTTGCTCCCTAGTTTCCCTTTTGACCGAAATGTATGTGTAGAATCTCTGGATTTCCCTTATCCTATTTGCTGAAGATTCCTCATGGGGGTTTTTTTTACCCTGGTTTCCATTTGGAGTATGACCATACAGCCCTTGTACTCCACGATAAATTTACTTGATCTTGCTCTCTATACCTATCTATTCCTTCCTTCCTTTCCTTGATAGGAACCCCTGAATTAGTGGTTCAGCATTCCTTAACCTACCAGCCTTGCCCTCCTTATGAACAGGAACTTACTGTCGCTGTACTCTGTGATCATATTTATGAGGGCCTCCTACTTTCTTGGCACTAACGTCATTCAAGCAGCTTTTCAAAGAGCTAGCCTAAAATATTCAAAATTCGCCTGACTCAATTTAGAATTTTCACATCTAATTCAAGACTACACTTCTCTCTAAGTACTTTGAATCTATCAGTTTCTAATCAATCTTATACTACATAAAAGGCTCAAGGAACAGAAAGACCTCCTTCTGTCCTTGTGTAACTCGCTCAAGAAGCAATGACCTCCTCCTTTCCCACTATAAAAGGCACAATAACGGTGAATGATATTCTCCTGTCCCTCTGTAACAGGCATAATGAGGATAAATGGTCTCCTCCTATCCCTCTTTAACACGCAAGATGAGGACAGAACTGCTTCCTCTTGTTCCTGCGCAGCCGTCTTGATGCAGAATGCTGTTTCAAGGTTATGGACGGATTTGACATCAGTTAACATAAACCAGGAGCAGCAATGGACAATAGACATTGTACGCTGGTTTATGATATCTGGGAATTTCCGCACCAGTCACCTTATGCAGTTGGTATGTCACATTGTCGTTGGCTCTTTTTTAAAACAGTAGATAATATATACAATCCTGCAGTGTTCTGTCACTACTCCCATATTCACAGAAGAAAGAATAAAAATGATTTTAAGATCTATGCTCTATCATTCAGCACCCCTCATCCATTCCATCTCGACGGCATAAATATTTGTTTTTATTGTGGTTTGAAAATTGCTCTAAGGATGGCCTTTACCGAGCATGTTTGTTCAGTGACTTTCCTTAATGTCAGTTTCTATGTGTTCCAATTATCCCAGTGGATGGTTTTCATCTTTTAATGATAAATGGTTGTCTGTTCAATGTGTTGTCCCATATTATTTGTGACAGAATCACCGAGAGCACTGAGAAAGATCAGCAGCTCAAGAGTGAGCGTGAGAAGAAAGTAACATTTGACCACATTAGTTTTGAATATTCCAAGAATGCACAGGTCATTCCACTGTGATTATTGATGGCCTGCACCATATTATGATCGATGGTCAGTAGCTGTTCGGATCAAATATGCACTCTTCCATATTCAATATTTTCATTATCCAATCCTGGCTATTGTTGATGTCCCTGGTAAGCAGCGCTGTTCGTTCCTTAACGTTACAAACAATGATTGGCAGTAATATGACTCTTTTCGTAGACTCTATTCTCCTTGTGGCAGTAATTGTTAATATTGAGACTTTGAATTCATATATTCCACAGCTCCCGACGAACTGCATCAGGGAACTTGCTTATTCATTCTTTCCCTCTTTGAGGTGCCGCTATTGGACTGGTATGGAGAAAGTTAAAACAATACTCAAAACCAGGTTATCATCGAAAGTAAAGACATTGCCAGACACAATCACCATGTAGATCAGTGTGAACAGGACAAAAATCTGGTATTGGATGTCTTCTTCCCCTCTTTTATTCTGACAGTGTTTCTTGTGGATCTCAGCGTTGACCTATTCAGTTTCAGCTGTGAGCAAAGAATCATGACTCCACTTGTTATTTAAGAACTGTGAACATGAAGGTCACCCATCGCCAGTTCTGGCTTGCAAACTTAATTTCCTGCATCTAACTCCACCCCATTCCTTGCCAACATCTGAGGCTGCAACTGATGAATCACAGATGCCGTGATGCTTTGGCCATGAGCTGGTTCTTGACAACATACCATTAGTATTTCCACAGCTGATTCTTCCAAAATAAACTTCACTGGCTCTTCCCATCTGCTATTTGAACCTTGAAATATGAAGTACAGTCTTAATGAAGCCAATACTCTGCTGCTGACAGTCCCAGCTTCAAACGTCCAGACACAATTCTTTGTCAATACTCCATGCCTCGTACATGAACTCACACCAAAATCCCCATTCATCCGTCATTCCTGTGCACACTGATCCATATTGTTACTGGGTCTGACAAAGCCTTTACTTTAATATTCTCAAGCACGAAATAACAGCTCTCTATGTAATAATCCTGCGTCTCTCTCTTACCATGGTCCCAACCCCTGCCAGTTGTTCATATTTAGACTGAGTTCCTACATGCGAGTTCTGCCTCAGACAATGATTTTCACATCTATCTCCACTCCAGGCAGACACACGCAAGCACACATAAAACTCCTTGCCTTGAGATGATGCATGGATGTTCAGAGACATAAATTTGTAGCAGTTCCATTTACAGTCACTTGCAGTTTGGGCTTCAAATCTTTCCAGGCTTGGCAGATATCCAGTGCAAGTACAGCTGTCATATACTGACAAAGTGTTGCAGTGCTCCTCATGCTGGGCAGATAGCTCAGCTTACCGAGAAATACGGGAGCATAGTCTGCACAGATCTCCATGCTTGGATTTTGCCGGTCATAGTTAATGGTGTCTGGGCAGTTTCTGTCGGGGGAGATTCAGAATGGATAAAATGAAACATTTCATCTCATCGTGCAATATTGTTGTTCAGACTCTCTTCCTTCTAATTGGACCCTCCAAGGTCTAACTCCTCAAGTGAGTCCCGTCCCCGTCGTCTCTTTTCCCCCGTTCTACACATCATATTCTCAGTTAATTAATTGTCTGTTTCATCTTTCATGTTAATCTCCATCTTTATCATTCGGTGGCCTTGGTTTTTCTCTCCTTAGTGTGTTGAGTGCTAACATTGTGATGGTCAGAAGCAATGAAAAGTTTGTCTATTGGGCTGTTGTTCACTTCCGGGTGTACCTTATGTGGAGCTCAATGCTGGACGGGGTTTCCAGCAGCTTTGATTCCCTTCTTTGAAACTCAGTCCGTGTCTGTGCACAGAACGCCTGTCTTTGTCACTCTCAGTTAATCGTGGAGTCAGTGAAATGAGGAAACCCCTCGACTATTATTATAAAGGACCAGGCATCAAACTGGTAGTTGAAGGGCTTCTAACTCACTCCTGTTATTGAAACTTTAGTGGAGGTGCTGGGATGATTTACGAGATATTGTGCTGTCAGCTGACTCAGACCATCAGGGAGACCTGACGACTTGGTGACCCAACTCTGGATGGAGAATGGGGACTGCAGTTACAGCATCTGGGTCTGTAACATGAACAGAAAAATGGAGCAGAGGTTGCAGAGAGGGGAAGTTCAGAAACCACGGAGTGAGTGTATGTGTGCGGGGCGGGGGCGGATAGAATCTGCGATATCCGTCTGGGTCTTAAGCTGGACATGCGCACAATCTCACTCTCTCCCTTACACTCACATCAGTCTCTCTCTCTGTTTCCGCGCACCTCCCCCAACAGAAGCTACCCTCCCCACCCCCCACCCCCAACGGTCACACATATAAATCTGCAGAGTTAATGTGGATTGCCAGACTTGCATATGTGGATACCTTACATTTTGTTCAAAAAGCACACAGCATGTCGACAGTCAATGTGGCATTTTGTCAAGTCATACTTTGGAAATAAACCCAGTCTGACTCCAGGTTGCGTCACAGAGAAGAACTCAGGCATAAAATACATTGAGTGACTGAAGGACTTTTCTCCTTTCCATCGATGATACCTTTACTTATCTCCAGGCGGTGACGTGAAAGAAAGGCTGGGATTTGAATATTATGAAATCAGAACCTGCACCTCCATTCTAACTGATTAATCTTTTAAGAGCCATCTTAGATGTGTTCAATTCATGCGCATGAGTTGTACAACGCTTTGATCTTTTCTTCATAAGATATGTTTCCTACGTCTTCCTTTTTCTCTGCACCCAATGAAGGGAAAGCACTCAGATATCTCCTGTTTTTTCGCAAATCCACTCGTTGGACTGTAACCTGGTATCGTGTGATTTTTAACCATGTCCACCCCAGTCCAACACCAGCAACTCCACGTTATGACTTTTATTGATTAGCCAATCCTTTCTCCAAACAAATAATATTTTTCTAACTGCATTTGCCCTGACTTGCATATTAACATTTTGTGAGGCTGGTTATGCAATGCCTTCTGGAAGTCCAGAT
This sequence comes from Chiloscyllium punctatum, assembly GCF_047496795.1. NCBI lineage: Eukaryota > Metazoa > Chordata > Chondrichthyes > Orectolobiformes > Hemiscylliidae > Chiloscyllium > Chiloscyllium punctatum. The sequence continues at coordinate 26,887,429 of NC_092789.1, read as the reverse complement.
GTAATACATCGAAAGGATCCCCTTTGTTGACGTTGCTTGTCTGTCATTTTTTAAAAAATCCTCCGGACAGTGACTTGAAAGAAATTCTGGGATATTACCCATTAATCAATCAAAACCTGCATGCCCAGTCTAACTGATTAAAGATTTATGAGCGATCTTCGATGTTTTCAATTCATGTGCATGAGTAGTACGACGCTTTGATCTTTTCCTTTCAAATTCTGTGTTGAAGGTCTTCCTCTCTCTCTAACACCTCAATCCAGGTATCCTACTTCTATAGAATTCCCAATGTCCATCTTCTCATGACATTAACCAAACCCTCAGGCAAATAATTCATGCACGTTTTATCCTTCACAAAACCATTCTGGCTGTAATGTTATGTGAACCTCCTGTTCACATAAAAACATCTGAAAAAGTTCAATTTCCTTCCCCAGTTCTTGTGCAACAGACTCAATAGGCTGAATGGCCTCAACTAGTGTAGCAATTTCCAGTCATTTTGTTGCATTTTTCCAAACTTGCATTGTGCATTATGAAGGCTGAAAGGTCTCCTCCAGCTGTTGTGTGACAGGATACAGATGCAGCATGGTCTGTTGTGTCGAAAGTGAGGACTGCAGATGCTGGAGGTTAGAATCAAAGTAGACTGGTCTTGGAAAAGAACCGCAGATCAGGCAGGATCCAAGGAGCAGGAAAATGGACGTTTTGGGCAGGAGCACGGAGAACACAGCAACAGGAAAAGAAGATACTTTGATCTTGTTGCAGCAGGTCAGGAGAAGGCTGTTTAGTTTCTGAATCCTGATATACAGAGTCAGGAAGAATCCAAACAGACCCTCTAAATATAACACAGGACCAATGATAGACCATGAGTCAAGATTAGAGTGGTGCTGGAAAAGCATTGCAAAGCAGGCAGCATCTGAGGAGCAGGAAAATCGCTCCTGCCCAAAAGTCGATATACCTGCTCCTCAGATGCTCAGATGCTGCCTGACCTGCTATGCTTTTCCAGCACCACTCTCATCTTGAATCGTGGTTTAGTATTGGTCCTGTCTTATATTTACTGAGTCTGATTGGCCTCTTCCTGACACTGCTAGTCAGGATCCAGAAATTAAACAGACTCCTCCTGACCTGCTGTAATATGTTCGAAGATTCTACTTCTGCTGTTTTGGTGTTACAGGTTCGAGAAGTGGAACTGAATCCTCAGTTTGCTGTGGAACAGCCTTCAGTTGCTGAACCTCAAAACAAGATCACCTGTCATTCTTGTAAACTTAAATAGGAATTGGTTCAACCTGCTCATCCCTCCCTCGTAAGTTATCGTGACGCTGTGGCTAAGTTGATTAACGTGCCTGCTGAGGAAAAAAGGTTAGATCTCGGGTTCCAACCCGAACAGTGCTTGCACGTCACATTAAGCATTTTCAAATTTCTCACAAATGTCATGTTGCTGATCCGCCAAGTTGTTGAACCAAACTGATGCTCTGGTTGGAGACACGTATTGGCTGCACGTGATGGATGTGTTTACAGGAAACAGTGCTAATACTCCACTGCCTAGGTTTGCGACCATAAGAGAATGTTACAGCTGAGGTGATGATGCACTGGTATTATCACTTCGCTGTGCAGACAGAGATGTAGCAATGTCCTCAAGAAGTAGATTCAAATACTGCTCATGGTTTCAGTTCAGTATGGTAGTGTGCCAGAATAGGCTAAGATGCAGGATTTCGGCTTCAGTGTGAAAGTATACGTGGGTTTGAAGACCATTGCGGCTGATAACGTGTTATCTGGAATCATGTTGTGAATGAGCTCTGCTTAAAATGTACACATCAGATTGCAATCTGTTCATTTTAAAGTGATCTGCGATGCAACACAGCACAGAGACTTCAATGGGCCGGTGGCCACACTATGTGTAACCAATATAGTGTTGTGGTCACATGTGAAAGGTCCTTGGGATGAAACAAAGCTATGCTGCTAGTTCATTGTGAAGGCAAGTTCTGTTGCCCACACTGTGTAGCTCAGTGGTTAGTACTGCTGCGTCGCAGCACCTGAGACCCGCGTTCAAGTCCAGCCTCAGGTCACTGTTTGTGTGGAGTATGCACATTCTCTCCGTGCCTACAAGGGATTCTGCTGAGTGTTCCAGTTTCCACCCACAGTCTCAAAATGTGAAGGATAGTTGGATTGGCCTTGCTAAATTACCCATAGCGATCGGAGATGGGCAGGCTATGTTCACTACTAATGAAAAATGCAGGTGTTCAGAGATTGGACAGAGGGTGCGTTTGGTTGGGATCGTCTTCGAAGAATCCGTTCGGAGTCGATTCGGTCAAATGACCTGCTTCCACTCTGTAGGGCATCTATGTTTATCATTTTAGTTGCAGAAATCAGATGAGGGAACAGTCTCTGAGTTAATTCCAATATCCTATCTTCAGTGAGGAGATCAAATCTGCACACGCTACCCCTGATGTAGTATCATTTAGATCCTGTACAGTAGCCACAACACTGTGCCAGCCTGCTGTAACGTTCAGACTCAGATTAGAACAATCACAGCTACCTGACGGAAGGTACAGCATTGGTGAAAGATCTTCGTCCTTTTTCACTCCACCAGCATAATGGGAGATCTGTTGAAAATGTTTCAATGACGTTTGATAAGAACGGGTAACATGTGGCGTGATAATATCAAAGTAGAGTTTTGCCTCGCCAAAATTATCGCCTAAATTTGCCATTCCTCTTCCCTAGAGCCACGTCACTCAAATTCCACTGAATCCAGTAAGGTGGAGATTAGAAATAGCAAGGAAAAGCAAACATTGAAGAAGAGGGAGAGGGGAGAACTACAGACCAGTTAACTTGACATGCAGAAGAGGGAATCTGTTGTAATGTATTATAACGAATGTGACATTGGTAATTTAGAAAGTAATAGCAAAATTTGAGAAAATGATTCTGCACTTATTAAAGTGAAGTTATAATTTTGTGTGAAGGTATAAAGAATGGAAAACCAATGGATGTGATATGCTTGGATATTCAGTAGGATTTTAAAAGGAATTCTCCCAGTCACATCGTAGAAAAATTGAAGCAATGTGTATTGGGAGGAATATGTGCGAATAAGAAGGTAAACTTTAGGATTACTTTCATTTAACGGGAATCAGATGTGTCATCAGATAAAGTGTCATCCACACTGGGAGAGTTAGCTTGCTATCTCTCCATGGATGCTGTCTGACCCGAAGTTATCTCCAGCATTTGCTGTTTTCAGTGCAGATTACAGAATCTGCAGTTATTTACTCACACTAAAAATAAGCACGTCCTGCATCGCTTACACAAAGTGTTGGTGAGTCTGTACCTGGAGTACTGTGTACAGTTTTGGTGTCCTGTTCGAAGAAAGAACATACGGAACGCATATACTGAATGGGCATTCACCAGATAAATTCCTCAGGTTGCAAGATTATCTGATGAGGGATCTCGCCCTGTGTTCCCTCGAGATTCAACGTACGAGAAGTAATTTTAATTAAACAGCGAAATCTCACAGAGAGGGGCCTAACTAAAACAAGTACATGGAGAAATGTGAGCAGGCAAGATTAGGAAAACTCCCAAGCTCTTCCACAAGGACATCAATCAGGGAACAATATTACCAGGGAACGATTAAAGCACATTAGAAACAAAGAGAATAATTTGTGTGTGAATCTGGATAACATTGATAGATTGTTACAAGAGAGCTTCACTTTTGCTTTACTTGATAGAAGGAGGATACAGGACAAACTTAAAGAAGATGTTCTGTGAAGTTCTTGAGCAGATTGATATAAGTTGTGAGCGCGGATTAATGGTTTTAGCTGGTATAAAATTACACAAATGATCCAGATGAGTTTTATCTCAGGCTGCTATTGGAGACGAGAGATGAAAGGCCCTGGCCAAATTTTTAAAGTAGAATCTGTTCATAGGAGAAATGCCAGAGAAATAATGTGGTCTCACTTTGCGGGAAGGGTGGTGCAGATAGACTGGGGAACTATAGACCTGTGCATATCAGCTCACTGTAAGGGAAACTATTGCAGCACCTAGGAAAAGAGAAAGTTGATCTCCATTATGAGTAGCAACGTTTGATCACGCATAGACAGCATGGTTTTATTTCAGAGAAGTCAATCGGGATTAATTTTCTTGCATTTTCGCAAGAGTATCATTGATGTGGTTTCCTCCGTCATTTCCACCACCTCCAGACAGACCCCACATCCAGGGATATATTTCCCTCTCCACCCCTATTAGAATTCAGGAGAGACCACTCCCTCCGCGACGCCATCAGATGGTCCACACTCCCCACCAACCCAACAACCACTCCCGGCACCTTCCCCTGCAACCGCAAGAGTTGCAAAATTTGCGCCCACATCTCCCTCTCCCCTCCCTCCAAGGCCTCAATGTATTCTTCTATATCCGTCGCAAATTCACCTGCACCTCCACACACATCATTTACTGTATCCGCTGCACACGATATGGTCTCCTCTATTTAGGGGACACAGGCCGCCGACATGCACAACGTTTCAGGGAACACCTCTGGGACACCAGCACCAACCACCCCAACTGCCCAGTGGTTGAACACTTTAACTCCCTCTCCCACTCCGCCAATGACATGCAGGTCCTTGGCCTCCTCTACAGCCAGACCCCAGCCACGCGACGCCTGGAAGAAGAATGCCTCATCTTCCGCCTAGGAACATTCAAACCACACGGGACGAATGTAGATTTCTCCAGCTTCCTCATTTCCACTCCCCCACCTTATCTCAGTCCCAACCCTCGGATTCTGCACCGCCCTCTTGACCTGCAATCTTCTTCCCCACCTCTTCGCCCCACCTCCTCTCTGGCCTATCACCTTCACCCTCACCTCCTTCTTCCTATCGTATTCCCAGCGTCCCTCCCCCAATCTCCGTCCCCCTACCTTTTATCTTAGCCCACTTGGCACATCAGACTCATTCCTGAAGAAGGGCTTCTGCCCGAAATGTCGATTCTCCTGCATCTCCAATGCTGCCTGGCCTGCTGTGTTTTTCCAGCACCACAGTTTTCAACTGTGGTTCCTGAGCCAGGCATTTGACACAGCCCCATATGAAAAACTGTTGAAGGAAGTAAAATTTCATGGAATCAAAGTTATGTTGGAAGTTATATCCAAAACTGGTTTAGTGGCAAGAGACAGAGAGTGGCGGTAGAAAGCTGTTGGTGTGACTGCAGACCAGTATACGGTGGTGTATCACAGGGATCAGTGTTGTCTCCCTTATTATGTGTGGTATTCACAAATATTGTGGATATGAATGCGGAGTGCAGTAGGGTGATTATGAAAAGTAAGTGTATGTTAGACAGTGAGGACGAATGTCACATGTTACGGGAAGGTTCACATTGAATGGTCAGATATGCAGGCAAATGGCGAATGGATTGTAACTCTGATAAATATGAGGTAATACACTTTGGAGGAATGCACCAGACAGGGAGGTACTGAGTGAATGACTGCACACGAGAAATCTCAGAGGGTGAGATCTCCACACATCAATGAATGTGACTGGACAGTTTAATGGGCTCGTTATGCAGGCATTATGGACAATGGACATTAACTTTATTCATTGAGACACTGATTACGAGAGTAATACAAGAATTTGGTTAAGCCAAGATGGAATACCGTGTGCAGTTTTGGGAGCCACATTACAGGAAGAAAGTGATTGCACTGGACGGGGTGCAGAGGAGATTAACCGGTATGTTTCCTGGGGTGGAGGATATTCGCTATGGAGAGAGGATGGATAAGCTCGGTTATTTGTGAAGAAGCAGGGAAGATTGAGGGGGACGTAATTCAAATGGAAAAGATTACGAGGAACATGGAAATGGTGGATTGGCAGCAGCTGTTCCTATTAGTCAACGGGCCAAGTACAAGAATAGCACACTTTTAAACTGGAGGGTATGAGGTTTAGAGATGATTCAAGAATTGTTCTTTTTTAATACAGAAGGTTTTGAGTTCTGGAATGTTCTTCCTCAGACGGGAGTTTTCATGTGTAATCTCACAACCATTTCAAAGTCAGTGGACGAGATTTGATGTGTCATAATATCCACGGTCACCGTAGACTAATGTAGAATGTGCTGTATTTCTGACGGTACAGAGACTGTGTATCTGTGGCTGTATGATTCTGGAAGGTTTATCATTGCGAATCTTAAAACAGAAATGGATGGGTTTCTGAAGTGTATTTTAACAAGAGGTACAAGAATGAACTGTCAATGTAAATGGTAAGAAAAAACAAGTGAAGCTTCTTCACAGTCAGTGACCCGAGAATGGAAAATGGAGAACAGGGAAATGGCAGAGCTATTAAAGAAGTACTTCAGTTCTTGTCTTCACAGAAGAAAACAAGCCAAAAAAATCCCCCAGTAATACTGGGAAACATAAGCCTGGAGAGAAAAAAAGAAACAGAACGAAGTTTGGAAATACACAACTTGGCAGAAACTGCTGGAACTATAAGTAATGGGTTCAGACACAGTCACCATAGATTTATGAAATGTGAATCATCTTTGAGAAACTGACTTTCCAATACATTGCGGAGAAGCAATGGCTGCAGTGCATTTGAGTTTTGAGAAAGCTTTTTGATAAAGTCCCAATTTTAGTGCGCAAAATGAATTCTTGTTGGAATGGGCCTAATACATGAACATGGTTTTTGAATGGGACAGCTGAAAGGAAACAGTATATAAGATTAAAACGGTTTTTTAGAGTGCAAGTATCATGGGATATCACATGGATCGGCCCTTATCACCCAGCTGTTCCCAATACATCTCAAATATTTGTCTAGATTGGAGTGGTGCTAAAAAGCACAGCAGGTCAGGCAGCATCCGAGGAGCAGGAAAATCGACGTTTTGTGCAGAGGCGCTTCATCAGGAATACTTTTTTTGTTGGCCAGGGTGGTCAGGTTTGTGGATCTTGGGAAGGAGGTAGAATCGGGCGGTGCGGAGATCCCGTTCTCTGAGGTTGGAAGGCGTGGGTCGGAGATCTCCCGAGGTGAAGAGGTTCTCTATGGTCTGGGAGATGATAGCTTGGTGTTGGGAGTGGGGCCATGATCGAAGGGCGGTAGGAGGAGGTGTCTTCTTGTTAGCGTCTGTCTTCAATCGTGTAGAGGTCAGTGCGCCAAACTACAATTGCATCAACTTTATCTGCGGTTTTGAACGTGAGGATGGGATTGGAGCAGAGGGAGTGGAGGGCTGTGCGATGTGATGGTGACAGTTTGGAGTGGGGGAGGGGGGTAGTCAGGTTGAGGCGGTTAATGTCTCGGCAGCAATTGGAAATAAAGAGATCAAGGGCAGGTAATAGGCCAGCACGGGGTGTCCAGCTGGATGGAGTTTGTTGGAGGCGGGCAAATGGGACCTCCGATGGTGAGTGGCAGTCCTGCTTGTAAAAGTGAGCTCAGAGTGGGAGGCAGCGGGAGAGGTGTTCAGGTCACGTTGTGTATTAAGTTCATTGATGCGTGGGTGCAGGGGCATAAAATGAGGCCTTTGCTAAGGACAAATTGTTCGTCTACAGTGAGGGGGAGGTCAAGGGGAATGATGAGAACCCGGCAGGGCTGGAAGCTAAGACCTGGTGTAGGTGTGGAGCAGGCAGTGGGGGTGGAGCCATAAAATGGAGTGGGCTTGGTGTTAGGGAGAATGGGGGTGCAGTCATGTGTAGGGGTGGTGTTCCCCTCAGTGATCTGGGGGCGGGGATGGTGGCAGAGTGATCGGTTGGGGGCGTGTCAGAAAAAGGCTGATGGATGGCGTTTGTGGGGGCAGAATTCGTGGCGACCACAGCAGTGGGGGGAGCGGAAGTTACTGAGCGTGTGACGTCATCTATGATATGAGGGGCGGAGGTGATGTCACGTGTAGGGCATGAGGATTTGTGAGGGGCAGAAGTGGCTGTGGAAGCGGCAAAGATGGGGGCGTAAGTGACGGCATAATTCGCCGTGGGAATGGTCGCTGCAGCAGCCACATGTCTAATGGCATCCGAGCAGTTCCAGAGGCCGTGGGAAGCTTCTGGAATGCTTGAGGTGTGCTGCTCATAGGGGTGGATATATAAAAGTTGCTTATGCTTACAGTTTTTGACGTTTGAGATGGTGTTGAAATATTGTTTGATGAGAGTATGAATTCTCCTGATAATATAGTACAGAAGGGGTCCTTTGCAGTTCTGAGAGACCGTGGCCCTCAACTGAGGCAGGGCTGACTGTGGAGAGGTTAGGTGCGTGTGTGGATCAAAGGGTCTTGAGGAAGAACTGTTGCTGGTGGTTATAAATCTGTAGTATACAGTTTGTCCTGTTGGGTTCCGAACTCTGCTGGTTTCAACGTGGTCTGGAGTCTGTGTGGGATGAGTTGCTTATGGAGGCAGACACTGAGAAAGCAAATGTGGCTGTGGTAGCGAGTGTGCTTCAGGACATGGTTGAAGAGCTTCAGGGCAAAGAAGATGACTTGGGGGTTGCAGTGAAAGAGAGGCACTCACTGAGATTCTTGTAGAGAGAGGTGGAAAACGTTTTCAAGGCAGGCATCCTTGCAAGAGGATTCGCAGTATGGTTAAAATCAACTATGTAAAACCAAGGAGTGCAGATGCTGGAAACCAGAGTCGAGATTAGAGTGGTGCAGGAAAGGCACAGAAGGTCAGGCAGCATCCTAGGAACAGGAATATCGACGTTTCGGGCAGCAGCCCTTCATCAGCATTCCTTGGTGAATCATCCACTCAACACCACTGGCTAACGACGGTGCAGCTACTACATCCTTGTCCTTTACAATGACACATAGGGCTGTTCCATTATTTAGGATGGGGAAGTTTGGGGAGCCCTCTCCTCCAGTAAGCTGTTTGCTCGTCCATCTCTATTTCTGACTGGATGTAGCAGCACTGCAGAGCTTCGATCTGACCTGTTGGTGTTAAAATCATTTTAACCTCTCTATCTGATGATAGACCTTTTGTTTGGGACGTCACCAATCAAATGTGGTAGCTTTAACATGTCATAATCAGGCTGAGGTACACATTGTTCTGACTCTGGCATGTCCACCCACTCATCACTGAACAAAAGATCAGCATCAAGGTAATCGTAGACTGAGGGATTATCCCAGTCAAATAGTGACAGATTGCGGTTGAATACAACTCTGCTTCTTCTGCTGCTGTGGTCTGCAGTACTACATCAATGTTAGGTATTCTCCTTTCAAAGGGAGAGGAGCTCGATTTTTAAAGAGAATTTTTGACCTGAAAATGATTTGAGGGCAACAAAAACTTCGTCATGAAAGAGGAGTTATAGAGTCGTAGAGTCATGAAGTCATACAATATTCAAGCAGACCCTTCAGCCCAACCTCTCAATGCTCACCAGGTTTCCTAAACTGTACTATTCCTATTTGTCTGCGTTTGGCAAATATACCCTCAAAACCTTTCCTATTCATGTTCCCATCCAACAGACTTTTAAATGTTGAAAATGCATTCCCCGGTACCGTTTTCTCTGACAGCTCATTGCATATAGGTTCGCATAGCCTGTGCGAAATATTTGTCACTTAAATCTCTTTTAAATCTCTCCTTCTCACCTTATGCCTTTGCGCATTGATGTTGTACAGCTCTTTCTTGGGGAAGAGAGTTTGGTTATTCACTCTGTCAATGCTGCTCTTGATTTTATAAACCTCTATAAGATCTTCCACAACTTCCTACGCTATAGGAAACAAAGTCGCAGTCTAAACAGGGGCAATCCTTTGATCTCAAAACCTCCAGTGTAATTGACACCATTTTAAATACTTTCGTACCCATTCAGCTTTATAACATCCTTCCTAAAACAGGGCGACAAGAATTGTACTTAGTCCTCCAAATGCAGCCTTCACATTCTCTTGTTCAGCAATCACATGATGACCCACTCCTGTACTCAATTGCTCTGATCGATGACGTTGAATGGGCCTATTGCCATCCACACCACCCTTTCTCACTGAGACTCCATTTACAAGGAACTATGTAAAAACACCCTGCGTCTCTCTATTTGACAACACTCCTCAAGGCCCGGCAATTAACTGTGTAACTCCTGCCCTGATTTGTGTGATAAAATGCAACACCTCGCATTTATGGCGTCGTCGATAAATATCCTATCCATGCTTCATATATTCTCGTCGAAATCATTTATAAAAGTCATAAACAAAAGTGGACACAACACTGGTCCTTGTGGCACTCTGCGGCTCAAAACAAATCTCTCCCAGCATCAGGTGCCTAGCATTGTCAAGCCGATGTTGTGTTTAATTGGATGTCTCTCTCTGATCCCCTGTGGTCTAACCACAGTAACCAGGCTCCCATGTGAAACCATCTTGGAAGTCACTTATTTCCACGTAGCAATGTATGCTGCTTTACCTTCATCAGTCTTCTTGATAACCTTTTCAAACATTCCGTCGAAGTTGGTGAAACAGAAATTCCCATACACAAAACCATGCTACCCATGATCAGTCCATGCCTTTCCAAATGCATGTAAATTCTGTCTCTCAGAAACTCCTCTGAACGTTTACCCATCCCTGACATCAGACTCACTAGTCTGTAGTTCACTGTTTTTTTTTTACCTTGCAGAAATTTGTTTTTGGAAGAAAGTTACAACATTAACTGTTTTTCAGTCCTCCTATACCTCACTCGTGTCTGTCCATCACATCAAATCAACTCCGAGAGAACTGCAGATGCTGTAAATCAGTAACAAAAACAGACGTTGCTGGAAGAAACTCCACAGATCTGGCAGAATGAGTGCAGAGACATCAAAAGTAAGTTTTGGATCCAGTGATCCTTCATCAGAACTCTGAGGAATGATACAAATACTTTACCAACGGCGCCAGATATTTCTTCGCCAGCTTACTGCAATGATCTCGGATGGACTTGAACAGTTCCTGGGTATTTACCTTCGGGGAAATATTTTAATACGTCCAGCACGTCCTCTTGTGTAATGTGGCCTCTTTTCAAAAAATTCCCTGAGTTCCCACGCTTTCATGTCTTTCTCCACAGTAATTACTGACGCGATGTATTTCTGTAGGACCTCACAAATTGAGCAGGAACTTTCTGCAAGGCAGCTGAATGGTGGAGGTCAAGTCCTTGTGAGGAATGCGCACCCAGCATGGGCAGACACTTATGGACTGTGCTTTTGAACTGTTAACTGTGTTTCTGTGTTCTTTCACTTTTATAGGAAGGTCTGTAATGTTTCATATTTTAACTTTGACTTCTTATTCTTCTGCTTTGTACCAAGATTCTGTACCTTTGGGGGAGGGGGGTGTGAGCCGAAGATAGCGTCACATGTTACGACTTATAAAATTTTCACTATCTTCATATGAGTACATGTGACAATAAACCCAATAATCTTAATTCATCTCTTGTGGAACCACACAGTGATTTTGATGACACCCTACACTCTCCCTCGTTTCTCATTTGCACGTAAAATACTTGTGTAATCTGGTTCCATTCTCCTTAACCCTACCAGTCAAAGCTATCTCATGCACCCTTTTTGCACTCCTGATTTCTATGGTAAGGGTACTCCCACAACCCATATGCTCAAGTCATTTCCTTGACCCTAGTTGCCTGCAGCTGGTATACACATCCTTTTTACTTGACCAGAGCTTTTGCCCGAAACGTCGATTCTCCTGCTCTTTTGATGCTGCCTGACCTGCTGCGCTTTTCCAGCAACACATTTTTAAGCTCTGATCTCCAGCATCTGCAGTCCTCACTTTTTCCAGAGCCCCAGTATGCCCTGTCATATCCTGTTCCCTATTTCTACTGGCCTGGAACACGAACCAGAACATGCAGTCCCCGAACTCTCATTATCTCACTTTTGAAATTTTCCTACTTGTTGGATGTCCCTTTAACAGGGAACAGCATCCGAATCTTCTTTTGAAAGTTCCTGCGTAATTACTTTAAAATGGGCCTTGCCCTAATTCAAAACATTAACATGTGGACCAGTCCTATCCTTTCCCGTACCAATTTTCAAACTAATAGAATTAAGGTCACTGCTCCCAAAGTGTTCCAACTCTAACGGGTCAGTCACTTGCCCTGCTTTATTATCCAAGCGGGAATAAAATTTAGGAAGAGATGAGATCGGCCATGACCTTATTGAATGTCAAGTCAGGCCTGATTAGCCGAACGTCTGCATCTATCAGTGTGTTTATTGGTGGGAGTGCATGTGTGTGTGTGTGTGCACATTCGTGCAAGCGCACGTGTGTAAGTCTGTGTGTGTGTATAAGTCTGAGAGTGTGCGCGTGTTTGTGTGACATGCGCGTGTCTCTATGTGTGTATCTTGTCTGTCATTGTGAGTGTGCTTTAATGTATTGGCCTGTGCATCTCATCATCCACATTTCTGTTATTTTGGCAGTGAAGCCATTGAAACGGGAATCACAATGTCCTTCCTCACTCTCTCACTCTCTCACTCGCACTCAATCGCAGTCTCTCACACTCCAGTCTGTACCAGAACCGAGTCTCCAGACAGCACCTGCGCCCAGTCACTCACCACACTGGGCGTAGTCACCAGAATGTGCAGACCCGAGTCTCCAAATCGCACTGGACCCAGTCTACAGGCTGCACCAGGCCTCGTTCTCCAGACCGCACCGAGCTCAGTCTCCAGTCCACACCACACCCAGTCTTCGGACTGCACCATTCCCATTCTCCAGACTACACCAGGCCCATTCCACACTGGGACAAGTCTTCATGCTGCACTCATCTCAGTCTCCAGAACGCACCTCTCCCGTTTCCAGGCCACAATGGGTCCAGTCGCCAGACCGCTACAGTCGCAGTCTCCAGACTATGCTCGCCTACGCTGGTCCACGTCTTGATAGATCAATTCATTGCTGTGGTCTGCACAGGTCTCCGTGCTGGACTCTAACCTAGTCTGAGTTTATACGTCACTGAACTGCTGTTGTCTCCATTGCTCCCAGGGATGAAGAGATTATCTCGTCTGAGTTAACAGATCAATCACTGGCGTGGTCTGCACAGTTTTGTTTTGCAATCTGCAGAATGCAGAAGCAAAGCTTGATCGACAGATTGCTCTGTGCTGAACAGATATTTCTATTGGGTTGATGAATCTCTGTGGTGGAGTAAAATGTGATGTAAATAAACATTTCAGCTGATATGACAATGCCTTTAGATATTAGTCTTGTGATTGTACTCTCCGTCTCTCAGTCCACTGATGGAGCACTACGACCATGCCCAGTACATCATGTTGATGAATGTCCACTGTCCTGGCTGCATCCTTGTAGTCTTCATTTTGAAGCAGTCAGCCCATTTGCATTGTCTTCAGGTCTGAATCTTGAAAGAAAGGATGGCCTGGCGAATAGAGGCCATGCCACTGTAAAATGGCGAAAAGCATTTACACTCTCACCACTCCTCACCGCTCCCCAACCACATCAAAATATCGCTTCTGTGCAATGGCGCCCCCGGGAATATTGGGAAGCTGACCATCAGGGAGATGGAGCAATACTTTCCATGTCTCAATGGGTTAGAATGATCCGTCCAATATACATGTGTCACGAACGTCTGTTATCTTTTTCCTTTTATGTCATCTACATCCTGCTAAACTTCCTGTAAAGTTACTGATTCACCGTTACCCACGTTATATTCCAGCCTCCAAAGTGTTGTATATTTTTTATTCAATTAAACATTCACTACTCTCGGTTGATAACTTCAGTTCCTGCTGATCTTAGTCAGAATAAGTTTGTTCCATTTCTCGAAAACGTTGATATTGATTACAAATGACTGAGTCCCGATCATTAGTCAGTGTGTCACTGCAGTTATTAATTTGTGTTGAACTGATACAGACTGATTTATCGCTAAATTTTATGTTCTAGGCTTAGTCAACAGTCCTCCCCGTATACCTGTGTAGCAGCTTTGAAAGGCTGGATATGCCTTTCCATTTCCTGCGTCACAGATAAGAGAGATGAAACGATCTGATCCAATTGTTGAGTAAAAGGCTTGAATGGCTGAATGGCCTAATTCTGTTGCTGTTTAAAACTCTGAATGGGCTGAATAGCCTGCTTTAGTATGGATGTAATTGTGAATGGTGACGAATATTTTGGATCCATCTGTGGACAGTCCACATCTGACTTTGTGCTGATAGCCAACAGTGTCTCAGGGATGCCCAGTTTCGATTTTCACGGTCCTTTAGAAGTATGTCCTACTTTGCAGGAGGTAGTTCCAATTAACACAGTGGGCAGTAACTTCAGTATGAGGCTGACACTTTTGCTCCGCCAGGATTGTGTGCTATGTGCTCCTACAGATACTTGTAGGGACAGATCCATCTGTGAGAAGTACTTTGATGAGATTGTTTCTCCCTTGTGGGTTCCCCCATCCTTTCCTATATTCTGGATGCTGTATGTTAGAAGCCTCTCCATGTGCAGTCTTTTGTGAACCTGTGGAGACACTCTTGGTGATGGACATTGAAGTCATGCAACCAGAATGCCTTCTGTGTCATTATCACCTTCAGTATTTCCTCTGATTTGCTTTCAAATTCGAAGCGAACTGAGTTATCTCTGAGGAGTTGTGTGGATGGCAGTAGACATCCATCATCAGACGATTTGCTTGACCAGCTTTGATCTTTACCATGAGATTTACCAGGTTCTTGATGAATGTTGGGGGAATACAAGTGTAACCACATTCCTGACCGGATCCCATGGTTTCCCCATCACCGGTGAGACAGGATATACCCAGGGTGGGTTATGGGACTTCATGAAATATTGCCCATCGGTTCTCATTCTGTGAATATGATGGTGTCCGAATATGACCAGACGTGTGGCGCCGGAAAAACACTGCAAGTCAGGGAGCATCCAACGAGCCGGATAATTAACGATTCCAGCAGAAGGCCTTCATTTGGAATGAAACTTGTGGAGTGAGGGGTGGCTGAGAGATAAATGGAAGGGTTTGGGGCTGCGGGTAATGTATCTGAGAATAAAATAGGGAGGTGAAAAAGGAGGAGAATGTGAAAGGATGTCAATGTGAGAGGAGGGTGGGGCGGATTGAATGGGAAAGGTGATGAATAAGTCAAGAAGGCTGTGCTCAGTTCGAGGCTTTGGGCGGGAAAAAACATGCGGGAGGGGGACTTAGTAAAACGATAAAATACACTTTGAACTCCTGTGGGTGCAGGTTCCCATGGTGGAAGTTGATGTGTTCATCCTTCAGGCACCGGGAGCTTTGGGCTTGGCAATGGAGGAGGCTCATGGCCTTTGTCTTTGGCGGAGTAGGAGGTGGAATTGAAGTGTTCAGCCAGCGGACAATGCATCTGGTTGGTGTGGAAGTCCCAGAAATGTTCTCTGTCATGGTCCACAATTTGGCGGCCTAACTATCCGATGTAGAATAGGCCACGTTGGGTGCAACAGATACTGTGGATGACATATGTGGAAGTACAAGTAAATTTCTGTCGGATGTGGAAGGATCCTATTGGCCTTGGATAGAGATGAGGGTGATGTTTGAGGACGGAGCGGAGGGAAGTGGAGATGTGCTGGAGGGCATCGTCGACCACGTGGCAGTGGAAATTGTGGTATTTGAAAAAGGAAGTCATCGAGGATTTTCTGAGATGGAATTGGTCATTCTGGGAACAGATGTAGCAGTGTCAGAGGAATTGGGAATCAGGGATGGCGTTTTTACAAGAGGAAGGATGGGAGCAGGTGTAGTCAAAATAGACTGTGGGAGTCGGTTGGTTTGCAGCAGAATACCTGACATTCCCCACAATATTCTAATCCTGACATTATTTGTGAAGGGCCGGACGTCATTGAATTTACCAAACGATAAGGTCCCGAGGGACGGGATCTCTTAATGTGAGAAGGAGACACTGTTCCGTAGTCGCCTCAGGAAGTTAAAGGGGTGAATCTGTTTTCGCTGCCTTTACATTTCTTCACGACAAAGGATTGACCAGAATTTAAACAAAAAGTCTGAAATGTCGTACTTCCATTCTTTTGAAAGAAGTGGGAGAGAATCCTTCAGGATGGCAATGTTTTCACGCTCCGTATTCGAAACTAAAAATAAATTACCTGTATCTATTCTCGAGTTGTCGTGTGTGTGGGAATGTTCTTCACACCATCGGTTCTTATGCATGTGCCCCTGTGTGTTTGGGGACGGAGGTTTTCTTGTGAGTTATGACACATATTTGTCAGTAATTCAGAGCTTTTCATATTTTATTTAAGCTCCACTTATTTTACTGAATCTCTGAATGCAGTAACACATGTGAAAACCACACACAGCCTTCAGTCAAACTGGTCACTTTGCCACCAGGCTGATGGATAATGTGTTTGTCTTTCTTCCTCACAGCTAACGGAGTGACGATCTATGTCCTGCTTTATAAAGATTGTGGATTGACTCCCTGTGTCAGACGGTACCTGGGGGCAATGGCAGCAGCGGATCTACTGGTCATTATCTTCGACCTGATCTTGCGACACATTCCCATTGTTTATCAGGAACAGTTTTATTTCCTGTGGGAAATCTCTGTGTGTAATATCCACGCTGCCCTGCTTTATGGAGCGACTGACTGTTCTGTCTGGTTCACCGTCACTTTCACATTTGATCGATTTGTGGCCATTTGTTGCCAGAAGTTAAAACGTAAATATTGTAGTGAGAAAACGGCGGCTGTATTTCTGGGAACAGTGACTGTGTTAAGCTGTTTAAAAAACATTTTCTGGTATTTTATGCTCTCAGCTCGGTATAGTCAGATGAACTACCCGTCATTTTGTTCTGCAGCAGATGGTGTTGGAACCTCCCGTGTCTGGACGTCAATCGAGTTCCTCCATCACATTCTAACCTCAGCTCTCCCATTTCCCCTGATTCTTCTGTTCAATGGTTTCACGGTCAGATACATTTTAGTGACCAGCAGGGCCCGGAGGAGACTCTGCACTCACACCAATGGGGACGCTCAGTCTGACGCAGAAATGAGAATCAGGAAAAAGTCCATCATTTTACTGCTCGTGATCTCGGCTAATTTCATCCTGTTATGGTCAACGATAATGCTGTATTCAATATGGAAACGGATGTTTAGTATTGGCTTTAAGTCTGTGTATCTCCCTTACTTTGTGCAAGAATTGGGCTTCATGCTGCAGCTCCTCAGCTGCTGCACAAACACCGTGATTTATGCCGTGACCCAGACTAAGTTCAGACAGCAGCTGAAGAATGTGATGAAATATCCCTTTACCCAAATTCATCAATCAATGATCTACATTCATTCATCAATCCGTCCGCAATTTTGTCATTTCAGTTCAATGTTTCAGTGATGAAGCCGATTGTTCCGGTGGTAACAGATTGAGGGTAACGCTGGTTTATCCATCCTTATCTCACGGTTGTGAAGGTAGGTGTAGGTTGTTCAAAGACACAGTTCAATGTTTCTCACTGCACGTGGCCAGTGGGAAAAGGCAACACTCCACTGACTGTATCGACCGCTTCAATTTGGAAACAAGAAAAATGTTCATTAAAAAGTGCAGAGCAGCAGGGAAAACGATATTGTTGTTTGTCTTTGCGTTGAACAAACTGAGTTGGAGAGAGACAGACGCAACCTCAAGTCGCAGTCCTCAGGGATTAGGAGAAGACCGGG
The DNA here is from genome assembly GCF_047496795.1 of Chiloscyllium punctatum. Taxonomy (NCBI): domain Eukaryota; kingdom Metazoa; phylum Chordata; class Chondrichthyes; order Orectolobiformes; family Hemiscylliidae; genus Chiloscyllium; species Chiloscyllium punctatum. Next base: position 26,869,943 of record NC_092789.1, on the reverse strand, counting down.
GCCTGAGCTCAGAGGTTAGGTTGAACTGACACTGTCCTTGCTTTCACCACTGGGTCCCTCCCATTCCGAAGTGGCTTTCAGCAGTATTCATCTCTACTCTATTACCCCCATCTCCACTGAAGCACCTCTGTCTCTCTATCTACATCCTTCATGCGCCCCCCTTCCCGCTCACTCCCTCTCTTGCACTCGGTTCCCATTTCCTCTCCCTTCTCTTTCCTCTCATTTCTCTCCCTCTCGCTCCGCACACTCTTGCTTTCTTTCCTCCTTTCCCTTTCACTGGCTGTCTTCACCCATCCCTTTACCTTTCTCTCACACACCTCACAGTTTCTCCACCCACCTCTAATCTTCTCTCTCTCCCTTCCTTTCTGTCTCACTCTCCTGCTGTGTCTGTCTACCTCCCGCCTTTCTGTCCCTACCCCATCGTCTCCATTCTCCTATGCCATTCGCAGATTTTTCTATCCTCTCATCCCTACCCAGCCGCTCCACTTCTCCCCTATCTCAAGGTCAGATGGAGAGAGAAGGAGAAGGGAGAGAGTTTGCGTTATATCGGGAGGGAGGGGGAGAGAGACAGAGAGAGAGGAAGCCTGGTGGAGAGAATGAGAGTGAGAGGGGGAGTGGAGTAAACAGAAAGAGAGGTAGAGAGTGCGAGTGAAGTAGAGGGCATTAGAGACAGAGAGTAGGAACATGCAGAGAGAGAAAGGGAGATACTTGAAGGGTTAGAGAGAGTGTTGGAGGGCGCAGAGAAAGAGTAAGAAAGAAGCATAGAGGGAGAGGGGAAGAGGAATAGAGAGACGGTCTGGGTGCAGGGACAGTGGAGAGAGTGGGGAAGAGAGAGTGTCGAAGAGGGAGACAGAGAATGGAAGTGGGAGAGAGAGTGGGAGGGGATAGAGAGAGCGTGGGCCAGAGAGAGTGAGAATGAGAGAGAGAGAGAAAGATGGAGTGGTGTAGAGAGCCAGAGTGGAATGGTGTAGAGAGCGAGCGAGAAGCCAGGAATGCAGTAGGTAAAGTGAGAAAGAATGGGATCGGGGTTGTTCAGAGAGAAGTGGGATATAGAGAAGGGAAGGCGGTTAAAGAAATGGAGTGGGATAGGACGGGAGAGTGGGAGGAGGTAGGGAGAGAGTGGGAGGAGGTAGAGAGAGAGTGGGAGGAGGTAGAGAGAGAATACAAGTGGGTAGATAGAGTGTGGGAGGGCGCAGAGTAAAAGTAAGAAAAAATCTCCGAGGGAGAGGGGGAGAGGAGTAGAGAGAAAGTCTGAGTGCAGACAGAGAGACTGGGAGGGAGTGGGGAAGAGAGAGAGTCGAAGAGGTATTGAGAGAGAATGGAACTGGTGAAGAGAGAGGGAGTGGTGCAGTGAGAGATTTGGGGATGGGTAGAGAGAGTGTGGTTGGAGTTAGAGTGGGAGTGGCGAGTAAGATAGAGATAGAGGGGAGACAGAATGAGTTTGAGGGTGCAGAGAGAGAGAGATGCGTTCAAAAGATAGAGAGTGTGCGAAGCGGTGAAGAGAGTAAGAGTGCGAGAGTTTAGGTGAGAGGAGAGAGTGTGGCGTGAGAGACTGTGAGTGGGAGGAATGAAGAGAAAAAGGGAGAAAGAGGGGGAGTGCAATTGAGAGAGAAGGAGAGAGGTATTGGAGGTGTAAGAGGGCGAGAGTGGTTGCAGATTCGTGAGAGGGGGAGTGGTGTGGAGAGGAAAATTGAGACACAGTGGGTGTGTCGAGTGAGAGTGGCAGGGGTTATAGAGAGAGAATGTGAGGGTTTAGTTATTGAGGAAGTGGGATGTGGTAGAGAGAGAAAGAGAGGGCAGGAAAGAGAGACAGTTGGACCGGATAGACAGAGTGAGAGTAGAAGAGGAAGAGACAATGTCGGAGGGGGAACAAATGGGTAGAGAGAAAGAGGAAAACAGGGAGTGGGGAAGAGCGAGAGAGATAGTGGGAGTAGGCAGGCAAAGAGTGTGAGGGAGTGAGAGAGAGAGAAAAAGGGAGAGAGGTAGAGTGAGAATCGGAGGGGATAGATAGAGGGAGAGTGATAGAGAGAGACAGAGTCGGAAGTGGTGAGAGAGAAAGACAGTGGGAGGACGGTAGAGACAGAGTAAGAAAGGGTATAGAGAGAGATGGGATGGGTCTGGAGGAAAGGGAGAGTTTGGGAGGGGCGTAGTGAGAGAGGTCGTAGGGTAGAGAGCGGAGGAGGGGAGAGGGAGTGGGAGGGGAGTAGAGAAAAAGGGGTGTAGGAGGAACAGATTGGAAGGGATAGAGTGAGTAGGAGGGTGTAGACATTGGGAGGCGTGTATAAAGAGAGTTCAAGTGTGGAAGAGAGACAGGAGAATGCAAGACAGTGAGTGGGAATGTATGAGAGCGAGAGAGGGAGTGGGGTAGAGTGAGAGTGAAAGGGATGGGGAAGGAAAAAGAGAGAGAAGGGGAAGGAGGTAAAGAGGGGAGAGGGAGGAGATAGAAAGGGAGACATCGTGAGAGGAGAGTGGAGAGAGAGGGGGAGTGATTGGTTGATGAGAGAGATGGAGAGATCAGAGAGAAACTGAGAGGGCAATAGAGAAAGAAAAAGTGTGGGACATTTGTAGAGAGAGAGAAAGAGAGGGAGGGAGTGGGCTAGAGAGAAAGGGGCAGTAGGGTAGAGAGAGTTTCGAGGATGAGAGAGAAATGTAGTGTGAGGGGATTAGAGCCAGAGAGAGATGGAGGGAGAGAGAGGGGGAGGCGTAGAGAAAGTGTGGGAGAGGAGGCAGAGAGTGTAGGAGATGAGAAGAGGGAGAGAGTGCAAGCGGGATGGACGGAGTAGAAAATAGGGAGGGGAAGAGAATGAGTGGGGGTAAAAGAGAGGGAGAGAGAGAGGGGGGAATGTAATGAGAGAGAATGTGAGGGAAGAGAGGCAGTGGGGAAGAGGGAAGGAGAGAGAGATGAAGTGGTGTAGGGTGAACGAGAGAGCATGGGGTAGAGAAAGGTAATGGGAGAGAGAGTAGGGATTATAGAGAGCGAGTGGGAGTGGGGTAGAGAGAGAGGTGAGAGAGAGTGGAGGGAGGTAGAGAGCGAGGGAGAGTGGGGAGTGTACAGAGTTAAAGTGTGGGGATGTTAGAGAGAGAGAATGAGGGGGTAGAGTGAGAGGGAGAGGGGAAAGAAATAGAGTGGGGTCGATAGGGAGAGTCGGACGGGGATAGAGCGAGAAAGTGAGAGAGGAGTAGAGTGAGAGAGTGTGTGGGGGAACAGAGAGGGAGGGGGTAGAGAGAGTGGGAGGGCGAAGAGCAAGGGTTCGAGGGGAAGAGAGACAGAGAGAGAGGGAGTGTGCAAGAGAAACTACTTGGGTTGAAAGCGAATGAGTGGGAGTGGAAGAGAGAAAGAGAGAGGGAGGGAGTGGAGTGGAGAGAGAGAGATAATGTTAGGTGGGAGAAAGAGAATGGGAGCGTGTTATTGAGAGAATGGAAGTGTGTCAGAGATAGTGGGAGGGTGAGTGATAGAGTGGGATATATTCGAGAGAGATAGGGGGTGGCAGGGGTTCGAGGAAGAGACTCAGTGGGAGGGCGTAGAGAGAGAAATAGTGGGTATCGAGACAGTGAGGAGGGGTAGAGAAAGAGCGGGAGAGGTAGAGGGAGTGGTTTGGAGAAAGTTAAAGTGAGTTGGGGTAGAAAGATAGAGATAGAGTCAGAGTGAAAGGGAGTGTGGCAGAGAAAAATTGCAAGGGGTTATGGAGAGATTGGGAGTGGGGTCGAGGGAGAGAGTGGAGTAGGTAGAGTGGGACGGTGGAGACAGTGAGTGGGAGGATATGAGAGAGAGAGTGGAAGGGGCATAGAGAGAGAGAAAGTAGGAGGAGCGTTGAAAGATTGAAGAATGCAAGGGGGTAGAGAGAGATATTGGGAAAGGTGTGGAGAGAGAGGTAGAGAGGTAGAGAGAGAGAGTTCGGTGCTAGTGAGAGACAGTGTGGGAGGGAGTGTGGCAGAGAGAGTGTGCAAGAATATAGAGAAAGATTCGGATTGGGGTAGAGAGCGAGAGTGATGTAGTTACAGAGGGAGGAGGGGACAGACTGTGCGACGGGGTAGAGAGAGGGGAGGGGATTGAAAGAGAGTTGGAGGAGGTTGATTGAGGGAGGGGCTGACAGAGATGGTGGGTGGGGTTAGAGATGGAGGGAGGGGGAGAGAGAGAGTTGGCGTTGATTAGAGTGAGATGGAGAGGGAGGGATTGGTGACAGAGTGGGAGGGAGAAGAGAGAACGAGGGAGAGTGTTGGAGTGGGTGGAAAGCCATTTGGGGAAGAAAGATAGATCGTCGGAGGGGGGAGAAAAAGAGGAATTGTGGTGGAGATAGTGGAAATGTCAAAGTGTGGGAGGGGATAGGGAGAGAGAGTGATGACGGGAAGAGGAGGAATGCGGGAGAGAGATAGTGGGAGAGGGATGAGAGAGGGTGGAGGTGGGAGAGAGAGTGGGAGGAGGGCAGGGAGAATGCAGAGTAAAGAGAGAGTGGGAGTGGGCAAGAAGGAAATGCGGAGCAGAGAGAGAGTATCAGGGATAAGAAAGAGTGTGGGAGGGGTTAGAGGGAGAGGGAGTGGGACAGAGAGAGTGGGAGCGGGTCGAGATTCAGAGGAAGGGCTAGAGCGAGAGAAGGGGTAGCGAGAGTGACGGGGTAGAGAGACTATGAATGGGAGGGTGACGGAAAAAAGTGGCAGAGGAGGGGAAGAGAGAGTGGGTGGGGGTTAGAGAGACACGATGTTGGAGGGGAGTGACAGAGAGAGGGTGCGAGCTTGGTTGACAGAGAGAGTGTGAGAGAGAAGTAGAGGCAGAGTTCGGGGCTAGAGAGAGAGAGAGGCAGAGTCGGAGGAGTTGTGGAAGTCAGAGAGTGGAAGAGGGAGAGAGAGTGGGAGTGGGGTAGCGAGAGAGAGAGTGGGCTAGATGGAGCGGAGGAGGGCGGAGAGAGTGAGTGGGGCGGATAGAGGGAGTTGAAGTTGAAGGGGTTTAGAGAGGGGGAGGCATGGGAGAATGCGAGGGGTTATAGAGAGAGGGGGTGGATGTCGAGAGAGCGAGTGGGAGAGGAATAAAGAGAGAGAGTTGGAGCGAGGTGGAAAGAGACAGTGGGAGGGCTACAGCGAGAGACAGTGGGATGGAGTGTGACAGAGAGAGAGTGCAATGGGGCAGAGTGAGAGAATGGGATTGGAGTACAGAGAGAGTGTGCGGTAGTTAGAGAGGGACGGTGGAGAGATTGTACGGGGGTAGAGAGATGGAGTGCGGTGGAGAGAGGGGAGGGTGGCGAGAGAGAGTGGGAGATGTTTGTGAGACAGAATATTAGAGATGGGAGAGAGAGTCAAACGGGTTTAGAAAGAGAGCGAGGGGTGAGAGAGGAAGAGAGTGGGAGGCAATAGAGATAAAGAGAGAAAGATATATAGAGAGAGAGAGAGAGAGAGAGAGAGAGAGGGTGCAGACAGACATTTGAAGGGACAGAGTCGGATGGGAGGAGACAAATAGTGGGAGGAGTCGTGAGAGATAGTGGGAGGAGTAGTGAGAAAGGGAGGGATGCAGTAGTAAGTGAGAGGGTAGACATAGAGATTAGGAGGAGTACGAAAGAGAAAGGGAGGGAAAGAGAGAATGAGAAAGGGTAGAAACAAATGGAGAGGAAAGAGAGAATGGGAGCAAGAAAGAAAGAAAGAGGGATTTCGCTAGAGGGAGAGTGGGTGGATAATGAGGGATTGAGTGCGAGTGGACAGGCGAACTAGAAGGAGGAAGTGGAGTGGAGAGAGGTAGGGGTGTGGGGTAGGAAGAGAATGGGAGTTAGAGAGAGTTGGAAGGTGACAGGAAGAGTGGGACAGTAAGAGAGAGAGTGGGAGGGTGTCGAGAGAAGAAGTGGGACTGATGTATAGAGAGACTGTGGGAGGGTAGACATAGAAAGAGTGGGAGGTTGGAGAGTGGAGAGTGGTAGAGGGAGAGAGTGGGAGGGGGAGGGAGAGAAATTGGGGTAGAGGTAGATAGAGTTCAGGGTGAGAGAGAGACAGATTGGGAGGGAGTGCGACAGAGAGAGTGGAATGTGCTAGAATGAGTGGAAGATGGTAGAGAGAGAGTGGGAGTGGGGTAGTGAGGGAGGGTGTGGTAGGTAGCAATGGGAGGGTGGAGAGAATAGGTTGGAGGGGTTAGCGAGAGTGAGACTTGGAGAGGTTCAGAGAGAGAGTGTGTGAGGGGGTAGAGAGAAAATGCGAGGGCTGTAGAGAGACAGAGGGAGGGAAGTAGAGAAAGAGTTTGGAAGGGTGGTGAAGAGAGAGTTCGGGAGTAGAGAGAGAGAAAGAGTGGGAAATAGAGTGGTAGAGAGGTAGAGTGTAAGAGAGTCGGGAGAGAGAGAGCGGGATTGTGGTAGAGACGGTGAAAGGGTTTGATAGAGTTGGGTAGGGGAGAGACGTTCGAGGGGCAGCGAGAGAGAAAGTGGGATAGAGAGATAGGGGAAGGGTGGAGAGAGTGAGTGAGATATTTGTGAGAGAGACAGTGGCAGGTGGGAGAGAGAATCAGAAGGGGTTTAGAGAGAGGGTGGGAGGGATGGACAGAGACAGAATGCAAGGGAGGGAGGAGGTGTGCGTAGAGAGAGAGATTGGAGAATGATAGAGTGTATGAGCGGTGTAGACAGAGATTAGAAGAGCGGTGGAGATTATGTGGAATAGAGAGGCAGAGATGGAGTTCGGGGTAGAGAGAGAGTGTGGGAGAGAGTGTGGCAGGGAGAGAGTGCAAGGGAGTAGTGAAAGTGGGATTGGTTTAGAGAGGGAAAGTTGAGTAGATAGAGAGGGAAGTGGAGACAATGCGCGAGGGGTTAGAGAGAGAGAGTGGGGTCGAAAAGGGTTTTATGGAGACACTGGGTGGGATCGGTTTGAGAGAGAGTGGAAGGCGTCAGAGAGAGAAGGAGGGAATGACAGAGAGAGATAGAGGGTGGAGGTAGAGAGAGGCAGGGGAGAGAGTATGGGAGGGAGAAGAGAGAAAGAGAGAGAGTGGGCGGGATAGAGAGAGAGGGAGTTGGGAGAAAGAGAGGTCCAGTGGGAAGGAATCGTGACAGATAGAGTGGGAGGAAGAACAGAGAACGAAAGAGAGAGATGGAGTCGGTCGAGAGAGTGGGACGGGAACAGAAAGATCGTCTGAGGGGGGTAAATAGATAAAGGGAAAGGGGGAGAAAAAAGGGTGTGTGAGACAGAGAGAGGGGATTAGGGAGCGAGAGGGATGGGGAAGTTGTGTAAACTGAGAGGGGGAGGGGGTAGAGAAAGGGGAGGTGGTGGAGAGAGCAGCAGGAGAGGAGAGAGTTTGGGACGGAATAGAGAGAGAGACTGCGTGTGGGCAAGAGACAAAGGGGACCGGGGAGAGAGAGTGTGGGAGGGGTTAGAAGGAGAGTGTGGGAGGGGATAGAGAGACAGAGGGAGGGAAGGATAAGAGAGAGAGAGAGACTGAGTGGGGGAAGCAGTCAAAGTGAGAGATGGAAGGGAAGCGAGAGAGTGAGAGTGAGGCGGTTTCCTCGACTGAGTTGTAGGGGAGAAGATACAGCGTGTGAGCTCGGTAGACAGATGCAGAGTGGGATCGGGAGACAGAGGGTTGGAGAGAGAACGAGAGAAAGCAGGAGTGGTGGAGATATCGTTCGTGGCGGAGAGAAAGAGAGAGAAAGAATGCGGTACAGAGAAAGAGGGACGGTGAAGAAAGAGATGGAGAGAGTGGGAAGGGGAGAGGGAGTAAGATATTGGGGGGGTAGAGAGAGAGCGAGGGTGGGTTCGAGGGAGAGAGAGAGGGGGTGGAGAGAGAGAGAGAAATATAGTGATATGGAATGCAGTAGATATAGACTATGGGGTCGAAAGGGCATGGGAAGGCATTAGAGAGACAGTGGGAGTGTGACAGAGAGAGTGGGAGGGTGAGAGATAGAGGGGGAAATGTGCAGACAGAGGAGTAGGGGTGAAGAAAGAGAGAGATACTGGGAGGGGTGAAAGCCAAAAAGAGTGGTAGCTTTCGAGATGGATAGAGAGACATTGGGAGACGTTTAGTGAGACAGTTCGGGGTAGAGAGATAGAGGCAGAGTGGGAGGGAGTGTAGGCGTGGGGTAGAGAGAAGGAAGGGGTGGCAAGAGAGAGGGAGTCGTTTGGAAAGCGCGAGTGGAGGGGTGTAGAGAGAGAGTGGAGGGGGTTTAAGAGGGAGAGAATAGGAGTGGGTAGACAGCGAGAGATTGCGAGGGGGTAGAGATATTGAGAGGACGTGAGAGAGGGGGAGTGGGAGAGAGGTAGAGATAAAGTTCGGGGGGGAGAGAGAGACAAGGTGGGAGGGAGCGTGGAAGCGAGAGAGAGACTCCAAGGGGAAGAATAATTGTGTGGGATTGGGGTAGAGAGAGAGAGAGAGGGGGTTTAGCTAGAGAGTGGGTTGCTGGAGAGAGTGAGTGGGAGGTGTTTGACAGAGAGTGTGGGAGGTGGTAGAGAGAGAGGGAGGGAATGAGAGAGAGAGAGTTAATGGGGGTAGGTAGAGAAGGATGGAGAGAGAGCGGGAGGGGAAGAGAGAGGGAACTGGGTAGAGAGAGATGTAGAGGGAGGGAATGAAGACAGAAAAAGTGGGAAGGTGAAAGACAAAGAGGGAGCGACAGTTGGAGTTGGTAGAAAGCGAGAGTGGGAGCGTAGGAAGAGAGAGAGTGGGGGATGAGGTAGAGAGGGAGGGGCTGGAGAGAGAGAGAAAGATGATGTTAGAAAGTGAGAGTAGGAGGGGCTATCGGGAGACAGTGGTTGGCAGATAGAGTGGGAGCGGCAGAGAAAGAGTGGGAGGAGTTCGAGATGGGAGGGAAGAGAGAGTGTGAGGTGGAAGAGGGAAAGAAAGAGTAGGCGGGGTAGAGAGAGAGGAAGGTGGGTAGAGAGAGATGAAGAGGGAAGGATTGGCGACAGAGTCGGAGGGAGAAGAGATAATGAAAGATAGTGATGGTGTCGGCAGAGAGAGAGTGAGAGGGGAACAGACAGATAGTCGGAGGAGGAAGATAGAGAAAGGAGATGGGGTGGAGATAGAGAGTGTGTGAGAGAAGGTGGAAGGGGTGTTGGGAGTGGGAGAAATGAGAGGGTGAGAGGGAGTGGGGTGAAAAGAGATATGAGGAGGGTGTAGAGAAACGAGGATATGGGAGAGAGAGCAGAAGGAGTTTGGAGAGATTGGGACGGATTAGAGAGAGATAGACTGTGTGGTAGGGGAAGAGAGAAATGTGGAGCGGAGAGCGAGAGTGTGGAGCGGTAGAGAGAGTGAGTGCAAACACAGTAGAAAGGAAGAGTGTGAGGAGAAGGGAGAGAGTGGGAGAAGAGAGAAAGAGACAAGAGAGCTGAAGTAACAAGGACAGAACGCCCCTGGTGCTCACCTTCCACCCTACCAACCTTCGCATAAACCAGATCATCCGCCGACATTTACGCACCGCCAAACGGACCCCACCACTAGGGATATATTTCACTCCCCATCCCCTTCCGCATAGACCGTTCCCTCCGTGACTACCTGGTCAGGACCACGCCCCCTTCAACCCACCCTCTCTCAGATTTTGATATAGAGTTTTTAATTAAAAACTCGCCATTTGGTACAAAATGCTTCATATGCATTGATCCATTGACTGCAGCGCCTGCACCAGAGACCCAAATTGAAATATGTTGCGTTTCCCTCAGTTTTCACCAAGCTCATCACTGTGGAAACTGCAGCACGAATTCCCTGGATCTGAACTTACAGTGTGTCCACTTCAGATAATGTCAATAATTAAGACATAATTTCACACACAATCCCAAAATGTGTGTCACACATACACACACACACACACACACAAACACACACACATAATCGTACACATATACTGATTCAATCACACATCTCCTCTCATACACACACATGCAGGCATACATACTGCTGCATGCACACACACATACACACACATACTGACTGATGTAAACACATGTATACACTTGCACACATACGCATACACACTGATTCACACACACACATCCATAATCTCTGATAAATAAATGCACATTTATGTACACGCATTCTCACCCTCACGCAAGTACATACTGATTCACACAGACACACATGATATACAAATACACATTCATTTGCAAAAACACAGACACAGTTTCAAAAAAATACACAGAAACCTTGGACAAATCAGCTACCCAAGCACTGTTTCTGTGGTAATATTAATGACTGCAAACCAGGTCGTGGGGAATTCTCTGAACTTTGAATCTGTTTATGATGATGCTGGTGAGTCAATTGACCATTAAACCAGCTGCAAGGCGAAGACAACTGTCAAACCGCTCAAGTGTTGATTAACTCCAGGATACCGCATTGTCACATAAAGAGTGACTGCATTTCAGCCACTTCGCCCTGTCTGGAAGGAGCAGAGGGAACGATGGACAACGTCCTGACCATGATATTTGGAGCTCAGCTCCTCATGCAGACCATCATCGCTGAAGACGAGACGTTGTCAGAACTATTCGGAGGTGTGTCTGCTCTTTGCGTCGCTTACATGTGGGATAGGTAGACCCTTCAGCCCCCTCGTATGCTTTCTGCAGACAGAGCTGTTAATGGAGACTGAAGTGGCATTTCCACCCTGCCTGCGCTCCTTGCAAGCATCCCCCGAACGAAATAGCTCTGCCCAGAAAAGACATACCATGCATCAAAAGCCCTGGCCTCCAACTGACCCAAGGATCAAATATATGAGATGTAGAAAGTTTGTGAGAAGATATGACGCTCGGGTGCTCATTGTTGTGGTTCTGCTCTCCGAGCTGGGAATTTGTGTTGTAGACGTTTAGTCCCCTCTCTAGGTGACATCCTCAGTGCTTGGGACCCTCCTTTGAAGCGCTTCTGTGATGTTTCCTCCGGCATTTATTGTGATGAATCTCAGGCATCTGTTGATGAAATTGCGTGGTTGTCCGTTTTTTTGGCGAATACATTGTTTCGGTGTTCTTCTTCCTATTTTTGCAGTTATGGTGTGCTGCAATGTGTTGTGGCCCTTTTGAACAGTGTCTTTATGCAACTTCTTTGGTGTGTGTTGGTGTGGTTACTTTCGTAGTTCAGGACTTGGTCTGTGTATGTGACCTTTCTGAACAGAGAACACTTAACGGAGAGTCCACCACAAAGATATACAGTAAAGCCACACACACAGACCATGTTCTGAAATATGAAAGCAACCACCCCAACACACACCAAAGAAGTTTCATCAAGACATTATTGAAAAGGACCACAACACACTGCAGTGGACCAGAACTGCAAAAAGAGGAAGAAGAACACCTATACAATGTATTCACCAAAAACGGATACCCGCGCAATTTCATCAACAGATGCCTGAGGGAAAGACAACGGAACGAGGACATGCCGCAACCCAAAGGACTAGCCACACTAACAAACATCAAGAGCATTTCCGAACTAACAGCCAGACTATTGCGACCACTCGGACCCATAACAGCATACAAACCAACAGCCACTCTTAGACAACAACTCACCAGGACGAAGGACCCGACACCCAGCAAGAGCAAAACCAATGTAGTGTACAAAATCCCATGCAAGGACTGCAAAAATAGTATAAAGAACAAGCAGGAAGCCAGCTAATGATCCGCATCTTTGAACACCAATTAGCCACGAAACGACACGACCAGCTATCAGTAGTAGTCAAACACCCAGATGACAAGCAACATGAGTTCGACTGAGACAACACTACTATTATAGGACAAGACAAACAGAGAACAGCTAGGGAGTTCCTATAGGCATGGTATTCATCCACAGATTCAATGAATAAGCACATTGACCTGTACCCAATATACCGGTCACTGCAACGGACAGCTGGAACTGACAAGCGGAAGCGGCAGATACAAATCACTATAAATGCCAGGGGAAACATCACAGAAGCGCTTCACAGGAGGCTCCCAAGCACTGAGGATGTCACCTAGAGAGGGGACGAAGCGTCTGCAGCACCAATTCCCACCACGGAGAACAGAACCACAACATGTGAGATGTAGGCTGGGGTTGAATGTTTGAGCATATCTATTCCTCTCTGAGTAAATCTGTGAGTTACAACAACGCTCCTCTCCTAAGTGGCCTCTCTGGAGACTGACTGTCACACCTCCATGTGTCCCGAGCTTTCCCTTCTGATGACTAACCTATAGTTTTCCAATGGCATGGCTGTCATGGTCAATGCCAGAAAAGGAGCCGGATGTGGGGACACTTTGGAATCCCCAGCTGCAGGGTGCAGCCAAGAGATTATCGGAAATTTCGAAAATTCCCCGGATACCCTCGCTAGGTCTACCTTGCAGGTGGTTACTGTTTCTCATGAAGTGACAAGGAGATATTCCTCATGAAATAGATAACACAACATGTACTGTACTCCCAGTTTGGATCTAACTGAATCATGTGGTGATGGGAGTCGGTACAATCAGTAGGTGGAAAATCACACCAGGTCAGGCAGAATCTAAGGAGCAGGAAAGTCAGTGTTTCAGGCCCAAAGATTTCTTGATCAACGCTGATTTTCATGCTCCACAGATGCTTTCTGACGTGTTGTATTTTTCCAGTTCCACATTTTTCAGGCTGGAACTTCCATTATCCACATGCCTGACTGTTTCAGAGACATGGAGATAGGAACTGTGCACATTGCAGCCAGCGTCATCTGACTAAGGGATATGCAAATGGAGCTCTGCACAGTGATGCCGGTACATTCTGAAGGAAATGACGAGGACTGTGCACAGTGATCCCAAATTGAATCTAACCGAGGGCTAGTGAGATGCCGAGTGAGCACAGAGAACCCAGTGTGGTTGTACCTGAGGGACAGGAAGATGGGGACTGTGCACAGGGCTCGCAATGTGGTCTGAAGGAGAGGGTAATTGCGACTGCACACAGGGCCCCTATTTTGGTCTGAGGAATAGTGCGATAAGGAATGTGAACATGCCCCCTCCCCCAATACGGGCCTAAATATTGGCCAGTGGAAGGCATAAGTGCCCAATTATCCCGGTGTAGTCCAATTGAAGCAGTTTGTTCATAGAACTGTGCACAATGGCTTGAAGCGTATCTGAGCCAAAGAACATGGGAATGATGAAATGCATAATGCAGGATGGTTGATGATGGAAACTAGATAAAACCACTTAGGGGAATGGGAGAGAACGCCGTTCTCCCATAAGCCTCCACGAGGTACCACAGTCCAATAACCTCTCACACTCTGCATTCATATGCTCCAGCGTGGATGGCAGGTCTCGGAGTGATGGCTGTGATCCAGGAAAAATCCGGAGAAGCAACCTTTGTGTCTGGACATATGGCTGCTGCATCCATCTGCACAATGACTGAGATGGTGGTTGGGGGGCAACAAGGTGGTGGGCATGGTGACGAGACAAGCCGTGTCAGAGGGCACGTTGATCAGGTCCACTCATTCCTGTCAATTCAGGGAGTCAAATAATGGAGAGTTTTCAGAAATAAAGTCACTGCATTGACATTGACCTGAGGTCCGTCTCTTCTTGACACACAGCATGACATTGGCTGGGACATTGCGACACGACTGCAAAAATTTTAGCATTGTCGTCGGGTCAGTTCTGGTGAAGGGTGCACTCTTTTAGGGTCAGTGCTGTGGGAGTGCCGCACTGTCATCCGGTAAGGTTTGAGGGGGAGCTGCACGATCAGACGTCACTGTGAACAGGTCAGTGCTGATGGACTGGGCACTGTCGGAGTGTCAATTCTGAGGAAATGGGCACTTTCACGGGTCAGTCCTTTGGTGTAGACACTGTCAGAGAGTCAGTGCTAAGGGAGTTCCCCACTGTCGGATGGTCAGTGATGATATTGTGCCACACTGTTGAATGCTCAGATTTGAGGGATTTGCCGCATGGTCAGAGGGTTAGCGGTGAGGAAAATCTGCACTTTTCGTGTTTAAGTGCTGAGGCAGGATGCACTTTTGTAACGTCAGTGCTGAGAGAGTGCGAAAATGTCGCAGGCTCAATGCTGAGGAAACACCACACAGTCAGAAGGTCAGCACTGAGGGAATGGGCACTCTTTTACAGTCAGTATTGAGTGACTGGTAATTGGGGTCAGTCCTGATGGAGTGAGTATTATCGGAGGGTCAATGTGGAGGGAGTGGGAATTTTCACGGTTTCAGTGCTGAGGGAATGGGAACTGTCAGAATGTCACTGTTGAGTCAGTGGGAACTGTCGGACAGTCAGTGCCGAGGGATTGCAAAACTGTCGAAGGATTAGTGCTAAGGGAGTCCCACACTGTTGAAGGGTCAGTAATTAGGAAGTTCTCCACTTGTAGCGGGTGAATGCTAAGGGACGGTGCTCTGTTGTAGGGTCACTGCTCAGAGAATGAACAAAATCTTAGGATCAGTGCTGAGCGAGCTCCGCACTGTTGGAGTCAGTAATGAAGGAATAGGCGGTGATGGCGGTCCGTGCTGAGCAAGTCCTGCACTGCCAGATGGTCACTTCTGAGGGAGCTGCGCACTGTGAGAGGGTAACTGCTGTGACGGGGGCACTGTTCAATCGTGAGCCCCGAAGGTGTGCCGCGCGGTCGGAGTGTCAATGCTGACAGAATGAGCACTGTTGCATAATCACTAAAGAGGAATTGGTAACTTTAAAAAGTCAGTATTGACGGATTTGGCACTGTCGGACGGTTAGTGCTGAAGGAGTGTGCACTGTCAGAAGGTCAGTGCTGAGGGAGTGGGCACTGTCGGAGGGTCAGTGCTGAGGGAGTGGGCACTGTCAGAGGGTTAGTGCTGAGGGAGTGGGCACTGTCGGAGGGTCAGTGCTGAGGGAGTGGGCACTGTCAGAGGGTCAGTGCTGAGGGAGTGGGCACTGTCGGAGGGTCAGTGCTGAGGGAGTGGGCACTGTCGGAAGGTCAGTGCTGAGGGAGTGGGCACTGTCGGAGGGTCAGTGCTGAGGGTGTGGGCACTGTCGAGGGTCCGTGCTGAGGGTGTGCTACAATGTTGGAAGGTCAGTGCTCTGTGAGTGGCCACTGTTGCAAGTTCAGTTCTGAAGACGTCGGCTTTGTGGGCGGGTCAGGACTGAAGGTGCACTACACAGTCAGCGGGTCAGTCGTCAGAGAGAGTTAAACTGCTGAGTGGGAGTGGACCCTATCGGAGGGTCAGAATAAGATGGCGAGGCAAATAGAAACGCAATGTAATTGATCTGAAACCCGGGAACATCAGGCACTAACTGGAGCTGGAGCTGAATCTGGAGCTGGAGTTGGAGCAGAATCTTTTGCTGGTGCTGGCGATGGAGTTGGTGCTGTTGCTGGTGCTGAAGCTGGTGCAGGAGCTGTAGCTGGACCTGAATCTGGACTTGCATCTGGGACTGGAGGTGATGCTGACGATGGAGCTAGATCTAGTGCTGTAGCGTGTTCTGGAGCTGCTACATGTGATGGTGCCGGCTCTGGAAATTGAGGGGAACTTTTTTGCAGAGCTGGAGCTGGAGTGGAAACTCAATCTTGAGCTGGAGCTGGAGCTGGGACTTGAGCTGGTGCGAGAGCAGGACCTTTTGCTGATGTGGTGCTGGAGATGGTGATAGCGCTGCAGCTGACTCTGCAGCTGGAGATAGATCTGGTGCTGGAAAAGGAGACGAAGTTGTGGCTGCAGCTGGTACTGGAGCTTGTGCAATTGCTGCAATTGGTGCTGGAGCTGGGACTAGAGCAGGCTCTGGTGTTGGAGTTGCAGCGAGGTGTGGGCGGCACGGTGGCACAGTGGGCGGCACGGTGGCACAGTGGTTAGCACTGCTGCCTCACAGCGCCAGAGACCCGGGTTCAATTCCCGTCTCAGGTGACTAACTGTGTGGAGTTTGCACGTCCTTCCCGTGTCTGCGTGGGTTTCCCCCGGGTGCTCCGGTTTCCTCCCACAATCCAAAGATGTGCAGGTCAGGTGAATTGGCCATGCTAAATTGCCCATAGTGTTAGGTTAGGGGTATGGGTGGGTTGCGCTTCGGCGGGGCGGTGTGGACTTGTTGGGCCGAAGGGCCTGTTTCCACACTGTAAGTAATCTAATCTAATCTAATCCTTCAACTTGTGCTCGAACCGGTTCATTGAGCTCGTGCCTTTGCTGCAGCTGGAGCCGAAGCTGGTGCTGAAGCTGGAGGTGGTGCAGCTGGGAAGAGTGCAAAGAGGATTTACGGATATATATTCTGTATTAGTGGGCCTGAGTTATCGGGGCTGGTTGGCCAGAATAGGACTGCACTCCACAGAATGGAGGAAAATGACTAGTGGTCTAGTTGAGGCGTATATAATCAGGAGCAGCACCGATAGAATGAATTGTATTATCAGTGAATCGCAATCTAGGTTTTAAGGAGAAAGTCGAAAGATTTAAAAAGGTCCTGAGGGGCAGATTCTTCACCCAGAAAACAGTGCGTGCGTGGAATGGGCAGCCAGAGAAAAGGTTGAGGCAGATACAGTATTTAACAAAGTAAACATTTGGATCGGCACATGGATTGGAATGGTTTCGGGTTATATGGACCAAATGTGGACCATTCAGACTAAATGAGTGTCCACCATGGTCAGTTTGGTCTGAAGGACCAGTTTACATGTCGTGTTACTCCATGAGTCTATGAATTGGGTTAAATATACATAGGAACTGAGAGCTTTGCTCCTTATGTGGTCCGTTTGGCGAGTTGGAGGCAGCCACGAGGGACTTTGCTATGTGTTGTCAGAATCAGGAAGAATGGACAGAAACTGGCCATTCTTTTCTCCCGGTGTAGTCTGTTAATCGAGGATACGGCAGGGTATGTGCACTGTGCTCCCAGCAAGTCTGTTGGGGAGGTGTCGGCTGGAACTCTACACTGTACTCCCTGTGTCGTCTGTTAGGTGTGGTGACGGCAGCGCAAGTGAACTGTGCTCCTAGTGTCGTCCAAACAGTATAAGTGAAGTCAGAGACTGTGCACTATACTGTTGGTGTGGTCAGAACAGTGGAAAATGTGTTAGCTGCTGTGCACTTTGTTCTTAGTGTTATCTCGCTGAGTTGATAGAGGCAGCAACTGAGGACGGTGCTCCCAGTACGGTCTGACTAGTGCATACAATGGGAAGAAATGTGCACTTGTTTGAAGTTTTGTCCAAAGAAAGGAGATGGAGGCATTGCGTTCTGAACAGGGGAGTTGGAGGCAGCGACCGTGCTCTATCCTTCAGGCGTGGCCTAATCAATGAACACTGACACCAGAAATGTCATTAGCAGCAACAATTTGGAAGTGTGTAGAACGATTAAGATGCCATCAACTCCGAGGGGCTCTCACCCAAGTACAAAAGGGAGAACTCTATCTAGTTTGATAAACGTCCCAAACTGATTTTGACCCATAAGCAGCGGAGCTCTTGAAGAACCAAGATAAGTCGCTGGATTCAAGTTGGGGTGATCTCTGATCCAGATGAACAGCAGTTCTGGTGTGTGTGAGTAGATCACTTCATCCCGTATCTACAAAATGGATCATAAGATTGGTGACTGATGACTTCACTTACAATCTCCTACTCCAACCCCCACCCCCACCCCCACCCCCACCCCCACCCCCGCCATGGAGAGCCGCAGCAAAACCAAATATCAAGATCTGTGTTCCCAACATGTTCAGCTGAACTCCTCCGAGGGACATTGAGATAATTAGATTCTGAAAGTTATTTATAAAAACGCACATTATCTTAATGTAATGCTTACCAGCATTATATAAGCATTCCATCCAACTTGGTGATGTTGAAGTATCTGTTGGTGAGCTGAATGATACTGCTTACAAAGTGTTCACAAGCTGCAGGCGAGTTTTATGAACTATTAATTGCACAGCAGCTTCGTCACAGTTGACAATTCTCCCTAACTAATATCAGCTACAAATGTAGAGAGCTTTCCCTCAACATCTGTCTCTAAATCGTTTATCTTAACCAAAAAAGCGAGGGCTCCAAACCAATCTCTGGGGCACCCCTTCAGATTGCCTCCAATCGGGCAAACGCCCATCAAAACATAAACTCTGTTTCTTCGCATTTTACCAACTGCTAATCCATGATGGTAAGGATCCGTCCATCCCAAATATTTCTGATATGCTCCGCAAACTGCCACCTGGCACCGTGTCAAGTAATTTCTAAAAGTACTAACATGCAACTTTTACAACATTCCCTCATCCTGCTGTCTGTTTCATTCGTCAAAGTGGTAAATCAGCATTGTCAGATATGACTTGACCTTAGCAAATCTTTATTTATTGTCTTGTATTGAATTTGTTTGCACTTAGTGAATATTTATGTTATCCAACTTAGGCCACATTCTATTTTCCCAACAATCTCAAGCTGACAGCTCTGAAGTTTAATGGTTTACCTTTTTCAAAAACAATAATATCACATTTACACACATCTTGCGTTTGCAAAGCTCATTGCGGAAACTATTAATGTGACTGGATTCTGTGGAGGTCTTGCAGAAGTATCCCGGGGCTGACATGAGCAGGCTCTGTCAGCAAATACAATCTCCCTTTGAGAGAATTAACACACCAACCAGTAGAGAATCCTTGTCCTGATTCCCATGGTCTTCATTGTAATTATGGCTCCATGCAGCCAAACACTCTGACAAAGGCCGTCGCTCCCACCTTCTGCTTTTGGACCAAATTCTTGTTCTGTGTTGAGAGAAGAGCTCACAGAATCACTGATAGTTACGCAGTAGAATCACAGCAGAAGGCCAGTTTGTCCATGCTTTCAGCCCTGGCTCTTTGAAGTGCATCATGAATTAATGATATTCTCCTTGCATTTCAATAGTATCAGGCAAATCAATTATGTTCTAATCTTCATCTAATCCCTCCCTTGAACACCTGAATGAAACCTGCCTTCACCGTACTCAGGCAGCACATTACCAAACAAAACTCCGTGCTTTAAGAAAGAGAATCTTTCTTCATTTCATTTTTGTAGCTTTTCAAATCAGTTGAAGTCTATGCCTGATACCACAAAACCGGTTCTCTGTTTATTTGCATTCGGGAAAAACATTTATCCTGTTTTCCTCTGTCCAAAGCCCTCTTCAACTTGGAGATCCTCCTCCCCTATCAAATCCCCTTCTTATTCTTCTCCTGTCAAATGAGAAAAATCCCATACTCTTCAATCATCAGAACGGTGGTTTCTCACCGGAAACCGGACTCGCAAATCTCTTCCACACGATCTCAGACTCCAATATTTTCATATCCAGCCCAGGGCGTGGCGTCAAGAACTGTGAGCAATATTTCAGCTGAGATGCAGTGAAATAATAATGAAGACGTCTAGCTGCAACTGAGGAGTGTTACAATCCTCTATTTAACCAGAGACACTCACAATCTATGATGAGATATCTGGACTTCCCCAGTGATGATGGACATAGTCGTTGAATGTGTCATGTTTCTGATTGTATCCAATCTTCTCCGTCGAGATCAAACCACACGATTTCACAATATTGACGAATTAATCTAGCGATCATCAGATGTTTAATCATTCAGATCTGCGTACTGTATCCACGGGGAGATAGTGAGTTGGCCGTGTTATATACTGTTACAGCTCATTCTTTTCAACTTAGCTTAATGTTTTCAGACTTGATGACAATCGGTATGTCGTTCCACAGGAAATGTTTGTCAAGTCATCGATTGTTCTGCAATAGTTTACCATCTGGGCAGATAAATAAGCAGGGTGAGAGGCACACACAAAGAAATAACATGAGACAAGACCGAGAAGGAGGGGGAGAACAGAGAACAGAATGATAATGATGCAAAGGAGCAGAATGAGATACAGAAAAAAACAACACAGGAGCGTATATGAGTTAGTGGTAGACTGGGAAGGCGGAAGTGCAGCAATCGAGAGAAAAGAAACAGAAGGAGGAATTAGACGAAGTCAGAACTGCGGATAGAGTTGAGAATAGAGACAGAAGTGGCCAGGGAAAGAAAGGTAGAAAAGGAGGAAGTGAGACAGAGAGAGAGAGAGATTTGGGAGAATAGTGACAGATGTTCAGAGAAGAAACAATTAGACAACAAGATGGAATCTCAGAATCAAATATAGAACAGAAGTGGCCACTTGGTCCATCGAGTCTGTCATACCAAAAATATGTTACGTTTGAAGGAGAGTGATTCGGAATGAAGGCACAGACGTATTGTTGGACGAATAGAGTCAAACATCACTTTTTGTTTAACTTTTCAAGTCACAGGATGTGCCATAGTTCTGGGCAGTTAGCGAATTCCTGATGAAGTGCTGTCAATTTAAAAAGCCCTTTCATTGTTCACTTCTCTCTGTTTCTATTTCTCTCTCTCTATCTCTCTCTCTTGATCGAATCTCTTGTATTCTCTGTTCCCATATCTGCCAAAGTTATCACGCGCCCCAATTTGTGTCCACTTGATTTTGCTCCTGTGTGTATCCTATATTTCCTACCATCCTTGAACAATCCACTTTGTCCCAACTGCCCCTATCTGACCTATGCCTCTTTATCTAGACCAGAGCCACAATCTCTCCAGGCATACAGTATCCACTACTTCCATCAGCCTTGCTCTTCACAAGACATTCATTGAATCATGGAGTCATCAAGCAAGGAAACAGACATTTCGGTTGAAATAATCCATGTTGAATGTAATCCCAAACTAAACTTGTCATGACTGCTTGCTCCTGACCAGTGCCCCTTCATACATTTTATCTTTCTTAATTGATCTATTTGGTTTGTAAACGTTTAATCTCTGCATAGATTCCCCACATCCACTTGCGAAAAAATCTCAGTGTAAAATAAATTTTCCCTATTCTCTTTTTATTAAAATCTCTCAACTATCACCCTAAAATTTTGCACCCAGTTTAGAAATCTCTCATTCCAGGGAAAGGAAAATTATCATTTATCCTACGTATTACCCGAATGTCTTTATAACCCTGATTAGATAATTACTGCATCTTCCACGCACCAGTTAAAAGTGTCCCAGTGTAACCAGCCTTCGGTTATTACTCAAGCCTTCAGTACCATGCAACATACCAGATAAATCTCTTCTGAACCATCCCTAACTTAATAATATCCTTTCTAAAGCAGGAATATTCTTTGCCTGACCTCTGGCTATCTCGGTTTCTGGCATTTTCCTACTCTGCAGACGTCGGTTTAGCTGTGGTTAGACACACCTATCAGTTGTTCAAAAGTCCGACTAAATAATTCCAAAATTAGCCCTCCACAGTTCAACAAACGTAACTTTTGAAAGTTGTGTAACTATTTTAAAGCAAAGAGAATTATGATCACTGAACGCAAAATGCTCACCCACAGACACATCAACCACTTGCCGTTTTTTATTTCTGAAGAGAATATCGAATTTTGCCACTTCTTTAATAGTGTTACAGATTGTGATTTATTATTTTCATCAACACTCTTAACGAATATCTATCTTTCCAATTACTTAACACCGTGGAAGACCACTCTATGAATGGAAACTTTAAAATCTGTGATGTCTCGACATGTTTATTTCTATATTCCCATTGAAAATTGGATTTGTGTGGCCTACATTACAATACCATAAAAGGGATCACCCCCTTCTTATTTCTGAGTTCAACCCTTACAGCTCAATGGACAATCCGTCAGGAATATAAATTCCAAGTGCTACAGTACTGTTTTCGCTCATCAGAAATGCTAGCATTCCCTTCTTGCATCACAATTTTGTGGTTCCTTTATTGTCTATTCCCTACTACATTTAGCTGAACATTGAGACTTAGACAAACTATAACCTTCCTCCGTCAATACATTTTCGGAGTTGACATGTCACCTATTATTGAAGTTTCCTTGAGAATTAAACTTTAACAAAAAGTTCTGGAGTTTACTTATGAAAAAAAAACTGAAACCAACATGTTCATTCTAAAAGATGAAAGGCTTAACAAACAATTCAGGTCTTTTTTCAATATATCATCTCGGCTGTATCACACTAAACGCTTGGTATACATTATGTGTCTTAGAATCTTATCCTGTACATAAACATGATAAAGAAGCAGCCCTCCGAAAGCTAACGATTCCAATAAACCTTTTGGACTATAATCTGGTGTTGTGCAATTTTTACCTTTGTATACCCAACATAACACCGGCACCTCCAAATCATTACAACAAATAGGGAATGCGTAGGCAGGAAGGCATTGGGTGATGACCAGCTGCAATAGTTATCAAGCTGATAAGAGTCTCGTTTGGCCATTCCTGTTGCAAATGGGTCTACAGTTTCGCATGTTGGGATGCAGTGTGGACTTTAAAGTGAAAGCAACGATTGTGGCCAAATCAATGCTACAGCAATTGACATTGTTGAACTGCAGCAAGTGTATAATTCCAGGTGAGAGATTACGATTGTGCACTTTATATGGCCGCAAACGACAGTCCCGTTTTATGAGAGGCCTCCCATGTTTCCAAAGGTAAGAATACTTCTGAACAGATGCAGGATATTTTGAAACAAGAGTTTGAACAACATGGTCCGTATTAGTATTACTGAAAGGGCGATTAGGTCAAGTAAATGCAATTTGGGGAGTTTGTTAGAAATTATAAAGTGTAACCTCATAGATTGCAGTTTCGGGATGACTCCCATTACAAGGTGCATATGAAACATGAAAAGGACGATGATACCTTTGCAAACATGGTTAAAGAAATTATGTAGGAGGGATGGCTTCAGATCATTGAATCATTGGGATCAATTCCAGGGCGTATGGGGTGTATACATGTAAAGCTAATTGCCCATACTGAAGGTGACGATTACCTTTCAGGGTGGTTTGTTAGCACCAGTCTGGAGAGTCTAAACTAGTGAAGCAAGGGGGTGTGAAATCTAATCGTTCCGCATGTGAATTGATTGAGGAGCATTTCAATATTAAGTCAGTTTAATCCAATTTGAAGTACTGGCATGGCAAGCTTAATGAACCCTCCAGCATTTGCATTGAAAGTGGATTTATTTTAATGCAAGGAGTATAAAAGGCAAGTCAGATGATATTAGAGCCGAGATCAGTGCATATGAATACATGGGGGTACCAATTATATGAACTTAGTTGAGAGAAGGGCAGGACTTGCAGGTCAACCTTCCAGGATTTCAATGTTTTTGGCGAAACACGACAGCTTGTAAAAGGAGCAGGGAGGTGAATGTCATAGCTGTACGTAGACAGGATATCTTGGAAGGTTCGTTTATAGAGGCAATATACCTCCGAATAGCCAGCAGAAGATACAGGAACAGATATGAATGCTGAACTTGGAAAGAAAGCAAAACAGCAATTTTCTTCCAGTGTGCGATCTTAACTTCACTGTAATAACTGAAAATCGCTTGGAACAGGAGGCTGAGATGAGGTATCATTTGTTACGTACATCTCGGAGGAATTATGGAAATAGAATTTCCTTAGTTGAGTGTCCAGCTATGGAATGGACATTATAAAACATTGTATTTTAAAATAATGCTTACCAGCTAATCAAAATTTCATCGATGATAAAGATTGTGAACAGTGACCAAAACTATGAAAGATTAAAGACAGTAGCAAATACAGATGAGATTTGTCGGGGTGATAATGGGAAATTAGGTAAAGATTAAATTCAACAGTACTAGACAGAAACTGAAAAAATGCATTGAAAACGTGTGTATGAGAGAAAATGCACAAATGAAATGTGGGCGTTTTTGTATTGAAAGGCAAATCGATCAACGTTCAAGGTCAGCATAAGAATGAAAGACAAGGATGTCAAAATTCAGACCTTGTCCTATGGATTAGGACAGACCCCCTACAAATATTTCAAGAATCTCCCGTATACTCAAACTACAATTTCAGTTCGCATCCCTCTGCTGAATTAGTTTAAAATCACGCGCAGTTTACTACCAAATTCCACCACTCTGCGATGAATTTGGCACCCGACTGGTTCAGGTAAAGACTGTTCTGTTTGCAGAGGCCTAACCTACCTCAGATAGAGACACAATTAGCCAGGAACCGAAGATAACCGAACCCCGCCCCCCACCAACTGTCCTGTAGACAAGTTTTCAATTCCTCTCTCTCCCTCTTCTCTGCCCAGCGAACATGTGGCACGCGCAACAAACGAGAAATACCAGCTCTGTTTTTCTACTCTAAACTGCTTCTCTCGCTACTTAATTTCTGCCTTAAATCCCCATCTAAATTTCTACCTATGTCATTGGTGCCTCCGTGGTCGACTTGGAGCTACTTCCCTCCCAATCAACGATGATTGAAACACAATCAGAGACAAGACGAACCCTGGTATCTGGGAGGCAACACAACAACAGTGAGTCAGTCTCGTTTCCACAGAGCCTCCTTTCTGTTCACCTACCTATGGAGTCTCCAAGCAACCACCCAAATGTAAAGCCAAACTGACACAGCAGCCCCGTGTCGGCTCCTGCTCCGTGAGTACTCCGCCTATACACGAGGTAAGCTTTTTTTATATTATAATATTAATTTCTCGCTCGCCCTCTGGTCCTCGCTGTCACTCCCTCAAATCTTCTTGCCGCCTAAAAAAATGAATAACTCTGATCTCCAGTGGTAAGTTTTTATGTATTTTAAATTGTTCTTCCCATTGGGCCTCTGGTCCTCGCGTGTTGCTCCACCCACTCCAAAATGCTTCCAACAAAATGAAGAGGATTTGAGATTCCTGAGTATTCCTGCTCATATTTTTGAAGAATGGCATTGGCTATTTTCCATTCCCCTGTGTTTAGACAAAGTACAAAAATCTCCGTCAATATCTCAGCAATGTTCTCCGTTCTCTCCCTCAGATTATGGGTTAGATGCAATCAGGCCTTAAAGTTTTTCAAGGCACTCAAACGACTCCTTTGCTAATGTCGACATGCGCAACTATATCAACATTGGAAGCAGGTTTGCTCGCTGAGATGGAAGGTTCGTTTTCAGATTGTCCATCACCATACTAGGTAACCACTTCAGTGAACCTCTGAATGAAGCACTGTTGGTGTAGCCTGCTTTCTATTTATATGTTTAAGTTTCCTTGGGCTGGTAATGTCATTTCCTGTCGTGACATCATTTCCTACAATGATGTAATTTTCTGATCCTTTCCTTCGGGGTGGCAAATGGGATCCATGTCAATGTGTTTGTTGATAGAATTCCGATTGGAATGCCATGCTTTAGGAATTTTCGTGCCATTCAGCCAGTCCTTTATGGGTGGCACGGTTGGTTAGTGGTTAGCACTGCTGCCTCACAGCAGCAGCGTCCCAGCCTCGAGAGACTATCTGTTGGAGCTTGCATACTCTCCCCGTGTCTGCGTGGGTTTCATCCGGATTCTCTCGTTTCTTCCCTCATGTCAAAGATGTGCAGGTCAGTTGAATTGGCCATGTGAAATTGACTATAGTGTTAGCTACATTAGTCAGAGGGAAATGGGTCTAGGTAGGTTACTCTTCGGAGCGTCTGTGTGGACTTGTTGGGCCGAAGGGCCTGTTTCCACACTGTAGATAATCTAAGCTTGTCGCATAGAGCGAACAGCTAATGGGGAGCTTCAAACCAGCGTCTACAGGAACACAACACATACAGAATAAATATTGAACTACACAAGCAATCATTCCAACATCTATAAATGAAGCTGCATTCGAACATTATTTCGACGAGCCATCTCATACTACAGCACAGAGGAAATACGTAAAGCAGAGGAAAATCACCTATGGAGTGTATTAAAAAGAATGGGTTCCCAATGAATGCAGTCTGCCGATTTCTCAGCAAGAAACCTAAACAAGCAGACAAAACACATCCAGAAACCATAGCCACTCTCCCATACATCAAACACATCTCCGAAATGTCTGACAGACTGGTCCGACCCATTGGCATCATGGTAGCCAACGAACCTACTAACACACTAAAACATAAGATAATGAACTTGAAAGACCCTATATACACAACAAAACAAATTAATACCACTTACAAAATATCTTGCAATCATTTTAACACACATTCCTTTAAAAACAGGCAGAAAACTCGCCACCAACATACATGAACATCAACTAGCCACAAAACGACATGAGCCACTGTCACTATTATCCTCACATACGGACGATGAAGGACCCCACTTCAACTAGCACAACACATTCATGCGAGGACAAGCCAAACAGAGGCAATCACGACAATTCCTAGATGCATGGCATTCCAACCGGAACTCTACCAATAAAAAAATTCACTTAGATACCATTTTCCAGACCCTGAGAAAAAGAGCAGAAAATCACATCACCAACCCAAGCAAATCTAAAAAACATAAATAGAAAGAGGGCCCATATCACCAGTGTTTCATCTGAAGTCTCACAGATTTTGTTACCTTGAATGGTAACCAAACTTCTGAAAGTAAACCTCCCAGCTCAACGAGCAAACTAACATTCAGACATGCGCAGTTTTCAAAACGAATGGCTGGAACAACAGCCTCCATCTAAACAGTCCAGTATTTTTGTCCCGAACGTTCTCCTTAAATTTCAATGGATTATGATCAGTGTCTATGATTGTCTCAGATACGTTTCTGGTCATATAAACACCGAAATGTTGTAATACCAACATCAAGTTCAAAGTTTCTTTCTCAGTAGTCGAGTATGTCTGCTGATGAACGTTCAACTTCCAAAAGAAATACTTGATGGGTCTTTCCATCTTCTCGCCGTCTTCCTGCAGGAGCACAGCACGGACACCAACGTAAATTGCACCGATAGCCACCTTGAAAGGCTTCAAGTAATCAGGTGTGTCTCTCAGTAGAGGAGTGGTTAACACTGTTTTCAGGCTGTCAAACGCTTCCTGGCTGTCCGCTGTCAACTGAACATCTTGCCTTTTATTTTGTATTCACTGAGTGGAACAGCCACACCGCTAAAACTCGACACTTTTTTTTGATAAAATGAACTTAATTTCAGGAAGCGTATTACTGCCCTTTTGGTCGATGGTATGGAAAATTCCTCAATTACTTTCGTTCTCCCAACCCGTGGGCCAGGGACCAGAAAAGTGACTTGGGCTTTGGCAAATTCATTTTTCGCCAGATCTACCACCAAACCAGCCTTCCAAAGTCGATTGCACAAGTCGGTTAAATGCTGTAAATGGTGTTTCCATGAGAGACTAAAAATCACTAAGGATGTCATCGATATACACAACACAGATTTGTCATCCGGCAATTACCTTATTGGTTGGTCTCTGAAATGTGGCCAGATAGTGTTTCATACCAAATGGCTTAACGTAAATGATCAGTTCATTTGGCGTTACAAAAGCTGAAATGTTTTTTGCTCATTCTAACAAAATTATCTGCCAGTAGCCTCTGAACAAGTTCAACTTAAAATATAAGTTTCTTGTCCCACCTTTACCACACAATCTTCCAATCACACAATAGGATAATGTATTAGTCTTGTAACTGCATTGGCTTTGCGAACGTCCACACAATTGGGTACCATTGCTTTGGCACATTACGATGGGTGAGCTCCAGTTACTGTAAATGACTTCGATTATGTTCTCTTGGAACAATCTCCTTCTTAACCTGTGCCAAATAATGAGACTTATGCCGATAAGGATATTGCTTAATCGGAACAGCACCTTCTATATCAACATCATTCACAATGAGATGAGTGCTTCGGATTTTGTCTTTCCCGCATATTTCCCCATGTTACAGTAATAACTCTTCAGGTCATTTCGATTTTTCTCAGGAAGGAAACCCAAACGTTTATCATAATTTCTGACAACTTCCTCATTGTGCAATTTAATTTGAGAAATGTCAAATTCAGAATCCTCTGAAATTGGTTCTTCTCTTTCTGTTGTGATCATTAGCACTTTCACCCACCCTGTAAAAATACCATTTGCGTATGTTGATGTCACACATATAGGAAATATTTTCCTGTCTGGAATCTCTATCAAGTAGGACACCTCAATCAATTTCCCTTCAATCTGATAAGGTCCACGAAACATTGCTTTTAAACGATCACCTGTGACTGTAAGCAACACTGTTAATTTATCCTGATAGAAACATTGCGATTTTTTGATGTTTTCTCTACTTCTTGTTCATAACCTGCTGCAATATTTTTAAATGCGATCGAGCCAACTCCCCAGCTTCGGTTCCTCATTCTCTAAAATTTGACACACAGTACAAATGCGTGGTCTCTGAATTCTGACATACTTACTTCTCCTTAATCAATTTCAATGGTGCACTAACTTGATGCCCAAAGACGAATTCAAATGAACTGAATTTGGTCCATTGATTTTTTGCAACTCTGTCAGTAAACGCGCGAACGGAATTCCCTTATTCTAAACATGGCCTTCAGCTTTCAATACAACCGTCCTAGCGCTCCCTATGAAACTGGATCCACACAGTAGATTTGAATTCTTTCATTCCTAATCTGTCCATAACTTTCTTGAATAGTTTGGATATGACGTTTGACACTTTGGGAGTCCGTATCTAGTTAAAAAAAGAATAGCTCTCGACAAACCTTTTGCCAGTGATTTTGCACAATGGGATGGCCTTTGAAAATCTAGTCGGTAAATCCATTATTGCTTGCAAATACTGATTCTCACGTGTTGCTTGACGCACGGACCGACACAATCAGTCAGGACTCTTGTAAAAGTTTCCTCAAATGCTGGAATAACTATTTAAGTTACAGGTTTTATTTCTGCCTGTTGTTTTCCGAACACCTGACATGTATGACACATCAGGCAACATTCAGCTATATCCTCGTGCAATCCAGGCCAGTAGAAATGGGCGGCACGGTGGCTCAGTGGTTAGCACTGCTGTCTCACAGCACCATCGTCTGGCGTTCGTATCCTCCCCTGTCTGTGTGGAGTTCGCGCATTCTCCTTGTGTGTGCGTGGGTTGTCTCCAGGTGCTTCGGTTTCTTCCCACTATCCAAAGATGTGAAGGTCAGGTGAATTGAGCATGCTAAATTTTCCAGAGTATGAGGTGCGTTAGTTCGTGTGGAATGAGTTTGGGTGGGTTTCTCTGCGGAGGGGCGGTGTGGACTTGTTGGGCGGAAGGGCCTGTTTCCGCGGTGTAGACAATTGAATCTAAAAAGGAATATTTGGTATTTTAGTCTTTTTCTCTCACTGCTAAATGATCCCAAGTGGTCGATCATACGGCACTCGCAATATCTCCATTCTATGTCACATTGGGAAGACATTTTGATGCAATTCTGCCCATTTCTCAACTGTTTGAATGTGTGATGGTCGCCACTTCGTTGATAAGACATCATTTAAACAAATAGTAACTGTCACGGATGCATTCAGATTCCTCTCAATATATGTATTTTTGTAGAACTTCCAAACCTCCAACTGCACCACTCGTTACATGTGGGCCATGGCAATGGCGGATCTACTGACGAATATCACTGAGGTAATGCTTCTCCGAATCAATTGGTATTATTTCCCGATGCCTCTCCTGAAACTCACTGCTGTGTGTAAAGTTAACTACCTCCTGGCTCGATTAGCAATGGACTGTTCAGTCTGGTTCACTGTTGCCTTTACTTTTGATCGATTTATTGCAATTTGTGGTGAGAGGCTTAAATCTAAATATTGCACCAGGAAAAATGCAACAGGAGTTCTTGCAACATTCAGTATTTTTTTTAGTTTGAAATCATACCCATTTACTGCCGATTTAAGCCTAAGTGAATAATTCACACTGTTCCCCTGTATTGTTCTAACAAATGAAGCGAATTTACTGACCCGAGATGGATTGGATTCAGAATGGTTGATAAGGTTTTATCTCCATTGTTACCATTTGGTTTAATTCTGTTGCTCAATGCTCTGATAGTAAGGCATATATTAATGGATAGTCGAGTTCGTAAGGGACTGAAGGGTCATGGCAAGGAACAGAATGATCCAGAGATGGACAGCAGGTGGAATTCTGTGATTTTACTCCTCACTATATTGCGAAGTTTTATCCTGTTGTGGTGACAGTATATTCTGTTCATTTTTAATGTTAAGAAAACCCCTCGATGCCAATCCTGAATACATATTTCAGGAAGTTGCACATATGTTGCTGAATTTAAATTGCAGCACAAACACATTAATTTATATCGCGACGCAATCCAAGTTCAGAGAACAGTTAAAGAGCATGGTGAAATATCTGGTTACCTTAATTATGAAACTAACTTCAAAAGGAAGCAACTCAGAGCTGCTGAAAAGATGATACGCGAATGGAAACAGTGGATTGACAGATCATCGCTGGGAAAGAACATCGAGAAGCAAGATGTAATTAGGTGTCGTGACCAATCCACATGCACGAACAGAGGAACAAATAAAGAACAGTGGCATTAGGTCAGACAGAAACCTTCTTCAGGCCTGAAAGAAATGAACAGGCGTAACACAATTCCACAACAGCAGCAAGGCACATCCTATATGAACTATTTTGCCTAATGGCAAAAGAGCAGGAAAATTCTCACATCCCAGAGATAAGAGGACAAGGCTGAGAGATAACACCCGTCCTGCAAACCTTTTGTAATGTGCGTACGAGGAAACAAAATGATGGGCTAAGATTGTATGCTGCAGGGTACTATTCCTTACATGGCAATCAACAAAATCATTTTCTATCAGACAGGGTTAAATGATTCAACAAAAAAAGGATCAACTAGGTGTTAAACTTTATTCATTATATAATTGCCATTGATACTGGGACAGATTAGACAAAATTGTTGCTGTGGTAAGGATCTCATCGCCACACTCGAAAATGCGCATCTACCATCTTGAAGGCAGACGTCTGATGGAAAATGAAATACTCGCAAATTTGCTCGGATTGGTGGAGCTCGAACAATATGTGAGATTCTCAACCGATGCAGCAGGGATCTAACTGGTGAATCTTTTGTTAACAAGTTCGATTTTCGCATCAGAGCCGCATTCTACCCAGAGATAAGTTTATTCCAGTAATCTAGTTAACCATTCAGCTCCTGATAAAGCAGTTATCTATTTATCACTGGAAACTTCACCTGTATACGTCTCTCAGTATTGCCTTCACTTCTTTTGATTAATGAGAAGGTGGGGGGCGGTTGGGGGTAGCTAATCCATAGAGTGATCCATTACAATCTTACTTTAATAAGGTTAGATAATGATATCTGGGAATTGTTTGATCGTGAGAATTGTGCACAATGGGGGAGAAAGTGATTCACTGAGAATTTCTTTCAAACAGAAAATCGTGCTCAGCGAACATTTAAAGGCAGGATTCCAACTCCTGCGCCCGAACCCACCCCAAAGTACTACAAGCTGGTGAGTTGCAAATAGAGGAGGTTTCAGCAATTGCACGAGTTGTTGGAGAAATGGTCAAAACGGCCGTGGAGTACACACGTTTGTTGTGTATTGCGTCTTGTCCTCGGGTTTGCATGGTCCCTGCAGTGTTCAAGCACCAACCGGACTGGGAGAGATAGGCGAACCGAATTGGAATCTACAAAGAGAGTATCGATAATACAAATGCATTTGTCTCTGAATGAAAGTAGTAGCAATTTTCTTAGTGGAAACGTCATTGAAGTCCGAGATCCCATGCTGATGCTTTGTGGATGTATCTTCAAACAACACCATTGTCAGATGCAGGTGTTTTCCTGAGGATCCCATTTCCACGAATATAATATGGAATCTGCTTAGACACTCGATCATTTCAACATTATCTCATTGACTGTATTCATCTTTTATTGCACTCCAGAGCTGTGTACAAGTTTTAGTATCTGTGAAACCTGCAATCTCGACATCAGCTTTCATTGCTATTTGTCATTGGGTTATTTCAGATAACTGCTTTGAGAAATCTGACCGAACTCTTACTTCATCGTCATTAAAAGCTATGCATGAAATGTCCAATCATGGAACGAGTGAAGAAAGTTTTGTATTATTTCTCTGATCTTCTGCTGTTTCTCTAAGCAATTCTCATCAATAAATGGCAAAAAAAAGATCAGACAGAAAGTATGCTCAAATTACGCATTGTCCTGTTTCTAGAATACTGAGAGTAAATGTAAATTTGAACATTGATTGCCCTCACAATCTTGAATGGTGACATTTACAGATCAGAGAATGATGCACTCATAAGAATTGTGGTAATCTTCGACAGGGCCTTTAGGGAATGATAAGGATAGAGAGGAGTCCTTGATACATTTTGTTCAATAAAATGCTGGTTTTAAAATCGTTTGTTGGTGGTTTCCTACTTTATTGAATTGTTTTATACAAAAGACAGTAATTCAGACGATTGTTCGACGATTGTTGGCTGACGTTTGCGCAAAGCCCATTTTGTCTCTCTCCGATGATGTAAGAGAATATTGAATTCCTCCTGCATTATCCAGTGCCTGGTACTGTATGTGAACAAGAACCTTTCATTTTCTCCCAACTCTCATTATCAGATTCACGATTCTTGCGACTGTGGAACTTCGCTTCTAGACATACATTGAAAGTGGGATTCATTCTGTCTCTGAACCTTCTTGCCTGTCAGTGTGAATTGCAGTGTTTATTTCAGAATCTCTGTTTTTTGCACGCAAGTGAGATCCACTCTGCACTCAGACCCTGCTCAACATCGAGTTTCCACCCCATTTGCAGACCACATCCATTCTTAGTCCAAGCATAACCCCAACCTTTCTATAGCCCAGTCATTTCAACACAGCATCCTGCTTACAAGCCCATAGTCGGCATACGACCATACTCCAGTGACTCACAGCGCAAACCTGTGAATCAACATCTCGTCTCTCCTTTGTTTTGCTGGGGGTGGGTATGAAAGGTTTGTCAGAGAGGCCTCGATGAAATTCTGAAATCTTACTCCCATTAAAACATCGGCCTGATGCTTTCGGACCATAATTGACATAAACAAATTCTTTGTGCTAGATGCTAGGCCCGAAGCGTCAAATCCCCAACAAATCTGCCCACCGGTGGGTGGTGATGCACGCACTGTCATGGCCTCCCTGTCCGTCATGCTAAGGATAGGCCGGAACACCCCTTGGGGTTGCCCATTGCCCTCCTCCTTGCTGGAGCCCACCAGGGTCAAGACGCATCCGAGGATGGCACTCAGCCCCTGGAGGAC
Source organism: Chiloscyllium punctatum (assembly GCF_047496795.1). NCBI lineage: Eukaryota > Metazoa > Chordata > Chondrichthyes > Orectolobiformes > Hemiscylliidae > Chiloscyllium > Chiloscyllium punctatum. Next base: position 26,837,139 of record NC_092789.1, on the reverse strand, counting down.
GGTGATGGTGAGCTGCAGCTGCTGGTGGAGGTGGTGTTGGGTCTCATTCTTTTACTGCTGCTCACCGACGACATGGTGCAGGAGCACCGTGCTAACACAGTTGATTTATGGGCTCCCACCTACCATGATGTTGCCAGGAGAGGGCGAGTTCCTGGAAGTGGGCACTCAGGAGCCTTGGAGGGTAATCACGGAACTGGGGGTCGGGGGCTGGTGAGGCTGCACTCAGCCGTGGCGCAGTAGTGGCCCATGATAGCAATTGGGCCACATCAAGGCCTCAGTCAAATGCACAGACAATTGGGGAAGCAATTCTAAAACTGAACGGGAGCCGAGATTTCCTTGCACTGAGCGGTAAGGTCTGTCCTGCACTCTGATTGGCTCACTCAGTACTCGGACTGTTTGGCATCCACTCTTATATTCCCCTGCATTACGTCAACTACTGTGAATGAAACTGGTTAATTGGCTATCCCAGCTCTAGGCCCATGATGTATCCTGAGCTGATATTTCACTGCGTTGTGGAGGTATTGGCTAATTGACTAACACAGCACGAGGACTGCGATGCATCCTCGAAAAACCACATGGCCAGCGTGCGGATGGAATGTGGCTCAGTTAATCCACCACGACGAATCACATTAGCTGACTAGGTCCAAGCCACAACTTGAGCCTTTATGCCCCTGCTCTATGAGTGATGGTGTCGGGGGTGGGATGGTTATTCCATCCAACTGACACCAGGGATGAAGTTGACCCACTCAGGATTAGGGTCAAACTTCAACCTGCGCTCTCTGTCTCCGATTTGTGGAGTTCAGCTAATCCTAGATTAACTGCAAGTACTCGGCCCAGGATCTGGATCTTTGGTCTGAACTTCCCAGCACAGTGGGTCTCAATTCATTCCCCATCATTAAGTTTGAGATTGGTTTCGGAAAGGGCCCGATATGGGAGCCTATCTAGCCGTGAGTGTGAAGGCCCTTAGTTTCATAGCATTCTGTAAGGTCAACTCCCAACGGTGATGCCCAGGCTTACTTTTCCCTACATTGTGGGGCTTGCTCAGTCTCAGAAGGAAAAGTTAGGAAAACTGACAAATGAGGCATACCGGTCTGAGTCACCTGGCTTCCTTCAAAACAGAAGACCAGTATGTTCATTTCCAACAATTGCTGGGTTTTAACTTTCTGTGGTTCGGAATGAGATTGGTATTCTCGGCAGTACTGGGCCAAGAAGGCACCTGGAACTTTCCTGCTGTGGACGTTCACGCATGTGGGGGATCTCAGTCCCAGACTCCATGAAGGATCAATAAACACGAGCCTGAGATGGGGACTGCATCTAAATCTCCCTGTCTGGATCTTCAAAAGTCCCACATTGGGAGAAGTTGTTAACTTCAGTGCTTGGCTGGAAATGGAGCCTGAGACCTTCATTTCCCTGCATGGGGCTCGAACCGCTCCACACTGGGTGAAATTGGTAAAATCAGTGCTAGCTCCTAGATAGAGAAATGGCATGTCTCTGCAGTGCATTACAGGATGGGTGGAGGAGAAGGATTTATTTCCTGGTATATAAATAATTCTAGTTGTAATATTTATACTCAAAAGCAGATTCAAACAATCAAGGGCAGTGCAAGATTATTTGCTTAAAACTCAGGAATAGGAAATGAGAAATCACAATGCTTGGTGTATACTACAGGATGCGCAACGACCAGCAAGCGAGAGAGGAGAGAACATAGAGAAAGATGTTGGAAAGATATGAAAGCAGGGTTGGGGTGGTGGGTGACTAACTTCCCCAACACACTAGGAAACTGTATGGACTGAAATTGTAAGGACCATTCAAGAGTGATACTTGACACAATATGTAAACTGACAATCCTGGGAATGGACCTGAGTCTCGGAACTGTGCCAGGCCAAGTAAGTGAAGTTTCAGTTAGGGAGAATTTTGGGATAAGTGACCATAATACTGTGCGTTTTAAGATATTCACGGATAGGTATAACAAAAGTCTTCTGGTTAAGATCTAAACTTGGGGGAAGCAAACTACAACAATATTAGGAAGGAACTGGAAAAATTTGATTCGAGGCGGCTGTTTGAGGGTAAATCTACATCGGACATATGTGATTATTTCAAACAGCAGTTGACAAGATTTCAGGAGTGGCACATTGCTGGGAGAATGAGGGATATGAATGGCAAGTTACATGCACCTCGGATGACCAGGAATGTTAAGACCTTGGTCAGGAACAGAACGGATTGCAACAGATGAAGCCCATGCAGTATGTAAGGTAAGTGGGAAAGACCGTAAACGGGAATTAAAAGGACTAAAAGCGGTCATGAAAGGTCGTTAACAAACAGGGTGAAGGAGAATTCAAAGGATTTTTATACTTGTACAAAAAGCAAGAATGTCGCCGGGAAAGAGTTGGCCAATTCAAGGACTACGGATGGAACACATACCTGGAACCAGAAAAGGTTGGTGGGATCCCTAACGAATTCTTTGTCTCAATATTCAGCAAAGAGAATGAACTGGTGGAGGATGATCTCAAAGAGTGTCGAGTTTCTAAGACACGTTACTATTAAAAAGGATGAGGTGTCATGCATCTTTAAAAGGTTCCTGATGGGATCGAAACCAAAGTATTGATGGAGGCAAGAGAACAAACTACTGGAGCATTGACAGAAATTTTTGTCTCTTTGGCCACAACAGCCAATCTAGTATCTTCATTTATGAAGGGCAGCTGGGATAATACTGGAAATGACAGATTTGGAAATCTCACGTCAGTGGCAGTGAAATTATAGGAAAAGCTTCTCACGTAGGATCAAATTGACTTATTCATGAGAGCATGGATTTGTATCGGGAGGTTATGCCTCACTAATTTGGATCGAGGTGTTTTTATAAATTATTCATTCACAGGATGAGCGTGCCACTGGTTCAACCAGCAAATATTGCCCATCCCTGATTGTCCAGAGGGCAGTTACGAATCAAGCACATTGCTGTGGGTCTGGAGTCATATATCGGCGAGACTTGACATGGATGGCAACTTCCTTCTCTGAAAGATATTTGTGAACCAGATGGGTTTTCCAACAATGAATTCACCGTCATCATTCAACCCTTAATTCCAGACATTTGTCATGTGCAAATTCCACAATCAGCCGCGGCAGGAGTAGAACTGGGGCCCCAGAACATTGCCTTCGTCTGTGCACGAACATTCCAACTTGGCCATGGCCTCCCAACGACACCTCCTTTTGTGGAGCTGGTGAAAATGATTGATGAGAGAAAAGCGAATGACATTGTCCAAATGGGCTTCGGTAAGGTCGTTTATGGCAGACTGGTTCAAAAGTTGACGTCACGTGGTATCGGAGAGATCGGAGAGAGCGGGCAAGATAAGTGCAGCACTGCCTTGGTGAAGGAGACAGAGGGTAACAATGGAAGGATGCTGTTCGCAATGGAGGTTTGTGACTCGTGGTGTTCCACAGGGTCCGGCGATATGACCTTTGCTGTGCTTGATCTACGCGAATGATTTGGAGGGAAATGTAGCCGGTCTAATTAGTAAGCTTACCAACGATACAATGATTGGTGAAGCTGCAGACCATGAGGACGATTGTCAGAGGATGGGCAGGATTCTGAGGTTAGAGGAATGGGCAGAGAAATGGCAAATGGAGTTTAATCCTGAGAAAAGTGTTGTGTTACATTTTGGATGGTCAAGTACAGGTGGAAATTAGAGAGTGGATATCTGCATCCTTCTGAGTATTGGTTTGCAGAGGGGTCTGGGTGAATTAATGCACAGATCACTGAATGTGCAGAGCAAGTAAATAAGGTTGTTAGTAAAAAGGCTACGGAGGATTGAGGATACGGAGAGTCAAGTTGTGCTGCGGGGAATTTGACCACAATTTCCCCTCCCACGTGATCGACGATCCCCACCAGTATATCTCAAATACTTCCTGCATCTCCGCCCTTGAACACTACCCTCCCACTTGCAACAACAGAACCCCTGCTACCTCATAACCTCCGGGCACATCTCCCTCATTTCTACCACCTACACACAGACACTACCACTAGGGATACTTTGCCCTCCATTATCTGCCTTCCATTAAAAAAGACTATTCCATCCGTGACTCCCTTGTCAGGTCCTCGCCCCACCCTCCCCGCCCCCCAGCACCTCCCCCCCCCGCCACCATCCCACACTGCACGCCCGGCACATTACCCAGCCACAGCAAGAATTACACACCCTGCTCCCACACCTCCTCGATTACCTCTGTCCAAGGTCCTAAACGATCCTTCCCCATCCAACAGAGCGTTTCCTGTACTTCCACACATTTCACCTACTGCGTCCATTGCTCCCGATGTGGTTTCCCCTACATTAGGGAGACAGGACACAAACTTGCGAATCGTTTCAGAGAACATCTCTGGGACACCCGCACAAACCGAACTCACCTCTTCGTGCTGAACCCTTTAACTCCTCCAGTCACTCCATTAATGACATGTAAATCCTGGGCACCTCCATCGCCAAATCCTAACCATCCAACACCTGGGAGTAGAACGCCAATTCTTCCGCCTTGGGACCCCCGCCCAACCACACGGGATCAATTTGGATTTCACCAGTTCTCTAATTTTCCCTCACCTACCTTGCCCCCAATCCATTCCTCTAATTCTGCATCGGTTTCTTGACCTGTCCGACGTGGCCATCTTCATTCCCACCTATCAGCACCACCCTCCTCTCTGAACTTTCATCTTCTCCCCCACTTCAAGTATCGCACTCTCAGCTACCTCCCACTACCCACCCACCCCAGCCACACACGCCTGCAATTAATCTCTCACATCCCTTGATCCACGAGTCTCATTCGTGATGAAGGTCTCGTGCCCGAAACATCGACTCTCCTGCAGCTCAGTCGCTGTCTGACTGCCTGGGGTTTTCCAGCATCACACTCTACGACACTTTAAATATTGCACACAGCTGTGGTCCCACACTATCCGAAGGATGTGGATGCTTTGGATAGGATACCGAAAATGTTTCGCAAGATGCGCTCTAGTATGTCAGAATTTAGCATTGGAGAAATATTGGCAGGACTACGTTTGTTTTGACTGGATCGCAGGAGATTGAGGGACAATCCAATAGAAGTTTACAAGATTTGTAATGGCATCGATAGAGTGGAAAATAAGGCTATTTCTTCCCGGGGTGGAGGGGATCAATTCGTTAGGCATGCAGGTTCGAGATGCGAAGTGGGGGATGTTTAAAATAATTACGTGAGGCAATTGTTCATATAAAGGATCCTGAGGACCAGGAGGCTGTTGCCAGAGGAGGTGGAAGAATCAGACACAATAGCATCATTCAAGATCAACCTGGATAGAAAGAGAGGGGAGGTACACTGACCAGGAAGTGAAGACTGCTTTAGTATGGAAGGATAGAATATGGTTGCGCAGGCTTTGAGGGCCAAAGGGACTATGCTTGCACTCTGCTGTTGGTTGCAAAATATGAACATTCATGTCCAGAAGTGAGGTGGACCCAGATCGACCAATTGTAAGATCCCTCCAGGGACTCAGTCACTGAGTCCCATATTATACATTTGCCAGAAAAGAAGCAACATTAGCAGTGAATTACACCGTCATTCACTCCCCTGGAACCAGAGGTTATGCTGTATTAGGTGTACTGTCCTTTCCCTCCTCTTGAATAGGAGAGTCAGGGTGTATTACAAACACTGTCTTTTCACACGCTGGGACAGGAGGTTTCAGGGCATTAGGTAGAGAGCCCTTCCCGTCCTCTGGAATCGGGGGTTACTACGCATCAGATGCTCGATTCTTTCCCCCCTTTGTGACAGACTTCTTGGTGCATTAGACGAACTATTCTTTCCCCGCTCTGCGACTGGATGTCACATTGCGTTGGATATGTTGTCCTTTCCACCCTCTGGGACCGGGCGTCAGAGTGCATTAGAGTGCACTTTCCTTCACTGCTCTGGGACTGGTGTCACTGTGTTACACACACTATCATTTCCTCGCTTTGGGGCTGGTGTCACGGTATATTAGATATATTGTCCTTTCCACCCTTTGGGACTAGGAGTCATAGTGCGGGGATGGACGGTGAAGGAGAAAGAGAGACAAATGGAGAAGGTAGTATTGCTGTAGAGAGATCACTTTACTCAGTAATCGTCTGTTGAAATATCAGTGACGTATTTAGCAATGAATGACCTATCATGGAGAGAAGGTGGGAAATGAAGAATGTTAAATTGTGATTGATGAGAGCTAATGGTATGGAAAGTATGATGTTGTTGTTGCTCGAGAGATAGAGACAATGAAATAGCGATAGAGAAAAAGATGGACAGAACCTGTGAGAGACAAAAATAATTGAGAGCCACTGAGTAAGAGGGCAGTGAGATGGCAGAGACAAACCATAAGACGGAAAGGGAGAGGAGGAGAGAGAGAAAGACAGCTATTGGGAGAGAAAAAGAGAAGTTGAAAAGATCAAGACAGACAGAGCGAGATGGAGGTATACAAATAGTGACCGCACGAAAGAGAGACACTGAGTGATTAAAACAGGTAGGGGATAGACCGAGACAGGTCACAAAACTGTATGTTCACAGCTCTTGATGCACCATGTGTGATTATCTGTTTGATGTGACAGTCAGTGTACACGTCATTGCACCCTTTATCCCCTCCACTAGTCGGGAACATATTATCCAAAGAGGAATGGGTATGGACAGACACACCTTGGGCACTTGGACTCCAGCCCAGGTTACCTCGGGTCAGGAAATGGCACTGGGGTAAACTGGACAGATCTGATTCATGTCCGAATAACTCTGTTGTTCTAACAGTGAGTGAGAGAGAGAGAGAGAGAGAGAGAGAGAGAGAGAGAGAGAGAGAGAGACGAGAGAGAAAGACAGCTGTTTAGATCGATAGATAGATAGATAGATAGATAGATAGATAGATAGATAGATAGATAGATAGATAGATAGATAGATAGATAGATAGATAGATAGATAGATAGATAGATAGATAGATAGAGAGAGAGAGAGAGAGAGATGGACAGATAAACATAGAGGACTGAAACAGACCGACAAGTCCAACAAGTCCATGCCAAACATGATCCCAAACTAAACCATTCCCACCTACCTGCCACTGTCCCATGTTCCCTCCAAACTTTTCTATTTCATATTTCCATCAAAATGTATTTTAAATGTGGTAATTGTATCCACTTCCACCACGTCATTGGGAAGTTCACTCCACACGCCAACCACCCTCTATGTAAGAAAATAATCTCTGATAGCTGCTTTAAATTGATCTCCTCAAAAATGTACCCTCCAATTCTGGAAATACCCTACCTTAGGGAAAATACAACCATCACCAATTTCATCTACGCCTCTCGTTCTTTGACAAGCTTCAGTCAGGTCACCCCTCTCAACCTCCTATGCTCCTGTGGAAAAAATCCCAAGCTATCCACCATTTCATAATGACTCAAACGTTCCATAGCCAGCACAATCCTGGTAAATCTCCTCTGAACCGCCTTCGCCTTGATAACATCCTTCCTAGAACTGAACAGAACAGGAAACTGTATTCCAAAAAGGCCTCACCGATATCTTGTACAATATCAACATAAAATCCTACTTCTTCAATCGAAAGGACGAAAGAATGAAAGCAAGTTCGCCAAACACCACTTCACCCATCCTGTCCATCTCTGACACAAACTTTAAAGAACAATAAAGTCAACTTATCGGTCGCACTGTTCTACAACACGTGCTAAAGACCCAGTATCAATTGTACAAGATGTACCCTTGCTTGTTGTACCAAAGTGCAATAGCTCGCATTTATCCAGAGAGAAGGTTTGTGAGAGAGATCAAGACAGCAAAAAGCAAGGGATCGGAATTGAGCAAAAGGAAAAAAGAATCAGGAGACTTTGGAATTGAGAGACAGAAAGGGAAATAGAAAGATTCAGAAGGAGTGAGAGCGAAACAACAATCACATAATTTGTGTTTTGCTGCTGCCTGTCAGGGTGCGTAATGACCGACTTGTCTGGATGGCTGCAGCTCCAACAACACTGAAACTTGACAATGACTAGGCATGCTTTATTGCTACCATTCCCTCCACCACCATGGACGTTCAGATTAGACAACTTACAGTTTCGAAACAGGCCCTTCGGGCCAACAACTCGAAGAGTAACCCACCCAGACCCATTTCCATACATTTACCTCTTCACCTAACACTATGGGCAATTTAGCTGACCAATTCACCAACCCTGCATATCTTTGGACTGTGGGAAGAAACCCGGAAGAAACCCACAGGGAGAATGTGCAAACTCCATGCAGACAGTTGCCTGAGTTGGGAATTGAACCCGGATTTCTAGCGCTGTGAGGCAGCAATGCTAACCACTGTGCCACCGTGCCGCCCTTAAGAAACAGTGGGGACTATCTACAAAGTGTACTGCAGAAAGTCACCAACGATCCTCGGACAGTGCCTTCCAAATTCACGATCTTTTCCATCTTGGAGGATAACAGCAGCAGATACATGGGAGCCCCACCCCCTGCAAGATCCCGTCCAAGCCAGTCAGCACCCTGGAAACATATCAACCATTCCTTCAGCGTCACTGTGTTAAACTCCTGGCATTCCCTCCCCGAGGGCATTGTGGGTTAACACACAGCACGTGGACTGCAGCGGTTCAATAAGGCAGCTCACCTCACATTCTCAGGAGAGACTAGGAATGGGGAATTTATTCTCGCCGAGACAGTCACGCTCATGAAAAATAAGAGAATAGAAGAAATTGCGGATAATAGGCATTAGATTTAAAAGAATGGTGAGGAGGAATTATTCCCTCAACTGGTTTTGAAACAATAAAATTCATTTCTCACGTGTGTTAGATGTCAGTTCATTGATTCAATTGAAAAGCGTACACAGACAGAGTTTGAATTACTAGCAGATTGACAAGTGGAGTTAGGGCTGAAGAGTGATCGGCCATGGTCATATTAAAGGGTGGAACAGACTTGAATTGCAGACACCTGCTCCTCAATCTCAAGTTCCTTCTGTAGTGTGTCGGTGAGATTCCTTCAGCAATAGCATCAGAGAGCGCAATGGGCAGCGATAGAGTGATAGATATCTCTAATTGCATAAAGATTAATACTGGTATGCGCCATACACGTGGAAGCTGAGGTCCAGCAGTTGAAAAGCGCTTGATTGAGCTCTGAGGTTTGAAGCAGTAATCTGTTTGTCCGACATACCGAGGGACAGAAAGACATTCAAAAAGGCACCATGAACTGTCTCGTATGTATATAGGTACCAGTGTAACAGACATAAAGTACAAAAATGCTCCACTCCATTTCATTAAAATTTTCTCCCCAATGCTACCTCCCTGATTAAATTCAGATTAATGTCTCATTAAAAATAGACATTTGTTTCCACATCTGGTTTGGCTCAGTGGCTAGCACTGCTGCCTCATTGCACCAGGGACCTGGGATCAAATACAGCCTCGGGCGACTGTCTGTGAGGAGTTTCCACGTTCTCCCCGTGTCTGGGTGGATTTCCTCCTACATTCCCAGATGTGCAGGTCAGGTGGATTAGCCATGATAAGTTGCCCATAGTGTTCGAGGCATTAGTCAGAGGGCTATTGGATCGGGGAGGGGGGGCATTAGTATTCAGAGGGTCGGTGTGGACTTGGGAAAAATGGCCTGTTTCAACACTACACGGAATCCAGTCTGAAAAAAATCTGAGCATCCAAGACCTTCAAACGCGACTGGTCCTTGATTCATTGATCTGGATGATTGAACACAGAGGGTTGGCAGGTTGTAAAGCCCCAGTTGTACAAAGGAATAATGTGCATGCGCTGTGGTGGTGAAGCTCGATGAAATGATTTATTTACAAACAGATAAATATATTCATTTAGATAAACATCAGAATAGTGCATGCACTGGAGGCAGTTTGAGCCGTCGATTGATTAGCATCACCTTTGGCCCACGCGAAACCCTGGAGGACCGGAATCAAGCTGGTCCTGCAGCCAATCTGCACTCCCCTATTGCCTGAATGCGGAATTTGGACAATGAAGCTGCTGATTGGTGCCCAGAGAAGGTGTTGCTGCTCCTCATCTATCTCTGAATGAAGAGGGAGTTTCACCCAGACTGAATCAATGTCAGGTGGGGAAATCATCTGGGAACATTTCATTGTGTTTTTGTTCTTTACTCATTCGGGGTTAAATTGCTGACTTGCAAGAATAGATCATTTGGGAAGTGAATCCAGGGAAGGGGACAGTTTCTGGAAAGTGAGGTCGAGGTCTCCGACTGTAAAAGACATCGGTTACTGTTCTGAGGAAGGGTCCGTCGACCCGAAAGGTTATACTTTGATTTCTCTCCACAGATGCTGTCAGACCCGCCGATTTTTTCCAGCAATATCTGTGTGTGTTGACTGACTCAATTTGGCACACTCGTTTATCTGGCTGCCAGAATGATTTCATTTCATAATGTTTGCAATTAAAAAGGGTGATTTCCAGGCTCGAGCTGGCCAGCGATGAGGCATTAAATTAATATCATGTTGAGATAAAACTTGTTTTGTTAGACTTTACATAGTTGGAAATATCATGCAAAGACCCCATTCTCCAGGAGAAAGTGAGGATAACTAAATGGTAGAGGTCAGAGTCGAGAGTATGGTGCTGGAAAACCACAGCAGGTCAGGCAGCAATCGAGCAGCAGCAGAATCGACGTGTCAGGGATAAGCCCCTCATCAAGAAGCTTTGTGGGTAGGGCGCTGAGAGATAAATGAAGGGCGTTGGGGCTGAAGGAAGGTGGGTGAGAATGTGAGAGGTAGATGAAGGTGAGCAATAAGTTGATAGGTTGCAGATGAGGGTGGTGTGGATAGATGGGAAAGACAATGGACAAGTCAATAGAGCAATGCCGAGTTGAAGGGTTTTGACTGAGATAACGTGGGGAATGGGAAACTGGAGAAATCCACATTAAGTTCATGTGGTTGCTGGTCGGAATATGAGGCGTTCATCCTCCAGGCGTCGGGTAGTTAGGATTTGGCAAAGGAGGAGGCCCAGGATCTGCATCTCCTTGGTGGAGACGGAGGGGGAGTTGAAGTGTCCAGCCACTGTGCAGTCTCAGGAGTCCATGTGGAATCAGTAGACAGCCACTGAGGATGATGATGTGGCTGTGATAGTGAGTCTGCTTCAGGACGTGGCTGAAAGATTTGTGGATGAACACTTCAATTGGCCTCCCACTCGTTTAAGGTCTTACATGTGGCGGCGAGAGGGGGGCTGCGTGGGGGGACCCTGGAAGATAGTGAGCAAACCGGTCAATCTAAGACTGGTATAGTTGGGAAAGGAAGCAAGTTAAACAGTCAGGCCAGTAAGGAATCAAGCAGAGAACAAGGTGGACTGACAGATTAAACTGCAATTACTTCAATGCAAGAGGCTTAAAAGGGAAGGCAGATGAAATCAGCACATGATGAGGAACATAGCGCTGGGATAGCATATCCATTACAGAGACGTGGCCTGAGTATGTTTTGGACTGGCAGCTTAAAGTTTCAGGATACAAATGCTATAGGAAGGATGGGAAAGGGGTAAGGACAGGGTTGGGGGGTTGCGTCGCAATGTTTATCAGGGATAGCATTACTTACTGTACTTAGGATACGCCTGCACCTCTGACCGTTGGCACACAAGCAAAAGGGTATTCCCCTGTTCTGATTGTGGGAAGGAATTCACCAGTTCAGCTAACGTGCTGAGACACAAGCGAATTGACACTGAGGGGAGGCCGTAGTGTTACCCTGAGTGTGGGAAAGGACTTGTTCAGCCATCTGCCTTGGTTATTCACCATTGGCTTCACACTGGGAGACGCTGTTCACCTGCTTTCAGTGTGGGAAAGGATTCGCTCAGTCATTGAGCTTGGTTATTCAACAACGGCTTCACACCGGAGAGAGGTATTTTCCCTGCCATCACTGTGGGAAGAGACTTTCTGATTTCTATGCCATGCTATAACATGAACGGATTCACACTGGGGAAAGGCGGTTTATCTGCTGACAGTGTGGGAAGGGATTCACTCAATTATGCAGCCTACAGAGACATCAGTGATGTCACACCAGGAAGAGGCCACTCACCTGCTTTCAGTGAGGGAACGGATTCACTCAATTATCCAGCCTGCAGACACACAAACGAGTTCACACCGGAGAGAGGCCGTTCACCTGCTCTCTGTGCGGAAATGCGTTATCTCGAATATCCAACCTGCAGATACACCAGCCGATTCAAACCTCGGAGAGGGCATTCACATGCTGTCAGTGCGGGAAGAAGCTCTCTCAAATATTCGACCTGCCGACACACCAGCGATTGCACACTGGGGAGAGGACGTTCACCTGCTCTTAGTGCGGGAAGGGATACAATCAGTTATCCAGCCTGCAGTGACACCAGCCAGTTCACACCGGTGAGAGACCATCCACCTGCCTTTGGTGTGGGAAGGGATTCACACAGTTATCCAATCTGCAGAGACACCAAGCAGTTCACACTCGAGAGAGGCTGCCCACCTGCTGTCGGCGGCAGAAGGGATACAGTCTAGTATCTCGGCAGCAGGAACACCAACGAGATCATTAGTGACTGCAGGAGTGTGGTCTGCTGTTGGCGCTGCTGCTCATCATGTTCAAGACTGAAACATGCTGATCCTGCCAGTGGGCAGCTCAGAGGGTTTCTTTCTCCGAGACTGGCCACCCTCACTACTTTCCTTCCAGTGAGATGGATGCTTCAAATGCCATACGAATCACTGAATGAAGAAAGGTTTGGAAGGTAGAAGTTGTTTAGTCTGGAAATGGAACCTCAATTATCAGACATTCAATAATCCGAATATTGGATTACCCAGCATGATCGCAAGGTTGGAATGCTTAGCTAAACTGTCACTTGGCATTCAATGAACTGAACAAAATTCTCCCCACCCGTGTCCTTCAGATAATAGAGGTTCCTCTGCATTTCATTTCCTCCAATACCGTGCAACGTTGGCATTGAGATGGTCATGTCAGGCGGTTGTTTTTTTTTAATGGACATGGGCACCTCTCATAGAAGGTAGTTGGAGATTTGTAAAGATGGAATCGCTCATTTGGAATCGCTGAGGGGGAATGAAACCAGAAAGTTTGCTGAGCTTGGAGCTGGAGGATGTAATCTCCAGTAAGGCTGTCGATGAAAGGCACTGGGTCTTGTGGTGGCAGGAAGATGTCAGACATTGGAGATGTGAATGAGGTGCAGGAAAGCCATTCAGCTGTTCAAGATGCCTCACCACGTGAGAAGATTGTGATCAATCGGATTTTCATCTCCACTCCTGTCGAAACCCTCAAAGCTTTCCCCACAAGGTGGTCAAAAGATGATGTCAAAGCGGTCAGTGAGTCAGTACAACTGGTATGTTCTCACTTCAAAAGGTGGAAAGTTTAAAGCAAATTGGTTCTGATCATGGAGCAAATCAGTGTTGGGAAAAGTGACTGGTGTTTCCCCAGGGAATGTTGCACCAGGGACAGAAGCTTCTGAGACACCAATTCTTTCGAATGTGATTACCACGAGTGAAAATAGACGCGATCAATTCCAAAACACTTATATTTTCAGTAAAGGCACTCCGACTGCCCTGGAAAGCCAAGAAAGAATTTTACTCTGAGTTACCAGCTCAGTGGAAACATTTATTAGAAAAACAGTTTCCAAAATCTTCATTGCGTTAATCACGGAAATGTGGGAACTCCCAGAAGGCTTCCATCTTCAAAGATCACGATTTCCCCACCCACGATGCCTGCCAATGCATGTCCTCCACGTTCTGCACCTCCGCCCTCCATCCCCACCCCTCACAACACAACAGGGACAGAACCATCCCCCGGTCCTCACCTTTCACCTCATCAACCTTCGTATACACCGCATCGTCCTCCACCACTTCTGTCACCGACAAATGGACCCCACCACCAGAGACATATTTCCCTCCCCACCTCTATCAGCATTCCAGAGAGACCATCCCCTCCGCGACTTCCTGCCTATTTGCACGTCCCCTCCCACCCGCTCCTGACACCTTCCCCTACCACGCAAGAAGGGCAAATCCTGCACGCACACCTTCCCTTCCCTCTCCCCATCTCTGTCGAAGGACCGCAAGGATCCTGCCACATCTGACAGAAATTTATCTGGACCGCAACCAATGTCATCTACTGTATCCGTTACAACCGTTGTTGTCTCCTCTATATCGAGGAGACAAGACGCCAACTTGCGGATCGTTTCAGAGAACATCTCTGACACACCTGCACCAACCAACCCTGCCGACACGTCGCTGAACACGTCAACTCCCCGTTCTACTCTGCCAACGACATGCAGGTCCGAGACCACCTCCATCACAAAACACTTACCGCCCACACCTGGAAGAATAATGTCTCATATTCCGCCATGGAACCCTGCAACAAAACGGGAACAATGTGGATTTCACCAGTTTCCTCATTTACCTACTCCGACTCACCCAAAAACCCCGTTGTCCCTGTCCCGACCCGCCACCTCAGCACCACCTTCTTGACCGTTACTTCGAATTTCCCACCTTTCTGTTCCGCCCTCGTCTTGCACCTTCATCTCTCCAGGATGGAGAGATAAATGGGGGTGGGGGTGGGGGTGAGGTGTGGGCGTGGTGGCAAGTTACCAAAGAGTAGAATGGGTGAATGGGGGTGGGGATGGAGGTGATAAGTCGGGGGGGTGTCTATGGGGAAGTTAGCAAAGATTTTATAACGCAGCCTGATGTGGAAGAGTCAAAGTGTTCGAACATATGAACATAGAAACGTACATCAAAGAACCAGTCCTTTGGACCATAATGTTTTGCCGAGGATAAATCCAAACGTAAAATAAAACAACCTGTACACGCCTCAATTCACTGCTATCCGTGTGCATGTCCAGCAGTTACTTAAATGTCCCTAATGACTCATCACCACCGCTGGCAAGGTATTCCATGCGCTCACCTCTCTGTGCATAAATAACCTACCTTTGATGTTCCGTCGATACCGTTCTGTGAATATCTTAAAAGTATGACCCCTCGTGCCAGTCAATCCTGCCCTGGCGAAGACTCTAGAAACAAAACAAAGTCCAAAATTGAGAAAGCTGTTGACATTATTGAGAGATGAATAGTTTCTCTTCCGAATGGGAATTAGGAACAATAACATATAATCTAGAAAGCAAACTTGCCCCTTGAATGTAAAAATACATGGGAATAACATCACCAAGAAAGGTGGGAACCAACCATGAAAAAGTTGTACGTCTGTGCACAGGCAGCTGTGACAAAACAGACACTGGGACATTTGCAGACCAGGAAGCTGTAGAAATCCCATGTATAAAAATGAGAAACTGGAAAGGAATCGATGTAAATTCCAGTGGGCAATGGTATACGTTTGGATTGATCCCTTTAGAAAGTGACCCTTCAGGACATCACAAGATAAACGTGTTGGGTAGTTAAAGTAAAATTGAATTCAAAACATCACAGAGATATTCGGATTGCGTTAAATTAGGATGCTTTGTTTCGCTTCTCATTTGCAAAATAAAATTTAGTTTTGCTTAACAAAGTGCCATGTGGTGCCGTACAATTACTTGCTGAATGTTTCAAATGAATAGCAAGGCTTTGGAGGGATGTGGGCCGGGTGATGGCAGGTGGGACTAGTTTGGGTTGGGTTATCTGGTCGGCATGGACCGGATGGACCGAAGTGTCTTTTACCATGCTGTAATCTCGATGACTCTTTGTTGATTGCCCCGACAAAGCTTGCAGGTCATTAATTCCCGAGGGACAAAGGAGACCAGGGTCAACAATGAGAATCTCCATATAGAGTGAGGCAGCAGAAGCTGGTCAGGTTCAGTAAGTGATGACCCGATAAACCACCTGATGAAGGAACAGCGCTCCGAAAACTACTGCATCCAAATAAACCGTTTGGACTATAACCTGGTGTTGTGTGATTGTATACTTTGACCATATGAAGCACATATTCAAATTGCTGAGCCCACACTGTGATGAATCTGTTTTCAGTTGACACAGGGAGTGTGTCAGAAGAAAGATTTTTGAAAATCTTTGAATGGGAGTGTCACTGTCAAGGCCAGCACTGGGTGCCCATCTCTAACTGTCCCTGAACAGTGATGGGGTGTCAGTCAGCTGCTTCAAGTGTTGCCAACTCAGAGTCTCTGTGTTTGCCTTGCGACCACTGAAGCCTGTCTCTCCTGCAGAATACATGTCAGTTTTTGACTTAAATTGGTATTCTTTCAAATGGATCTGACGAATGCATGCATTGGGAGGGTGGGTTGTGTTAGCTCGTGAAAGAGAAAGCAGCAGCACAGCAGTTGAATCCAGACTTCATCGCCTGTCCCACTCTTCCCTTCCTCACCTGATGCACACACACTGGCGCCGATCTGAAATCCATACAGAGATTGCTCACTCCCTTGTGGATGATGGGGGCAGGAGGCAATCTCAGCTCCTGAAGCTCATTCACAGCGTCATAACTCCTCCAGCACAGAGATTGGTCCTTTGCCCCACTCTGATACATGCAGAGCAAAATGGGCTGTCCACGCGAAATCCATTTCCCAATATCCGGGTCATATCCTTCTCATCTTTCGTACCCATGTCTAAATGCCTGTTATATCGTCTAAATGTACCCGTCTCAACCACTTCCATTGGCAGCTCATTCCATTAGCATACCACTCTCTATATAAAAAATGTTGACCTTCGGGTTCCCTTTTATTTTTTCCCTTAACCTTAAACAGATGCCCTCCAATCCCGGATTGCCAAACCCTCAGAAAAAGATTGAGTGCATTCACCCTATGCCTCTCATGATCTTATATAAATCTTTACTGTCCCCTCTCAGTCTCCTTGACTGAGGATGAGAAAGGTCTCGCTCCCTATAACATAGACCAATGAGGAAAGGCAGCCTCCTTGTACATTTTGCCTGCAATTTTTCGAGATTATTAACATCTGTCCGATAACAAGGTCACCAGAACTGAACACAATCCTTCAAATACAGCCTCACAAACATCCTGTATAACTGCAACATAACTTCTTAACTTCAATACTGAATGCACTGACTGATGAAGGCCAGTTTGCAAAAAACCTGCTTCACTGACCTGTCTGTGATTCCACTTTAAGTGAACTGTGAAACTGAACTGGAAGGTCACTCTGTTCCACTACACCCCTTAAGGCCCTACCATTCACCATGAAATTCCTACCTTCATTTGACTTTCCAAAATGCAAAACCTCACATTTACCTATATTAAAATCCATTTGCCATTTCTTGGCCCAGTTCCCCAGCTTTTCTAGGTCCTGCTGAAATTTCTGTAAATTTTCCGCACTGTCCGAGATACGGGCGTTATCAGCATCATCAGCAAACATACTAATCATGCCTTGTGCATTCTCAAACAAGTCATCGATATAGAAAACGCACAGTATCGGGACTAGATCCAACGCCTTCGGCACTCCACTGGTCACAGCTCTCCAGACCGACAAGCATGATTCCCAACATCAAGCGAATTGTACGTCGATTTCCCAGCTCAACCTGGATTCCATGCAATCCAACCTTCAAAAACAACCCACTATTTGGAACCTT
This sequence comes from Chiloscyllium punctatum, assembly GCF_047496795.1. Classification (NCBI taxonomy): domain Eukaryota; kingdom Metazoa; phylum Chordata; class Chondrichthyes; order Orectolobiformes; family Hemiscylliidae; genus Chiloscyllium; species Chiloscyllium punctatum. The sequence goes on along the minus strand of NC_092789.1, from coordinate 26,819,648 downwards.
ATCAAAGGCCTCACTGAATTCCATATTGACTAAGTTTACAACTCTGCCCTTGTCAACACTTAACACAGTTTTGTGGCCTCAGCTCCCATTCAGAAAGCCATGCTGTCTTCTTTACCTCAAACCCTGTCTTTCCAAATGCATGCATATCTAATCCCTCAGAATCTTCTCAAGTAAATGACCCAACACAGACGTTAAGCTTACAAGCTGTTCTTTGCAGCCCTTCTTGATTGTGGAAGCAACATTCGCTATCCTCCAGGCTTCTGCCTGTGGCTAAAGATGATGCGAATCTGTCAGCCAGAGTCCCCTCAATTTCTTCTCTGGACTCCTGCAGTATTCCTGGATATATCTGGTCAGGACCAGTAGATTTATTCACCTTCATACATTCTAATACATCCAACACCACCTCGACTGTGTTAGAACATAGAACATAGAACATAGAACAATACAGCACAGAACAGGCCCTTCGGCCCACGATGTTGTGCCGAACTTCTATCCTAGATTAAGCACCCATCCATGTACCTATCCAAATGCCGCTTAAAGGTCGCCAATGAATCTGACTCTACCACTCCCACGGGCAGCGCATTCCATGCCCCCACCACTCTCTGGGTGAAGAACCCACCCCTGACATCTCCCCTATACCATCCACCCTTCACCTTAAATTTATGTCCCCTTGTAACACTCTGTTGTACCCGGGGAAAAAGTTTCTGACTGTCTACTCTATCTATTCCTCTGATCATCTTATAAACTGTCCCCAAGATATCACCACTAACTTCCCTACTTTCCCAAGATTTTATGTCTTTCTCCACCGTAAACAGAGATGACAAATATTCTTAAGAATATCACTCCCTCTGCTGTGGTTCTGCACATACTTATCCACTTTGGTCCTTGACGGGCCACATTCTCTCTCTAGTTATTACTTTTCCTTTAAGATAATTAAAACACCTTTTTGGATCACCCTCATATTCTCAGTCAAGTATATCTCTTGCTCCCTTTTCGCCCTCCTGATTTTAGTCTAAATTAAACTCCTGTATTCCCTGTATCCTCCAGGCATTCCTTTGATTCCAGCTGTCTCTCCCTGAGCCACACCTCCGTTTTCTTCTGCACAAAGTCTCAACATATCTTGTTATCCAAGACTCCCTATTCCAGCCATCCGCGCCCTTCATCGACAAAGGAAAAGATAGAGCTTGAATTCCAATTATCACAATTTCAAAGGCATCCAACTTGCCAAATGTGCTTTTACAAGCAAACAACCTATTCAAATCAATCCCGGCAAGCTCCTGTCTAATTCTTTGTCCCAATTTGTCCCTCTCAATAACTATCTTAAAATTAACAGACGTATGGTTACTGGTCCAAAGTGCTCCCCCACTGTCACCTCAGTCACCTGCCCTGCCTAATTTCCCAAGAGTAAATCGAGATTTGCCCCTTCTGGAGTAGGATCCTCTATATACTGCATGAGGAAACCTTCCTGAACGTACTTAAAAAATTCTCACAGATCTAAGCCCTCCATGCTCTGGCAATCCCCGTCTATTTTGGGAAAATTAAAATCCCCTCCAATGACAACTCTATTGCTCCTGCAATCTCCCCAGTCACCCTGCATACTTGTTCTTCTAATTGACTGTTTGGGGGGGCTTATATTATAAGGTCACCATCTTCTGCTTGGTGCTTAGCTCTTTCCACAAAGCCTCAGTGGATGACCATTCAGTTATTCCACCTTGAATATTGCTTGAATACTCGCCCTCATCAAAAATGCAAACAACTCCCCGCCTTCCATCACCTCTTCCCTGACAGAGCACATATCCCCTGTGTGAGAAACAAAGCACACAACATAATAGATTTAAGTCCGAGTCAAATTCTGAAGCAGTGAATTATATTGAAGCGTTTTTGTAAGGGGTTGTGCTGACAAGTCGGCACCCTGATCCAGGAATTACTCCACAATTTATACAATTTAATTCTCGGTACTTCCCCGCTTACCTCATTGGCCTTCAAACCTATCAATATTCCTTCTTGTGTTTTGCTCCTGCCTAGCTTCGCGGTAACCTGTTTATTTCTCCCCCCACTCCAAGCTGGGCGACCCTCACCCCTATTTATCCAATCCCTTATTTGTAAGTGACGTGGCTCGCTTCAGTGCTGACATGAAGGAAATGAGCTGAGCTTGGCATATCCTGATGTTCTTTTGCACCTTGCCTGTTTGGCTGTAACTTCTTCCATTGTTTGCAGGCACATTTCATTCCTGTATGCACATTTTAACTAATGCAAAGTAACTATGTAATCCTTCCACATAGTTTTAAATCCTGTGTTAGTTTATTTTATTTCGTTAACAATTATTAATTTAGCTGAAACAATTATATACTGATGTTAATAAGCAATTATAGTTGCATAAGTAACATTGGTGTACCTATATCACACAATTTCCCCCTTTTTCTTTACCTTGATTATATTCTTTTTTTTTCTTTGTTTGTCACTTCGCAATTGACAAGCATCTTTGCCGAAATTTCATTTATTTTGAAAATCTCCCCGGATTACTCTTTCGGGGCATTTGTCCGGCCAAAGCTGTTTAAACCAAGCTTTGGATTAACCCCGGTGCACAAAGCATGATACAGGATCCCATTGAGATTAGTCCTCCCACCAGTACGATCAAGGAGGTTAGGAATGAAGCCACCACACTCCTTCACTTTCCAAACCACAATTCTAACCAACCAGTGAATGATATGCTGACTCCTGAATTTTCAGCTCGTTCTTCAGCTAGTGTTGTTAGACCTTGCAAGGTTCGAGTAATCGACCCATCTGGGGCTCTGTTACTTGGAATAAACGTACAACAGCTCCCTCTTAACATAACAGACACACACCCTTTTTCTGCTCGTATCATATCGAGGTCCATTCTATTCTCCCATGCCCTTCTGCTGGTTGCATCAAATTGTTCGGTTATACATTTAATTGTGTCTCTCGTGTAATTGATGAATTTTTGCTGATTATAGAAAATATAATTTATCCAGTCCACATTTTTGTTGTCTGTTACCCATCAGAAGAGTACTGATTCAAACGCTGCCGTGATCTGGTTACAAACGTTGAATTCATCAGGTACCTCTCTTGGGACTCACAAACAAGCACCCAATAGTAATCTCTTACTTACTCCCCCTTCCTTTATTATCTCTTTCTTTTTAAATGGCAGGGTGAACGGAATTACCAACTGTGCAACTGCACACGTGCCCATCCAATCTGGAGGTAGGGCGGATCTCAATATTTTCGCTCTGCAGTACTACCACAGATCCACTCAGGGAATCCTTCATGCAGAGTCGTTCCCTCCCTTTTCTCTCACGTACTCGATTTCGGTGCATGATTTCAGTTCCCCCAAATATCTGGACCGAATTGCTCCTTGTCTGTTAACACACGATGTGTGATTTCCGACAACGGCAGAAACATGGTGTTTGGGCGGGGGTGGGGCGTCTTTGAGCCTTCCTTCTTTAATGGAGGGAACTTTAATGGAGGGAGTATACAATCTTTATTACCCTTTGTCATCTTATCCTAATACAGGTATATCGTGCATGCCATACCCCTCCTGTCTCGCTTCCACCCGAGCAGAAAGGGGACTACTGGGGCCATTGGTCTCCCAGAAGCACATGCCTCTGGTCTTCCAGAGGCACAATTGTTTGTTTCAAACTTTTCACTGTGTAATTTATCCATTCAACACAGGCGTTTGTATCCCCAGTTGTTTCTACTTCAATGGTCTGCTTTAAGTCTTTTACCTTTCCAATTTTTATCACATAACGATCAATTAAGGTACTCTACTATTCCTTTCTCCTACTTGGGTTCTGTCTTTCACATGTATTTTAAAACAACGTTCCCGGAAATTCTTCCTGTCTGCTTTCATCACTATCCGAAATATTTGTTGTAACTAGACCTGATAGGTTTCTTCCCCTAAAACTGCTTCATACCATGAGGTTTTCTTTATTGTTAAATATATTGGGTTCCACCTTTTATCTGGACAGTCAAGAGTTTTCCGGAAAGGGCCTTGCTGTACTGTAACGAGAGGATCAAAAAAGAGATCAACTCTGAGGACTTCCTGCCTCTGCCATTCTTTACATTCTTTATTCCAAAACATATCTCTTACACTTCTCTCTCCGAGACAGTTTCCTCCCATTAGTCTTATCCCATGTGCCACTTTCGGGAATTTTTCATTAGAAACTAAGATGTATCTCTGAGTTACTGTGTTGCCAAAGATTTCTGACATTGCCACAATCCACCAGACTGCAGGGATCTGTTTCTCTGACTTGTGGATTTGTACTTTCTGGAACCGTTATCACTAAGTAAGATGACCACACCATAGCCTGCCAGAATCCTATGATAGGAAAAGCTAATAGAGTGTACCTGAACATTCTTCCCATTCTTCACTGGCATTGAAGCGCCGAGCGACTTAGCATACAATCTACAGAAACGATCCCGCGGTCGCGCCACTACTGTATAATCAGTTATTTAAAATCTTTTTAGCTTACTTTTAAGTGGTTCTTTTGTCGATTCGAATGTCCAGACTTCTCTCTCAACTGCAGATTCCACTGGCCCTTTCAGCTGAGTGTCGTGAGTCCAGACTATTTCTTCCGTTCTTATCGGGGTTTCAGTTGTTAAGAGTGCTTGGTACAGTCCCTCCCAGTCTGGTTGCAATTTGGTTTCAGTCCATGATTTGACTAGGACCCAATCCCCCGTTTGGATCGGATGGACGGTGAATTTAAGGGGTGGAGTCTGTGCCAATAAACTCCATTTCCGGAGCAGGAAAGACGAGAACGACAAGCCCAGTCTATACTTCTTTAAGAACAAATCTTTAGTATCCGGGGTTGACAGTTCTCCTTTCAATCCTTGATAGGGCAGGCCAAACAATATCTCATAAGGGGTCAGCCCCATATCTCTCATTGGGTCCGTTCGCTCTCGCAAAAGGGCTATAGGTAAACACTTAGTCCAAGGGAGTCTGATTTCTGCAACTAATTTAGATAACTGCTTATTGAGTGTGTGGTTCATTCTCTCAACGGTTCCTGATGAAGGTGGATGGCAAGGCATGTGGAACACCCAGGAGATTCCTAACTCCTTCATCACTCCCTGGAGTACCCTGGAAGTCAAATAATTTCCCTGATCTGAATCTATGCATTCCACTACGCCGTATTTGGAAATTATGTGTTCAAGTAATATCTTGGACACCGCACTTGTGGTGGCAGTGTCTAAAAGGTACGCCTCCACTCCTCCAGACAGGTGATCAACCATTATCAGCATATACCTCAGTCTTTCCAATCGGGGTAATTCTGTATATTCGATCTGAATGCTCTGAAATGGCCATTGCACAGGTTTTCTCCCTCCGGGGACTTGTTTCCTTAATGCCTTCTTGTTTATGTTTTACATGCTATGCATTCCTCACATATCTGTTGGTTATTGTATATATTCATTTGCATCCATATTTCCTTAAGACTAAATCAGGGGAGCCACTTGCACTCCCAAGTGGCTCCCCTGATGTAAAACAGCCATAATTTCTTGCACCGTCATATTATTCAACATTTCTCTCCCATCGGGTAACATCCAGCTCCTAACTGCTGTCTTTGCACCTCCAAGATATTTTAGTTCCTTTTCCTCCTTTGCAGTAAACAACGGGGAACCCTGAAGATCTAGAATTTCACGTATTGCGGAGTATATCACTGCTCCCAGTGGATTGGGGCTGCTTCTTTAGATACCTCATCTGCCAGTTTATTTCCCGTTGCTTCCAGTTCATTCCACTTCTGATGTCCATTTATATGAACTACCGCTATTTCTCTCGGGTGTAACAGAAACTCCAACACTTGGTTATCAATTCCTCATGCGATAGTTCTTTTTCTCTTCTGTTTGTCAGTTATTTTTCCTGCCAAATTTTTCTGAAGGTGTGCATCACTCCAAATGCATATTTTCTGTGTGCGTACACCGTTGCTTCCTTGTCTTCTCAGGCTCTGAGAGCTCTTTCTAGGGCATAGAGTGCACAAGTTTGGGCTGACCAGCCGTTAGCCAGTCTTTCAACCTCGATAACGCTTCCTTCTATCCCGTCGACTACAGCATATCCATTGTGCCTTTTCCCCTTAATCACCCGGGAGGAACCATCGATAAACAACCGACCTGCAACGGTACGTCCCTTAAGTCCATCCGCACATTAATCTGATATTCAATAATATCAAAGCAATCGTGTTCTGCATTACCAAGGGCCATCCCCTCTCCCTTCCACAGAAATGCAGCTGGATTCAAGCAACTGTCTGTGACTAACAGAAGGTCATTCTGTTCAATTAAGATTGTCTCATATTTAAAGATCCTAGAGTCTTTGAGCTATCGTCCTACTTTCTGAGTTAGTATGGTCCATACCGTATGTGGGGTGTTGAATATTCAGGCTCACCAAAAGTAAGTTTCCGATTCTCCTGTACCAATAAGGCTGTTGCTGTCACTGTCTGCACACACTCCAGCCACACGCTTGATACTGGGTCTAATAATTTAGACAAGTAGGCAACCGGTTGCTTCTTCCCCCACCCCTCAAACTCCGCCCATCCCCCGTCGCTGGGTTAGGACCCCTAGAGCCACTCTCCTGTCTACCGTGACAAACAAATGGAAGTGCTTGTCTCGGGAAGATAATGCATGGCAGCGGTATAGGTTAGGTTCCCCTTTAGTTCTTCAATTAATTCCCTCTCTTTATCTGTCGAATTCAATAATTTAGGGTGTTCCTCTAATCGATTCAGATATAGTTTCTTTGTTTGCCGTTCATATGAGTCTATCCATAATCGACAGTACCCTGTTAATCCCAGGCATTTTCGTAATTCCCTTTTGGTTTTAGGCGGCAGCATTCCCACAATTCCCTCAATTCTTTCTGGGTTTATTTTTCGTTTTCTTTCACTGATTAGGTTTCGCAAATATATGACTTTCTATTCTACGTACTGCAATTTATTATTGGACACCCTCAATCCTTGTTGTCCTCGAAAGTTCCCCAATTCGTTTGTGGCTTCTATTGTTTTGTCACTTTTCTCGCCTGTTACAAGAAGACCATCTATATATTGAACAGGGTAGTTCCTTTGGGACTATTGAATTTCTCTGAGACTTGTTCCAACAACTGACCAAAGAGATTCTGGAATTGAGTAAATCCCTGCGGGAGTACAGTCCATCTGTACTGCTGTTTTCACCCTGCTTTTGGATCTTCCAAATCGAAGGCAAACAGATCCCTACACCCCTGTGCCAGTAACATGCCCAGTAGGAATCCTGCAGATCGAGGACACTAAACTATTTATGGCCATGGGGAATCTTACTCAGTAGTATATAGGGATTAGGGAAAACAGGGTGGCGGGCTTGTACTATTTGGTTCAATGTCGTTAGGTCTTGTGCCAGGCGATAACTACCGTCCGATTTTTTTTTACTCGCAGGATAGGGGTATTGTAAGGTGTCATGCAGGGCTCTAGTAATCCATCAATTACTGGCTGCAGTCCCTTGTGTCACACTATTGAAATGGGATATTGTGATTTGCCAACCACGTCTACCTCTCTCTTTAAACTGATCTCAAAAGGAGGTATTTGTAATCCCCCGCGATTCTCTTCCCGTGCTCACACTCTGGGTTCTATTTCCTTCTCCTTTTCCTCGGTCAAGACAACAATTTGCATCACTAATCTCTGGGCCCATACCCCATTCTCCAGTCCGAGGAGTATGACTAAATCCTTCCACAATAAGTTACTTCCGACAGCAGGAATATATAACAGTTCACATTCGACAATATCTTTACCACTCTGGATTATTATAGGTTCAAGAACTGGAACTGTAAATCCCTCCCCTTTTACTCCAGAAAGAGTTAACAGTCGTTTCGAGATTTCCACTCCCTTGCGCTTAAAATTTAAGTATGAACTTGCTGTCCCCGTATAGACTCAGAAAACTACGTCCCCTTTGTAAGGTCCCACCTGTAAATTTATCAAGGTTTTCTGGTGGGGCCCCAGGGAAACGGAACCCCTGACACACCTGGTCTTCACCAAGGTTCATAAACGGTACTGCCTTTGCTTCCTTTTTCAGATGTGGACACTCGATCTTAAAGTGACATGTCTTTCCATAGTGGGGATTTTCACTTCTATCCTTGTTCCTGTCTATCAGACAACTGAACATCTCCTCCCTAATATCTTCTCCTCCCTTTATTTTCAATATGCTGCCCGCCACCATTCCGGTTTCCTTCTCCTTTTAGTTTTGTCCTTCTTTTTATTACCTAATCAACTGTGGCTACCATTATTTTTGCCTTTAGTTTCTGCTTCTCATGTTACGTTGCCAGATCAATTACTGAGCCGATTTAACCAATTGAACAGCTTTAGGGCCACCTGATGGCCTTTCTCCATCACCCAATGTTTTGCTCAGATCTTGATTTTATTTAAAAACATTACAATATTTCTTGCTCTCTGTAGCCTCAAATACCGATTAATCAATTTATGCTTGTCTGACTTAAAAGCCTCTTCCTAACTGCACAGTTTGGAATCATACATATAACTATATATTTATATATTATAAATTCACCTATTCAGTATTTAATATTTAAAATGTAGAATGCCTACAGTTCCTAACTTCGAAATCCACTATTATTTCCCGGTTTTAGTTCCTTAATTTAAATCGAATATTCGTTTCTTAAGTAGTCCTGATCAATCATTGCTCATTTATAATGATGTAACTCGTAAAATAAACGGAGCTGCCTTAAAAGGATTTGTCAACTCGAGTTAAAAAAATTCTACTGTATGCATAATGGCCGAATCCAAGGACACAGGAATTAACCATAAGATGATTTATTTACTTATTACAATCGAATGTTGCAGTGAATCTTCAAACGTCCTCCATAAATCGCTTTTATGTCAGGATAAAAGAGATGAGTTAGAAACTTATACTCAGGCAGTCATGACCTGCAAAAAGAACAGGAGTTAACATTTTATTTCATAATTATTGTAAAATCCTTAACCTTAAAAGAAATCATGTTATATTTCCACAATAGAAATTAGATTCAAAACAGTCCCGGATCTCAAGCTCCAGGGAACAAAGCACAAAAATTCAATAACCAAAACTGAAATGTGCATTCAAACCGAATCACAAAGGGTTAAATTTTCTATTAGCTGTACAGCTCTTTTTTTCCCTCTCTCTCTCTCTCTAACACACACACACCATATCTCACTGATACTTTCTGAATTTCCGGCAACAACACCGCTAGAGGCTTCTCCCTGTAGCCCTCTATTTTTTTGAATTTTTTTCTGGATGTCAGGCCATGATTTTCTTACGAAGTGTACCCTCAGTAGTCCTTCAGCTAAGAGCCTTTCCAAGACAAAGCATATTCTGAAACCTCCTGACGGTAAGGCTGATTTGCATTGACATATGAATTCAACTATTTACAAACACAGTCTTCGGCTGACCCGTACTTCGGCCAGAAGATGAAGAAAGGATTTCTTAGTCCATACAAAGCAACAATATTTCATCATCCATTTCCTATATTTTCCCCTTGTACAAGTATTATTTTGCCATTTCCACATCATCGGACTTACAGGAGGTAAATTTTCAGGGACCCCGCCTCCATTTCGATTTCCTTTTTTTGGTCCCTAGAGGCTTTTTCCTTACCCTTGGAACAGCCCATATTGATTTCCTTCGTTAGTCCTTCGTAACTACTAGAACTCAACCCCAGCCGCCAAGGCAATATTTAAAAATCAGTTTTCCTTCCTTGGTCCATGCACGGTGTTGCCTGGCTCGATGTCTCCCGGTGCCAACTTGCAACCTTTCGCCTGCTTCAGATAGACGCTCATCGGATCTTGATCAGTCAAGCAGAAGGGGAAATCCAGCACTGAAGAACACCGGAACATTGTGAAAGGAAAGGGATGCATCTTCCCAACCACCGACGGTGCCTACGGGGCTGGTGATGCTGGACACCCCGGACGAGCGTCGAACTTGTGAGAGACGGAGCTCACAATATAATAAAATTCAGTCCGAGTCAAATTCTGAAGCAGCGAATTTTATTGAAACGTTCTTGCAAGATGGGTGTCTAGCAAGGAGGCACCCCAATCCAAAAAATACTTCACAATTTAAGCAGTTTACTTTAGTCTCTGTAAATACTTCCCCGTTTCCCTCATTGGTCCTCAAACCTATCAATATTACTTATTGTGTTCTGCACCTGCCTCGCTGCACTCCCCCCTTTTTTACTTCCTCCCCTACTCCAAGCTTAGTGGCCCTGACTCCTACTTACCTGTAACTAACTTGGTTCATTTCAGTGCCTATATGAGGACAACGTGCCGAGTCTGCCATAACTCAATGTTCTTTGCATCTTATCTGTTTGGCTGTAACATCTTCCATTGTTTGCAAGCACATTTCATTCTTGTATTCACATTTCAGCTAATGAAAGCAATTATATATTTCCTTCACATAGTTCCATTCCTGGCCGAAACACTTATACAATGGTGTGAAGTTCATTTACCTTGCATAATCAATTACTTATTCAGCTTTTGGCTGGAAGAATTATACACTGGTGTTCGTACATTTATTTTGCATCAGCAAATATGTTTGCAGAAGTAACACTGCTCTACCTGTACCCCACAGCATGTCTAACCACAGCGAGGCTCCCACCTTTTCCTCCATTATTGATCAATTACACTTTCAGTCCCAACACACTCCTCGCTTGTCCTTAGCCAATCCCCATTCCTTCACCTCATTTGACAGTTAAACGTTTGCCCCGACATTCCACCATCTATCATTGGCCGTCATGCTATCCACACAAGTTTCAGAAAAGCTGGAAGCCAATTGTTAAAATAGTCTTGCTTTTCCATTCGCCCATTCCAGTCAGTCAGATCGGTCTTCGCCCAATTCAGGCAATTTCTGGAAAATCCATTCGTAAAAATGGAGTAACCAAAAGGAGCTGGTACTGCCCTCACTCCTCCCCCATAATCCACGAGGGAGTGAGCAACAGGAGGTGGGCCTGCCCTAACCGCTCCCCATCATCCACAAGGGAGTGAGCAACATGAGCTAGGACTGCCCTCTCCTCTCCCCCAATCATTCACAAGGTCGTGTGCAACAGGATCCGGGGCTGCCCTCTCCCATTCATCATCCACAAGGGAGTGAGGAATTTCTGTGTGGGTTTCCAGTCTGAGGCATGTGTGTGAGTGTGTGTCAGCGTAGGGAGGAAGGGAGGGAAGGGCCAGTAAGTTGCCGTCCATACTCAACTGTTGTGCTGATTTCTCTCTCAACAGTTAACCGCCTCCCACCCTTGTCGAGCCCACCATGCACTCATCGGGACCGTTTGGAAGAATACAAATTTAAGGAGTACATTCACATTTATTCTGCAAGAGAAGCAGAATCCAGTGGTCTCAAGGCAGATACAGGGACGCAGAGTCTACAGCACTTCAAGTAGCTGACTGACACACCATCACTTTTCATGGATAAAGTTAAGAATCACACAGCATCAGGTTATATAGTCCATCAGGTTTACTTGAAAGTATTAGCTTTCAGAGTGCTGCCACTTCAGGTAATCAGTGCAGCAGGGTCCTAATACACTGAATTTATGGTAAACTATCACAGTGGTATGCAATTGAAATGATGTATTAAACGAACATAGATTGTTATTAAGTCTTTCACCTTTTAGAATGTATTGCAGGTTTCGCTTCATTAATATGTAAATCCCAGGACTTCGTTTAAGTAACATTCTCGAGATAACTTAAGGTTTTAAAAACAAAATGACATCCCAGCTCAGACAATGTATTAAATCTGTCAGGTTCGAGTCTGTCTGAATCCCAAACTTGAGTCAGACTGGTTCAATTTCTCGAGTGGGAATTTATAAATTGTGGTAGGATTTGACTGTGTGCTTTCTGAGCAAAAATGGCATGTATCTGCATACATATATACATTATTTTCGAGATAATTAGAGATGGACATCCACTTCTGGCCTCACCTGTCACACTCCCATTCAAACATTTTCCAAAATCTTCAGACATACTCCCTGTGTAAAAGAAAAACAAATGCATCACACTGTGCCCGATTTCATTTAAATATGTGCTTTACCTGGTCATCACTTCCAGAGCCTGTCTGCCTTCTGCTGCCTCACTGTGTGTGGAGATTCTCACGGATTACCCCTGCTCATCATTTGTCCCCAGGGAACAAGAATCCTGCAATCTTTGCCGGGACAATCAATGTTTAAAGATACTTTCAAATGCTCCTAAGTAATGCGAGGGTGGTGTAGTGGATCGCACTGCTGCCGCATAGCGTCATGGATGTGGGTTCGTGGTTTGGCCTCGGGCAACTGTGTGGATTCTGTATATTTTCCATAGGAATGCGTGGGTTCCTTCCTGGTGCTCCGGTTTCCTCCCAAAATCCAAAGATGTGAGATTAGGTGAATTGGCCATGGTAAATTTTCTCGCCTTCAGGGATGTGTATGGTTGGTAAATCAGTTGTAACTATAGGGTAACAGAATGGGTCTGTGTGGGTTACTCTTCAGCGGGTCGGTGTGGATCTTTTGGACCAAAGGGTCTGTGGGGATTGTATTCGAACTGAAAGATGCACAGCACCAGAGTTGACACTGTTTAACAAAAGTGAACTTAATTATGTGACTGAAAGGTTAAACGAAGAAACATTCAAACAAAACAATGTTTGCTTCAACATTCTCTGCAATGTTTTGAATTTGTTTTACATTTACAGCCCAGGATGTTTATCTCATGAAGCCTTGAAGGTTCATTCACTTTCTATAGAGATCAACACCAACGTCTGCCATTTCCCACTTGAACTTCCGTCCATTTCTTCCCAGTTTCTCATTCTGATACCGGAGATTTACAGAGCTCTCTCTCTCTCCACAAATGCTCCACTGTCTGTTTTGTCAGAGCTCTTTGGGTAAAAGCAGTTTGTCTGTCAAAAGACCGCCAACTCTATCACAGTTGGTTGCAATCTTCATTGGTGACATTGCTCCAATGCATTTTTATACTTAATAGGCTGTTTTGAATTTTTCCTCTGATCTTCATTCACCATAAATGTTAGTTAACTCTGAGTCAACAGCTTCCTCAATTTGTCTCTACAGATTACCTTTCAACACTTTGTTTCTTCCACACCATGTTGAGGTTTAATTTGCTCTGTTCTGAACTGGTAATTGATTGTTTTATTCAGTATTAATTCAGTAGTGGCGGGCAATTTAACCTTTGATGTTAGGAATGCACAGTTGCTAATGCCTTTGTCTAGTCTTTGAAATTTTTTACTTTGCGATTTTCCCGATAGTTTTTTCCAGATTCTGCACTGTCCAATACTTCAATTTCTCGAATTTCAAGTAAGTTCCATGCTGAGCTGGAGTCCAAATGTAGAAGACTTTTCACATACAGACATAACTTCAGAACTGTGACTCTCCATCCAAGGGTGGGAAAACAGTAAATTGCCCATAAAATCATTTCCCTTTGTTGAATTCACATGATTAATAAGTAACGTGCAAACAAAAACAACAAGAGACTCTACTCACAGAATAAAATGTCAATTCACTCTGAGCAACGATCAATAAGACATAGGTACAGAAGTAGTCCATTCAGCCCATCAAGTCTGGTCAGCTATTTAATCAGATCACCGCCATTGATCGGATTGCCCTCAACTACAATGACTTGCCTTTTCTGAAAAACCGTTGATTGCCTTCCTGATTAAAATCTGTCCATCTCAGCTTTCAGTACACTTAATACACCAGGCTAAATAGTCCTCAGAGATAACAAGAAATTAATCCTCATCTCGTTCTTAAATAAGTGAACAAATATTATGAGACCATGCACTGTGGCCCGAGACAGGAGGCCTGTGACCAGTGGAGTACCACAAAAATTGTTGTTGGGTACACTACTTTTCGTCATTTACGTAAATGATTCAGATTTGAGCATAAGATGCATAGTTAGTAAGGACAAGGGACTAGTTTGCAGGACTTACACACTTAATGGTAATCTCCTAGGGAATGTTGCTGAACAAGCAGAACTTGGAGTGCAGGTTCATAACTCCTTGAAGCTGGAGTCGTAGGTTGATAGGATAGTGAAGAAGGCGTTTAGTATGCTTTCTTTTATTGGACAGAGTATTGACTACGGCAGTTGGGAGGTCATGTTGCGGCTGTAGAGGCTATTGGTTGGACCACTGTTGGAATATTGCATGCAATTCGGGTCTCCTTTCTATCGGAAAGATATTTTGAAACCTGAAAGATTTCAGAAAAGATTTACAAAGATATTACCAGGATTGGAGGTTTTGAGCTATAGGGAGAGGCTAAACAGGCAGGGGCTGTTTTCCCTGGAGGGTCGGAGACTGAGGGGTGAACTTACAGAGGTTTAGAAAATTAAGAGGGGCATGGATAGGATAAATAGACAAAGATTAGATTAGCATATCCGTTCGGCATGGACGGATTGAACCGAAGGGTCTGTGTCCATGCTGTACATCTCTATGACTGTACATAGATCTTGTCCCAGAGAGTCTTTCCAAATAATTCCCCTCCCATCGATGTGAAACTAACAGGCCTGTAAAATCCTGGATTATCCCTGCTATCCTTTTGATATGATGGGACTATGTCATGAGCCAGTTTTGGACTGGGGTGGATAAAGTTAAAAATCACACAACATCGGATCATAGTCCAACAGGTTTAATGGTAAACAATAGCTTTCAGTGCGCTGCTCCTTCAATCGGTGGTTGTGGAGTGAAACATCACAGGACCCAGAATGCATAAAGTGTCATGATACATTGAACAAAACTGGAATTTTAATTCTTCCATCTTTTAGCATGCTTTGCAAGTTTCGATTCATTAATCAGTAAATTGCAGAACTTCTTTTAAGCCACCTCCATGTGCTAACTTAAGGTTTTCTCACAAATGGTGACATCTCAGCTCAGACAATGCTTTAAAAGTGTGAGATCAGAGTCTGTCTGTATCCCAATCTTGAGCCCGAATGGTTCTATTTGCAAAGGGGAATTTACGAGATATTATATGTGTTGATAGCCTGTATGGACTATGCGATCTATACACCAGACCTCTGTGAAAACACCTGTGGCTAAAAAGGACACAAAGATATCTGTCTGTGCTCTAGTAATACGTTTTGAGAAGATTTGTAGCTCAGGTTGATTTTTTTGGATGTAGGTTTGCTCGCTGAGCTGCAAGGTTCATTTCCAGATATTTCGATACCCAATGAGGTAACATCTTCAGTAGGTCTCTGGTGAAGCAATGCTGAAAATTCCTGCATTCTGTTTATATGTTTGCATTTGTTTGGTTTGGTGATGTCATTTGCTGTAGTGATGTTATTTTCTGTGGTGAAATCACTTCCTGTTCCTTTTCTCAGGGGGAGATCGATAAGGTCGAACTCAAAGTGTTTGTTGAGAGAGTTTTTTGATAGAATGTTACAGTAAATTGCTCTCTTGCCTCACTCAATACTCTGGGACTGATCCCATCAGAACCCGGTATCTTGTCTATCTTAATATGTTTTAAAACGCACACCTCTTCCTTTTTAGCAATAACCTGGCTAAGAAACTTGCTATTCCCTTCCCTGAGGTCATCCTCCACCAATTCCTTCTCTTTGGTGAAAACTGACATGAAGAATACGTTTATGACCTAAACTAGCACTTCTGACACTGCACATAGAACCCCTGCTTTATCGTTGAGTGGACCAGCCATTTCCCTGGCTACATCCTTGTTTCTTTTATATATGTGTGAAAAGCTTTGGGATTCTCCTTAATACTGTTTGCTGACGACTTTTCGTGGCCCCGTTTAGCACTTCTAATTCCTTTTATAAGTCCATTCCGACTTTCTTTCTTTACTTCAAGGGCATTGTCATTTCCCCTTCTCCTAAACCATTGGAAGTGAAAAATCACACAACACCAAGTTATAGTCCAACAGGTTTATTTTTAATCAATAGCTTTCTCCGCACTGCTCCTTCATCAGGTGGTTGTGGAGAATATGATCGTAGGACACGGAACGTGTAGCAAAAGTGTACAGTGTGATGTAACTGAAATTATATGTCGAAAAAGACCTGTTTTATTGATAAGTCTCATCTTTTAGAGTGGGCATGTTGGATTCATTCCTTTCATATGTAAATTCTAGTAGTTTCTTGAAGTTACAATCTCCAATGAACTTTAACCCTCGGTGCAATATCGCCCCAGATAATGCATTGAAGGTGCAAGATGCCCTGAGGCTGTCAGTGCCCCAATGTTCAGACTGATTCTCATCTAAAAAAGGATTATACAGCATCTTACATGCAGTTAAGAACTTTTCGAGCAATATTAAATGTAATTCTGCAAGCGCAAATTCTCCCCACAAACTGATGTGTGTGTGTGTGCGCGTGTGTGCATGTGGACTTGGGGGAGTGGGGTTGAGTGTCTGTGAGAAAAAGCGTGCCTGTGTTTGTGTGTGAGTGTGAGTGTAAAGGGGTATAAGTCTGTGAGAGGGTGCTTGAGTGAGTGTGGGAGTATGTGTGAGCTTCTGAGAGACAGCTTGCATATGAGAGAGGATTTGCATGAGTGTATGAGTTTGTGGAATTGTGTGTAAATTAGTCTGTAGGTGTGTGTGTCTCTGTGTGTGTGTGCGTGTGTGTGTGTCTAATGTAGTGGGGTCACCTGTACTGTGAAATGAAACCACGCCCCTGGTTGAGGCCAACCCATGGGTTCCATACTTGGCTATCAGCCTCTGCTTGGCCACGATTCGTTGTGGACTGTCCTGAAGTCTGCCTTGGAGGATGGTCACCCGAAGGTTTGAAGTCGAATGTCCTTGGACCGCTGAAGTGTTCTCCGACTGGGAGGGAACATTCCTGTCTGTTGATTGTTGTGCGGAGACCATTCACCGTTGCGGTAGCCTCTCTTTTTCTCACCAATATACCATGCCTCAGGGCATTCTTACCTGCAGTGTATGAGATAGACGACGTTGACAGAGTCACATGACTACATGACTTCCTGCCATGCACTCAGGGGGATGGCCTCAACCGGGACCTTACGTTTATGTGATCCTACAGCTGAGACACACACATACACACACACACACACACACACACACACACACACATGCACACACACACACACACCTCTCTTAGTTTGTGGGGTGAATGCTTACTTTCAGAATTACATTTGATATTGCTCAAAAACGGCTTAAGCCCTTGTAAGATTCTGTAGATCCTTATTTTAGATTAGTATCATTCTGAACACTAGGGCACAGATAGCCTCACACAGGGCACCTCACACCTCCAATGCATTGTCTGGGCCAACGTGGCACCGAGGGTTAAAGTTTCCGAGAAAATGCAACTTTTAGTAAGTTCCGAAATTTGCATATGAAAGAACTGAAACCATCATGCCCATTCTAAAAAATAAGAGAGTTAACAAAAAATGTGTATCTTTTCCAATATATAACTTCAGTGATATCACGCTGTGAACATTTGCCCTTAATTCAGTGTCTTACAATCTTATACTCCACAACCACCTGATGAAGTAGCAGCGTGCAGAAAGCTAGACCAACCAATTCAACCTGTTGGTCTATAACCTGGTTTTGTGTGATTTTTAATATTGTCCACAATACTCCAATACTAGCACCTTCAAATCAAACCTTAGCAACGCTTTCTTTTTCTTTCTGACCATGGTCTTAATATCCTTGGTTATCCGAAGTTCATGTATCTTGCGATTCGCATCCCTCATTCTCCCAGGAATGTGGCACTCCTGAACTCTTATCAACTGCTTTTTGAAATACTCCCACATCTCTGATGCCTATTTACCCTCAAACAGCCGGCTCCGATCAAGAATGTTCTGTTCCAGCCTTGTTGTAGTTCCCCTTCCTCTAATTTAAAGCCTTCACCGGAGGGCTGCTAATCCACGAGCATCTTACGGTATTATAGTGGCTACTCCCAAAATACACCACCTCCCCCACCAACCCCCGCCACCCCCCAATGTGGCACGTTGGAACAGCGGTGGGGTAGCACGGTGATTCAACGGTGAGCACTGCTGTTCAATGGCGCTCGGAGCCCAGGTTCGATTCCTGACCCCCACTGAAACTTCACTCACCTGTCCAGGCTCATTTCCCAAATTCAGGTTCCATATAATCCCTTCCATTGTCGGGCTGTTTACATATCATGTCAAGAATCCCTCTTGAATGATCCTTACAAATTCTGCCCCATCCCATCCCCGAGCACACAGTGAGTCCCAGTCAATCTACAGGAAAGGAACATTACCCAAAACAGCAATCCTACTAATGTTACGTCTTTCCAAATCTGTCTACATGTTCTCTCCTCTGTCTCCCGCTGGCTGTTGTGTGGCCGGTCGTATACCATTCTGGTTTCACCTTTCCTATTCCTGACTTTTAAGCGATTAAACGCTGCCCTTGATCATTTATATTATTCCTCGAATTGTTGTTTTGACAGGAGCTTAAACCTCCTCCCTTCTAGCGATGCACAGCAAAGACTCGGAATTTCTCCAATCACGGCCGAGCACTGCTTTTTCTAATTTCACCTGGTTTGGGATGTTCAAGCTCCATGTGGGGTAATGTGGACCTCAGTCTCTATCTTGGACCTCGTTCTGAATATAACAATTTCATCTAATGTGGCACGGTGGATCAGTGGTGAGGTGGCACGATGGTTCAGCGGTTAGCACTGCTGCCTCATGGCGCTAGGGACGCAGGTTGGATTCCAGCCTTAGGTCACTGCTTGTGTGGCGTTTCCATGTTCTCCCTATGTCTCTGTGTGTTTCCTCCGGGCGCTCCGGGTTCGTCCCCAGTCCGAAGGTGTGCAGATTAGATAAACTGGCCATGCTCAATTGCCCACAATGTCCAGGAATGTGTGGGTCAGGTGCATTAGTCAGGGTAAATAAAGAGTACGAGTTTCGGGGAATGGGTCGATGGGTGGGATACTCATCAGAGGATCAGTGTGGATTTGTTGGATCGAAGGGCCTGTTTCCACGCTATCAGTATTCTATGAATTAATGTGGGACCTTTGAAGCCCTATGCTGAGAAATTTAGGCCTCAGGCTTCATTATCAGCATAGCACTGCATTTAATAACTCCATCCAATGTGGGAAATCTGGAGACACAGACTGGGTAATGCACGTGCAGGCTCAGTCTCAGGCCAGCTTATATCTTGGATTAATACTTCCGAGTTCACCAATCTCATTTTTAACCAGAGAGAGTAAAAACCAGTAATCCTTGGAAGTTAATGTACTGGTCCTCTCTTTTGAAGTAGACCAGGTGACCCAGATCAATATGCCTCATCTGCCAGTTCTGCTGACATTTCCTTCTCCAACTGACCAATATCCACAACGTAAGCAAACGTAAACTTGGTCTTCATCGTGTGCATAGTGCTAGCTGATCTGATGGAATAATGTGGAAACAAGGTTCCTTACCCTCCCAGCTATATATATGTGCACACAGAGCAGGAGAGTCTCAGTCTCCATTCTTGAGCACATCCCTACACTGATCTCACACTCGATGATGTGGGATGAATCGAGAAGCACAGTGTGGGGAAACCTAGGCCTAGGATTCAGATCCTGAACCAAATATTTACTGCTAATCGCGGGCTAGTTCAAACCCACAGATCAGGAAGATGTAGCCCAAGTCGAATCTTGGCCGAGGACTCGCTTAGCCAATTTCACTTCCGGTATCAGATCAGTGATTATCTCCACCATCCATACACCCAGAGCTAAAGCTGTATCTTGCTCCTCGTCAGCCAATGTGATTCATGGTGGTGGATTAAATGAGCCATATCCCACTCCTACCCTGGCCATGATGAAGGTCCAGGTTGCATCTCAAGCCTAATGCTGAGTTCGTCAATTCGCCAATATCTCCACAATGGAGGAAAATATCGGCTCAGCATGCGTCAAGGGGCGAGAGCTGGGTTAGCCAATTTCACACCCAGTTATGGATTAAATGTGGGGAAATATAGGACCAGACGGTATCATGGGCCTAATGCTGAAAGAGCCAATCCAAGTGCAGGACTTATTGAGTAGCTCAGTGCAGGGGCATTAACACTGAGGCTTCATTTTCACTTGCTTCATAAATCAGCTGTGTTTATGACTGAGGCCTCGACACTGTCTAATTGGCATAGGGGGCCACGACTGTGCCACGGGTGAGTGCAGCCTCCCCATCCCTGAGAACCATCATCCTTCCCTCCCAGCGAGTGGATCAGCAGGAGTCACCAACGATCCTTCAGGATCCCCAGATGAACAACTCCAGCTACCTATACGCGCAGCCCTCACAACGATTTGGATGTTTGGGAGCCTGCCGTCCACCTGTGTCAACATCGTGCCCCCTGCCATCACCTGGCTGCCCTTCTGCATCGTATCCTGTGTGAGTGGGGAGCTGAACAAGGCCAGGCAAAACCTCCACCAGTAGCTGCAGTGAACAATTACAGACCTCCAGGGCCTGGATGCCAAACTGCGCTGCATCGTGACCTCCCTGCGCTTGGCTTCCAGCAACCTGCTAAGAGTCAAGCAGCCCCAGGCCATGTCAACGACTGCTACATCATACACACTAGATGGGCTGAGGTGTCAAGGATCTGGAGTGACTGTAGCCTGAAGCCTAGCTCCTAGTCATCAACTGGACTGATCACAAGGGATAAAGGTGGCCAAAAGGCCTGGGCCTAGCTCCTAGTTATTAATAAGACAATTTGCATTCATGAAAAGCCGAGAACCTCGCACTTTTGACCAGTCGGCCGAATTGGCAAGGGAGTCTTAAAGTTGAGATTTGAGATGTCCCAGTAAATTTCTTGTGGACTCAGACATGCAAAGTCTCCCTCGAGGATCGTCCCAGAGATCACAGTCTTTGGAAGTCTGGAATAAATCGCTCTCACGTGCAGTTTATTTTAATTTTAGTCATCCACTTTATTTACCAATAGCTTCGCTGTGACAACATATCAAAGACACCAAGAAGTTCAGCTTATTAGTTTCGAAAGGGTGCAGAGGAGATTTACTGGGATATTGACTGGTATGGGTGGAAGATCATACGAAGAAAGGCTGAGGGACTTGAGGCTGTTTTCGTTGGAGAGAAGAAGGTTGTCTAGTGGTGAGGCAGCAGCGGTGAAGGAGGCCCAGGACCTCCATGTCCTCGGCAAAGTGGGAGGGGGAGTTGAAATGTTGGACCACGGGGCGCATGGAGACGCCTGGAGGAAGAACGCTTCATCTTCCGCCTCGGAACACTTCAACCCCAGGGCATCAATGTGGACTTGAACAGTTTCCTTATGTCCCCTTCCCCACCTCACCCTAGTTCTAAACTTCCAGCTCAGTAACTGTCCCCATGACTTGCCCGGACTTGTCCTACCTGCTTATCTTCTTTTCCACCGATCCACTCCACCCTCTCCTCCTTGACCTATCACCTTCATCCCCTCCCCCACTCACCCATTGTACTCTATGCTACTTTTTCCCCACCCCCACCCTCCTCAAGCTTATCTCTCCACGCTTCAGGCTCACTGACTTTATTCCTGATGAAGGGCTTTTTCCGCAAACGTCAAGTTCAAAGTTATTTGGATGCTGCCTGAACTGCTGTGCTCTTCCAGCACACTAATCCAGAATCTGGTTTCCAGCATCTGCAGTCATTGTTTTGACCTAGTAACAAAGGAACAGGAGAATCGACGTTTCAGACCTTCTTCAGGATTCCTGAAGAACGGCTTATGCCCGAAATATCGATTCTCCTGCTCCCTTGATGCTGCTTGACCTGCTGCGCTTTTCCAGCAACACATTTTTAAATACTTACAAAATGCCCAGCACTTCCCTGTAAAATCTGACACATTTCCCTGGACCCGCCTATTAATACCAACGCACTCCCTTGGACTACCATTTAAATACTAACACAATCCCTGGCACTCACCCCTGGAATAACTACATACTCCCAGGTACAGTCTCATAACACCGACACAGTCCCTGTGACCCATCCTGTTATGACTGTCTCACTCCCCACGATTCACCTGTAAATACTGAAACACTCCACGGGAGCCCCATATTAACACTGACATGCTCCCCGGGATCCTCACTGCATAAACTGGCACAATCCACAAGAACACCCAGTAAATACTGACAATTTCCACTGGGACATCCCTGTAAATCCTTACACTCTCCATGTGCCGTCTCTGATAAATACCAACTGTCTCTCCGGTAACCGACGCAGCCCAGGACACCAATAGATACTGATACATTCCGCGGTACACCTCTTTTAATGCTGGCACACTGCTCAAGAACTCCACTGAAAAGACTAACATATCCCCTGTTCCCCGAATAACTACCGAACACTGCACGGGAATTCACATCTGAATACTAACACATACTGCGAGGCTCCTCAATCCCCCCGTAAATACTAAAGATCTCCCGGGGTACATTCTTGTAAATGCTGACACATGCGCCGGTGCACCCCTGTAAATGCTGTTACACTGCCCAGGAACATGGATACATTCCCTGGAAACACCTATAAATACGGACTGCTGCCTGGCAGTTTCCCACTGAATACTGACACACAGCGCAGGCCCTGTGAAAACCCGAAAAACCAGGGGAACCTTCCTGTAACTCCTGACATACTCCTCGGCGCACACCTTTAAACGCCATCACAGTGCCCTGGAAACCCTCTGTATACCTTGGCACACACACCAAAACACGACCCTGTCAATAATGACACACTTCCCAGAAACTACCTGAAAATAACGACACACTCCCCTGTATACCACCCCCCCACCGTAAGTACTCAATTACTGCCCAGAACCCCCGTAAATACTGACCCTACCCCCGCGCTACATACCTAATTTCTCCCTTGGACTCCCCTATCAATACTGACACACATCATGAGACACACTCATAAACATTGACACACAACCCGGATTCCTCCTGCAAATACTGACACTTCCCCCTCCCCCCCCACACACACACACCTGTAAATACTGACACAATACCTGGAAACCATTCTGTTAATACCGACACAGTCCCCAAGACACCCAATCCGGAAGTTCAGCACTCTCCTCAAGCACATCTGACACACACAACATGATCACCCCGTAAATGCCGACACTTTTCACCGGGACACCACTGTGCATACTGTCATTTACCCAGTAATTCTCTGCAAATACCGACACACTCCCTCTGACCACCTCTGTAATTGTAGGCACACTCCATGGTATCCCCTATAAAAATGAACTCTCTCCCTCCAGGAGCCCTGTAAATGCTGACACATTCTTCGGCACACCCTTGTAAATGTTGTCACACTGCCCTTTTACCTCCCCGTCCATAACGACTGACACTCTTCCCGTAAATAATGACACATTCCCGGGAAACGCCCCTGTTTTTAGCGACATACTCCCCTGCACACACCCCTGTAAATATTGACCTACGCCCTGGAACTCCCACTAAATATTGAAACACTCCACGGGACACAACTGTAAATATCAATCCACTCCACGTGACTCCCGTTAACACTGACACATTCTCCAGGACCACCTGTAAATTCCGACACTTTCCCCGCCATATCCCAATAGATACTGACACATGCCCCTTTACCACCCTGCAAATACTGACGAACTCTCTGGGACCAACCCCCAGGAAGTAATGGCACCCTCCCTGAGACCACGCCTGTAAATGCAGACACTGTCTCCGGGAACCCAGCTGTAAAGATTAGATTCCCCTACAGTGTGGAAACATACCCTTCTGCCCAACAATTCCGCACTAACCAGCCAGATCCATTTCACTCTGACCAATACGCCTAAAACTACAGGCAATTTACCTTGGCCAATCTACGAATCCTACACATGTTTGTACGGTGGGAGGGAACTGGAGCATCTGGAGTAAACCTACTCAGAGACGAAGAGAATGTAGAAACTACTCAGACAGTCAGGATTCGAACCTGTGCCACTGGCCTGTGAGGCAGCAGTGCGAATCACTGAGCATTCTTGCTGCACCAAACATCGCCATATTCCCCAAGAACCCCTATAAATTCCGATACTCTCCTCTGAATCCTTTGCAAATACTGACACACTCACCAAGAAGATACCAGCATGTTGTAACACAGTTCCTGTTACGATCCTGTAAATACTGACACACTCCCCAGGATCCCCCTGTGAATAACGACACATGACCTGGGACAACCCCTGTAAATACAGATGATCTCTCTGTGACCGCACCTGTAACTACTGGCACACGCTACGAAAACACCCTTGTATATTCCGAAAAAATACACTGGGACACTCCTGTAAATACAAATACAAACCCCAGTATCCCTTGTAGATACACTCGCTGGGAACCCACACCCCCGTAAATACTGATGCACTCGTTGGGACACCCTTATAAATACTGATACTCTACTCTGGAACCCACTGTAGATACTAACGCACAGCACAGGTGTCCACTGTGAATACTGACACATTCCCCGGCATCACCCTGTATACACTGACACACTCGCTGGGTGTCCCCTGTAAGTAATGGTACGTTCTACGGGAGCACCCTGTAAATACTGAAATATTCCCCGGGAGACCTCCTGTAAATACCGGCACAGTCCATGGGAGCACCGTGTAAATACTGACATACTCCCCAGGACACCCCTGTAAACACTGACACATACCACAGGACCACACTGTAAATGGTGACACACACCCCGCATGCTGCCTTTAAATACCAATGCACTCCCTGGCGCCAAGCCCTGTAGATACTGACACACTCCACGGGACACCCCATAATTACCAATACTCAAATTGTGGAATACATGTCAATACAGACATTCTCCCTGGTATCCCCCTGCAAATCACAGCGCACTACCCGGGATGCTGTGTGTAAATACAGACACTCTCTGTGGGATGCCCCCTCTAAATGTCAACACACTTGCAAATAAGGACATCCTCACTGGGACCCCCTGTAAATACTGACACAGTCCCTAGGTCTTGTCCTGTAAATAGTGACACACTCCCCAGGACACCATCTGTAAATACTGACACACTTCTGAGGAGCCTCCTGTGAATCCTGGCAAACTCCCCAAGATCCCCCTGGGAATAACAATACCCTGGGTGGGACGCCGTCCCCGCCCAATAAATGCAGGCACTCTCCCCGGGACCACTGTGTAAGTAGTGACACTATCTCAGAACGTAACCCCTGTAAATACTGACTCCCCCAGGGACACCCCTTCTAAATACCGACACACTGGCCAGGACAAACCTGTGAATCCTGGCACACTCCCCGGGACGCCCCTGCAAATAATGAAATACTGCCTGGACCCCTTCTATAAATACAGACACTACCTGCGGACCCCCTTTTAATACCGACACTCTCCCAGGACACAACCGCTGTAAATGCCGACTCAGCCCCAGGGACACCCCGCTGTAAATATCAACACAGTCTCCAGTACTAACCTGCCAATACTGACGCGCTTCCCGGGCTCCCATGTAAATACTGACCTGCTCCACTTGACGTCCCTGTAAATACCGACAGACTCCCCAGGTCTCGCTGATAATACCGACACACTCCCCGGGACCCCATTGACTCAATACATGGGACCCCTCATGAAAATATTGATAGACTCTGCACCACACCCCAGTCAACACTGAAACACACCCCGGGACCACCCTGTAAATACTGACACATTCCCTGAGACCATCCTGCAAATTCTGATGCAATCCTTGGAACCCCACTTGAATACTGACACACTCCCTGGGAACCGCCTGCAAATACTACCACATTCCCCAGGACCCTCTTGCAAATGCCAACACACTCCTCGGGGCACCCTGTATATATCGACACACTTTCCAGGACACACATGTTAACACCGACATACTTTCCAGGGCCCCATGTAAATAAAAACACACTCCCCAGGACCCACTTGAAATACTGGCACACTGCCCAAATCACCCCTATAAATGCCGACTATGTCCTCAGGACACCACGATAAATCCAAACACGCTGCATGGAATCGCCCTTTAAATGCTGACTCATTCCCAGGCACCCCCTGGTAAATACCAACACACTCCCTAGGACCTGTATTTCCCAACACTCTCCCCGGGTCTTGACTGCAAATATTGACACACTCCCTGGTATCGCCCTGTTAATAATTACACACACGCTGGGACGCTCGTTGTAAATTCAGACACTCTACCTGGTACATCCCTGCAAATACCGACACACTCCACAGGATTCCCCTGTAAAAGTTAGATTAGATTCTCCACAACGTGGAAACAGGCCTTTCAGCCCAACAGTTCCACACCGCTCGTCCAAAGAGAAACCCACCAAACCCATTCCCCTACCCGATATTGACCCCTGACTAATGCATCTAACCCTGTGGGCACTTCAGCTGGGCCAATTCACCTGAGCTGCACATCTTTGGATTGTGGGAGGAAACCGGAGCACCCGGAGGGCACACACGCGGACCAAGGGAGAATGTGCAAACTCCACACAGACAGGAAGGAATCAAAAGAAAGGACCCTGGTGCTGTGAGGCAACAGTGCTAAACACTGAGCCACCGTGCCTCCTATACTGTTACACACTGGGATCCCCTCTAAATACTGACATGCTCCCCGGTCACACCTGTGAGTACCATCACATTGCGCCAGAACTCCACTGTAAATACTTCACACTTCCCAGGACCCCCGTTATAAATGATGAAAACACCCCAGGAAATTCCATGTGCATAATGACCACCATTCAACTAATGACAATCTCCCTGGGAACACACTGAAAATACCGCTACTCTCCCCTGGACCACCCACATACATTTCGATGGTGTCCCCCTCAGCCCCACTGTAAATACTTACATTCCACACAGGATCTACCTATAAATACCAACAGTCTCCTCTGAAACCCCCTGAAAGTAATAATGCACTGCCTACGTTAATGCACTTGCTAATGCCGATACTCAACGGAGCATACCCCCCCAACCCGTAAAAACTGACACACTCGCGAGTAGGCCCACTCCCTGGGAACCTCTGCACATGCCTCCACTCTTCTCAGAAACACCCTGTAAATACCAGCACACTCCCCGGGCACAGGGCTTACATGCCATCGCGCTCCCCGGACACCGCGTAATCACTGACACTCTCCAGGACGCCTCTGTCAATACCAAAGCACTCACCAAGACACCCTGTATACACCGACATGCTCGTCAGAACCCACCTGTAAATATGGGCAGACTTCCAAGAACCCTTCTGTAAATATTGATTGACTCCCCAGGAGTCCCCGTTAAAATGTGATACACTCCCGTCCCACACTATCTCATCCTCTCTCTCTAAGTCACCTCTCTCTGTCTCTCTTTTCCATCATCCCTGTCCCTATTTCACTCTTTATCTCCCCACTTTCGGTCTCTCAAACCCACTCACACACTCTCTCTCGACGACCTCCCACTCTCTCTCCCTACATCATCCCAATCTCGCCCTACGCTCTCTCTCTCTACCCCCTCTCTTTACCCCTCCATCTCTCGCTGCAAGTATCTCCCACTCTCCCCTTCTCTTTTGCTGTACCCGTCCCACTATCTCCACCCTAATGCTCATCTCTCTCTTTACAACCTCCCACTCTGCCTGTCTCTAAACCCTCCCTCTGTTTCTCTCTCCACTCCCACTCTCTCATTGACTCCCCACTCCAACTCTCACTCTGTCTGTATACTCCCCTCTCTCTCTCCCCAATTCGACCCTCTCTCTACGCGCTCCCAACCTCTCTCTTCCCTACCAATCTCGTTCTCTACCCCCCTCACTCTCTATCGCTGTACCCCCACCCACTCTCTCTTTGCCACATCCTACTCTCGCTCTCTAAAACCTCCCTCTCTCCCTATTGCCTTCCACACTCTATATCCCCTCTCTCGAAACCCCCGACTCTTGCTACACTGAAATATTTCCCATTCTCACTATCTCTCTTTCTCTACCCCGTCCTATTCTCTCTACACTCCCCCAATTCTCTCGCTACCCTTCTCAAATCTGCCTCTCTCTATCGCCTCCCCGTCTCTCCCCACGTCCTAATCTCTCTCTCCACCTTCCCACTCTCTCTAAATCCCTCCTACATTCTCTCTACGACCGTCCAACTCTGCCAAAGTAACCTATTCCCTCTCTATTCTTACCTACCCCTCTCCCTCCATCCCACTCTTTCTATCTGCCTCCCTCCCACAGTCTCTCTCCTCCTGCCTCGCACTCTGTCTCTATCTACGACTTCGCACTCTCTCCACCACACCAACTCACTCTCTTTATCTCACTATCCCACTCCCTCTATGTCTCCTCTCTCCCTTACTCTGTCGTTTTCTCAATCTTCCCTACTCCCATTCTCTTTGTCTACCCCCCACCCATTCTCCCTCTCTCTCTTTACCCCTTTCCACTCTGTCACTTCACCCCCTCCAATTCTCTCAGCCCTCTCCATCTCTCTCTCTGTCTCTCTAATCCGCTCCCTTTCTCTCTTTCTCCTACTCTCTGTCTCCCTCCCTTTCCAACTGACAGAATCTCGCTTCCTCCCTCTCTATCTGACACACACTCTCTCGCTGCTCATTCCTCTCCCTCGGCTCCAGAGAGTAGGGAAGAGTAGGTCCGGCGGTGTTGGGGGTGGTAGCGAGGTTAGAGGGATATGGGGGTTGGGAGTTGGGAGAAAATGGAGGAGAGATGGAAAGGCGAGATGTAGACAGAGGTAGTAGGAGAGTGAGGGAGAAATAGAGGGAGGGTGAGAAGAGTTGAGGCAGGTGGAGCGAGGGGGTGAAAGTCATAGAGAGTTGGGGCAAGAGAAACTGAAAAGGAGAAGAGCAGAGGAAGAGGAAGATTGAGGAGAAAGAGAGAGGAATGTAGCGGAGAAAGAATGGGAGAGGAAATGTGGAAATCATTCAAGAGACGGGGTGAGGGGAGGAATTAGAGTGAGGGTTTGAGGTGAGAGAGAAAGAGAAGGATGCGATTGAGTGGAGGTGGCGGAAACGCAGTCGAGAGATGAACTTTGCCGAAGGCCAGGTAGGAATGGGGGCAACCTCGAGGTGAAAGCAAGGACAGGGGGAGTTACACCCAACTCCTGAGCTCATGTTTCAGTTCTCTCTGCTTCCCTGAGAACCAGGACTTCGAGCTGAGTCTGTCTCTCTCCATCTCAGCTTCTTCAACACAAAGACAAACAAGAACATCATTGACTGTGCTGCTCGTCACATTTAATGAACATTTTTATTGTTTCCAAACTGAAGTAATTGATACAGTCAGTGCGATGGCGCCTTTTCTCACTGGCCACTGAGTTGTGAGAAACATTAAAATAAGTCCCCGTGTCCCTTTAACCACACTGCTCCCCACCCGTAGGATAAGAATGGAGAAACCAACGCTATTCTCCGTCTGTTCCAATAAGGATAGGCTGCTCCATCGCTGAAACACTGAACTGAAATGAGAAAATCCTGGATGGATTGATTAATGAATGAATTTACTTGATTGGTTAATTTGGGTGAAGGGATATTTCAGCACATTCTTCAGCTGCTGTCTGAACTTAGTCTGGGTCACAGCATAAATCGCGGTGTTTGTGCAGCAACCGAGGAGCTGCAGCATGAAGCCCAATTCCTGAACGAAAGGATGGGGAATCTCAAGAGTATCCACAATCCAATACATTCGGTTCCACATAGAAAACATCATTAACGTTGACCATAACAGGATGAAATTAGCCGAGATCACAAACAGTAAAATGATAGAAATCTTTCGGTTTTTCATTTCAGTGTCAAACTGAGCGTCCCCATTGGTGTGAGCCCGGAGTCTCCTGCGGGCTCTGCTGGTGAATAAAATGTGTCTGACAGTAAACACGTTGAGCAGCAGAATCAGGACAAATGGGAGAGCCGGGGTTAGAATTTGGTGGATGAACTCATTTGTGATCCAGAAACGGGAGGAATGAGCGCCGTCTATTGCAACACAAAACCAGGGGTCATTTCCCAGCCGATACCGAGTGGTGAGCAAAAAATACCAGAAAATGTTCATTGAGCAGCTCAGCACAGCCACTGCTCCCAGAACCACAGCCGCCGTTTTCACGCGGCAATATTTACTTTTCAGCTTTTGGCAACAAATGGCCACAAACCGATCAAAGGTGAAAGTGACGGTGAACCAGACAGAACAGTCAGTGGCTGCATAAAGCAGGACGGCGTGGACATTACACACAGGGATGGAGTACAGGAAATAAAACTTTGTCCGATAAACAATGGGAATGTGTCTCAATATCAGGTCGAGGATAATAACCAATAGATCCGCCGCTGCCATAGACCCCAAGTAACATCTGACACATGGAGACAATCCACAATCTTTACATAGGAAGACGTAGATCGTCACTATGTTAACTGTGAGGAAGGAAAAGAAATATATTATCCATCTGCCTGGAGGAAAAGTCACCAGTTTGATTGAAGAGTCAGTGAGACTTTTGAAATGTGTCACTGCATTCAGAGATTAACATAAATAATTGGAGCTGAAATAACAAATGGGAAGGTCTGTGTTATGACAAAAATGTGTCATAGAACACAAGAAACCCTCCCTTCCCATGCACACAGAGGCACATCCATAAGAACAAATGGTTTCCAGAACATTCCGACACACTCGATCACTCCAGAGCAGACCCAAGTCACTGGTTCGAGATCCTAATACCGAGGTTGAAAACGGTGCTGTCCTCAGGGATTCTCTCTCAGTTCCTTGAAGGCAAACGGAGGTTGGAAATTTCTGTCTTTCATCGAAACTGTATTTGATCCAAGTGAACAAATGGAAATACAATGAAAACGTATTCACATCTTTAACTGTCTGAGATGACTTTGGAACAGAGTCTCGTTCTCTCTGGAACGGGATCTTGTCTTTTGTTCAATTCACTGACGTTAGGCCTTTCACAAATAATGTCAGAGATGGAATGGTCCAGAGAATGTCGGTTCTAGAATGCACGGAGAGAAAGTGACGACTGCAGATGCTGGAGACTCGAGTTGAAAAGTGTGGTGCTGGTACAGCGCAGCAGGCCAGGCAGCATCCCAGGAGCAGGAGAATCGACATTTCGGACATAAGCCCTTCTTCAGTCATATGCCCGAAACGTCGATTCTACTGCTCCTCGGATGCTGCCTGGCCTGCTGTGCTTTTCCAGCACCACACTTTTCTCCTATAGAATGTACGGTACAGAATGATCTGGGGATGTGTATTATAGAATGTTGGGTACAGTATGTTCCCGAGCATTCCAGTTATGGATGGTCGGGTAGAGAATGTTCTGGGTCATATAAGTTATGGAATGTTGGATACAGAATGTTCCTGGGAATATCGCTTATAGAATGTGGAGCACAGAATGTTCCAGCAATATCATTTATAAATGTTGGGTAGAGAACATTCCTTGAAATCTATCAGTGTCTACACCGTCACGATTCCTCACCTTTTCCTCTGCTGCATCGATGACTAAATCGGTGCCACCTCATGAGCCCAAGAGGAGGATGAACAGTTCTTCA
Source organism: Chiloscyllium punctatum (assembly GCF_047496795.1). Lineage (NCBI taxonomy): Eukaryota > Metazoa > Chordata > Chondrichthyes > Orectolobiformes > Hemiscylliidae > Chiloscyllium > Chiloscyllium punctatum. Next base: position 26,788,337 of record NC_092789.1, on the reverse strand, counting down.
ACTTCGTAAACACATTCCACCCTGACCTTAAGGTCACTTGGATCATCTCACTCACCTCACTCCCCTTCATGGATCTCTCCATCTTCAACTCTGTTGACTGACTAACCACGGACAACTACTGCAAGCCCACCGATTCCCAGAGCTACCTGTACTTCATCTCCTTCCATACTGTCTCCTGTAAAAACACCATTCTTTATTCCCAATTCCCCTGCCTCCTCCTCACATGCTTCCAGTTTGACTAATTTCACATTACATAATATTAAATTGACTCCTTCTTCCTTGACCACAAATACCTTTCCAACGTGGTCGACGATGCCATCCAGCGCATCTCCTCCATTTCCCATACTTCCCCACTTGGATACCACCGCTCCCAACGAAATAAGGACAGAAATCCACAGTCTGCACCTTCCAGCTCACCAACCAGCAGATACTTCGCCTCATACTCAGCCACTTCCGCCAACGACAGACCCCACCGCCAGAGATATATTTTCTCCGTGCAACAACAGTGTTCCCTAGACAACATTCCCTCCATGACTCTCTTGTCAGATGCACGCTAATCCACTATTCCACATCCCATTCCCGACACCTTCCCCTGCCAACGCAGGAAGTGCAAAACATGCGCCATCACGTCTCCCCTCACCTCTGTCCAAGGCCACAACGGATCCTCCCACATCGGACAGAAATTTACCTGAACTTCAACAAATCGCATTCACTGCATAAGTTGCACTCAAAGAGGTCTCCTGTTCATCCGGGCGACAGGATGCCATCTCCTGGATCCTTCCAGAGAAAATCTCTGGAAAACCCGCACTAACTAACTCCATCGCCCCGTGGCTGAACACTTTAACTCTCGCTCCCACTCCATCAATGACATTGAGGTCCTGGGTCTTCGCCAATCACCAACTCCTAACCACCCGACACCTGGAGGAAGAACTGCCTTGGGACCCTGCAACCACATGCGTTCAATGTGGATTTCAACAGATTCCTCATTTCACCACCCACTGGATTTATTCTAGATCAAACCCTACAAATCAGCACCTCCTTCCTAACTTGTCGATCACCTTTCCCATCTATCTGCTCCATCCTCCTCTCCGACGTGTCACCAACACTCCCACATTCATCGTCTATCGTATTCACATCTACCTTCTACCCAACGCCACTCCCTCCCATTTATACACTAACACCACGACCCCAAGCACTAATCCTGATTAAGGGGTTATGCCAGAAACGTCAATTCTGCTGCTCCTCGGATGCCGCCTGACCTGCTGTGCTGTTCCATCGTCATACTCACAGAATGAGACCTGCTGGATAATATTTCATGAAGCCGCATTACCACCCCGTGTATACCCTGTCACACCGTCACCGTGGAATACATTTAGTAACGGAGTTACCCTGGAATTACGCAACATTGATTTTAGAATCCGGGCAATCTCATGGTAACAGGTCAAAGTTGGTCAAGAAAATAGCCTGATGATGTACATCTACTGCCCTCCTCACCACCCCTCGTTGATAACTCAGTTCCCCATGACGTTGAAAACAATCAGATGAAGCAATGAGGCAGACAAGGACAAAGAACGTATTCTGAGTGTGGGACTAAAAAGTCCATCATCAAGAGGGTCTCTGCAGGTCCATCACAGACTGAGCAAGGCGAGGCGAGAAATAAACAGTAGCCCGACTTTGTGAAGTGATGCAGGAATCAAAAATAAGGAATCATTCTCACAAACTACTTGTCACAAATGGATGTGTCCCTCACGGTATCTGTAGGATCGGGAAGCGCACAGTCCTGAGCGCGGGGACGTCTCAGTCTCCTACTGAATATACCGTCCACTGTATTATGTTGCACTACCTCCTGTGAAGTAGGGCATACCTCTAATAGGAAGATAGAAGGTAATGTGGGCATCCATGAGGCACTGTGGGCTGTCGACAACTGCATCATCAACGGCCTTCCGTCCATGATAAAGTCAGAAATGGGCTGTTCACTGATGGTTCCAAAATATTCAGCACCATTCACACTATACCCATACTGAAGCAAGGTATTCAGGACATCAAGAGTAGTAAGCAGGGATAGAATAAGGCCATTCATCTATGCGAGGCAGTTTCTCAGCAACGTGAGCAGATCTTTTAATCTCTCATGACTGTTACACAGGAAATGGAAGGTAACATTCATCCATTCAAAACAAGCCACAAACAAATACGTAGTGGACTGATTAGTAAGGCAGGTGCAGGGTTAAATTTGGTTTAAATCAGTCTTTATCAGATGAACACACATTAACAACTGCAGTGATACAGTGACCCGTGCTGGGGCCTCACATATTTGCAAACAATATCATGGTTGCCATAAGTGCAACAAACGTGCTCTATGTAAATTTGAAATGACACTAAGCGAGACAGGAACTGAAGTTATCAAGAGGAGGTAGAGAATCTCTAATTGGATAAGCAATGGACAACAATTTGACAGCTGGAATATAACGTGGGTAACCATGAATCTGTGAATGTTTCAGGCAGAATGAAACGTTGTATACTACATAAACAGAGAGAGATTACAGGAATCAATGATACAGTGTGTATCGGGGGTGTACTCTGACACTTTCAGACATTGGAAGTGTTGCTTCATCTCCCTGATGGTCTGCTCACCGATCTTCCCGGGGTCCAATTGCTCTCAGTACACACGTGGTAGTTTGAGGTGATTGGTTAACGACTGGGACTCAACCTTATTTCCTTTTGGAAAATAAGACAGTGTATGTGATTTAGCGGATACACCGATATCATTTTGGAACGAGTGAATGTCATTCCCTTAGTTTGACAATAGTTCTGGAAAAGGCTAGACCTTGTTCACAAATTTGAAATTATGGGCAATTTTGATGGCATGAGGCAGGAAAATACAAAAGATAATCAGAGAAAAACTGTTTGAGTTTGAAGGACGTCTGGGATTGGGCATCTTTCAAAAGCGAGATAATTAAAGTCCAGGGACAACGTGTTCCTGTTAGTGTGAAGAGGAGTGCTCGCAGGAGTAGGGAATAGCACATGACATGAGATGTTGTGCTTTTGTCAATGAAAAAGAAGGAGGCACATGTCTGTTGTAGGAAGCGAGGATCAAAGGAATCCCTTGAGTGTCCAGGGTGTTAGAGAACCCTTACGGCGGAAGTCAGAAGGGCAAACAGGGAACAAGCGATCATTTTGACTGATAAGTTTAAAGAGAATGGAAAAAAATCCTGCAAGTATATCAAGCGCAAAAGACAAACTAAGGAGAGAATAGGGATGCTTAAAAATCAAACTGCTATCTATGTATAATCTTACATAAAGAGGTAAACCCCACCAGCTACAGAATCTTAAGGAAAAGTGGAATAATAAAAACACCAAAGTTAAAATGTAAAACATTGCAACCCTTCATTTAACAGTGGAAATATAGAAATACAGTGAACAGTGCAACAACACAGTCCATAAGCGCTTGGCCATGCTGGGTACTCACTCCTCATAAGGACTGATAGTCCCAGACACCTCTGCCTTACAGCCTGCTCCTGTTTCATAAGTGAGATTATATACAAACATACACCGCATCAATATTTACTGTGGAGAAAAAGATGGAAGTGAGGCAACTCGGGGAAATAAATCCATGCAGTGATCTTTTGAAACGAGATCAAATTACAGAAGAGGAAATGGTGTAGTTCTTCAAATGCATAACCGTAGATAAATATCCAGGACCTGTTCAAGCGTATCCCAGATCATTGTGAGAAGCGGGGGAAGACATTGTGAAGCCCCTAGCGGAGATATTCGTATTATCCTCAGAGTTGTGATGAAGGGTCCCTGGACCCGAAACATTAATTCTGTATTCTCTGCACAGACGTTGCCAGACCAGCTGAAATTTACCAGATAATTTTTGTCTTGTTTCCGATGAAGCATTTGCAGTTCGTTCAAATTTTATTTGTATCATTGAGAACCATGGGTGACGTGATGAAGGGCTCGAAGACAGATAATGTTGCAATATTAATTTGAAAACGGCAGCAAGGAAAAGGCAGGGAACTACAGCGGGGTGAGTGTGATGTCAGGGGTGTGTAATTATTTGGAACAGATTCTCAGAAACAGGATTTACATGCAATTGTAGCGGCAAGTACTGATTTTGGAGTTATCACGGTTTTGTGGATGATAAAATGTGTCGCGCAAACTTGTTTGAATCTTTTGAAGACGTGACCAAGAACATCGATAAAGGGAAAGCAGCATACGTTGTCAAAGTGGACGCGAGTGAGGCCACGAAGGTTCTGCATGGTAGTCTGGTTAATAAGGTTAGATCACAGCAGATTAGGGAGAGCTAGCCAATTCGATAAAACAATTAGCTTGACAGCAGGCGGCAGAGTGTGGTTGGAGAGATTTGTGGTCCTAACTGAAAACCTGTGTCAGGCGGTGTGCCACAGGACCAGGCAGGTGCTGTTTGTTATCTTTATAAATGATTTGGATTAGAATATATGTACCATGGATAGTACATTTGTGGACAAAACTAAATTTTTTTGTTAGAGTGGAAGGTTGCAGGGCCATTTCAAATTAACAATGAGATCTTGATCAACTGGATCAGTGGGCGATGTAATGGCAGATGGAGCTTTATGCAGATAAATACGAGGTATTGCATTTTGATGGACAAATGAGGGCAGAATTTAATAGTTAATTGTAGGGCCGTAGGGAGTGTTGTCGAGCAGACACACCTTGAGCAGAGTTAGAAAGTTGCTTGAAAGTGGACCAGCAGGTAGATAGGGATGTGAATAAGGCGTTAGAAATTCTGACCGTCATCGGTCAGAGCATTGAGTATAGGAACTGGGACATCATGTTGTTGCTGTACAGGAGAATGATAAATCTACTTTGGGAGTATTGAGTACAGTTCATGTCACCCTTCTATCCGAAGGATGATATGAACTGGAAAGAGTACAAAATATTTAAAATGATGTCACCGAGTCTGGAAGTTTTGAGACATAAGGATAGGCTGGGATTTTGTTCCATTTGCGTAGGAGGCTGAGGGATGACCTCACAGACGTTTATAAAATCACGAGGGGCATGGATAGAATGAATATCCATGGTCTTTTCCCCAAGGTGGCGGATTCCAAAACCAGAGAGAATAAGTTTAAGGTGAGACTGAAAACATTTAAAAAGGAATTAAGGGGCATTTGTTTCTCACAGAGGGTTCTGTTTATATGTTGCGGAAGTGGTCGTCGTGAGTACAATTGCAGCATTTCAAAGATGATTGGATGGGTGCATGAACAGGAAAGTTTTGGAGAGGCATGTGCGAAAAGCAGCAACGTAGAACAAGTTCAGCTTAGCAAACCCAGTGAGGATGGGCGATTTTGGCCGAACGATGTGTTAGCATATTGCATGACTCTGAAAATTTTAGAATCTGTAACACCTCTTTCATCACTAATTCTTCACTGCCCCCAATTTACTTCCAGGTCAAATATCGTCTGTAAATGCTTTCAACAATCTGACTCTCTGAACTTCCTTTAATAGAGTATTTCTGATATGGATGTGATGCTGCAGACCACAGCAGGGAAGAATCAAAATTGTATTCAACCACAATCTGCAACTTTTCTGCAAGGGATAATCTCTCAGTCTACCACGACAATCAAGCCAATCTGTGCTTCAGTGACGAGTGTGGGTGAGCATGCCTGGGTCAGAACTGTGTGTACCCACAACGGATGACAACTCGTTAAATCTACGACACTTGACCGGTTACATTCCAAACAATATCAATTTGAATCGCTGCACTTTGACATGAAGAAACAGCAGAAGACAGTAAATACGACAAATACAATGGGCCCTGACACCATTGCTGCAAAAGGACTGAAGACTTGTGCTGCACAGCAAGCCGTGTTTCATTCCAGCTCCAACGCTGACATCTCCTTGGCAATGTAGAAAACTATTCTTCTATGTCTTATCCTTAAGAGGAGAATAATTACAATCTGACCATTTACCATACCCTCAGAACCATCACAAGTGTCAAATGGGTGGAACTTGTTTTTGACAGAGCTGTCAAGCAACACAGAAATAACCTGCTCCCCGTGGTTTCCGATAGGTCGCCATGTGGAGATGGTGCTGTTGTGTGCATGCCACTTGATTACTAATCCAGACCTGGCTAATCCTCTGGCAGCTGGTGGAATTTAAAAGCAATTAATAAAAAATCGAGATCTAAAGTCTTGTGTCAGGAATTGTGACCCTGAAGCCAACGTCGTTCAAAAAAGTAAATTTGCTTCCACAAAGTACTGTCAGGAATCAAATCTCTGGTGCTTTCCTGCCCTGGCTAGAACTGACTCCAGACTCACAGACATATGATAAACTCTTCAATGGTCTCCGAAACGGCCATGAAAGACCATTAATTGTATCAAACAGCTCCGAGGACTGAAAGGATAAAACCGAAAAAAACACACGTCAATCGCCTCTATTTTGGAAAAGGGAATGGGAAACACATTCTTGTCGACTCTGCAGAGACGTCCTTCCTAGAATTTCAGAACTTGTGACAATGTTGACAGAGCTTTCCCACAGACTGCACAGAAACATCAGGAAAGGTGTAGGCCGTTCAACACATTGGGTTTTCCACATTCTCGTTCATGGCCGAACGTCTCCTGGATAAAATCCACAATGTACATATCCCTTAACTTGACTGACTTTGGGAAAATTTAAAATAGGAACTTTGGTGGGCGCTGTGTCCGTTGACGTTTCTATCGAATGCAATACAATGATGGCTGACCCATTATTACCACACCGATACCCTGCTCTCTTTCTCACCTTATGTGGGCGAGAATTACCGAGGTTCACCAGACATTTGTTGTCATCTCAATGCAGAGCGGCCTGCCTGTACTTAATACTGTCACACCGTGTTTTAGACTTCCCAGTCAGGGGAATTATCATTCCTGCTTCCAATCCCTCTCGCCCTGACAGACTTATATATATTTCACTGAGATCACCACTCATTTGCCTAAACCACATGTCCCAAACTTTGCTCCAAAACACGCTTGTCCTCCTAGAGATCAGACAAGTCATCCTTCGCTGCACTCACTGAACGTCAATTTTTTCCTTCATTAACTAAGGAGAGGAAAACTGCATACTATACTGCACAATGGTCGAAATGGGGGCTCAGCCAGGTCCTGTACAGCTACTTACTCCTGTACTCAAGTCCCGTTACGATGAGGGTCAACAGACCATTTATGTTCCAAACTACTTTCTGTTCCCGCAATATTGCTTTCAGTGACTGGTGTGCAGAGAGATCCAGATCGTTTCCAATGTTACTGCTACTCACTTGGTGCGTGCATGTTCACTGCTCAGCATGACAATGCTATTCCCACTATTGACTTCAGGTTTCTAAACTCATTGCCATGAATGGACCTTGGCGACGACACAGAAGGAAACAAAAAATGAGCACCGGTCCCTTTATAGATCAACGTTTTACAAACAATCCATTTTCAAATGGTAGGCTGCCGTACTCTATTTACGCAGAAGTGCCCAATGTCACATCTACCTCCATTGATCTCCATCTGCCACATATTTGGTAGTGGAATGAAGCCTTTTTTAAGCCATTCTCAATGGTGTCTTGCACCTCTGAGACAGCAGACCCATGTTCTCTCTGGAGGCCCGAAGCTAGTGAGGAATGTCTAACTGTTTCAGAATTCAGGTATTCAGGCTGCTGACAGGATTGTGAACAGTATAACGTTGAGTGTAGGGTCACATAGTAACTGAACATTAATGTGTTCAGAGTTCAGAACTCTGTCAATTGACATGAGGTCTCTGCACAAGCACGTTAACTGTCGGGAATGGAACATCCTCGGGAAAGTATGGAATTTCTTAACTTATCAATGGCTGCTACAGACATAATGAATGTGCGTTCATAAGCATCACTTTTTAACTTCTTATTCTCGCACAGACCGACATATTAAACACATAATTAATGCATTCTGTCTTCATGGCAACATCATGCCAGCGTTAAATGTTGCGAAGTTCCTTTGCTCTGTCTCGGTTCATGTCGATAATTATTTATCAAGCAGATTCGGTCTGTACGAATGTATTACTGACTCAACAGAAAACTACCATCAAGTCAGATACATTTACACTGATAATTTAAATATTTTGCATGGAGGACCACATATAATTTACAAATATAATTGCTTACTATCCCGTATGAATTCTGTTCGTGACTTCTCACCAAGGACATCCAGGTCCTTTTCCCCAACAGCACTTCCTGACCTCTCACCATTTAATAAACATAAATGCGAATGGTTCCATTTGTTGTTTCCATATTAACCATTTTTATATCTTGCGAACAGCTATTGGCCAAACAATCGTCTTTCTGATAACACACAAGCCTTCTGTCCAGAGAAATCAACACTACTCTCTTCATTCTATCCATTATCCAATTTTTGATTCATATATGATATTTTCCACCCCTACATGCCTTAGAAAAACAATCAGTAATTCGTGCACCAGCTCTATTGTCACCTCTTCAATACACTGGCATGTAGTCATCAGATGCAGGAAATTATCAAGCTTCAATTCAATTCGATTTTGTAAAACGAGCTCTTCATTAATTCTAACTTTCTGAAGTTCCTCATTTTCACCAGTCCCCAGTCCCCTCGTGTTTCTGGAAGTTAGATTATGTACCTTCCTCGGGGGATATAGAACCAAGGTATTCCTCTCAGTGGGCAGACGGCTTCTGTCAACTCGTGAATACATCCACGAGTATTGCTGCCTCGAAAGTTTCAGAATCAATCCATTTCACTTCATGATGAGTGTCAGCACAGTCTTGTCCCTGGTGTTAGACTGGAGGTTTTACTGAAGAACGGGACACAGTTCTGTGACAACCTCATGTTTTAAAGAAGCTGGCTTCACACTTCGCACCTGATATTGAAAAATATTCATGGAACTCTGTGGGGGAAAGTGCAGTGGCCTGCACCTTCCTGTGTAAGAACTTCCCATCTGTATAGACTCAGGTCCAGCTGTTTACCATGGACCCAGGTACACTGGAAATGTAGTATCCAGAGTGGGGTGACCAGACCCTGGAGTTTCCCTGAATGAACGCAGCAATTGACAACATAAAGACGAGAAAAGCGACCAATGAACTTCCTCTTAATTTACAATGAAAGGAGTAAGTCAAATAGTCCCTCACATGGTACACCCATTCAGTGTTCAAATTGCCGCCCTCTCCTCAGTTTCACTTTCTGTGGAGAGAGCCTTTAGGTCTTTGCAGGGCACCACCATAACTGTTCGTTTCTCCAAAGGAACAGTTGACAATGTAAAAACGCATTTCTCTGTATCTCAGCAACGGCAACACTAGTATTGCCAATGCTGTTTATCACCACGTTCAGAGAAGATAGATAGAGGGAAGATAACTCAATTTGAGTAGGGATATACCGAAATATACGTGATCTTCAGGAATATGGGAAAAGGGGAAATGTTTGAATAAGGTCCAACACTTTCAAGCGCTGGAGAATTTTACTTCCGATCTCCCAGCATTCACAGTTCCTTTGTTTATTTAATTTTTCATGTTGTTGTTTCGTGGATTTCAGCATCACTGTCAATGGGAGCATTTGGGGTTCTTCCTAATTGCCCTTGACTTTGTGGTCATTTATCAAAACGGCATGCAACCAATCACATTACGCTGGGTCCTCAGTAAAACTTAGTCCATACTGTGCAATAATGTTTAGTTCTTTTACCAAAGGCTGTCAGTTAAATAATATATTAAACTCTGATGGTTTATGGTTACCATGAGTGAACTTTGGATTCATTCCAATTTTGTTTTTGAATTAAAGTTCTCTCATCCGCTGTGGTAGGATTCGAACCAATGACTTTAGAGTCATAACCTGTGCCTCGCAAATACCTGTCCATTGACATTATTACTCTCATGCAGAGCCCCGATTGTGAAGAGGCAAGAACAACACTGTAGTCAAAATATTTGTAACTGGAAGAGTGGTCAGAATAGAACTGAAGCAGTAACGTGTGATTGTAATAAAGGGGCATATAACGGTTAATTCAACAACAGTACTCTGTCAGAGCTGAAGATTGGGGATATTGTAGAGGTGGGTGTGGGCGCATTTGATAAGAGTGAGTAGACGGCGACATAGAACAGTTCAGGTAAAAGGGAGACTCAAGTTTCTGAACAGGCTTATTCCTTCTTAAATTTTTATGAGTGAGAATCCTGAAATTCATGGAAATGAGGTGAGGGTTTTGATGGAAACTGAAGATTACAGTAGAATATTCCAGAAATACTCGTGAACTGGGGGTCTGGTGAAATTGAGGAACTTCAGGAAATTATGATTAACGAAGATATGTTTTTCAAAATCGAATTCAATTGAAGCTTGGTAATTTGGTGCAACTGATGACTACGTGCCAGATTATTGAGGAGGTGGGAATAGAGCTGGCCAAAGAATTACTGATTATTCTTCAAAGCTGGTAAAATTCTGAAAATGATCCTGCAGCCCTGACCGCAGCTATTCTGAATCCAAATATTTAAAACAGGACGGAGAGTTAAAACAGAAATCTGGGACCTACATGGTCCGTAACAAGAAGGGCAGATATTCGCGTTTTCTTTAGATCATTACTTAATGGGCAACATATTGTAGAAATATTGGATTTGACAGCGGACTACGCCGAGCTAGAGGAGCGTTAATTCTGGATAAATCGTCGAAATAGCAATATACTTCACCATCGTTGATAGAATTAACAGAGATAGACTTACCTGGAACACCAACAATAACAATGGTGAGATAATAACCTGCCTGATTAATCATCAGTACAGCTTCTGTTTACAACTCTAAACATGGCCATTGCTGAAAAAGCCAGAAGAGGTCCAACAATAAACTCCGATCCATTGTTGGAAAAAAAACAGTCGAATGTTCTCAGATTCGGATCATTGTTGGAACATTCCAATCGAATGTTCTCAGATTCTGATCCATTGTCGAAACATTCCAGTCTAATGTTCTCAGATTCCGATCTAGTGTTGGGACATTCCACACAATGTCCTCAGATTCTGATTCGTTGATGGAACCTTGCAATCAAATATTCTCAGATTCTGATCCGTTGTCGAAACATTTCAGTCTGTTGTTCTGAGAATCTCTTCCTCTCCCTGTCTCTATGGCAGCTGAACACAATCATGTTCATGATGACACTGCCCCTGATATAATGGGATAACATGTTGAAGGAAGCCCCTTAGTAATAGGAGAGGAAACCCCGCAGTCACGCAGTTAGGATCGGTGCAGACTGATAGCAATCACAGTCACTGAACAAACAACTCAAGTTAACTCCTTTCACTAATACTCTCAAGTGTCACAATAATGGTTAGCCTGAGTGGGATGTTGACATCGCTGACTATCGGGTTAATGGCACATCTCCAATCGTAAAGCTGGAGCTGAGAGAGACTGATGACGATTTCCGTTCACAAGCTTGATGATTCGACTGTGTTTTGGAAGGGTAGGAATTGCTCGACTCCCGAAGCCATCTACATCTGATCACCAGGCCTGCTGCATCATTTTGTTTTATCTATTTATGTTTAACTTCAACGTTTATTTCAACATCATTTAACGGCTTCAGTGGGCAGAGGCATTTTTTGAGAAGTTCCCACAGTATCATCGGCGGTGTGGGTTTGGAACGTTCCGTGTAGGCATGTGGCCATGTCCTGGTGAGTGTTGATCTGCTTCAGTGGAGTGATGATTAAGTTCTCATAGCACCAGGATTCTGAGTTTTACCTTTTCTCACTTATTTATTGTGTCTTAGCAGAGTTGGAAGGAAGTAAATTACTCATACCTTCTTCCTTCTGTATGAAATTTCTCTCAGAATAGTCTATTAATGTTATTTCCTCCTGGATTGGAGAACTGCAACTCAGACAATCTGTTTGTGTGTATTTATGGTATGTTAACATATTGGAGCATTTACTAGTTCAATGAACGATCATTCTGTTATATCTTCCAATTGAATCAAGTTTTTTTCAAGTTCGTCTTACTGTTGTTATGTTTAATATACAGTATTTGAATACATTGTGTTTTTCTTACTGTATAATATTTTGAAAAAATCGTATTGTTTCTGAAACTCAGCAACTCGCATCTACCTTGAAACTAAAAAAAAAGTTCGTGTCGAATCTACCTTCTCCATTTATTTTGAAGGAGGCTTCCGTGGTCCATAACCAGAGAGGCAGACCGTAATGTTTTAATTGGATAATTCTTCAATTTACAACACGTGTAGAAATATAGGATTTGAGAGCGGAATGGGACGAGCTGGAGGAGTGACAGTTATTAAAGGAATTTTATCAGATACACAATCTAGCTAACAGACCCAGCCCGGGCACATATAAGCCCTAAACAATTATCTGTTCATCATGGAACACTGTGTAGACCAGGCTCAATACAAGCTGGCAAACTGTCACGGATGGAAGACTGTGCAGAGCGCACAATTCCACGAGTTATCTGTCCTACATGGGGAGCATAAACATAGATGAAACGGTCTATCCAGCATGGGGAGATTTGTGGGTGCCACCACTGCCTTGCTCTCTAAACACGGACAAGGTACCTGTTCAGTATGGGGAGCTGAGCAGTGAACAGGACTTCATTTTGCAGTCGCAGCGAAAGCGGTGCGAGCGAGGACCGGGGCACTGCCAGGAGGGTAAATTAACTGCTATATTTGCTATCGTGTGCTGAACCCAACACGCTACATGTCTGGTATCTCCCACCTACTCTCCACCTCTCACCGTAAAGACTGTGATGTTCTGAGAAGATAACTTTTTTTTTTGTATTTCAGTTTTATAGCGTGATTGGTAAGAAAAATTACTTCATTCCCCTATTTCATTGATCTATTAGTTGACTATTTGAAAAAGGGCATAACCAGTAAGTATTAGAAATCAATGAGCTCATAAATGCATATACGTTAATAAAGTAATTCATTAAGTAGATCTGGCTGGGCACGTGATGTGCTGTAGTTGTATGATGTGGGAACTGGATGATCCAAATGCAAACGACAGAGACCACATTAGTGGAAAATGTTGATTGTTGGAGGAATTTCGTCTCTGTTTTGATGAGATGGAATCTGCACTTCAAATACTGCAGCACATCCAGAAGGTGGAAAGTTACCTGGACGCTTTGGTTCAGCAGGCAGTCACACCTAATAGATTAATAGTTCAAATTCAGTTCATGACCAGGCAGATTAGTGTGTTATTGCAAGTGAGGCAGGTAGGTGGATCTTGAGGTCAGGAATGGAGGAATTTATCCACCTTGTACGAGATGCATGCTCCCGGTATTGTTGAGGAAAAGGGCTGTGGGAGGATGAACGAGCTGACCGCGTCATCATGGTGCAGGAGGCCATTCAAGAGTGGGGAGCTAAAAAAGAAACACGCGGCAAGTTATAGGGATTCTATAAGGAAGGGGAGAGATAACATATTTTACAAGCTGGATCATGTGTCGCACATGGTGTGTTGTCTGCCCGGTGCCATGAGGTAGAACATCTCTGACCAACTTAAAAGGATCTTGGCAGGGGAGCAGGAGGATACAGTGTTATGGTCCACGTTGAGACTGACATTATATGCAATATCAGGAAGGAGGAACTGTTTGGGAATTGTGAAGCACTGGGTACGACATTAAGGATCAAGTCCTCGAGGGTTAAAATCTCAGGAGTAAGGCACGAGGCGCGTGCAAATTGCTTTCGGAAGAAGAATATTATGGGAGTGAACCCATGGCTCAGGGAATGCTGTGAGAAAGAGGGTTTCCTTTTCATTTGGAATTAGCATCAGTTTTGGAGCAGGAGGGACATATACCGATGGGATAATCTCCACCCGAACCGATGTCGCACGAGTATATGAGCAAAACCGATTTAAAGGGTGGTCACTCGGACTTTAAACTAGTGATGGAGGAAGCGAAAAGGATAACGACAACGTGTATGATGGTAAATAATAAGGTAGGCAGCAGGTTTACATTCGTGCAGAAGAATTACGTTCAAGACAGTCTATTAAACAAGTAAAAGTAGCGTAAACAGGAAATATTCCTCGGGACGTTGGAAATCGTGCAGTTAAGAAACCTGGATAAGGTCACTTTACCTGAATGCTTGAAGTAAGGTCGATGAGTTAACGGTGCAATTTATCGTGAATGATTATTATTGAGGAGGCATTACGGAGACATGGTGGCAGGATGGTCATGACTGTGTGACAAAAGCTGGTCCTTCTTCTAAAAGTTGTTCGTTTTCTCGAGGATATTTCGTCGTGTTTCTTTTTTGTTCAGAGTGGATTTAAACGGCTCCCGGCTCCAATTAGCCGAGTTTGATACAGAGATGAATAGTGATTTGACAGTACTTTTGTTTATATGTAAACAGATGAGACTTCAGGCGAAAGTGATCATGTTTTAGAAGTGACCTGCATAATGAATGGGGAGTGCTCAGGTTTCCAGCTGAGCAGCTCATCCAGAAACAATTAAAGAGTTCAGTAGTGGAATGTGTGAAGAAAGGCCGCTACACGCTCTCTCCTTCTGCCCTTTTAACTTCAACCTGTAAACATTTATTCAATTTTCACGACAGTTTCAAGGGGGTTTCTTATTAGGACTGTTGTGTATATTCGCAAGAGCATAATTAAGTCTAGTTTGTTTAGACTGAATTCGGTCAGGTTTTTTTATTCTGTTCTGTTTGTTTAATTGTGCAATTTTGTGAATAAATTTTGGCAACTTTAAAACCTGGTAGTCCACCCAGCTAACTTCCTTTGGGTCATTTTCACAGTGCATTTACGAAAATAATTTGAAAGTTTATGGTCTGGGCTGTCTGCTTCAGAATGTGTTGAGTGTTTAGCTTAGCCCGTAACAACTGGGAGTTAAATATCCAATGGCATCAGACTACAGGGAAGAACAGACTGGAAGGTATGGGAGCTGGTGTCGCTCTGATACACAAGTGCGAAATGAGGGCGTTGCTGGAGGATGATATAACTTCTATGGAGAATAAGATGTAATCCATTTAGTTGGAAATTAGAACATCAAAGAAGAATTTAAAAACTGGTAGGTGTAATCTATCATCCACGATGGGTCATGTGTTAGCATGGACAGAGGGCTGGTTGTCGAACAGGAGGCAAAGAATAAATGATAATCAGTAACTCGTGGTGCGCCTCAGTGATCAGTGTGGAATCCACCATTATATAGGTGTTTTAACGTTGGAGGTCACATGCAGTGAGTAAAGTTTGGGGTGACTCTATAATGAGTGGCAGATTAAGTGTGCAGAGACTCTGAAACTTTGTAGAGGAACATAGATACTTTGTATGAGTGGCAAAGATCTGGCAGATATAATACCATCTTAATAAATGTGATGTCATGTATTTTAGCATTCACAGAAGGTTGGTCTGCAGGGACAACAAGGACTGAGGAAGGCAAATGAAATTTTGTCTTTCATTGCTAAAGGAAATAAGTCTAAAAGCAGGGAGGTTATTTTGCATTTGTACAGGGTTTTGGTGAGGTCATACTTGCGGTTTTCATCTCTTTACTTACGCAAGGATATACTAGCAATGGAGGGGTGTAGAGGAGATTCAATAGCTTGATTCCAGAGTTGTGGGGGTTGGCTTATGAAGAAAGATTGAATAAACTGGGATCATGTTCATGGGAAGTCAAAAGAATGAGGAGGTATTTTATGGGAATATATGAAATTATGAAGGGAAGAGATAAATACAATTGCAGATGATGTTACCATTGGCACGTGAAACTAGGGTAAGAGGGCATTGCCTCAAAATTAGATGGAACCGAATTAGGACTGAATTAATAAGGAACTTCTTCACCCAGAAGGTTGTAAATGCATGGAATTCGTTGCCCCAAAAGTAGTTAACGTTAGTTCAGCGAACGTGTCCAAAGCGAAGATAGATTTTTTTAAACAGTAAACGAATTATAAATACAGTGAAAGTGCGATTAATTGGAGCTGAGTCCACGAAATGATCAACCATGAACTTATTGAATGTCGGAGCAGACTCGAAGATGCAGATGGCCTACTCCTCCACCTCGTTCTTATGTAGTTATGAACACCGATTAATTGATCTCCAGATCAGGAGCAGTTATCCTCCCTGGGTGCTGAGCTGTATACACCATCCCAGTGCATTGCTTGGTAACAACGTGTTAGATCACTGACCATGCAGCCAATGTTGGAAGTGACAGGAAATTTAGCTCCCATCCATTTACAGTTCCAAATCTCCAGTCTGCCATGACAATGGGTGCTGTCGGTGTGAAAAGCACTGCCAGAGAGAGACGGTGGTAGTCTCAGTTGAAATAACAACAAATGGGAGGGATCTATGATATATGGAGAGGAGGAGATTAAGAGACACTATCATGGAAAGATATGTTCACAGGTTTAAGAATGTTGAAATGCAGACATGTCGTTAGCATCCGGTAGTATGAACCGGTATTTCTAGAAATGTGGTTGAACAGGTTACTGGTGTGATGTCAGATGATGGAGAGATTTCAATGAACATTTGTTCTGCAGCTTTGTAACTGGGGGTGGGGTCAGCAAACAATTCGACTCATTGGACTGACTCTAAGCATAACTTGTGTCAGTGCCATTTTCATTGAGAATATCAAAGGGATCATCTGCACGAGGCTGGCCTAGTTCCCTGGTGTTACCTTATCGAACTCACCTCATTAACTAACTACTCCACCCGATAATAAACCTCTAATTCAATGCCAACCCAATTCCCCCAACCACCATGGCTGAATAGACTCACCATCGGACGGATGCCCCTGAATATTCCGTGATCCGTGGCACTAGTGCCATCTTTGAAAGATCTATGGTTGAAATTTCTCAGTTCAGACGGGCGCTGCACAGTTTAGCCCGAGCATGGCAGATAAGGGAGAATTACATCACGATTGATTGATAGTGGCACGGAAGTTCTGATGGAGGGGTTTTACTGAGGGGGACCATTCTCCATCCAGACAGGGCAACAACACCAGTCTCATCGAACATGCTCTGAGATCACCACACAGCTCAGTGCACTATCTGCGGTCTGAAGAAATGTACAACAATGCAGGATAAGCATCAGTAACCTTCCCCACTCTGTCAGGATAAATGTCACCATACCCTCGCTGCTCCCTCACACTCACTGCATATCTGTAACAGCATCTAAACCGAAAGAAGATTCATGCTCCACCACTCTCACAACTGCATCCAGGACCTTCCTCTGTCTCTCTCTCTCGTCCCTCCACTGTATCCCCCACACTATTAACATGCCATGGATCTAGACTCTGGACTGACTCCCTCTGGATACCTCATTATTTCCATTAACAGCCCAGCTAGTCTAGCACGAACAGCAGGCACACTCAATCCCACCTTCACTTGCTTTCTCCCATTACAGGCGAAACACCCTGGAATTGGACAGACACACACACACACACACACACACACACACACACACACACGGACACAAGGACATTCACATTCGGAAGACACTCAGACAAACAGATACACTCTCACACATAAACACAATCACACACACGCAGAAAGACATACGCAAACACACGCTCTCACACAGCAACACACACACAAACACACACACACAAGCAGGTACACAGACAGACACATTCAAACACACACAGACAGAAAAACACAGGCATGCACACACAGACACATAGACGGCTCGTCGAACCAGGATTGTAAATATAACATATTCCCAGGAAATTAAATGAATGTTTGGCCATTCTGTACCTCATTATGTTTTTTAATGCTGAACATTTACCACGTTAATGATGGAAAATTCCTGAGACTGGCCCAATAGTGGTAGTAACATATGAGGAACAATATTGGTCAGTAACAGAAGAAGCTGTTGTGCACTTCCAAAGATATTATTTGGAAAACCAAACAGCCGTGCAATGTTAGACATTCTCATTAATTTGGTGTTTTCTCAGAGAGAAGGAAAAAAATCTGCCGCTCATGCAGTCGTGTGGGGAGGCCAACGGAGGATAGTGTTGTACGAATCTAATCACAACACGGACAGACAGAGAGCGAGCAGCTGGGCGACTTTGAATCAAATTTCAATGCATTTTCTCCGAAACAAGATTGCACAGAAATGCAGACAGAGGCTACACGAACATAGATACTGACACTAATACACATAACATGCGTAAACACAGATACAAACACAGATATGGACACTTTCACAGAAATGCATGAACACATCATTCCCCGGACCCCAACACAGGCCATTCCGTTCAGCCCCTTAAATCTGCTCAGGACAAGTTGGAGACCATTTGCTCCTGGTACCTGATGCATAGAAACAGAGGAGACCACTCAGACACTGCAGGCTGTCGACATTTTTTTGATGAGGATTGGAATACTTTATTGGGAAAAGAGTGGGTGTTCCTGTGAAGTATGCACCTTATTTCCTTTCGCGAGTTCTGAGAAGATTTGTAGCTAAGGTTGAAGTTTTGGATGTAGGTTTGCTCGCTGAGCGGCAAGGTTCATTTACACAGGTTTCAGTACACAACTAGGTAACATCTTCAGTGGGCATCAGGTGAAGCAATGCTGAAAATTCCTGCATTCTGTTTATATGTTTGTCCTTCTTTGGGACAATGATGCCATTTCCTGTGGTGATGTCATTTCCTGTGGTGAAGTCACTTCCTGTTCCTTTTATCAGGGCATGGAAAATGCAGTCTAACTAAATGTCGAACTAAATGTGTCTAACTAACTGTGTTCAGGTTGGGATGCTATGCTTCTACGAATTCTCCTGCGTGTCTTTGTTTGGCTTGCGCTAGAATGGATGTGTTGTCCCAGTCGAAGTGGTGTTCTTCCTCATCCGTATGTAAGGATACTAGTGAGAGTTGGTAATGTCTTTTTGTGGCTAGTTGGTTGTTCATCTATCGTGCCTGTTTGTCCAGTGTAGTGTTTATTACAATCCTTGCAAGGCATTTTGTAAATGACATTGTTTTTACTCGTTGTCTGTAAAAGGTCTGTCAAGTTCATTACCTGTTGTTTTAGTGTATTGGTTGTTCTGTGGGCGACCACGATGCCAAGGGGTCTGTGTAGTCTGGTTGTCATTTCCGAGATGTCTTTGATGTCGGGGAGAGTGGCTAGGGTTTCTGGAGGTGTTTTGTCTGCTTGTTTGGGTTTGTTCCTGAGAAATGGGCAGACTGTGTTCTTTGGGTACCCACTCCTTTTGAATATACACCGTATAGGTGATATTTCTCTGCTCTGCGTAGTTCCTGCAGTGTCTGTTGGAATAATGTTTTTATGCATCTTCGTTTGTGGGTGTTGGGATGACTGCTTCTGTTTTTCAATATTTGGTCCATATGTGTTGTTTTCCTGAAGCCACTGAACACAGTCCGCCGGTTTCTTAGCACCAAACACCAACAATCATACAAAACACCGCCAGAAACCCTAACCACTCTCCCCGACAACAAAGATCTCTCGGAAATGACTACCAGACTACTCAGACACCTTGGCCTCATGGTCGCACACAAACACACCAACACACTAAAATAGCAGCTAATAACAATGAAATACCCTACTCAGACAACGAGAAAAACGAATGCCATTTACAAAATACCGTGCAAGGACCATAACAAACACTACATTTGACAAACAGGTGGAAGGCTAGCCACCAGTATACTTGAACACCACCAATCACGAAAATACATGACCCACTCTCACTATTATCCTCACATACGGATGAGGAAGGACACCACTTCTACTGGGACAACACAACCATCCTAGGACAAGCCAATAAAAGGAACGCACGACAATTCGTAGAATCATGGCATTCCAACCTGAACTCTATCAACAAACACATCGAGTTAGAACTCAGCTAGCAGATCCTGAGAAAAGAAAGAGGAAGTGACCACCACAGGAAATAACATCAATTCAGGAAATGAAACCACCAACACAAAGAAACTCAAACATATAAACAGAAAGCAGGAATTTTCAGCATTGCTCTGCCTGAGGCCCACTGAAGATGTTACCTAGTACAGTAATGAAACGTCTGGAAATGAATCATGCAACTCAGCGAGCAAATCAACATCCAACACCTGCTCTCTGTTCACAGAAGTTCCCGTCTCCATTTATTCACCACATTGCAGACCCCGATTCGCAGTGAGTACTGCGCCCATACCGTACCCAGGCATTGTTCACAAAATCTACTGGTGTCCCTGACTGCGACATGCGTTCACTGAACGTCCATGAAAATAACAACGATGAACCTTCCCATAACAGAATGAAAGAATATAAGAATCAAGACCAGGTCATTCAGCCCCTCTAGTCTGCCTTTCCCTCCAATGAGATCATGGTTGATCTGCTCGTGGCCCCAACTCCTGGAGTGCCTGAGATGTCAAACATCTTTTGATCTCTGTCTTCCAAACATCTGTGACCTATCTCGTCTAACTCTCTGGGATACATAAGTTCCGACGGTCACTCCCCTCTGTGAGAAGGAAACACTCTCCACATATACACTGTGATGTATTGAAAGCAACAAAATATATGAACGGAAGGCTGCTATCAAGACAGAACTTCACTGAAGATGGCATCAAGGAACCCGAAGAAAATCGAACTTAATGAAATCAGAAGGAATCTCCCCACTGGTTGAAGTGGTTAAGAGCACGAAAGAGATACTTTATGCTTTGTAGACATCTACTATCTGAGTCCCGGGACATCTCTGTCGGTGATCCTCAGGGTAGATTTCTCGGCACAAATATCTTCAGCTGCTTTAACAATATATTTCCCCCACCATAAGATCAGAAGTGGGGATGATCACTGAAGAATACAATGTTCATAACAATGTGATCCCCTCAGCTGATGAACCTGTCCGTGCCCATGTGAACCAAAGCCCCGACACAATTCAGACTTGCCCTGTTTAAGTGTCGTATTTCACATGTAACAACACTGTCTGACACGAATCATTTCCACAGTAAAAGGAGGAGCTCATTCAGCATCTCAAGGTTGATTCATAAGAATATGGGGAAGCCATTCAGACCAACGAAACGATCAGATAACGAGATGGAAAGCCGATTCACACCCTCCTGGCTATTACTCAAGAAGTGAAAGCGCCTCGTCAAAATATTGAGCTGTTTAACAAGAAGCAGAAGTCATCCAATCAGGTCATTGAGCTTCTTCCATGAGATCAGGAGGCAGCCATTCAGGCCCTCAAAACCCTCAAGTAGACGGGTGATATCGACGCCCCGAACGTGACAAACCAATGAAGCAGAGACTGTACGGATAGACTGCTTCATATTGTTCGTCCTGGCCCCATTGTTCATGGCACACACGTGTTACATTAACATTATTTGCTAATGGAGTGGAGGGACGGATAGCTTGTGCCAAGTCTCAAGGAGGCATCTTCCACCTCTGAGAAAACAGGCTAGTGTTCTCTGTGGAGATCAAATGCTGCTGGGACTTGCTAACTCTTTCAGGAATAAGGCAGTGCAGCTGTTAACAAATTTGCGAACATTGCGGGATCACACAAAAACTACACGTTGAGGCAATGGCAGTACATTCAGTGTCTGGAGTTCTCTCCCAACCTACATGAGACGCCACAATGCTACGTAAACTGTCAGGATACGCATATCATAGGGAAAATGCAATTTCTCACTGTATCGATGTCTTCCACTGGATATAATGGGTGTTCGTCCATAATCTTGGAGTTTCAATACAATCACCTCTTATTCTCAGTGCTACAGAGTAAATACTCATTTCCTACACAACCTCCTCATGGTATCATATCCCAGAGATTAGTCTAGTGAAATGTCTTTACTGTCTCTGTGACATGAAGATTATTGCTTATAAAGTAGAGAACGTCTGTCCACAATGCCCAAGTACTGCCGCAAGAACACCCTAAAATGCAGGAAGGTGTATTTACTCCTACGCCTGATTGTTTTTATAATGAAGGATAGCACTTCATTTACTATCCTAATTAATTGATGCTCAAATGAATTCTGGAGTTGACTGATGACCAACGACACGCAGGTCCTATTGGCCAAAAGCACTTCCAAACTCTCTCCTTCTTATAAATACAAAATGAAAAAGACTGTATTTGTTGTTCACATTCAAATCATATCTTTGTGTTGCGAGTTGCATTGTTCCAAACAGTGATGCTTGTGATATCCAATGAATAATGGCCTTCAGTTCAGAACATGACCCTACTCTCTGCATTCTCTCCATCATCCAATTCTCAATGTATTTAGTTTGTATCCCATTACCAATCTCTGTTACATTCTTCACTCAGCTGTTTGCAACCATGTCAAAAATGTTCGTAAAAGTCGCATGCACCATTTCTATGATCGTCATTTTTCGAATGTCGCAGTCATGGACACAAGTGGAGTTTGTCAACTCCATGTTTATCAAAGATAATTTCCCTGTCCGGAATCTGGGCTGGCTCTGCTAAACCATATCATTATTCCCCTAGGATCTTGTTATCATAAAGTTAAAAAATGCAGATATACACCAGTTGATGTGGTGTATATGGATCACAGCAAGGCGTTTGATAAGCTTCCTTACAGTGGGCTACCGTACAAAATGCAGTGGATTGGGATTGTGGAAGTCATAGCAGTTTGGATCAGTAATTGGCTTGCTGAAAGAAAAGAGAGGGTTACAGTTGATTGAACATGTTTATCTTGGTGTCCAGTTACTCGCGGCGTACTGCAAGGGTCGGTGTTGGGTCCACTGTTGTTAGTCATTTTTATAAAGGACTTGGATGAGGACTAAGAAGGGTGGGTTGGTAAATTTGCGGACGACACTAAGGTGGGTGGTGTTGTGGATAGGGACGAAAGATGTTGTAGTTTGCAGAGAGACATAGATAGGATGCAGAGCTGGGCTGAGAGCTGGCAAATAGAGTATAATGTGGAAATGTGTGAGGTGATACACTTTGGCTGGAGTAATCGGAATGCAAAGTACTGGGCTAATGGTAGGATTCTTGGGAGTGCAGATGAGCAGAGAGATCTCGGAGTCCATGTACACAGACCCCTGAAAGTTGCTACCGAGATTGACAGGGTTGTTAAGAAGGCACACAGTATTTTGGCCTTTATTAAGAGAGGGATTGAGTTCCGGAACCAGAAGGTTATGCGGCAGCTTTTCAAAGCTCTGGTACGGCCACACCTGAGGTATTGTGTACAGTTCTGGTCACCGCAGTTTAAGGAGGATGTGGAAGCTTTGGAAACGGTGTAGAGGACATTTCCAAACATGTTGCCTGGTATGAAATGAATGTCTTACGAGGAAAGGCTGAGTGCCTTGAGGCTGTTCTCGTTAGAGAGATGAAGGTTGAGAGGTGACTTAATAGAGGCATAAAAGATAATCAGAGCGTTCGATCGTTGGACAGGGAGGGCATTTTTCCAACTATGGATATGGCAAACACGAGGAGACACAACTTTAAAGCGAGGGGAGATAGGTATAAGAAAGATGTCAGTGATATTTTCTTTACTCAGATTCGTTCGGGTATGGAATGCTTTGCTGGTATCGTTAATAGATTCAGCAAGTTTAAGTGCCTTTCAGTCGTGATTGGACAGGAAAATCGACGTACATGGAATAGTGTAGGTGGAATGGGCTTCAGATTAGTATGGCAGGTCCGCGCAATGTCGAGGGACGACGTTCCTGTACTGCGCTGTAATGTTCTATGTTCTATGTTCTATAACTGACATAAAGTTATAAATTTGTTTGGTATCTGTTTAATCTCTTTTTGCCGTCATAGTATCTACTTTCCAGTCTGCAGGATCCTTTCCATCATCTCAACAGTTTGGATGAACTTTGACGTCACTCATAGAATTAAGGAGTTGACAGGGAAGCCACTGACCTATCGTGACTCTACCGGCTCCCAAAAAACTAATCCAGCAAGCTCAATACTCCAACCCTATCTCTGTAGCCCTCAAAGGCATCTCACATCACCTCCAGCAGTTTATCAACTTACAAATCAATGCGTTTTTCCAATATTTCAACTTTAACTTCTGATTTCTTTATGTTCCTCACTTTCATCAGTCAACCTGTTCTCCCATATTTCCAAGAGATGTTCTAATGCTGCCTCTATGGAGACTGAACGCACCAGGAAAAGATGGCGTCTGTCACCTCATGAAGCAGAATCCAAATAATTGATGGGCAATTTCAGTACAGTCCTTACCCTGGTCTGAAACAGCAGGTTATGCTGTAGGTGGTTACACAACTGTGTCCTCCTCATTTTTGAAATAAACTGGCTTCACACTTTGCACCTGGAAAAGATAAAACATTGGGAAAGATTTGTGGAAATCTCAGAAATGCTATTTCCGTGTCCTGCTCCTCCCTGTGCATTCTCTGCAGACCCAAATACATTGTAAAAACTGTTGCTGTACCTTCTGCAGAGTAGGACGCCAGACCGACAGTGCTCCCTGAATGAATGCAGCGGCTGACAACACAAATCCGAGAAAACCATGCAGATGCTCTCAATTGACAATCCCGTGACATGAATAAGTCCAATCCCTGTCGTGATGGCACTCCGACGCAGTGTTGATAAAACCTACCTCTCCTCAGTTTCAATTCCTGACTGACAAGCCGTTACATCTCTGCACAGTCCCAGTGACGAGAAATATGAATAGTTCTGCTCTCCATGGAAGTAGCTTACAATGTAACTGCACAATTTTGTGTACCTCAGGATAATAGCGACACTGCTTTTGCCAGTGATGAAGGTGCGGAGTTGATGGTCAGCGGTATTAACTCCAAACAATAACTTCAGTGACCCAGATAATGACCCACACCCAGTCTTCCATCCAGCCACAGCGGATGCTGGAATTTAAATTCAATAGAATATTGTCAAAACTAAATGCATCTGGCTCACTCGTGTCCTTCAGGGAAGGAAATTTGCTAACTTCACTGGTCTGGCCTACATGTGACACCAGACCCTCAGCAATGGCAGACTCTCAAATCCCCTTAGAAATGGACACGCCAGCCATTTCATGATATCACTACAAGGTTTCAAAGAAATGAAAGCAGACAGACGTAAGGACTGGCAGCCTACAGCAGGTCGAAGTGCAGTGGTTCAAAAGTCAGTTCCCCAACACCTTCTCAAGAGCAACTAGGAATGAGAAATAAATGCTGGACCAGCCAACAACACCCATGTTCAATTAATAAAAAAAGATGATCACACCCATCAAAGAGCGATAGAGAGGACAGAATTCACTTGAATTATGGTCTCGGTTATATGCGTACATATGCGTGATACTCAGGTTTACAGGAAAAGGTGAAAAATCAATTAGATTATTCCCACGTTTGTATTTCCATCCCAGCTGGTTTTCAACAATCCATACCTTTCCGTTTCTTTATCTCTCTATTTCCCCAAAGTTTCAACTCACTCCATCTACATGCATTGCATTCGTTCCCAGCTGATTTCAGATTCGATGCATGGTCAGTGGACTCTAAATGGTGAATCTGTTTTTGTCCCCTCGTAGCCTGCTAAAACTGCTCCGTTTCCCCAGCATTCTGTTTTTTTTTGTTTCAGATGTCCAGAAACTTTTGTTTGATTTAACCTTTTTTGTTGTTTTTGGGACATCGACCCATCGAGTCTACACCGACCCCCTGAACAGCATGACACTCAGACTCACCGAATACCCTATTCCTGCTTTTCCCATTGCTAACCCGCGTCCTACCTTAACCTTGCATCTAACATAGTTACAATACCTAGCTGCACACGGTGGGCAATTTAGCATGGTCAATCCACTGAAACCGTTGGACCGTGAGAGAAATCTGGAGCGCCTGCAGGAAACACTTGCAGACACGGAGAATTGGAAAACTCAATACGAACATTCCTGAAGGTGGAAGCAAAGAGGGTGCTTGATGCTGTGAGACATCCATACTAACCGCTGAGACAGCACGCCACCCCCGTCCCCAACTGAGTCACTGTGCTTGTTAATACTCGGGAAAATGTAAATCTGAAATTGAAACAGAAAACAATATCAAAAGACAACAAATATGTCAGGATCCTGAGATAGAAACAGAGTTAGCATACTGAGTCTGATATGATCCCCTTCTGCAAAACTTGTACTGGACTCAAAAAGTGAATTTTGTTTCTTTCTGCTCAGACCAGCTAAGGTTTTCCAGCACTTTCAATTAACTTTTATTTTGGACTGTGTATCTTTGTCTGACCTGAAGGGAACAGTGAAGTTCCCATTTCTACTGAGTTTCAGGTATTTGGTGACGAAGCATGTTCATCACTAAATCATCCGCCGACATTTCTGCCACCTCCAAACAGACCACACCACCTGGAATATATTTCCCTCCCCACCCCTTTCCGCCTTACGCAAAGACCGTTCCCTCCATGACTACCTGGTCAGGCCCACGCCCCCAAACAACCCACACTCAAATTCTGGCACTTTCCCCTGTCACCGCAGGAACTGTAAAACCTGCACCCACACCTCCTCCCTCACCTCGATCCAAGGCCCTAAAGGAGCCTTCCACATCCATCAAATTTAACTTGCACATCCACTAATATAATTTATTGTATGCTTTGCACCCGATGCGGTCTCCTCTACATTGGGGAGACTGGGCGCCTCCTAGCAGAGCGTTTTAGGGAACATCTCAGGGACACCCGCACCAATCAACCACACCGCCCCGTGGCGCAACATTTCAACTCCCCCTCCCACTCTGCCGAGGTCGTGGTCTTCCTTCACCGCCGCTCCCTCACCACCAGACGCCTGGAGGAAGAACGCCTCATCTTCCGCCTCGGAACACTTCAACCCCAGGGCATCAATGTGGAATTCAACAGTTTCCTCATTTCCCCTTCCCACACCTCACCCTAGTTCTAAACTTTCAGCTCAGTAACTGTCTCCTTGACTTCCCTGGACTTGTCCTTTTCCACCGATTCACTCCACCCTCTCCTCCTTGACCAATACCTTCATCCCCTCCCCCACTCACCCATTGTACTCTATGCTACTTTCTACCCACCCCCACCCTCCCCGAGCTTATCCCTTCTCGCTTCAGGCTCACTGCCTTTATTCCTGATGAAGGGTTTTTCCCGAACCGTCGATTTTGCTGCTCGTTGGATGCTGCCTGAACTGCTGTGCTCTTCCAGCACCACGAATCCAGAATCTGCTTTCCAGCATCTGCAGTCATTGCTTTTACCTCGTTCTCCTACCAGGTGTCGGGTAGTAAGGGAGTGGCTGTGGAGTCGGCACAGGACCTGAATGTCCTCGGCAGCTGGAGGGCGATTTGAAATGTTCAGCCACGCGGCGGGGGGGTTCATTGTTACAGGTGTCCCAGAAGCACTCTCCGAGAAGACGTCCAGTCTCCCCAATGTAAAGGAGATCATTTTGTTCACGAGAGACGTAATAATTGACATTAGTGGAAGTGCAGGTGAAACCTTGATGGACGTGGAAGACTCCTTTGTGGCTTTGCATGGAAGTGAGGCAGGAGGTGTGGGCGCAGGTCTTGCAATTCCTGCGGTGGGAGGGGAAGGTGCCAGGAGGGGCGGATGGGTTGATGGGGGGGGGGGGGCGAGAACCTGACCAAGTAGTCACGAAGGGAACAGTCTTTGTGGAAAGTGGGTGGGGAATATATCCCTTGTGGTGGGGTCCGTTTGTAGGTGGGGGATTTGCCAGCGGATGATGCGGTTTATGCAGACGTTTGTGGAGTTGAACATGTGGAACAGCGGGGTCTGTCTTGTTGCGGTTGGAGGGGTGGGATTTGAGGGTGGAGGTTCGGGACCTAGTTGAGATGCATTGGAGGGTGTCTTCAACCACATGGGAGGGGAAATTACGGTCTTTATAAAAGAAGCAGGACAACTGGTGTCGTCCGTGATAGAACTGGTCACCCTGAGAGCAGAAACGGCGCAGAGGTAGGAAATGGGAACACAAAATAGCATTTTTGAAGGCGAATAGGTGAGAGGAGGTGTAATCTAGGTTGCCGAGGGAGTAGCTGGATTTGTAAAAATGTCGGTGTTGAGTCAGTCGTCATTGACGGAGATGGAGAGCATCAAGGAAGGGGAAGGAGGTGTCATAGATGGTCCATGTGAACTTAAGGTCGGGTGGAATGCGTTGGTGCAACTGATGAATTGCTCAAACTCCTCGTGGGAGCACGAGGTGGCGCCGATGCAGACATCAACGTAATAGAAGAAAAGGTGGGGAGTGGTGATGTTATGAGGTTCTGGCTTTATAATCGTCAAATCTTAGAAGATTGTCGGGTGTCTAATTGAAACATACAGAATAATGAATGCCTGGTCTGGGCAGATATTGGGAAGATGATTTCATTGTTAATAGAGAAAGGACACAGAGATAAGAGGAGATCATGCAGAACGGAGATAAAGGGAAACATCTTCAGCCAGAGAGTGGTAAATCTATGCAAAGAGTGGTAGTTTCCTTCCATAAACGATATGAATGAACCAGGTGAGTTTTTCCTGGCAATCGAAGCAAATATCACAATCAGTCTCTTAATTCATGATTTGAATTCAAGCGTCACCATTCCCATGACAGGATTAAAATCCTGGTCACCAGGATATTATATTGGTTACTCGATTAAGAATTCAGCGATACCACTGGGCCCAATCCTTCAGATTGTGACTGACACGTAATCTATGACATTCCCTAGTTTTTGCCTTCATGTTATCCATGAATTCCTTGACAACACAAGGATGATTTTTTGCCGTTATGCAATTTTTATTCGGTGTTTTGTATCTCCCTTAGTACTTGCCAAATTTCATCATCTGTCCTGCCCCTGACAGTTCTTTTTTTTTCAGCACAATCCACCGAGACCAAATCCTTCCGTTGGTCTGTACAATTATCATTACCCATTACTAAAACTCTCATATTTGACTCTGTCCTCACACTTGCAGTCTTAATTTCAAACTCCAGCATGTAGTGGTTAACCCTTCCAAGATGAAGGGTAACGACAAGACCATCTATCAATCCTTCCTTGTTACTAATATCAAATCTGAAGTAGCCTGTTCATTAGTTGGTTTCTTGACATATTCTGCTCTCAGACACAATCCCTCATACCCACTTTGAATCGTTCTCCAAAGATAGGTTTGCCAAGTTGATTAATTTAGTGAATATTCTTGTTCAAACCACCGATAATTACTGTTGCGCCCTTGTCCCAAGCCCTCGCTATTTCCCCTTTGGAGGGACGGTGGCTGAAAATTACTCTTCCCAAGTGGTTTCATCCTTTCCTTTATATTTGCACTAAGACTGGTTGGAAATATTTTGTATTGGCACAAAACCCTTTGAAATGGTCTGACGTTTCACTCACATGACCATCTGTTAATCGTTTTTGTCATTGACTACATTTCAGTTTTAATGTCATTCATTATAAAAATTGCAAGTGAATTTAATAACACAAAGCATTTCGTATTCTACGGGGCATGTCAAATTATTGTTATTGATAATTTTTTGACAAATAGTTGAAGATCACACATTTCAGTCCAGAAATTAAATTGATTGATTTTATTTAAATGTGTAAGAATGCTGATTCTATTTGATTGCTCGTCGTTTGCTCTCTCTGAATTTCTAATCATTCTTAGGCCAACCACTTTGCAAACGACACTGCAATGATATATACATTTGAATGCTCTAACAGTCAATGTATAACTATGATCACCAGGATAGTTAGGCATGCGCGTTTTTCGGTTCAAAATAAAATGTGCTTCCTTTATTTTTGTATCATATAATGTTGATAGGTGTTTATATATTAGTTCCATAAAAGTAGATTTTTGTTCAGTTGAATGATCATAATTCATATCTAACGTTTTTCCAATTCACAACATGGTAAACACCTGATGACTGTACGGGTCAGTAAATTCGTCACTTGCAAACATGACCTACATTATAAATGGATTCCTGAAGGCCTGAATTCAAACACTATTCTATTAAACTTCACAGCTGATTGTGATACTAAGTGATGCACTGGTCTGCACCTGATTCTGTCCAGAAAGTTGCCAACTTGCATTAGTGTTGTCATTCAAACATTTCTTCGCAACAGATCATTTGGAGTTCATCTTGGGAAGGGGTAAACTAGCCGACAGACTATCACCAGTCTCAATGTCCCAACAAAGGCTGTTCAAATTAGATACCAATGTCTGACCAGCAACCATGTCTTCCAAATTCCTCCTTAATCAGAGTTTGGCCCAGCCAGACAGATGTATGGACAGGAGTTTGGGAATCACACCGCAGAAGGTATTTTATGGTGTTAACATCTGGCTGCCCCACCCCCCCCCCCCCCCACCACAGACGCTATTCATCAGCACCCTGGACGAGATACTGACCGACAAACTGACCGTCTTCTGCAGCACATTGAGCCACAAAGTGAATCCTGTAAAACCATATGCAATGAATGTCGCCTTGACATTCAACAGTCTCAAAACAAAATTACACATCTCTGTGGATGTATAGATATTAATACATGGATCAAACAACAGAATGTGTATGTAGAAAACAGGACCAAACATCAAGCCAAGAATCACTTGACTAGCGGAACTTGGTGGATTTTGTCTCGTGTAGGTAAACACGCAGATATTTGCCTGGCACTGAGTTAAATGTAATAATGTTCTCCATAACTGGAAGAATCGGCCTAACACTGCTCGCCAGCTTCCTGACCTCAAACACAACACTCCCACACATGTTCACCAATTGATAGAATCCACAAACTGGGAGACACTTGAGGCATGGATCAGTACAGCACAGTGCAGACCCTTCGGCCTTGATGTTGTGCCTGCCTTTTGTCCTACCCTAAATTCAGACTACCCTACATATCCTTCATTGTACTACCTTCCATGTGCCTATCCAGCAATCGCTTAAATGTCCCTAATGTATCTGACTCGACTGGACTGTCAGCAGTATAATCCACCCACCCACCAACTCTAAAAGGACCAAATCCGATATCTCCCCTAAACCTTTCTCCAAGCACCTTAAAGTTCTGCCCACTCTTGATAGACATGTCTGCCCTGGAAAAATAAATCTTGGCTATCCACTCTATCTATTAATCTCAACATCTCACACACGCTATTAAGTCACATCTCATTCTTCTTTTCTCCATTGTGAAAAGCACTAGCTCACTCAACGTTTCTTCACAAGACATGCCCACCAGTCCAGGCAGTATCCTGTTAACTATGCTCTGCACGCTCTCTAAACTTCCACATTCTTCGTATAATGAGGCGTCAGAACTGAACACAATATTCTAAGTGAGATCTAACCAAGGTTCGAAAGAGCTGCAGCATAACAACGCGGCTTTCAAACACAATCGCCCTGGTAATTAGAAAAACTACAGCGCATTTCGGCCTTCGGCCCTCGATGTTGCGCCGACCAAAGCCTACCTAACCCACACTAGCCCAATAACCTCCATATGCTTATCCAATGCCCGCTTGAATGACCATAAAGAGGGAGAGTCCACCACTGATACTGGCAGGGCATTCCATGAACTCTCAACCCGCTGAGTAAAGAATCTACCCCTAACATCTGTCCTTTCCCAACCTCCCCTTAATTTAAAGCTGTGCCCCCTAGTAACAGCTGACTCCATACGCGGAAAAAGGTTCTCACTGTCAACCCTATCTAAACCCCTAATCATCTTGGACATTTCTATCAAATTTCCCCTAAACCTTCTTTTCACCAATGAGAACAGCCCCAAGTGCCTCAGCCTTTCCTCAAACGATCTTCCTACCATGCCAGGCAACATCCTGGTAAACCTCCTCTGCACCTGTTCCAGTGCCTCCATATCCTTCCTATAGTATGGCGACGAAAACTGTACACAATACTCCAGATAAGGCCGCAACACAGTCTTATACAGCTGCAACATGACCTCAGGAATCCGGAACTCAATTACTCTACCAATAAAGCCCAGAACGCCAAATGCCTCCTTCACAGCACTATTTACCTGTGTGGCAACTTTCAGAGATCTGTTTACATGGACACCAAGATCCCTCTGCTCATCCACACTACCAGGTAGCCTACCATTAGCCCAGCAATCCATTTTCTTATTACTCTTACCAAAGTGAATGACTTCACACTTGGGTACATTGAACTCCATTTGCCACCTTTCTGCCCAGCTCTGCAACTTATCAATATCCCGCTGTAACCTGCCACATCCTTCTTCGCTGTCCACCACTTCACCAACTTTTGTATCATCCGCAAACTTGCTCACCCAGCCTTCAAGCCCCTCCTCCAGGTCATTTATAAATATGACCAACAGCAATGGTCACAAAACAGATCCTTGTTAAACACCGCTAGTAACTGCACTCCAAGATAAACCCTTACCATCAACTACTACACTCAGTCTCCTTTCAGCCAGCCAATTCCTAATCCAAACCTCTAATACACCCTCAACGCCATACCTCCGTAATTTCTGCAGTAGCCTACCATGTGGTACCTTATCGAACGCCTTGCTAAAATCCATATACACCACATCTACTGATTTACCATCGTCCACTTCCTTGGTCACCTTCTCAAAGAACTCAATAAGGTTTGTGAGGCACGACCTGCCCTTCACAAAACCATGCTGACTATTCTTGATCACATTATTCCTATCCAGATTTTCATAAATCCTATCCCTTACAATTCTCTAAGATTTTGCCCACAACAGAAGTGAGACTCACTGGCCTATAGTTACTTAGGGCTGTCCCTACTCCCCTTCTTGAACAAGGGAACCACATTCGCTATTCTCCAGTCTTCTGGCACTATTCCTGTAGACAACGACGACATAAAAAGCAAGGCCAATGGCTCTGCTATCTCCTCCCTAGCTTCCCAGAGGATCCTAGGATAAATGCCATCAGGCCCAGGGGACTTATCTATTTTCACCCTTTAGAGTATTCCCCGGACCTCTTCCCTACATACCGCAAAGCCATCCATTCTAATCACTTGTAACTCAATATTCACATCAGCAACAATGTCCTGTTCCTGAGTGAATACTGACGAAAATTATTGATTTAGTGTCTCTCCAATCTCCTCTGCCTCCACGCACAATTTCCCACTAACATGCTTGACTGGACCGATACCTACCCTAGTCATCCTTTTATTCCTGACATACCTATAGAAAGCCTTAGGATTTTCCCTAATCCTGCAAACCAAGGAATTTTCATGTCCCCTTCTCGCTGCTCTTAGCTCTCTTTAGATCCTTCCTGGCTACCTTATAACTCACAATCGCCCCAACTGAACCTTCACGCCTCATCTTTACATCGGCCGCCCTCTTCCCTTTAACAAGGTATTCCAATTCCTTATTAAACCACGGCTCCCTCACAAGAC
Organism: Chiloscyllium punctatum; assembly: GCF_047496795.1. Taxonomy (NCBI): domain Eukaryota; kingdom Metazoa; phylum Chordata; class Chondrichthyes; order Orectolobiformes; family Hemiscylliidae; genus Chiloscyllium; species Chiloscyllium punctatum. The sequence goes on along the minus strand of NC_092789.1, from coordinate 26,755,230 downwards.
CCTTTCCTCCCTGCCTGACTGGTACATACTTATCAAGGACACCCAATAGCTGCTCCTTGAACAAGATCCACATATCATTTGTGTCCTTCCGTTGATGCCTATATTTCCAGTCCAAACATCCTAAGTCATGCCTCACCGCATCATAATTTCCCTGCCCCCAGCTATATCTCCTGCCCTGCAGTGCACACTTATCCCTCTCCATCACTAGAGTAAAAGTCACCGAGTTGTGGTCACTGTCCCGGAAGTGCTCACCTACCTCCAAGTCTAACACCTGGCCTGGTTCATTATCTAGAACCAAATCCAGTATGGCCTCACCTCTTGTTGGCCTGTCTACATATTGTGTCAGGAAACCTTCCTGCACACATTGGGACAAACACCGACCCATCTAACGAACTCGAGCTATAGCTTTCCCAGTCAATATCTGGGAAGTTAAAGTCCCCCATAACAACCACCCTACTACTTCCACTCTTCTCCTGAATCATCTTTGCAATACTTTCCTCTACATCTCTCGGACAATTAGGAGGCCTGTAGAAAACTACTAACAGGGTGATCTCACCTTTCCTATTTCTAACCTCAACTCAAACTACCTCAGATGGCAAGTCTTCCTCCATCGTCCTTTCCACCGCTGTAATACTATCCTTGACCTCCCCCTCTTTCACCCCCACCTCTGACCCTACTAAAACATTTAAACCCTTTAAAAATTAAAGCCAAAACAACATAGGTCTTCTTCATACCTTATCATTTTGGGTGGAAACTGAGTGATCTATGTACATGGACCACAAGATGCCTACATTCCTCCAAACCTCAAAGAATCCTGGCTTTATCTCCGTATTCTGCATTGAAATTCAACCATTCAAAAGAAATCGCTTCAAACTTTTCCTGGTTCAACTCCAACTCCCACTTATCATCCCAGTTCTGCATCCAGTCAATGTCCCATTGCAACCTGCAACAGCCCTCTGTATTACCCACAAGTCCACCAAACTTCGTTTCATCGACACACTTACCAACCACACTTCCAGTTCCTCATCCAAGTCATTTATCAATTTACAAGTAGAGGTCCCAAAACTGATCACTGTGGAACACCACTGGACACTGACCTCCAGGCGGAATACTTTCCATCTACTTCCACCCCCTGTCGTCTATGGGCCAGCCAAATCTTTATCCAGACAGGCAGTTTTCCCCCTATCCCATGCCGCCTTACTTTCGGAATAAGTCTACCACGGAAACCTTATCAAACGTCTTGCTAAAATCCATGTCCACCACATCCACTGTTCTGCCATCAGTAATGTGTTTTTTCACATCCTCAAAGAATTCAATCATGTTTGGGAGTCATGACCTGCCCCTCACAAATCCATGCTGACTATGTCGAATCAAACTGTGGTTTTGAAAGTAATTATAAATACTGACTCTCAGAATTCACTCCAATAGTTTGACTACGACAGATGTAGGACGAACACGTGTGTTATTCCCATGATTATTCCGATTCCTTTTTTTCTGAACAAGGAAATGGCAATTACCCACCTCCACACATCTGGTACTGCTGCAGTTGACAGTGAGGCAGCAAAGATAATTGAGAAAGGCGCAGCAATCTCTTTCCTCGCTTCCTGTTGAAATCTCTCGAAATCTGCACTGTGCCCGAAAATGACTGAGGGATTTGTCTATCGTTATGTTTGTACTTCACCTCCACTTGTCTACTTCATAAGCTCTGTTCAAGCAACTGATAAACTGTTTTCCATTTCATTGCTATGTACAGTGCTGCCTTCCTTGAACAAGTATCGTTCCCAATCCCATTGAATCATGAAATGGAAAATAATGGGAAGACACGAACGCCTTTATGATGAAGGCTTATGCCTAAGACGCTAACAATTGTGCTCCTTGTATGCTGCATAACCTCTCGTGCTTTTCCAGAGCCATAGTCTGCGACTCTGGACTCTCCAGCGAATGCAGACTGCACTTTGTCCATCGCGGAGGGGGGAGTCGAAGAGTGTGGTGCTGGAAACGCACTGCTGGTTAGTCAGCATCTGAGGAACAAGCGAATCGATGTTTCAAACACAAGCTCTTCAACAGGAATTAGGCTTGAGGCACAAGGGGGCTGCTAGATAAGTAGGAGGGTTGTGGGGTTCGGCATAAGATAGCTAGAAATGCGAAAGATAGATGACAGTGGGGTAGAGGTGATCGGTTGTCGAGAAGAGTAGAGCTTATATGTGAGACAGGGAGGGCAGTTCTTTGATAGGGCATTGCTGAATTAGAGGGTTGGATTTCGGACACTATGATGGGTGGAGAAATGAGAAAACTGATGAAATCCACATTGAGCACATATGGTTGCAGAGTTTTAAGTTGGAAGATGAGGCGTTCTTCCACCAGGTGTCATTTCCTTAGGGTTTGGTGGTGGAGGCGGCCCAGGACATGCCCAGGACATGGGAGGGGCTTCAAAGTGTTTGACCATAGGGTGGTGGGGTTATTTCATACGTGTGTTCCCGAGATGTTCTCTACAAAATTCCACGCTTTTGCTGTCCTGTCTCCTGAATGTAGAAGTCACCACATCGAGCGAGACGGGCACAGTAGATGACATGTGCGGACGTACAGGTGAATCTCTGTAAGATGTGTGACGGAGCCTTTGGAGCCGTGGGCGGAACTGTGGGGGAGGGGTAACACTTCTTGCGATTGAAGGGGGAGGTGCTGGGAGTGGAGGGCATGTTGGTGGGGGAATGGCTCGGAACTGTCAAGGGGGTCAGGGAGGGAATGCAGATACGTGTGGGCAGGGAGACATATACCTGATGGTATGATTTGTTCGTAAGTGGCGGCAATGGCGGAGGATGACGCGCTGCAACTGCAGGTTGATTGGGTGGAAGAGGAGGACGGTGTGTGGGGGGTGGGTGTTCCATTCTTGTTGCGAGTGGAGATGTGTGAAGTGGACGAGATAAGCTGGAGGGCACCGTCGCCCATGTGAATCAGTTCAGGATCAATCCAAGAGGTATCTTACATATATTAGAGCAAGAAAATAGCAAGAGAGAGAATGGGACGCATTAAGAACCAAATTGGACATGTCTGTGTGGATACATAGCAGATGGGAGAGGGCCTCAACGAATGTTTCTCCTCTATGTTCACCGTGGAGAAAGACTAGAAGAGTTGAAAATTTGGGGAATGTTGTTGTGATATCTTAGAGACATTCCATATCACAGTACAAAAGGTGTTTGAATTTCTACAACGTATGAAAATGGGTAAATCTCACGGTCCTTACTAGATAAAGATAACAACAGTGCAAGAGACGAGAGAAGAATTTGCTGGATCCCTGTCTGATAATTCAGATCATCATTAACCACAGGAGCCATTGCGGAAGACGAGTGGATAGCAAATGTTGTGCCCTTATTCAAGAAGGACTGGGAAAAAAAAGCTGAAAATATAGATGACTAAGCTTATTATCTGCGGTAGGTAAGTTAATCGAGAAGATTCTCAAGAATAGGATATGCATGCATTTGCTGAAAAATGTGTTGATGGAAAAGTTCAGCAAATCAGGCAGCATCCAAGGAGTAGAAGAATCGACATTTCGGGCTTATGCCTGAAACTTCAATTCTCCGACTCTTTGGATGCCACCTGATCAGCTGCGCTTTTCCAGAAACGTATTTTTCAGCTCTGATCTCCAGGAACTGCAGTCCTCACTTTCTCCCATACATGCATTTGTAATGACAGGTCTTGATTCGGAAAAGTAAACATGGCTTTATGCATGAAAGTTCAAGCCTAACGTTTTTATTATTACATTTTCTTTGATGAATTGAGCAGGAAGCTTGACCAGGGTTTGGCAGTAGAACATCCAACATAGAACAATACAGCGTAGCACAGGCCCTTCGGCCCTCAATATTGCGCCGACCTGTGAACTATTCTCAGTTCCTCCCCCTACGCTATCCCATCACCATCCATGTGTTTATCCAAGGATTGTTTAAATCTTCCTAATGTGGCTGGGTTAACTGCATTAGCAGATAGCGATTCCACTCCCTTACCACTCTCTAAGTAAAAACCTACCACTGACATCTGTCTTAAATGTATCACGCCTCAATTTGCAGTTATGACCCCTCGAACAAGATGACGTCATCAACATAGGAAAAATGACTGTCAGAGTATACCCTATCTAATCCTCTGCTCATCTTGTATGTCTCTATTAAATCCCCTGTCAACCTTCTTCTTTCCAATGAGAAGAAACTCAAGTCCCTCAGGCGTTCCTCGTAAGAATTTCCAAACAGACCAGGCAACATCCTGTTAAATCTCCTCTGCACCTTTTTCGATGCTTTCCATATCCTTCCTGAAATTTGGCGACGAGAACTGTACACAGTATTCCAAGTGCGGCTGCACTAGTGTTGTGTTTATTTCCGACATGATATTGCGGCTCCAGAACTCAATACCTCTACCAATGAAACTGAACACACCGTATGCCTTCTTAATAGCACTAACAACCTGGGTGGCAACTTTCAGGGATCTATGTACATGGACTCCAGGATCCCTCTGCACATCGATACGACAAAGAATCTTTCCATTGACCCAGTACTCCGCCTTCCTGTTCTTCTTTCCAACGAGAGTCACTTCACACTTAGCTGCATTGAACTACATTTGCCACCTCTCAACCCAATTCTGCAGTTTATCGAAGTCCCCCTGCAACCTGTAACATTCTTCCGAACTGTCTACTACTCCAACGACTTTATTGTCATCTGCACATTTGCTGATCCATCCACCTATGCCCGCGTCTAATTCATTTATCAAAATGACAAACAGCATTGGTCCCAAAACAGAACCTTGTGGCACAATGTGAGTAACCGGACTCCAGGTAGAATATGTTCCATCAACCACCACTCGCTGCCGTCTTTCGGAATGTCAGTTTCTAATTCAAACTGCGACATCACCCTCAGTCTCATGCCTCTGCACTTTTCCAAAAGGAGAATGTGAGGACTGCAGATGCTGGAGATCAGATCTGAAAATGTATTGCTGGAAAAGCGCAGCAGGTCAGGCAGCATCCAAGGAACAGGAGAATCGACGTTTCGGGCATGGCTTATGCCCGATTCTCCTGTTCCTTGGATGGCTGCCTGACCTGCTGCGCTTTTCCAGCAACACATTTTCAGCATTTTGTCCAAAAGCCTACCATGTGTAATCTTATCAAAGGTTTGACTGAAGTCCATGTCTGCGACGTCAACAGCCTACCATCATCTACAGGCTGGGTCACCTACCCAAAAAACGCATTGAAGTTTGTGAGACACCGCCTGCACTTGACGAAACCATGTTGAATATTTGAAATCAAATTGTTGCTTGCTAGATGATTAGAAATTCAGTTTTAAAAATAACAGTAATTAAGTATCAAAGGAGTTCACCATAGTTCATAAAACCATTGGCAAGTGTCCGAAAATCCTACCTGACACTCTAGTATCCTTCAGGAAGGAAATCTGCGGTCTTCACTTGGTCGGACTTACATGGGAGTCCAGACCCACTGTCATGTGGTTGATTCTATTGTGCCGTTTGAAATGGCCAATACAACCACTCAGTTGTATGGCTCACGACAAAATCCCAAAGAAATGAAAGTGGACGGACCTAAACACTGACTCCTTACACCCCACGGACGGTGGTGGGTCAGGAATGCAGCTCATCGACACCTTCTCAAGGACAATGGGAAAGGGAATTAAATGCTGTCCCAGCATTGTTTTAATGAATGAAAGGCGGTTATTACACGAACTCACTTGAAACCGGGAATTTGATGTCTCCCCTACATGTTCATGACATTCCCAGGGATGTCTGCTGTGACGAGGAGAAGGAGTGAGTTGAACTGATAGAGAAAGAGTAATAGATGAAAAAAACAAACCAAGAGATTGTTGAAGATCATAAGGGAACAGGAGAAAAATAAATTAGATTAGTCCGTTATTTCGTTCCATTCCAGCTGATCTTCAACAATCTCTTGGTTTGTTTTTTCATCTATTACTCTTTCTCTATGAGTTCACCTCACTCCTTCTCCTCGTCACAGCAGACATCCCTGTCACCAACATTAAACAAACCATTTCACAACTGTGTTCAATTCTGATATATGGTCAGTGGGCTGGAAATGCCAATTGTGTTTTTCTCTCGACCCGAGGTTTCCATATCTGCTCAGTTTCCCTGACACTTTCTTAGTCTTTTTGTTTCTAATAGCTAGCATTATTCCTTGTTTGTTTAAACGTTAATTTTGTTATTGCATGGGATGTTTGCATCGATGACAACGGCAGCATTTGTTGACCTCACTGATTGCCCCATACTTATTGTAGTACAGAAGCAAACACATGGTTGTCGGTCTGAATTCACTCTTAATCCAAACTAGGTAATAATGTTAGATTTCAAGGTAATCAGTGAAATAGAAATTTTTATAAACAAAATGCTGGTCGACTTACAGTTGCATTAGTAAAATTCGCTTATATTTCGAATCTGTGTCATGTGAATTTAAGTTCTGGAATCACCTCTGGTAGGATTTGGTGCAGAGTTTTTCGTGTAATAACTTTATGAAATGTCTCAAATGGCTGTGAATTACATGTCCAGCCGTGTTACTACTCTGACACAATGTCCCCATCATGAAGTTATTTTAGACACAAGAACAAGGTTGTGATTGAAACATGTGTAACTGAAAGAGCGTTCAGAACAGGGCTGGAACCGTAATGTCTGAATTACACCAAGGCACAGAAAATGGTTTACTTAACAACAGTACTGGTACAGAGATGGAAACTGAGGATATTATGGATCTGATCGTGGATAGGTTTATTAATGGAGAGAATACCGAGATATAAACTAATTCAGGGCAAAAATAGATCTCAAGATTGTGAACAGTCTTGTTTTCAGATGTTTGCTAGTTGAGGGGGAGGACTTAAGTATGTGGGTAATGAATGGAGGTCGTAATTAAAACAAAGCACAACAGTTTCCGTCTTTGCCAAGTATAGATAGTGGAAATAGCAATGAAGTTCACCCTCGTTTATCGGATTAATAAATGAAAAGCAATGGAGAGACTTACCTGGAACACCCACAATGGCGAGAATGAGATAGTAACCCGCCTGAATAATCAGCAGCACACCATATATTCGCCGTGGTAATGTTAACTTTGACAAGGATAAATAGTAAAGTCCCTCGGATATACTTCTGTTCATTGTTCTAATATTGCAGTCTATTGTTTTCAGAATCTGACACGCTATTGTAACTTTCCAGTCTAAAGTTATTAGATTTGAATTTTCCTCTCCCTATCTCTGCAACTGCTGAACACTGTTATTGTCTGAGGTGATACATCTGCTGCTACAATGAGATAAAACTTCGAAAGAAGTCCCGTACTAATACAAGAGGTAAACCCTCCAGTGACTCAATTAGTATCCATGGAGACAGATACCAAAGGCAGTCACTGTACAAACAGTTGCAGTTAACTTCTTTCAGTATGGTACTTTCAGTTCACAATAAAAGCTGGAGTGGAATGGATATTGACAATTTTGGCTATCGATTTAATCCCTCATCACTAATTGCTCTAGTGAAGTTCGTTGTGAGGAAGAATAATAGATGATTCCTTTTACCAGGCTGAACGATTCTGCTGTGTTGGCCATGTAACTACTGAAACCCCACACGCTCCCTAAAAAAGAATCACAATGAAAGGATTTTAACTGTGCTAATCTCTCCTCCTCAAACACATTTGCCAAACAATAGATTATCATGGGGCATATTCGTCCTGACCATACACAGGAACTGTAGATTTGTCTGGACATTGATCTTATTAAGGTAAATTTGGATCTCCAACGCCGAAAGTGCTTCAGGAATTTTAAGGTAAAGTCACAAACATCTGAAAACAACTCATTGGCTTTACTGCAATTAGACTTACACTTTGTGACTTCAGTTCAAAATTCAAATGTGACATCTACAATAACCTTGTTTTTTAAAATCCATGATTAATGAGTCAGGGAGATTGCTTATATCTGTACAGCATATTCAAATTTAAAAACAGACACAGATAACAAATCTGCGGGGTTACAGGGAGTTGCAGCAGAGTAACAGTAAGTGCACAGTTCTTTCCGTCTGGTGTAGAGATGATAAGCTGCGTGACCACCATCTTCACTTTAATTATTCTGAGAAATATTTTAAAAACCTTCAGAGTCTGAGAAAACAGGCTTATTCATAATGGACAGACAATGTCATCATCAATAGTCTATTCCTGTTGTTTCGTTAAGTGTAGCCGCCTCTATCATGTCTTTTAAATCAAAATCAATTTACTGCGGCTCGCGCAGTTAAGAAGATATTGACAATGAGTTTTCTTTTGGAATTTAAATAAGGAACAGGTTCCAGTGCAATACAAGTGACACTGGCAGAAGTCATGGCAACAGAAACGGAGCACATCGTCCAAATATAAACAGGTTCAACAGCTAGAACCATCAAGAACAGCAAAATACTAGAGATAATGGAAATCTGACAAACAAGCACAAAATGGTGTAGGAATCCAACAGATAAGGCAGGATCTCCAGAGAGAAACAGAGCTAACACATCCACTCTGATATGAACGTGTTCGAAACAAGTCATATTGAAATAAAATAAAAGTTAATTATGCTCCGATGGTGCCAGAACTGCTGGGTACCTTTACAGCACTTTCAAATTTCTTAATTGCAGGAGACCGAGAGTAATGGTGTAGGGTTGCTTTTCTGTATGGAGGCTTGTGACCCACAGTGTTCCACAGATGGTGGTTCTCGGTCCTCATTGTGTGTCATTTATATAAATGAGTTGGATGAGAATTTACACAGCATGGTAACTTTGCGGATGACACAATCATTGGTGATGCAGTGAACAGTGTAGAAAGTTTTCGAAGCTTACAAAAGGAACTTGATCAAATGGATCAATGGGCTCACAAATAGCAGAGAGAGTACAATCTGAATGAATGCGATATGCACGCAATTGTGTGTATTTGCCGCTCTCTGATGCATCAGTAACAGGATGGTTGCGATCCCCATCTCCTGCAGTTTAACACAAAGATGTCCTCCATGAACTTTCAGAGGCCATACCCTCTCCCTAGTTCCAATCATGCTATTAGAGTAGTTGTGGAAACTTTCTCGTTTATCGTCATTCTTATCTGTTCATTCACTTTACTGACACCTTCCACCCGAACTTAGATTTTTCTGGACCGGCTCAGAATCCTCTCTCCCCCTCCGAGACCTCTCCATTTGTATCTCGTGCGACCGACTCAACACAGATATTTAGTACCAACCGACCGTCTCCGACAGCTGCCTAGATTACACGTCCTCCCACGCTGCCCCCTGTAAAAACGACATCCCATGTTCACAATGCCTCCACCTCCACCGCATCTGCTCCCAGGAGGACCAATTCCACGACCAAACAACTCAAATGGCCTCCTTTACCGCAATTGCCCCTCAGACCTGGTCGACGACGCTCTCCACCGCATCTCCTCAACTTCCCGCACCTCCGCCCTTGAAGCCCTCCCCTCCAATCGCCACCAGGCCAGACCCCACTGGTCCTCACCTTCCACCTCACCAACCTCTGGATTAATCGTATCATCCTCCGTCATTTGCAATACATCCAGAGACACCCCACCACCAGGGATATATTTCCCTTTCCACCACTATCAGTATTCAGGAGAGACCAGTCCCTCTGCGATTCCCTCGTCAGAGCCAAAACCACCCACCAACCCAACCTCCACTCCTGGCACATCCGCCTGCAACCGCAAGAAGTGCAAAACTTGCGCCCACACCTCCCCCTCACCTCGCTCCAAGGCACAAATGGATCCTTCTATATCCATTGTAAATTCACCTGCACCTCCACGCACATCATTTACTGTATCCGCTGCACCCGATGTGGTCTCCTCCAGATTAGGTTGACAGGCCGCATACTTGCGGAACTTTTCAGGGAACACCTCTGGGACACCCGCACCACCAACCCAACCGCACCGTGGCTGAACACTTCAGCTTCACCTCCTACTCCACCAATGGTATGCAGATCCTTGGCCTCCACCATTGCCAGACCCTGTCCACACGACGCTTGGAGGAAGAGCACCTCATCTACCGCCGAGGAACTCTCCAACCACACGGGATGAATGCAGATTTCTCCAGCTTCTTCATTTCCCCTCCCCCACCTTATCTCATGCCAAACCCTCGGATTCAGCACCGCCCTCTTGACCTGCAATCTTCTTTCCACCTCTCCGACCCCACCCCGTCTACGACCTATCACCCTCACCCACACCTCCATCCACCTATCGTGTCCCCAGCTCCCCTCCCCCAAATTCCCTACCCCCTATCTTTTATCACAGCCCGTTTGGCACACCAGTCTCATTCCTGAAGAAGGGCTTATGCCCGAAACGTCGATTCTCCTGCTCCTCAGATGCTACTTGAACTGATGTGCTTTTCCAGCACCACACTTTTCAACTCTGGTACTCCAGCATCTGCAGTCGTCACTTTTCCTTCGTCATTCTTATCTGCCAATGCAACCTGATATCCCCTTTTGGTCTTCCTGATTTCACTCTTAAGTGTCACCCACACTCTTTATAATGGTTAACAGATTCAATTGAACCAAGTTATCTATGTATAAATTAAGATTCTCCTTTATTTTTGATTATTACCTCAATGATTTTATTCATCCGTCGTTCCTTAATCTTACCAGGCAAAAGTGAGGACTGTAGATGCTGGAAACCACAGTACAGATTACAGTGGTGCTGGAAAAGCACGGCAGGTCAGGTGGTATGCCAGGAGCAGGAAAATCGATGTTTTGGGCAAACGCCCTTCATCATGAATGGAGGCAGGGAACCTCCAGGGTGGAGGGATAAATGGGGGCAGGGGCAGGAAGCCTATAGCAAAGTGTACAATAGGTGAATGGGGGTGTGGATTGAGTTGATAGGTCAGAGAGGAGGGTGGGAGAAGGCCGCAATGTGTATAAAAGGTGGATGGAGGTGGGGGTGAGTGTGATAGGTCAGAGGAGAGGGTGGAGCGGAGAGGTGGAAGAGAAATCGGCAGGTAGGACAGGCAATGAGGGCAGAGCTGAGCTGAAAGTTTGGAACCGGGGTAAGATGGGGGAGAGGAAATGAGGAAACTTGTGATTGCACGTTAATGCCTTGTTGTTGAAGTGTTCTGAGGTGGAAGATGAGCCGTTCTTCCTCCAGGCTTCGGGTGGAGAGGGAACGGCGGTGGAGGACGACCAGGCCCTGCATGTCCTCGGAGCAGTGGGAGGGGGAGTTGGAATGTTGGGCCACAGGGCAGTGGGCTTGATTTGTACGGGTTCCCGGAGATGTTCCCTAAAGCGTTCTGCGAGGAGGCGCCCAGTTTCCTCAATGCAGAGGAGACTGCAGAGGGAGAAAAGTATACAATAAATGACATTGGTGGATGCGCAGGCATTGAGGAAGCAAATGTGGCTGTGGTAGCGAGACTGTTTCAGTACATGGGTGAAGAGCTTCATGGCAGAGGAGATTATCCCCCATCCTCCTCTTTGTCCTATCACCTCCATCCCCACCCCATTCACCGAATATACTCTTTGTTACCTTCTCCCCAGTCCCACACTCACCCATTTATCTCTCCTCCCTGGAGGCTCCCTGCCTCCATTCCTGATGAAGGGTTTTTGCCCAAAGCATCGATTTCCTGCTCCTCGGATGCTGCCTGACCTGCTGTGCTTTTGCAGCATCATCTAGTCTAAACCCTTAATCTTATCACCTGTACCCTTCACTCTACCAGCAATATGATGTCTCTGAACTCTCGTCGTCACACTGTTGAACTCATTTCACTTTTCAGAGATCCTTTTCCCTGCGAACAGTCTTTTACAGTCAAACTTTGATAGTCCCTGTCTCATGGCATTAAAGTTTGTTGTACTTCAATCATAAAAATGATTTTTTAATGGAAGTCTTATTAGTTGAATAGCAATTTTCAAATTAATGGAATCATGATCACAAGATCCAAAGTATTGCCCTATTTTTACTTAACTCACTCGAACTGCCTCACTGCCAAATGAAGATGAAATTTGTTCCTTTTCTCAGAGGAACATTTCCGTCTTGATAAAGAAATAAGTTCTTGAACATATTTATCAAAGGCTTCATCATCCAAACCATTAGCATTTTGTTAGTACCAGTCAACGTTGGGGTATGAAGTTTCTCCATTCGTACAACCTTATTATGCTTCCATATATCTGAGATGACCCTCCATATTTGTTTTTCAATTTCTTTCTTATGTTGCGAGTATGTAGAACAATCCCAGCAAAGTGATCTTCACTTCTGTATTTTTAATTTCTACCCTGATATATTCACTGGGCAAGTTTTCAAAAATAGTTTGCCTAGTTTCAGCTATAATTTACTCCTTAAAGAAAAACGCCAGCTCCCAACCCATGTCTCCTTTTCTATCCTGCATAACACGTAGCACCTGGGACATTGGATTGCTACTCTTGAACATCTATCGGCTAATCAATATAGAGACTCCCTACATTGAGTGAGAAAATCTTCCTGCTAAGATATTGGTCGTTTTCCAGTTTAGATTCGACACATCCTTTTTGAACCGGCCTTTTCTATTCCAATTGACATCCCAATTTCCCAAAACCCGAAATCCTTGAACAATACATCAGCTTTTCAGCCGTTAATTTTTCTCGATAACCTTTCGTTCCTTCCCGCGATTGAGGCTTTTTGCATTGGGAGTAAATCAGAAAATAAGAATTTTACTGAGGATTTTTTCTTACTCGTCTACCTCACCTCGGAAATTCACGCTATACTGCTTTAAGCTTTTCTCTAAACATGTCATTCCTACCAATATGTACAATAATTTCTGGCTTTGCAATCTCACCTTTAGCAATATGCTTGAAAAGTTCAGAGACGTTCGTAAACCTCACACCGGGAAACAATCTATTCTGAATGTACGTTCAATGCCATAGAATGTTATATTGATACCCCTGACAGAAGACTCCACTGTAGCAACTATTCTACTAAATTTTGTCAAACGCCGCCGAAGATAAGAATCGTTCCAAGTGTCCAATGACTGGCGCCACTTCCATTTTCTTCAGAGGGACTCCGACCTACAACTGTTCCAAAGACTGAATATCCATTTGATGGAGAAATAGCCACCGAAGACATTTGAATGACATTCTTAACTTTCCTGACAATCTCCCATCTATCTGACTGCTTTTGCTGGATAATAACTTTCCTAAGTCGTTCAGCCATCTTTCTCTGTACCTTATATGTGGCTTTAATATGCTACTATTACTAATATTAACTATCATATCACAATGAATGCATTTACAAGTATAAATTCATTTACGTATAATCATTAAATAAACCAACCGTTTAGCTAATTAACGAAATAAAAAACTTCCTCTTCAATAAATACCTTGAAGAAAAATGTCCCCTATAAAGGTGAGTATGTGTCGGGCTCTCCGTAATGAAAGCACAAACTTCTTATCTAACAAAAGAGTGATATGTAATTATGTTGGGATGGAAGTCATTAGTGAGATAGCTAAGTGTGTAGAGGCGGGATAGGCAGGCGTTTGGAAACTGGAGGTATGTAGAGAGATAGGAATGGAAGTGGTTTTAGATTAGGAGGTGGTTAGTGAAACAGGGAGGGGTATCGGGGCTGGAGGTGCTTCGAGAGATTGGGAGGGAGGCAGTGTTTGGAAGAGATTCGAGAAATGGAAATCGCTTTGGGTGCTGGAGGAGATTAGAGAGATAGGGAAGCGTGTGGGTCTGGATCTGTTCAGAGATAGTGACGGTTGTAGGTGTTGGAGATGTATGGGAGATAGGGCGGTGTATAGGTCTTTTGAGGTTTAGAGATAGGGAGGAGTGTTGGGTGTGGAGGAGGTTAGAGAAATCAAGAGGGATGTATGTGCTGGAGGTGGTTAAAAAAGGAAGTCGTCAAGATTCTGCAGGAAATTATAATTATACAGCAGTGAATGAGCTGGAAAAGCTGACAGAGACGACGAAGGGCGGAGCACTTTGGAGGGGCTAAGAGAGATAGGTAGGGTGCAGGTGTTGGAGGAATGTACAGTGATAAATAGGGCTGCTGTAGCTGCTGAAGATGTGGAGAAGCAGAATGTTACTGCGATAGAGATGGTTGTAGCAGCTGAAGTTGATGACAGGGAAAGATAAAGGATACAGATGGAAAGCTGAAACACAGATTTGCGCAGTGATTAACAGATAACACATTGTTGAAATCTGTAGAATAGAAAAAACACTGGGAGGAACTGGAACTGAATGACTGAGACCAGGCGTGGTCCAATCACAACTGCCGTTGAGTCAGTGTGAAACAGCATAAGACAAGCCCTTCGGTTGACAGGAACAAAGTAAAAAGCCCTGTGGACCCAGCAAAGTCCTACTTCCTAACATCCCAGAATTAGGAGAGCTGCCAAACAGACTGCTCAAGCAACAACGTAACACAACGAAGCCTCATGGTGTCAGATCAAACATTGACACAGAAACCTCCTGCTGACTCGCTTCCCTCAGCCTCATGGTGTCAGGTCAAGCATTGTTACGGATACATCCTGCTGACCCTCCCTTCCCTCAGCCTAATTGTATCAGATCAAACGTTGACACAGAACCCTTCTGCTGATTCCCCTCCTTCAGTCTCATTGTGTCAAATTAAACACTGACATTGGAAGCTCCTGCTGACTCCCCTCCCTCGGCCTCAGGGTGTCAGATTAAACACTGACAGGGAAACCTCCTGCAGACTCCACTTCCTCGGCCGAATGCTGTCAGATTAAACACTGACACGGAAAACTTCTGCTGACTCGGTTTCCTCAGCCTCATGGTTTCAGATCAAACACTGACAGAGACATCTCCTGCTGACTCCCCTCTCTCAGCCTGATGGAGTCAGATCAAACACAGACATGGAAGCATCCTGCTGATTCTCCTCCCTCATCCTCATGGCGTCAGATTGATCACTGACACAGAAATCTCCTGCTGGCTCCCCTCCTTCAGCTGGTGGATCATTGTTACCACCACCACCCCCAACAAACACACACATTAAATAATGTTTGGTAGAAGAATTGAGAGGCTGATAAAGTTGGAGGATGTAAACTGGGTGGGCCACTTCAAAACTACCACAAAGAAATGATCGGCCGCAGCATTGCTCAATGAAGAACACAGGATGGCCTGCCTGGAGCAACACCAGGTCCACCTCACTATGAGGTGAAGTTAGTAAACTGGACCACTTACTCGTCAAATAGTTTAAGCTGCAAGTGATCGAGAGAATTAACAAATCAGACCAAATCACTGCAATGCCGTCACATGCAGTCAGTGTGAATAGTGGTGAACAACCAAACAACTCTGTGGAGGAGAGGATCCACAAATATCACCTTCCTCAATGATGGAGGAACCCAGCACAACAATAGAAAATATAAGGCTGAAACACTCGCAGCAATGTTCAGATAGAAGTGTCAATGGGATGATCTATTTTCGTCTCCTGCAGAAGGAAGTCTTCAGGGAATTCGATTCATCTCGTCTGAGATTGTATTGAATTGAAATGAATTGCATTTATTGTCACGTGTACCATTCAGATAACGAAATTAAATAGCATAGATAAGTTAATAATAGGTAAACAGCAGCCAAAACCAAAACACAGTTCAGACTTTGTGAGTCAATTCAGTATTCGAACAACCGGAGAGTTGAAACTGTTTCGAAATCAGCTTGTTGAATGTGTTCAGGTTTCTGTACCTTCTCCCTGATGGTAGAGGTTGTAGAAAAGCATTGCCAGGCTGGGATGGTTCTTTAGGAATCCTGGCGGCCTTACCTTCCCAGCGGGCCTAGTAGGCTGATTCCGTAGAAGAGAGGCTGGCGTTTGTGATTGTCCGGGCAGAGTTCACCACTCTGTGTAACCGTCTTCTATCTTGAATCGTACATTTGCATATCAGGTCACGACACATCCAGAAATATCTACGAGTGGCTGGAGGGATTGAATAATGCAAAGACTTAGGCATTGATAACCTTCCGTTAACGCTGTTCCTTATGGACTATAGCACTGGCATCTATCCGGACAAACACAGATAAAACATCAGACAATCAATGACTCTCCCATTGGTCTAATTGCTTTCATTAACAAAGAGATGTAGATGCCGTCTACAGTGGTATCAAACAGCACGTCTCAACATGAACCTACTCACTGAAGTTCTGTTTGGGCTATGCCAGGGCTACGCATCCCCCGAAGCGTTTGAAGCCTTGATTTAAGATTGGAAAACAACATTTAAAAACAAAAACTGGTGAAGTGTGGAGTTGAGGCGAGAGTGGCTGCACCTAACATCATTACAAATTCATTTGACAATGTATGGTATCCAGAATTTATAGCAAAACTGGAGCAAATTGGAATGAGGGAAGCCTCTGCATTGGTTAAAGTTATACCTGGTATAAAGGAAGTTGATTGGGATTGGTGGAGAGAAGCCATCTCGACTCTTCTGAAGTTACCCAGAGGAAGTTAGTTCTGGGTAAGCCTGTAGATCAGAGATTGAAGGGTAAGGCATCATATTCCGACGGGACGATGGTTTCTCTTTGGTTAGGCAGTAATGTCTGATGGTAGTTTAACTGGACAGTCATCATATTTCAAGTAAGGGAGAAGCTGAGTAGGATTCATTTACAGTCACCTCAGGAATTGAACGCACATTGTTCACAATAATCTGCATTACAAAACAGCCGTCCAACTAACTCAGGTAAGCACGTCCTCACCCAGCTTCTTCGGGTATATATTTTAATATTAATCTGTTCAGCCATGGTGTTACACACTTCTGGAGTAGGTGGAACTTGAAGCAAGCTTCCTAGCTCAGAGAGAGGGTCCCTATTAGTGACATACAAGAGTGTTCTCCGTCCTTGGCCCAACAGTCTTCAGTTGCTTCCTAAATGACTATCCCTCCACTGTAAAATCACAAGGGGGTGGGGGGGGGGGGAGTGGGGAGAGTGGTGTTCGCCAAAGATTAAACAATGTTGACGCTTTGACATGATTCGCAATTACTCAGATATGTAATACATGCGGGCGTGTACTCAGAAGTTTCAGACAATAATCACCTCTAACAGTACAGAATTGCACCATCATCCTCAAGCATTCATAGTCATCACCATCACTGAACGTCCACCTACCAATATCCTGGGGATTGCCATCAACCAGAACCGGACTGACCATATGAATTCATCATCTACTCCTATGAAGAGCTTATGCCTCAAACATCGTTTCACCTGTGCATCGGATGTTACCTAACCTGTTGTGGTATTCCAGCGCCACACTTTTCGATCTGCATAAAGTCATTAGCTACAAGAATCAGGGGCTCGGAATTCTGCAAAAATAACTTTCCACAAGTTTTCCGAAAACCTGTCCACACATTGAATGAGTGTGTGTTGAAATACCCCCCAATTTCCTTGCTGAATGCAGCTTCATCCCTCATCCACTAACACTCAGACGCACTAATGCCTGCCATCCAAACGGTGGTCTTTAGAAATTTACCGAGGCTCCTTACGAAATACATCTGAATCCACGACCATCAAGAAGGACAAAGACCGGAAATACATGTTCATGTTCAATTCCAAGCCACACACCATCTAGATTTGGAAACATGTTTATATTCGTTCAGTGTCATTGTTTAAAATTCCCTCCCGAATGACATTATAAGTTTACCTACTGCACATGGACTGCAGCTCTTCAATGTGGCAGCTCACCTCCAACCTCTCAATGGCAAAGAGAAATGGGCAATAAATATTGTCCCATACACCATGAATAAATTAGAATGAAAAATATTGTCCAAACGTGCCAGTGCTGGGCACTGAGTTTTGGGTTCTGTGAGCGCAGGCTGGTTAGGCCCAGTCAGTACTTTGCTTGCTGTGAACAGCTAAAGTGTTGTGATGTTTGAAACAATCTGTCAGCCTTTCAGAGGTATGGCCTACAAAAGTAGTGTGACATAGAGACTGACATTCACAGACCACATTACTGAGCTGTGAGTTAGGCAGAAGCAATTGAAAATGTACACATATCTGACGATAGAATGTTCAGACACAGTGATATTAATACCATGAAAATATTTGTGTATGGTTATTAGCACACAGTATTAATGCAAGGGAAAATCATTGTATACTTTTAACGTCCTTGTACGTAATAATAATTTGATCTTGGGTGTGGTAACGCGACTCATCATTTCAAAGCCCCTTACTGTGATTTGGGTACTGTTTACATCATATTGTTGTCATAAAAGTGGACTGAATAAATGGGAGTAGTTTACACATATTAGACAATCTAAAAGTGGATTTTATCAAGGGATGTCAAACCTTCAGTCAAGAGACATTGCTTTAATGGTTAGGACTATGCTGCAAATGTTTACACAGAATTTCCTATGCCGATTCACCCACAAGGACGTTGGGCTGCGATGATGTCGACTATCAATGTAGCTGTATAATTCTGTTTAGATACTGATGTTGTGGCGCTGATACACACTGGATTTGTTTAATGAGGGATTCAGTGAAATACGCCATGAGCTGCAGACTCCATCACCTTTATAATACCTTCATTTAGGATCGGGCCCAGGGTTCAGAGTTTAGGTGGCACACCAGAGGAGATAAACTTGCAAAATATGATTGTGGTCAGGTGATTTTTACAAATGTTGAATAGCGCTTGGACCAGCACAGAACCCTGTGCTAGTCCAAGAGTCAGTCTGGCCCACACATTTCCCTGTTGTTCAGGAATAACTCTATCTGGTCTGTTGTGAGATATTGTCTGAATAAATGTCCAGCTCCAGCTTCCATATCTCAGGACACATTTTGGATATGATCAGTGCTTTGGAGGGACTGGTGAGGCCCAGTAGCACTGTGTCTGAATTCAGGCTCTTTTTCAAAATCATTTTCAACAGATTGCTGACTGCAGGATAATGTGCTCATTAATCTGAACATGAATTAGCTGTTTCCTACAGTCATTGGTTTATGTATATTCTGGTAATCTAATTATTCGTAACATCAAATGTTTTCAAATGGAAAACAATGATGGTTAGCTTACTTCAAAATATATAAGAAATAAAGTAATATTAATTGTTCCTTGTAGAAAATGTGGAAATAACTTGCTGTATATTTCCCAAAGACTAATCAATCAACAGTCAAACGTTGTCTGTAAACCAGGATTCTGTGAACAGGACTATGTCCTAGACAACAGCACCACACCCTCTGGTAGGTTCTGTCCTAAACAGAGGAGGCAGGTCCTGGATATATCATCAATAAAGTGCTAAGCATTGATGATGAATCCTGCTGCTGCTGGTCTGCTCTGCGGCAGCTTTGGAGGGAATCAATAATTGAGAAACCTATAATTGACCTCATCAGTCCACAACGACCCTCCAAAGAGTAACCCACACACATTCGTCTACCCTAAATTTACTCCTGACGAATGTGCCTGACCTCCACATTTTTGGAATATGTGAGGAAACCGGAGCACTCGGAGAAAACCCACGCACATACAGTTAGAATGTGCAAACTCCACACAGACAGTCTCCCCAGGTGGGAATACAACATAGTGTCCTGGCGCTGTGAGGCAGCAGTGCTCACTACTGAGCCACCATGCTGCCCCTTACAAAGATAAGAACAGCCACGGCACAGTCCACGCGTGGAGGAACGTCCATCGTCACAATTTGGCGAGATGTCCATTAGATGCAGTGGGCCATCGGCAGCAGCAGAATCATACTCTGTACAACTCATACAGTCTGCACGTCACAGCCTGACATACATCCCACTCAACAGTAAACATCAAGCCAGGGATCCACACTGAGTCAAGGAAGAGTACAGAAAGACATGGCGGGAGCAACCCTTGGCAGACACAGAAATGAAGGGACAACCTGGAGAAACTCTTTTCTCTTCAGCAACAAAACACGATGACTTGCATGCTAAATAGCTTTAGCAGCAAGTAATGGACAGAGCTCAATTATTTCACAATCAATTGTTCTGATCTTCACAATCAATTGTTCTGATCTATCACTGAGGTCCTGCCACATGTGATCATAAAATTTAGTGGACAATGAAGGATACCATTGGAGGAGGGGGCAGCTGTCCTAAAATGAAATCCCCAGTTTTCGGAGAGCGCAGCTCATCATCGAAAAAATAAAGCTGATACATTTGTAACAATCTTCAGGCAGAAGGGCTCAGCAGATGATCCATTTCGGCCTCCTTCATTGGGCCGCAGCATCACAGACTCCAATCTTCAGACAGTTTGATTCACTCCACACAATGTCAAGAAATGGTTGGAGAGACGGTGAACTGTGATTTTACTCCAGAAATTGCCACGTGTCATGCCAAGCTGTTCAATTTGATTAAGAATACTGATACTTACCAACAATGTTATAAATGGCAAGTGTGTCCTGGAAACAAAAAGCAGGGCCCATGCATTGCAGCCAGTTGTGAAGAAAGCTTTTCGCAATTTTGTGATCAACCAGCAACAACCTGCACAGTGTCATTTAGTTAGTGGCCCGTCGGGAAAACTCAGCTCCTGACCCCATTGCAAACTTCTTGCAAAAGAGTGGATGTCCAAAGGGGCAGTGACAGTAATTACTCTTAACATCAACACACCATTTAACAGGGTGGGAGAAGAGGAACCAGAGTAAAATTATACTTATTCAGAAGCTGGGGTAAGTACTCTCCTGATTAGAATTATCACCAGCAAAAATAAAAATGCTATTGGTGTCAGTAATTCGAACTCAAGGTGAGCACGACAACGATTCCTCAGTAAAGAATGTGTCCGAGGCTCAACCATTTCCAGCTGCTCTCTCCATCATAAGGTCAGATGTGGGAATGTTCATTGATTGCAGCATTTCTGAAACAGTCCATGTTCAAATGCATCCAGGTTTCGTCTAAAAATGACAGGTAATGTTCACGACAGACAAATGCTGGACATTTATGACAGGAAAGAATCAAACCATCCTTCTTTGATTTTCAGTCACGTTACCACCACTGAGTCCCGAACACTGTGTTTTTCAGCATCCTGGGTGTGATAATTGAACAACAACTGTCCTGGATAAGTCATATAAATAACACTTTCTCCAGGAGCAGGTCAGAGGCTAGGAATTGTGCAATCA
The DNA here is from genome assembly GCF_047496795.1 of Chiloscyllium punctatum. Classification (NCBI taxonomy): domain Eukaryota; kingdom Metazoa; phylum Chordata; class Chondrichthyes; order Orectolobiformes; family Hemiscylliidae; genus Chiloscyllium; species Chiloscyllium punctatum. Next base: position 26,734,221 of record NC_092789.1, on the reverse strand, counting down.
GTAACTCATCTGCTGACTCCTGAAAGCATGTGATGGAGTACATCCCAGGAAAAACCCAGGACAAAACGAGCCCACTTCTATGAACACCAATCCCTTCCACTACTGAGGCACAATACGAGCAGTTTATCCCATCAACAAGATTCACTGCACCAAGGCTTAGTAGACAAAACCTGCTTAACCCAGCGCCATCTAGAAGAACGAAGGCAGCAAGTACTTTGGAAAACCAACTATCTGCAAGCTTACTCCTTCATTCGGTCAGATGTAATGAGGTTTGCTCATCATTTTACAATTCTTAACTCCTCAGATCACAAAATCAGTCCAAATGCAGCAGGACTTGTACAATAGCCAGGATTCGCGGCTGACAGGTGACAAGTAACATTCGTGCCACACAAATATCAGACAATGGCCATCCCATCACTAGATCAGAGGGCTAAAACTATTCAGCATCCAAACGCGTTACAATTGTTGAAATCATTGGCATTAACATTCTCAGTTTTATCAAATACTATCTTGCTGCTATGGTGAAAACGTCAGATCAGAAGTGAGGAATCCTGCAGCCAGTATCTTTTCCCCGACTTCCTCTCCATTACCTCCAAGGTTCAAGCGAGCAACATGTAATCTTCACCTGTTTGAATGAATGGACGCCAACAGTACTGAAACTGTTTGACACGACTAAAGACTAAACAGTCCACTCGAATGGTTTCTGTCCAAAATCACTCCTTCGTTCCAACATCGACAGTTGCTTTCAGGTGTTCGTGGCATGACACTCCCCATACAGCACTTTCCACACTCATTCCACTACCATCAGGAAGGAAACGGGCAGCACTTAAGGAAAGGTGATCATAATTCATGACTATATGTAAGTACACTAAAGCATTCATCCAGACGAAGAAGTTTTAGTATGAATCATTCTAAAATGAGTCGGCTGAAAATGGATTTCATTCAAATGAACAGGAAACAAGAAAGAGAAAATAAATCAGAATCAGTTCAGTGGAAGGTATTCTGACGGGAGATTAAATTCGTTCAAAGAAAATGTGTTCTCACACAGTGAAAAAGCGTCAGGCTGTTAAATCCAGAGCTTCTTGGAAGTCGAGGAACACACAAACAGAACAGGAAGGTTGACATCAGACAGTGCGAAGACAATAGCACCGTAGAGCAGAGAGATACACGGCACGGAAACAATCTCTTTGGTCCAACAAGTCCATTCCGCAGAAATTCTTAACATAATCTCATCACATTTATCAACACTTGAATCATGTTCCTCTGAACTCTTCTTATTGATATACCCATCTAGATGCCTGTTAAATGTTATAATGGTCTAGCCTCCAAAATTTCTTCTGGTAACTCATTCCATCCACGCACCACATGCTGCGTGCGAAAGTTGCCATTTAGGTCCCTTTTATATCATTGACCTCCCACCCTAAAAATATGTCCTCCATTTCTGGACTGTCCCAGCCCAGGGAAAATACGTTTCCTGTTCATCCTATCCAAGTTACTCAATATTTTTAAAAACTCTATAGGTTCACCCCTCATCGACCGACGATCCTGGGAAAACGGCCCCAGCTAATTAGCCTCTCCTGAATACAACAGAAATCTGAGGGGAGTTTGGAATGCAAAGGGGTGGGGGGTGGGGGTGATTCCAAAAAAGAAATTAGGAAAGAAATATTGCGTTTAAAGTCATGCTAGCAACAAACGACCATCAATCTTTCACAGATTTGTTTTCAAAGCAGAAAATGAAATTAAGTAAAAGAACATAAAAGGCAATCAATGGAAACCTCATGTCACTGTAGGAGATAAGTTATGGTTTTGAGTTTGAATTGAAGTCTAAATGGGCTATCATGATGAGTCTGGTAGAATTGTCTGAGAAGCACATTAGACCCTTCGCAATGTTACTGTATTGAGGTATATGATATCTGGCCATCGAGACAAATGGCAATAATGTCAAACTTTGGGAACTTTTAATGACAAGAGAAATTGTGAGCTCAGTCAAAAAGATAAAGGAGGCACATGAAAGAGTGTGGATCGGGGTCTCGAAAAACATAATAAAAATCAGGAAAAACATAAACAAGGATTTAGGAGGGCGAAGAGACACCATAAGTTGTCTTTGAGAATCACGATGAAGGAACATCCCAACCGGTTTGTCAAGAGGAAAAGGTAGCCATGAAGAAACGGTCCACTCAAGGGCAAAGGAGGAAATTAGTGCATGGATCTGAAGGAAGCGGGTGTCGGCCTTAACGAATAATTTGCATCGGTTTTCACAATTGAGAAGGACATGGAGGATGATGAGTCTTGAGAAGGATATGTTGATATTCCAGAGCATTTCGAGATATAAAAAATGAATGCTGTGCTGGGAGCTTTGAAAAGCAATGAGGTACACAAGCTTCCGGTTATGATGGGATCAATTCCAGAATACTACGAGAATTGAGGGAATAATTTGCTTGACCATAGTGCACACTTTTTGCATGCAAATCAGTAACATGGGAGGTTCCAGATAACTGGAGAAGAGCTAGTGTTGTTCCTTTTTGATGAAGTATAACACGGAAAATGCAAACAAGTTCTGGTCGTGAGCCTGATCTCAGTAGTAGGGAAAATATTCGAGATTCTTTGAGATATGGTTGAGTCCTATTTGGAAAAATATGGAATTTTATCGAAAGGTAACATAGCTTTATGTGTGGAAAACCGTGTCTCAAACAATTGATAGCATATTTTGAGAATGTGACAAAGGTGATTGATGAGGCCATGGGGCTGGATGCTGGCCATATGGCCCTTGGAAAGGCCTTTGATATGGTTGCTTATGGCAGGTTCGTAAAGAAGGTGAAGTCAAGTGGGATTAGCGGGCAGCTTTTAAGATGGATACAGAACAGAAGGAACAAAAACAAAGTACCACGTAATGGACCTGAAAACAACACTGCTCACAGTTGCAATCACCAAGTTTGCTGTTTTCTTGGTGCAGTATTTTGGTTTCAACTTGTGGCAACAGATGGCCACAAAGCGATCAATGCTACCCGTTGGAGAATGGATGATCTCTTTCACATGACTATCCGACAGGCCCCCAACAGTCAGCGGGAAGTGCAGCAGCAAACATGTCAGGAGATCTCAGATATCTGTAAGAATGATAGCGTTGTAACTTTCCAAAGCGAGAGTGGGAATGCGATCGTATTCAGAGCTTGGATGGGAGGAATTTGTTAACTATGGTCAAGAAAGCTGCCTCAATCAATATGAAAATAGGCTAATTGGAGAAAGGGCCAAATCTTGGCCTCCCCTTCGGAAACAATTAGGGAAAAGGGACTGAGTGCAAAAGCATTTTATCAAAGAGACCACAATTCTATTGGATTGAAAATAGTTATGGAAATGAACAGGCCTGGTCCACAAGTTAAAGAGTAAAATTGGCCTTGCCGCAATCCAGATATTATTATTCAAGACCTTTCAAACGTTAATTATTGGAGGCTATTTGCAGTTAAAAGGACGTGTGGCAAGTGGGAAGCTTTCAAAAGAGGGAAACAAACAGAGTTCAGGGCAAGCATATTCCTATTAATATGAAGGATAATGCTGACACAGGGAGGAAATACTGGATGACTGTGCATATTGAGGCTCTGTTCAAGAAAAAGGAACAGATAACATATATTGTCCGCCGGATTAAGTGAATCACTTGAATAACATTGCAGGTGTGGTAGTGCACTTAACACGGAACTCAGGAGGGCAAACAGGGGGCCTGCGAAAGCATTGGCGGATCGGGTTCATGAAAATCCAAAGAGAAACTACATGTATATTAATAACTAAATATGAACTTTTGACAGCATGTAGTCCCTTAAAGATCAATGGGGCCATCAATGCGTGGAACCACATGAAATGGGTGAGAACCTAATCGACAATTTCATGTCATTGTGGAGAAAACCTGGGGAAATCAGGGAAATAAAGAAGGATGTCTTCAAAAGGGTCTCCATTACAGAACAGGACGTACTTGAGTTTTTTGAAACGTATAAAGATGGCCTCATCCCTGGGAATAATCAAGTACATCCCGGATCATTATGGAAAGCTCAGAAAAAAATATCGGAGCCCCTTAGAGATATTTCTACTGACCGCCACAAGTAAGCCTAGAGCTTGGCTAATGTTGTGCCAGCATATTATTTGAAAACAAGCCTCCAAGTGCAAGCCAGAGACCCAAACACCAATTATCTTGATGTCAGTTGTGCGTACTTTGTTGGAAGCGATTCTGCGGGACAGGGATCACGTACATTTGTAGAGGCAAGCATTGATAAGAGATAATCGGCACAACTTCGTGCATGGATTGAGAGTGTGTTGCAGGAAAAGCACAGCAGTCAGGCAGCATCCTAGGAGCAAGGAAATTGACATTTCGACTCAGAGCCCTTCATCAGGAATGAGGTTGGGAGCCTCGGAGGTGGAGAGATAGAAGGGAGGCGGCGGCGCTGGGGAGAAAGTAGTTGAGAGTTCAATAGGTCGATGTATGAGGGTGTAAAGCAATAGTTCGGAGAGGAGGGTGGAGTATATAGGTGGGTAGGAAAGTTGACAAGTGGGACAGGTCATGAGGGCGACGTTGAGCTGCATGGTTGGAACTGGGGTAAAGGAAATTAGGAAAATATGTAAGTCCACATTGATGCCCTCGAGCTGGACAGTTCCGAGCCAGAAGATAAGGCATTCTTCCTCCAATCGTCGGGTGGTGAAGGAGTGACAATGGAGGAGGCCCAGGACCTGCATTCCCTCAGAAGAATGGGAGGGGGAGTTGAAATGTTAAGACGGGGGCGGTGGGGTTCTTTGGTGCAGGTGCATTGGAAATGTACTTTAAAGCACTCTGCGAGAAGGCGTCCTGTCTGCACAATGTAAAGGAGACTGCAACGAATACAATCAATGACATATCTGGAAGTGCAGGTGAATCTTTTATGGATGTGGAAGGTTCTTTTCTGGCCTTGAACGGGTGCTGAGGGGTGGGGTGGGGGCAGGATTTACAATTCCTGCAGTGGCAGGCGAAAGTACCAGGAGTTGAGGGTTGCTTGTTAGGGGGCAGGGAGAGAGCCGTCTTTGCGGAAAGTGGATAGGGTTAGGGAGCGAATTGTATCCCTTGTGGTGGGGTCCATTTGTAGGTGTCCGTGGATGCAAAGTACTATCTCATAAACATGATTGAGTTTGTTCAGCTCAACATGAAGATAGATGTTGGCAGAGCAGAAGACGCTCTCTATAGTTAATTCAACAAGGGTTTGGACAGGTTTTTCCAGGCGACACTGGTTAGTAAGGCTAGATCACATGGGAACTGTAAGAGCTAGCCAAATAGACACAAAATTGGCTTGAAGGTTGGAGGTAGGTGGTGGCGTTAGAGGCCGGCGACCAGCGGTGGATCCACTTCTGTTAATCAGTTACATGAAGGATTTTGTTCAGAATATCGGAGTCTTTGTTTCTTTACGGATGCTAAAATTAATGTTACAGTGGGTAGTGAATACAGGGGATCTTGATCATCTGTCCCCAGGTCAAGGAATGAAAGATGGAGTTTAATTCAGGTGTAGGCTTTTGTAAAGATAGAACGGGAAGGACTAACGCAGAGAATGGTAGACGCTGGGCTGTTCTTTCGAATAGAAAGAGCACAAGGGGTGCAGTTGCATTGCTCTTTGGAAGTGGCAACACATCTGGAAAAGGTGGTGAAAGCTGGATTTGGCACATTAGCCCTCATTGGTCAGAGGAATCTGTGCATGAGTTGATACATCATGCTAGAGTTGTACCAGATATTGCTGGACCTCTCTTTGGAGTATTGTGTAGAATTCTGATCATCCTGCTGTACGAAACGTTCTCGGAAAATGCAATTGTCGCAAAGATTGACAAAGGTGCTTCTGACACTGGAGGATTTGACGTACCAGGAGAGGGTCCATAAGCTGAAAGCAAAACGGGGAATGAGATAGCTGTGGCAGATAAGGTTAAGGAGAATGCAAACAGATTCTCTCCCGATACAAGTACAAAAAAGCAACTAGAGACACAATTGGGCCCTCAAACTTCAATGAGGCCATCCATGTGTGGAATCACAAGAGTTGGGCGAGACCAGAAATGAATAATTCATGCCAGACTGTGCTGTGGACAAAGACATTTAAACAAAGGGGAAGAAGCAGTGATGGCTTTTAAAGAGATTCCCATGCCTGAAGAGCTGTTACTGGAGTTCTTAAAACATGAAGGTAGAGAAAGCTAGAGGTCCTGACCAAGTGTATCCAGAACATTGTGGCAAAATAATGGCGGGAAACGGAGCAGAGATATTTGTATCATTGTCCTTCGTATTGTATTTGGCGCACGTGACTGAGGGATGACATTATAAAGGTTAATAAAACCATGAGGGATATAAATAAGGGGAATAACTATGGTATCTACCCCAGGGTAGAGGAATGCATAACGAGAGGACATAAGTATGGAATGAGAGAGGAATACTTAAAAGGGATCGGAGGAGAACATTATCCACAGAGAGGATGGTGCAAGTATTAAATGAGCGGCATAGAAGTCGATAAGTTTACGATTGGTTTGTAAACCGACAGAGAAAATGCTGAGACAGGGTTCACGTGAAAGGAGTTTTACAAATTCAAAGAGAAAATGTGAAACATTGGGAAAACATCGGGATGTGGCTGAATATGAGCACACCGGAAGAAGATGGAGCGGAATTTAATTAAAATTGCGTATCAGCGCATAGGTTTGTGACAGGAAATTGTGGGAAAGAGTAAATTATGTGATTTCTCTGGAATGGACAAAGTTTCCACAATAAGATGGACTGATTTGTGCCACCTGAGATACACGGTCACAGGGTGAATAAATGGTGGAGCATAAATATCCAATGGCACACAACGTTTTGGGGTCTTTGCCAGAATGGGAAAAGCAGTATGGATAACACTGACAGTAATGTATAACAAAGATCTGAGCGAGAAAGCATTTGGTCTCAATTCATGAATGGATGTCAGTATGGATGTGAGTTCTGGCTCCTACCCGCCAAGGACTCACGAAGGAGAAATGTTTTAGGACATCGAACAGCATCTCATTGCTGATCACTGCATTTAACTGGAATTAATTGGAATGTTTAACCATGGCATTGCAATAAGTTTGGGAATCCTCAGTATTCGTATAATCTTGGATAATCACATTAGCAAGAGTAACATAGCAGAATGAGTTTTGGGAATATTTCTGTTAGTGTTTCTTTGAATAACACATTGTGAAACTGTCTAGGGACATAACGATCTCAGATCGAAAAATGTATCATGAATCAGAGTGAATGAGTAATATCACATGGTGAGATCCCCTGGGAAATTTTGATGACATGCAGTTGAAAGGAAAATAAAGTTTTAAAGAGAATCACAGAAAGCTACAACTAGAAACAAATTTGCCTTTTTCATGGGTTTGAGGGGAAAACTGACAAAGGGAAACCGGCTAAACAGAGACAAATGAATGTCTGCAAACGAGCATTGATAAAATTTGAAGGAACAATGTAAATCACTCAACAAAATGATATTCCATTGAAACAGACAAAACCTCAGCATGAAATTCCCACTCGTCCCTCACTGACGACAAAACGGATTATAGTATAGTATGAGGCTTGGAAGATCCTCACTTTCTCCTCGCTTGAAAGATCACCAAACATTACATTAAAATCTGAAGTGAGGGAGTGTTTTAGGAATAAATATTAAAGGTATTGCATACCAGCAGGAGGAGGGTCGGGGGAAGTGTAATCATAGTCGGAGTAAAATGACATACAGAGGAAAAGGGAGAAGTGAAGGTGCTGGCGGTGGTTTGAGTGTTACAGAGAGTCGCCAGGTCTGACGGTATTACCAAACCAAAAGGAAATGCTGCAACTGGAGGTGTTTGCAGTGGTAGGGAGGGAAATATGTATTTTTATTTAAGCGTGTCACTGATTTTACCTGCCTTTTTTGCCCGACAGCTAATCGCCCAGAGCGCAGCTCAGTCTTGCCATATTGCTTTGGTCTGAGGTCACTGTGAGCCAGACCAGGTTAGAATGTCGGTTGTCCATTTCTAAAGAATCCCAAACTTGTTGCAACTGAACCAGATGAGTTCTTCCTACTCATCAACAATACTTTTATGGTGGCCCCATTAGAGTCTTGTTTAACCACAACATAATATCCCAACACCTACTCTCACTGCTCTGATCAATGAAGAAACGGAACCCAAATGCCTGATTCACTACTCTGTCCACCTGCAACGGCACTTCTAAAGAACTGTGCACCTGTATTCCGAGGTAAAATATTAACAACACGACCCCAATGCCAAAACAAAACTGCCTAGTTCCGTCCTGGTTTGCTTCATTAAAATTGATCATTTCAAATTTATCGAATTGAATACTATCTACCATTCTTCGTCCCACTATTCCAAAAATGCTGTTAATCCTTATGGATCACAGATAACCTTTTTCACTACCTACTGTATTGCCAATTTTAGTGTAACTCACAAACTTACTTCCCAGGAAACCAAAATTCTCATCCAAATCATTTATCCAAAAAACAAATACCAATGGACCCACTACACTGCTGGGCAAATGCCTCCAGTCAGCAAATCAAAACGTCTCGCACCACCCTCTGTCTCCAACTGTCAAGCCAATTTTATATCCGTTTGACTAGCTCCTCCTAGATGCCATCTCCTTTAACGTTGATCTGAACTCATTGCCCAGTGCACCATACGGAACGTGAAACACGGAACACAGTACAATGCAACCTTTGATCCCACTCTAAGGTCAAACAAACCTGCATAGCTTTTATTTTACTAGAATCTATGTGCCGATCCAAGTGTCTATTAAATGTCCGTAACGTATCAGACTCTCCTCCCACCATTGATCGTGCAATTCAAATGCACACCACTCTGTGGAAAGAACAGAAACCTGAAATCTCTCCGAAGCCCTCCAATCGTAACCCTGTTGTGATCGTTATTTCTGCCATGGTATAAAATCGCTGACTATTAACTCTATCTATACCTCTAATCATCATGTTCACCTCTATCATGTGGCTCCACAACTTTCCTTTTCCAATCAGAAAGGCCTTGGCTCCCTTGACCTTTCTTCATAACAAATACCCCGGAGTCCATGCAGCGTCATAGTAAAGCACGTCTGTAACCACTAAAAAGCTTCAACATCCTTCCTGTAATGAAGAGACTAGAACTGAAAGCAATGTTGGAAGTCTGGTCTTACCAGGTCTCGAGAGATCTACATCAAACCCACACCATTCTAAAACTCAATCCCCCAGCTAACGAAAGCCAACGTACAATAAACCTTCTCAACAACCCAGTCCACCTGTGTGGCAATTTTGAGGGATCAATGCACATTAAGCCCAAGATCCCTCTGTTACGACACACCACCAAGAATTCTGCCTTGAGCCCTGTAAACTGCTTTAAAATTTGACCTTCCAAAATTAATCACTTCAACCTTTCCAACTGTAACTGCGTTTGCCACGTCTCAGCCCAGTCCTGCATCCTATCAATGCCCCGTTGCAACCTACAATACCCCTACAAAGTATCCACCACGTGATCCACCTTTATGTCGTCAGCAAAATGACTAACCCACTCTTCCACATCTACATCCAAGGCATTTATAAAAATCACACAGCGCAGAGGTCCCAGAGCCGGCCCTGCACAACACCACAGGTCATCGTGCTTCAGGCTGAATGCTTTCTGTCTATTGCCATTCTGTCTTCTATAGGGCAGCTCATTATGTATCCAGACAGCCAAATTTCCCTGTACTCCATGCCTCCGTAATTTCTGAACAGGCAATCAGCGTGTTTTGTAACATCCTGAAAGAATTCAATATACAGACCCTGGAGAGATGTCTTGGGAGGAGGAGCTTACAGGGATAGACATGACTGTCGGAATTTACAGAGATAAAGGAAGGTAGTATCTACTGGAGACGTTTATGGCATAGAGAGTTAGGGATGTCTGAAGCTGACAGAGATAGGGAGTGTTCCAGGGGTGGTTACAAACAGAAGAATGTTCGAAAGGATATCACAAGGATCACTTTTTCAGCACGGGGCATGATTGATGCCCTGAATCCCCTATGAAGTCTCAGTAAAGACCAGTCAACAGAGGGGAATGCATGTCCCTCACAAGCTGGTGGCAATGAAGCCGAGAGCATTGCGTTTCCCTGCACAGTACTGTATCTATGCTCTGTTATGTGGGTCTGAATATAGCAGTCCGCTCGCCTCCATATGATGTCTCCTGTGAGTGATTTTACCGACTGCAGGATTGACTGAAGGGTCCAGATCTCACTCTCCATCTCTCTTTGGCTGACCAACCGTCCTCCATGAGGGGATGGACGAGATATTTTTGGGAAGTCTGTTGAGTCAAGAACGTTCTATGTACCTGCCGGAGACCGAGAAATAGGAAGAGTCAGAAATTAGACTGATGCAGTGAGTATTATATATTCAATGAAGACTGCTAACTGTCCTGAGTGAGCTGTTACATCAGGATGGGTTCATCTGGAACGGTGCTGGGGCCAGTGCTCTGGTTAATCATACGACCATAATTATGCAGAGTCTAATAAACTGACATCGATGAGGAGAAGCACGGCTCAGGTGAAAGTAAATTCCAAAGTCTGCAGGGAAATTTTGAAATATTGGAACACCATGGGGATACGTCTGAAGAAAGAAACAGGAATGGCCTGAGTTTCACTAAAATTGTACATGAGCAAATAAAGTTTGTGACAGGGAATTGTGGTGAAACAGTAAGCTACTGTTTCTTAATTTGAATCATGAAGTTTCTGAAATATGGTTAATATGTGTATCGTGATTTCTATCTCATCAGGGAGATGTGGTCACAGGGTGAACATAAAGGTGGGGTAGTAATATGCATGGATACACAACATTGTGGAAGGTCAGGCAGAGTGGGAAGCAGGATGGGGAGCACTCATACTTAGGGATAACAATGGGATGACCGAAAAATACGTGGCCTCAGATCATTAACGAATATGAACGCAATTTGTGACTCAAAAGTGTCAGAACACAGAAGTAGAAGGACACTGTTAATGCCAGTGTACAGCATTGTATTGAGGTACTGCACACAAGGAAATTATTGGAATTTGTGACAGAGGCACTGTGATAATTGTGACAGGATCCGCTCTTCCTATCTCATCATCTCATTGACGCTGAGTCACAGACGATGCTGTCTGTTCCCACTCGCAGGCAGAGTCTGGAGTTGGCTGATAGACGGATGAGGAGAGCTTCTTCTCCTGCTCCTTTGATGCTGCCTGACCTGCTGCCCTTTTCTAGCAACACATTTGTAAGCTCTGATAGGCGGATGAGGTCTTCCACAAACTCTGTTACATTGGGGCAAAAGGTAGCCATGGGAAGGGATGGGCGTGGCGTTGGTGTGCTCGCGCACCCCTTTTGCTGTTTGCTCCTGGATTTCCTTTTTTCCCCAAGAGCAAGTCACTAGGTGATCGAAACGTTCCCAATGATCCAATGGTCCAGTAATTCACAGATTTCTATTGGAATGCGTCACTTGCCCACTGAAACCTTGATGGTATTGATGGAGCACTTCCTCTGTCCACCGAGGGCTCGCCGGCCGGTTCAGAGCTGGGAGTACAGCACCTGATTGGGAGTGTCTCGTGTCAGTAATGGAGACGATGTACCCAGCCCATTTCCGCTGATCGGAGGCGGTGTGTTAGTGCCTCGATGCTGGGGATGATGGCTTGGTCGAGGACGCTGGTGATGGTGCATCTGTCTTCCCAACTGATTCCCAAGCTCTTGCACAGGTAGTATTGGTGGGACTTCTTCAGCACCTTGAGGTCCTTGCTTCAGACAGTCCACCTCTCAGAAACACATAGGAGGTTGGGTATCTCCACAGCTCGGTATAATTTGAGTTTGTGGTTGGATCTGCTATTGTTGTTCTCGAACACCCTTTCCCTCAGACGGCAGAGGGCGGTTCTTGCACACTGGAGGCAGTGTTGGATCTCTTGGCATCACCTGCTATGGTCGACACGGTACTCCGGAGGGGTTGGAATGTCCAAAGCCTCCCCTTGGACATTGAATATCGGGGATTCACTCAGCGATGCCGAGCCAGGATAATTGTGAGCCTGTTTTGTGGATGTTCAGGACGAGACCCATGTTCTCATATGACCCTGTAAAGGTGCTGACAATGGTCTTGAGTACACCCTCAGATAAAATCCACACGTAAAAATACCATCTGCGTACTGCAGCTCGTTGACACTGAGTTGGGGCGATTTTGGTTTTGGTTTTAAAGGCGCTGGGATTATGACTAATTCCTGTTAGGACTGGAGTTTAGCATGACTCCAGTGGGAAGCTTGGGGGCGGTGACGTGAAGCATTGCAAAAAGATGGATTGGGAACGTTGATGGGACAATGCTTAACACTGGTCCAAACTGGGCATGGGTTGATGATGGAGCCATTGGTCACTATTATTTATTCTCATTCATCATTAACACAAGACCTGGAGCGTTGGGTGATAAGAAGTAATTCAAATCGACAATGAAGATTCACACTGAGCACTCCAAGCTTCCCTAAATATCTGAAATTAAAAGAAAGCAAGCTACATGGGGATGAGGGGAGAATGGCCCAAGGATAACAGGATGACCGGACTGAAATGCATGGATCTAAATTAACAGCAAGAAAATCTTCAACGGAAGGACATTTCGTTGACATGGACAAAACTTCAGCAAGAAAGACCAATCATTGGACTGCAGCAATAATCGGATAGATTACCACCTCTCAGCAAAGAGTTGCCATTGTCTCTTCACTAAAGTTTTGACTTGAACTGTGAACGTCGTTTCCGTTTCACATAACGGTGCACCTCCTTTAATGTATTGCTCCTGAGACCCTTAAAATAAGCTTGTAATGCTGCTGACTTATTCCTTAACTTTTTAAAAAAGTAATATTTTCAGAAAGCATTGGAAACATATTAAGTTGTATTATAAGATTACAGAAAGAGATGTTGGAGATAGTACCTTAGAACGGATCAACGATATGGCTAAATAATAAAAAACAGAGAGTCTGGACAAGGGGATAATTTTAGGGTGGCACATTGTAACTCGGGGACTGCCACAGGGATCTGTGCTTGGGCTGTAATTACCTCAAGTCTACATTAATTACTTGAACGAGGGAGGCGAATGCACCTAAACCAAGTTTGCAATGACATTATGATAGTCTGGAAGACAAATCGTTTGGATCATGTAAAGATACTACAGAGAAACATAGAGAACCTATGTGAATGTGAAAAAAAAATTGATGTTGCGACATAATGTGGGGAAATTTGATGTTGTGCATTTTGACAGGAAAAATAGAGTAGCTCAATGTTATAAAATGGAGAAAGAATGCAGAACATTCTAGAACCGCGTGATTAGCGGGCTCCACCCATGAATTTCGAAAATATAGTATCCAGCAACTGGAATGTGAGCTTTATTTCAAAAGGAATGGCGTGTATAATTCGTGTCATTTTGCTGAAATCGTGCAATGGACTGGTCAAACTACCGTTGGACATGGCAAAATATTTAACTCTATTTAACCACACAAATACAGATTGGCATTGGAAACAGTACACAGAGGATCGACTGCTTGGCCTGAGCATGGAGAAATTGACGTCAAAGCCGTGGTTAAGTTAATTGAGCATCCACTATTTGGAGTTAGATGAATGAAAGGAGATTTCCCTCAGTCGAAAAGATTTGGAGCACTGTACAGTGTTCTGATCTGCATACCACATATTGAGAAAACTTTGGGAACTCAGCATGCAGTTTTGCTCACCATATCCCTCATAAAAAAATAAGCACGATGAACATTTCTGGTCTCCATATCGCTCGGTAAGATCACACTTGGATCTCTGTGCACAGTCCTGGATCTCCATGATCCTCTGTCAGAGGTTACTGCAGAGTTCACTTTACGTCCTTCAGTTGTTGCACACGTGGAGCACGATGGATAATTCCGCCTTCAATATTCCTCTATTTGACCACTCTGCACTGTTTTCTTCAATGTATCCTTGCTTCGGCCTGTTTTGAGCACAACTGTTTATAATAATGAATCATAATAAAAATGCTTTGTATTTTCCAGGTTTCTACAACGGATATAAACGTTCGGAGCAAAGTGTAAGCATACCTACTGTAGCGGAAGTGATTTTACACTGAAAGGGTTATGCGTCTCCGGCATGCTCTACTGTTTGAAAAACTGAGAAAGACAAAACAGAGTGTGTCGCAGAGAGAGGCATGACTGAGATCCGACTGATGCTCACTGCCAGATCTATGATTCGGGTTCTGCTCCATTCCATCGAATCGATAGCATTATCATCCACTGCGTCCGAAAAAAATTAAAATAAAGCTCGATGCATTGATCACTGCATCTTGTCTGACCCGTATTTCTCACTGGAATCAGGGTGTTCTCACCATTACGGGGTGCGTTTGGGTGGGGCTGGATGGTGGTGGTATGGAGGGGTAATCAGTAAGTAGAAATGCCCTCGTTGACATCTTGTTTCTCGCTTTCCACTACAATGACCGTGTTACAGCTCAGTGCCAAACGTCCAGAGTCAAGCAGCAGCATTGCTTCGGCTAACCACCCAAAACTCGAAGGTCACACTCATCACGATGTCGAGAGATGTCCTGTCCCATCAGAGGGACGGTGTGTCTGCAACCATTCGCACCGTTGATCATTCAGTACTAAGGAAGATGGCACTGTCAGAGTGGCAAGGAGAAAAGACTGTCACCTGGTCGGTGTTAACGAAGTGGACTCTGTCAGAGGGTCAGACCTGACCTGTCAGAGACTTAGTGTTGACGAAGGAAGCACTATTGCATGGTCAGTGCTGAGAACGTGGGTATTGTTAGAAGGTCGTTGTTGAGGAAGTGGGCTCTTCCAGAGGGTTTGTGCTGAGGGAGTGTTGCATTGCTGGAGTGTCAGCGCTGAGAGAGTTCCATTGTCGGAAAGGGAGTGTTACAACAGTGCCACACTGGAAAAAGGTCAGTTCCGAGAGATTAACACACTGTCAGACGGTCCGTGCTGAGGGAGCTCTGCACTGTGGAGGGTCAGTGCTAACGGATTTCGCACCATCGGAGGTTAAGTGCTAAAGAAGTGCAGTCATGGCAGAGGATTAACGCTGAGGGAGCTCCACAGTCGGAGGGTCATTACTGAAAGGGTAGGCCCTGTCACAGGATCAGGGCTGAATGAGTGGCACACTGTCAGAAAGTAAGTACTGAGGGAGTGCCGGACTTTGGAGGTTCAGTGTTGAAGGAGTGAGCACTATCCTTGGACGTGGGGGCAGTGATCAAGGAGCACAAGACTGCTGAGGGGGCTGTGCTCCCAGGGGCATGAATCTGTGGAATTGTTTACCACAAGGAGGAGTCGAGTCTGGGTCAGTCAGTATATTAAAGGCTGAGATGCAGAGACAGATGTTTAATCAGGAAGTGAATCGTGGGTTAACGGGTAGAAGCAGAAACTGGAGGCAAGAATGATCAGTTGAACCACGACACATTGAATGGCTGAGCAAACTTGATCGGCTGAATGGCCTACTTCTGCTTCTCTGTTCCTTCTCCGCAAGGAACACATGCATTTCCCAAATCTTGGTATAGACATCTGCCTGGGGCCCTGTGTAGGAACGGGTATCATGATCAGCAATTTGAACCACTGAAATTCAGATGCTGATTTTGAAGTGCCAAGGCAGTAAGATGGAGCATACCCAGATTGTATCAAATTTTAATGGAATAAGGAAGGCACTCAAATTCGTGGACACACTCAGACCAATGATGCCCTTCCTTCTCTATCTTCATACGGCATCAACCAAAGTCCAGAGAGGTAACACAATCGGCCCTTTGTCAAAGTGGGACAGCGGTGAGTTGATACTATGCAGGTATCGTGAGTCCAGTCATTGCATGTTAGCACCACATATCACTTGGCATTGTACTGTTCTGAAACCCGATCGCAGAGTCAATATTTCCAGTTCCTTAATCCGAGAAAGGAGAGCTCGCTCATCTCGTTTCAAACGTATTCAGTTCGGAACAACTCAGCTCCAGCGTCTTTGGAATGATCTTGTGCAGAAGCGCTTATTGCAGGACCCCAATGCTGAATAGCACTGTGCAAGAAGAGTCTTCAGACAGGACCTGTTCGTCTTCAAGCAAACAAGGTTAAGAAGGGTATTTCATGCAAGTGTCTGAGACAAGAAGGTTTACAAGTGGGATTGAAAAACTATTGGAGAAAGGACCAGAATCTGGACTCAAATTTCAAAATCAGTATGATTAGAGCCTGAAATGAATTCGGAAGGATGGCGATCCAAGGCAGACAGAAACAGAATGAGAGAAACCGAGCAGAAGACCAAGTGAAAGAGGTAAACTGGCATACAGAGTAAGAGATACAGAGTTTCAGACAGAGAGGCAGAGGTTGAGCTCAAGACACAGTGTGAGTAGCAGAGAAAGGGAGATGGGGAGAGAATGTGGGACAGACGAAGAGAATCAGAGAATGAAACAACAAGTATGAAATTCCCACTCACGTAAGGGACATAACACACGCCCTCCACCTCCTCCAAGCCTTCCATTTCCCCGCCCCCATCGCCTCATCTTCACCATAGACTGATGTCCCATGAAACCTCTAACCGCCATGACTAGGGCCTCCAAGCCTTCCGTTTCTTCCTCTCCAGACGCCACGGCCAGAAAACTTTCACTGACAAACTCATTCGTTTGGCTGATTTGGTCCTCACACTCAACCATTTCTCCAACCAATCCTCCCATTTCTTCCAGACGGAAGGGGTAGCCCTCTGCACCACAATGGGCCCCAGCTATGCCTGTCTCTTCGTCAGCTGCGTAGAACAGCCCATATTCCGGAGTTACACCGGCAACACTGCCCACCTCCTCCACTGCGACATTGATGACTGCATTGGCGCCATCTCGTGCTGCCGTGAGGAGGTCGAACAGTTCATCCACTTCATCAACACATTCTACCACGACCTTAAATTCACCTGGACTATCTCTGACACCTGCTTCCCCTTCCCAGGCCCCTCTATCTCCATCCGCGAGGGGGCACTCAACACTGTCAGCTTTTACAAACACACCGACACCCACAGGTTCCTGGATTACACCTCATCCCACTCTACCTTTTTCAAAAATGCTATGTGGTATTTCCAATTCCTCCACCTCTGCAGCATCTGCTCCCATCAGGACCAGGTCCACCACAGCAAACAAAAGATGACCTCATTCCTTGAAGGCTCATATTTCACCTACCATGTGTTTGAAGATGCCTTCCACAACATCTCATTCACCAACCGTACCTATGATCTCGACGCCCACCCCTTCAACCGCAACAAGGACAGAAGACCCCCGGTCTTCACTTGCACTCCACCAACATCCGCATAATTCGCATCATCCACGGAAATTTGCACCACATACAATTAAACCTCACCACCAAGGATATATTTCCCTCCCTACCGCTATCTGCATTCCGCAAAGACCGTTCACTCCGTGACTATCTTGTCAGGTCCATGCTCCCTAATAAGTTAAACTCCACTCCTGGCACATTCCCCTGCTACCTCGAGAATTGCAACCCCTCCTTACACACCAACATCCTTAGCTTCGTTCAAGGTCCCAGAGGAGCCTTCCAACTCCGTCAACGTTTTACCTGCAGTTCCACATGTCATTTTATGTATGCTTTGCTCCCGTTGCAGTCTCGTCTTCATTGGCAAGACCGGGCGCCTTCTCGCAGAGTGCTTTAGAGAACATCTCTCGAACAGCTACATCAATCAACCCCACCACCCTGTGGCTGAATATCTCAACGCCCTGTCCCACTCCGCTGAGGATATGCAGGTCCTGGGCCTCTTCCATCGCCACTCCCTCACCACCGACACCTGGAAGAAACACACCTTATATTCTGCCTCTAGACCTTTCAAACCGAGAGCATCAATATGGACTTCACCTGTTTCCTCATTTTCCCTGCCCAGCACCTTACCCCAGTTCCAAACGTCCAGCTCAGCAAAGCCTTCGTGACCTGTCCCACATGTCAATCTTCCTTCACACCCATCCACACCACCTTCATCTCCGATCTATCAACATTACCCCCTTCCCCATCCAACTATTGCACTCTCAGCCACCTTCCCCTCAGCTCCAAATCGCTCTCATTTATCTCTGCACCCCCGAGGCTCCCAGTCTCATTCCTGAGTGCTCCGAGCCAAAACGTCGATTCCCCTGTTCCCCGGATACTGCCTGACCTGCTGTGCTTTTCCAGCAATGCACACTGAATTCTGATGTCCAGCATCTGCAGAACTGACTCTCTCCAACAGACAAATAGTGACGGACAGAGAGAAAGGCAGAGTGAATGACAAATTAAACGGGGAGACAGAAGATCAGAGAAAGACAGAAGCTAAGAGAAAGGTAAGTGATAGACGAGAGAGTAGGAGATACATAAAGTGATAGAATGGGAAGATGGTACAAGACAAAATGACAGAAACTGGGTGGGAGTCGTCGGATTCTTAGCTCATACGATCAGTCCATTTATTACTGCTCTCTTCCTGGCACCAGGATGGAGGGCTCCACTTCTCACTTGACCCTTGATGTGGGGCTTTTGGAGATCATACCCGTGGACCAGGGATTGCAATTTGTGTCTGATTCATTTTACCCTTCGTGCTGTCCAGTCTCGGAGGACCTGACAAGAACATGACGCTAATATTCTTCTTCATCCTTGGACTCCTGGAACTGTTTCAGTTCATTATTATTTATTTGAAATGGCAATTCTCAGTTGGATTAGGCCAATCGACCCATCGAACCTGAACAATCGCTCAGCCTGAAACTGGCAAGATTAAAAAAGGGACAGAGACAGGGGATAACACACACACACACAAACACATACACGCACACACACACAGACACACACCCAGACACACACCCAGACACACAAACACACACAAAGACACACACACGCACACACACACACAGACACACGTACGCATGCACGTGCTCTCACACAGTCACAGGCAAACACATGGTCGGGCTTACACATACATGCCCTGCACACACATGCATCTGCAAACACAAAAACAATCACATTTACGCACATACAGACATACCCAGGCAGACCTCCTACATATACACATACACACACAAGCACACACACATCCATTAACACATATACGCAAATACATACGCTCACACACATCCATACATGAACACTTACAAACGTCAACAGCAGAAATAGCTAACTTTGTCCATAGCACCTTCTTGAAACTTCGACATGATCAGTACTGATCCTGCCATTTATGGAATTACGGGCAGAGACACACAAAAGACAGATGAAAATAATTGAATTCGATGTCTGGATGGAGACTGGAGAACAGAACACGTGAGAGACTGAGGTTTGTTGGAACAGCTCTGCAGCAGTTTAGAGTTTATTCGCTTAACTCATTTCATTCTCAATCTGTCCTGTTCAAGAAATAATATTCAGAACCAAAACCTTTGGACACTTTAATGGGTGCTTGTTTGTAAAGATGAGCTATCGAATCGTGTAACCGCCACAAATGAACCAAACAAGAACTAACTTGACAGGAAAAAAATGACCCTTCCACTACCAATGTTAAACTAGGATTTTCCTAGTCTCAGCGACACCTCTGCCTTCACGAGCTCACTTATTAAAAAAAGGATAAAATGACAATCACGGAGTAGATCAGTGCGCCGCGGATTCAATCTTCTTGTGGAAGGCTAACAAGGGACGGGAGGGGAACATGTAACTCGTGGTGACAACCCGCTCACGTGGCACAAACGGCGGTGAGTGCTCCTCTTGAAGCTGATGCTGGTGAGTGAGGACAAGGAGGACCCTAATGATCCTGTCGGGCAAGTAGAAAGGTGATAAGGTTGAAGTGAGAGAAAGTCAGATCTGGACCCCAGTTGCAGTGCTGAGGAAGTCTGGGTTGAGGATTATTATGCAAACTCCGTCAGGCCTTCTTGTCGAAGGTGGCATCATCAGAAATGATGCAACAGAGATGGAGGAAATTTAGAATGGATTAGCGTATTTATAGAAAGCAGTGAGTGATGATACACAGTTAAGGTAACTGTGCGTGTCAGTGGGCTTCTACTGGCTGTTAGTGAACAATCTGTCGTCATAAATTTAAATAGAGATTTCAACGAAGGGAACCGACCAGGTCAGTGGTGGAGCACCTGAAGGTAAGAGAAGGTAGAAATTGGAAGCAAAATAGGTAAACTTTTACAATTCCCAATGAGAGAGAGAAGCAGTACTGATAATGTCGTTGATACGTCACAAATAAGGAATGTCCCATGTACCTCACAAAGAGGAAGGCTGCACTTGGAACCATGCCTGAACAATGGCTTCCAGACCTCGCCGATCTGAAGAAGGTAAGGGGACCTAAAGAACAGCTCTTCAGGGTGAGGCCAATGTGGGCCAGGCAGAGGGGCGCCGTGGTAGATGGGGCATTTTGTTCAATAATGTGTGGTACGCCTTCAGAAAACCATCATGTCGTGGTGATAATTAGGCAGTTCATGTCCCATTGTGAAGAGAAGCTGGGATGACCCCGACAAGTGGAAGTTGTGAAACTGGAGTAAAGAGACAGATGACTGGCGGATGTACGTTAGAACGAACCGATGAAGAGGAGAAAAACATTCAATCGATTTTGGAACAGACGTGCTCTGCGGAGCAAGAGTGGAAAGAAAACACAGATATGCAGAAAAGATTTTGAATCTTAGGAAGGAGGCAAATGCAGGCTTTAGCGGGGTTGGAGACTAAGAGCGTGGAAGCCGTGGACAGGAGATCACAGGATAAAGTATGTTTAGTTACCGTTGTCGACACTATGGTCAGATGTCCAATGGTGGAATCATTGTCCAGTTGGAGAAGGCAGACACTATCCAAAAGCTAACGTCGAGTATCTGTAATGTTTGTTCATTAGGCCAGACAGTAACCACACCACGCCTAGTGATAATCTTAAGAAAATAGTAGGGTTGGAGCTGAGAGCACGGAATGCAGTCAGTTAAGAGGGAGATAGTCTAGAATGGAGAACGGGGAACAGACAACCTGAGGCGACGAATGAGAAGTTAAAAGATTGCAATGAAGAGGTCGACTACAGATGAAAGGTCAGAGGGCGCAATCCAAGTACAGGTAGAGTGTTGGAAGTCAGAAAAATACTTTGTGGAACAGGGAGAGGATTCTTGCCTAAAATAATGGCATGTCGGAATCCTAGAATATCAGAATTCAGTGAGCTAAGACATGTGTGATGGTGCCATTCTTTGACAAGGTTATGTTTTCCTTGTCTTTTCTAGGAGAGTTGGTAAATACACGTTTTCACGGGTGTCGAGGTTTAAAGTATTTAAGTGCCAATTTGTTTATAGCTGACCGAAACTGCCTCAGACAAATGGCATTCAAGTTGAAGAAGTACACTTGCCCAATGAAAGAGGAGTGGCCAGTTCTCCCAACTGGAAGGGGGGATCTTGCACAAACAAGATTGAATTCTGGATGAGCGTTCGCCTTTTGTTGCCCAAAGACACTAGGGATTATGGGCAAAAAGCAGGAATTTGGAGTTCGGCAAGAGAGGCAACCCCTAGGTCGGTGAATGGTGAAATGTGCATGAAGTATTCAACGGACTCCTCCTTTCTTGTGTTCATATGAAACTGTACTTTATTCCATGGAACTCGGAGGTTACTTTTTGTCTCAACAATAACTGTTCTTTGACTTTCAGAGACCGGAGATAATATACCACACTATGATCTGGAGCTGAAATCTTCAATCCATGCATTTTCGAAGAATTACATTGGATAAGTCTAATCTGGTCTTTGACATACTTATTTCAAAACCGTGAGATGGCACAGGAGCTCCATCCAAGTTTTCTTTTTGACACTAGAGTTAGCATCGACATTTTAGGTGCATATGCTTAACTTCTGCATCAAAACCACCTATACCCAACTGACCCTACGAAGCCACAAATTCTGTGTCTCTGAAACATTCCCAATTCTTCAAAATTTCTTGTTTCCATGAATCATTGGTCTTGAATATCATCGTGACTTTAATTGAACTGTGCCCAATCTCTCTGCTGTAGAAGGTTTCCATCACTGGGATGTCTTTTTGTAAAGAAGCCGTTGCAACTGAACCAAACGATACGTTCACTGAAGTATGAAGAGTATTTGGAATCTTTGCTTTCTACAACAGCCAACATGGAAAACATAATGTGGAGGTGGACCACGTTATAAATAAAGGAAAACACCAGCTTATAGTGCAAAAGGTTTCTTTCAAAGAAACCTGTTGAACAATAACTAGGAGTTTGATGGTTAATTTTGTCAACATGGGTGGGATTGTAATGTTGATATCAATGCTGCCTTCCAGTTGCGGTTTGCATAATTCTCAATGCAGGGTTTCTGCAATTTCCACAGTTTGTCATAATTGGCCAGACTTCCATGGATCCTGATGACGTTTTTGAATATATGGGAGAGATTTCGTCATGGTACTCCACTTCCGGTTCTATCCAGGAGCTGGAGGAATGATAGTGGGCAATGGATTTGAAATAGAGTCTTTTTCGCTGGCTTGGCATCGGGCTGATGTAGGTTAACACCTGATCATCTCCCAAAGGGATTGCTATGGTCCGGATCATACCAGACCATCGCCAAATGGTTTAAGATTGTTGTCATAACAGGATGGTTTCCTTATTTTAAGGCAAATGTAAGGTACCGTGTTCCAAATGCGACTTTAATGGTCAAATAATTCAACATTAAGCAAAACACTATTCAAACACTTTAGAAGGCAAAGGCCAATGAAGAGCTGAGAATCACTTTAATCCATTGGAATTACAGTTTATTGGATACATTAAATCTTACTGATGAACTGTTCTGATATAGTAACATGCCATAACATGCCTCTTTGCAAAAACGCAAAGTTAGAAGTCTGATTAACTCACATGCAATGTCTACAACAGAAAGAGAAACACCATCTTCTGGCTGTACACGCGAGCGGGTGAAATATCTCTTCTCCTTCTGCTGAATTTAAAACCTAGAAACAATCTAGAAATCCTAACCTGTGAGATATGGACAAAACCATCCAGGCTACTTCTTTGGTTCCAGCTCTTTATAAAACCAAGGCCTTACAAGCCATTTACAATGCCACGGACAGTTCTGCGCCTCTGTTTCAATCTATTTCTAAACAGGAACCATGATACAGGAAACATTTTCTTGACATGCCATTATCACAAGATGATATCAGTTTTCCTTGGATGGTCTCACTCACAACCGTACCACTCCATACACATCACTGCCACAAATCAAATGCTCATATCCCTTTTTTATTGTGGGCGGGGTGGTGTGGGGCAGTCATTTATGCTTTCTCAATCACCTTGCTCAAACCTCTACTCTGATGCCCAGAGAAAACTACCCTCTCGAACATATGAGCTTGATCATAAGAAGCCTGCTCTGCCATTCAGTAAGTTAATGGGTCATCTGATTTCAAACTCATCTCTGCGCTCAATAGCAGCAGTCTGTACAAATTGGGCTTGCAATATAAGAGGAGTGACTGCAAGAGCAGGTTGAAAATACAGAACCCTACAGCTACTCAGTCACTGCCTGTCAACAATGCCCAAGTCAGGAGTGTGATGGAATATTCCTCACTTCCTTGGATGAGTGCAGCTGCAATAACACAAAAGCTGCGTGTAAGTATCCGGGACAAAGCAACCCAATTGTTTGGGAAACACATTTACAAGCATTCATTCCCAACACCACCAACGCTCAGTCTCAGCAAGAAATTCGCCAAAAATCTTCAGATCGCATCTTTCGAAGCCATGACCACTTCAGGTGGTCTGTCTCGAATGATTGGAATGGCAGATACATATGAATATCTCCACCTGTAATTAGCCCTTCAAGTCATTCACCATTCCAACCTGGAAATATATCGCTGATCCTTCAGTGCCGGGAGAAAATACCCTGCAACTAACTTCAGTATTTCACAGTCCCTACACCACATGGACTACAACTGCTCAAAAAGGCACCTCAGCACCACCTCTGAAGGAGCAGTAATAGTGGGAAAGTTCATATTGTTTCCAGCCAGTGGCACCCCCATCTGTGAATGAATAAGATCAAGTCTTGCTGTACTGTTTATGTTAATCTATGTTGAGGACAATCAGCTGTTTACTTGTTTGGACAACGACATACTTACACATCTTCAGTCAGGATAGGTGAGCACCATAACTGTCCGACAAGATATGTGCAACATGGATCATTTTTCCACTTGTGAATAATAAAACACCAAAAAGATTGAAATGCCAGTTTTTAAAAGAATGTCAGTACTTCATCCATAGTGAAATATGCAACGTCGAAATTGTTAAAGGTACGTATCATGAAGGTAGGCCATACCTACCACTGGAGTGAAAGTAAGGACTGCGGCTGTTGCTGATTGCAGTCGTGCGTGTGGTGCTGAACAGCACAGCAGGTCAGGCAACATTCGAGGAGCAGCAGAGTCGACGTTTCAGGCAAAAGCCCATCATCATGAATGAGGCTGGAAACGTCTGGGGTGTAGACGTAAATAGGAGGAGTTTGGGCTTGGGAGACGTTAGCTGAGAATGCGATAGTTGAATTGAGATGGGGTCATGGTGATAGGTCAGACGGGATGTTAGAGAGGAATAGGTCGTCTGGTCATGAGGTGGTGCCGAGTGGGAAGCATGGATCTGGGATAAAGTGTGGCCGAGGAAATGAGGAAACCTGTGAAATCCATATCCCTTCCGTGGGTTTGGAGGGTCCCGAGGCGAAGATGAGGCGTTCTTCCTCCAGAGGTCAGGTGGTTAGGGAGTGGCGATGGCGGATTTCTGGTAGCTGCATTTCCTCGGAGGAGTAGTAGTGAGAGATGAAGTGTTTAACCACGGGGCGGTGGGTTTAGTTGTTGCGGGTGCTGCGGATATGTTCTCTGAAGTGCTTTGCGATCGGCATCCTGTCTCCCCAGTGTAGAGGAGACCGCATTTGGATCAATAGATACAGTAAATGACATGTGCAGAAGAGCAGGTGAAACATTGATGTATGCCAAAGGCTCCTTTGGAACATGTACGGAGATGAGGGAGAGGTTGGACGAAGGTTTTGCAAAAAATGCGGTAGCAGGAGAAGTTGCCAGGAGGGGAGGATTGCTTCGGGCGTGGAAATAATGAGCGAAATGCGGAGCCAACCGTCTTTATGGAAAGCGGCAAAAGGGTTGAGCGGGAAAAATATACATGTTGGTGGCATCCGTTTGTAGATGGCAGAAATAATGGACGATGTTGCGATGGATACAGAGGTTGGTGAGTTGGAAGGGAAGGACCAGGGGGTTGTTTCCTTCATGCAATTGGATGGTTAGTGTTTGAGGGCAGAGCTGGAGGAAGTGGATGAGATGCGCAGGAGGGATCATCAACCACATCGGAGGGAAATTGCGGTCTTTAAAGAGGGAGTGATACAGCTCGTCAAACCACACATTTCTAAACAAAACAGATTTTTCTTATAAAATACCGAATGAAGCACGAAAGAAAAATAACAGAATATAGAATATTTTACCCTATCTAAAAACACAACCGAATCTATCGCAGCTTAATGATAAAGTTCCAAATCCCAACAACATCCCAATAACATACCCCATTGGGAAGAATTCAAATTCAAACACAACTCCTTACAGCAGAGCTGTCGGAGAAAGAATCAGCATTTAAATTCTTTTCACTGCAACTTTTCTTTGGATTCCTAGCTAAAATATAAACCAAAGTAGAAGGCCCATGATTAAGAATTAGCAACTAATTTCCAATTGGACACAAGTTTGTAAACACCTGAAAACGGTTTCCCTGATGGTTGATTTGAGTAGTATCTGATAGCAATTAGCAAAGGACCAAACCAGACAAATTGGACCTCTGCCTTTCAAAACCCTGTTGAAAAGTGAAAACAAGAAAAATGTAACCATGCCCAAGGAACAGGATCAACAGATATTCGACAGGAACATCACACTCCTTGGTGGAAATCAAGTGCCGCTGGGTGATTTAAAAAAAAAGTTAAGAAAATTTCTACTCCGCAATTTGTAACTTGCATGAGGCTTGGGTTTTACATTTTACTGAACAAAGATCGTTTGTCAGATTACGCCACACATTTAACCTCAATTTCCTTGAATATCACCACAAGATATGCGGGTGATGTATGATCTCAACTTCTTCATCCCTGAAAGAAGTCCCTGTCGGTAAAGAGATACACTCATGTTCAATAAAGGTTCTTGCACTCATTCCTCCTCCAGCAGTAATGGGTTGCATCGACAACAAGGTTCAAAGGAGTAAAAGCAAGACTTTTGTCGCTTTCTGTTGAGCTCTTCGTCACCAGTTGTGTTCACTGGAAGGCAGAAGCTCTTTATTATCTATCATTCATTATCGTTCTCTCCCTTACGCGCACATAGACACACTAACACAAGCGTGCTCATGCACAAACCCATACACACACACAAACACACACACACACACACACACACACACACACACACACACACACAAACACACACACACACACACACACACACACACACACACACATACACACACACAAACACGCAGAGGGCGAGCTCCAAACGGGAATCTGTTAAAGGGACAGTTCTATCACGGAGATCTGCAAGCAATCAAGTAACTCAAAGGAAACGTGGATCTTCCTCAGTTGAGGAAGTGGGTGGAACGACATTCTGTGGGATGTCTGCTCTGAAACAGAACATTCCCAGGATGGTGACGAACGAGGACAATGCATTGGGTGTAAACTATGATTCCGCTACGAGGAATAGTGGAGCCACCACATTTTAAACGGTTACCCCAGAATCTCTGTGCTGCCACTCTCTGTTCATGCAAACTACGTCGATCGGATTCAGAAAGTAAAGGGAATTAAGATGTACTATTTCATGCAGTAAGCATTATTAAACATATCCTGAAATCACTGGATCAAGGGGTTGCGGTTCCATCTGATCTATAAGTGTCTGAATGACAGACATCGCTAGCACCATAACTCAGATGATTAAAGGGATTACGCTATGTGTGGAGGGGGTGGGACGTTTGCCACCTTCTGTGTTGCGCCACTGATTACTTGGTGCAGCAACGATCCTAACATGCAACGATCCTAATATGCAAATACTTTGGCTTTTCATCCGCCGTTGGATGCGACGGAACAACATTTTCTTGAGGGATACGGCTGCTGAATGTATTTTGGGAGGTGAGTTGCGTACAGTGCTCCCAATGTTTTCTGCCCGATGCAGATGAGGGCCTGAGGTATCGACACTGCTTACGGTCTGGTCTGCATAATATATTTGGGACCTAAAGTGTGCAGAGTGTTCCCAGTGTGTACTGTCCAACGTATATTGGGACCTGAGAAATTCACAGTACTCCCAGTGTGGTCTGCACGATGTCGATTGGGACCTGAAGAATGAAACGTGCCCCCATTGATGTCTGTTCAATGTAGATTGGGACGTGGGGAATATACACTGCTCCCAGTGTGGTCTGCTCAAAGTCGGTTTGGACCTCAGGATTGCATATTGTTCACAGTGTTGTTTTCTCCAACTACATTGGTGCATGACGATCACAGAGTGTGGCCTTCTCAGTGTAGATTGGGAATTGAGGATTATGCAGTGCTCCCAGTGTAATCTCACCAAGGTAGACAGGGACCTAAGAATCGTACACTGCTTCCAGTGTGCTCTACTAAATGTAGTTTGGAACTGAGTCTTACGCAGTGCTCCCAATGTGGTCATTCCGATGAAGACTGGGACATAAGGTTTACAAACTTCTCCCAGTGTGGCCTGCTCAAAATAGGTAGGGACCTCAGTATTACATAGTGCTCACAGTGTGGTTTTCTCAATATCGATTGGTGCGTGACGATTACATAGTGCTCCAAATTTGGTCTGTCCAATGTAGATTGGGACCTGAGGAGTACACACTGCTCCTAGTGTGGTCTGCCGAAGGTCGGATGAAACCACAGAAGTCCACAATGTTCGCCTTGAGACTATCAAAGGTGGGAAAAGCGAAGAAGGGAACACAATATCCCAATGTGCTCGGCCCCAGTCACATGAGACTTGAGTGGATAAAAAGGGATCAGCACAAATCGAATCGTAGAAGATTAAGTTAAAATGTCTCAAATGATTTGTTGTGGCAATATATGAAAGATTATTTTCATAGCGAATCAATGGAACAGATATTATGAGCAAGAGACCAAATGCTCTCCTGAAGTGGCACGAATCGTGGCAGGTTCCAAAGAGGAGAGGGCGATGGATAGAGTGATGTTGGATATTTACAGATGACGTATCTGGATGGTGAAGGCATGCCACTAATGGAGAACTGGGTCAAATCTGGGAAAGGGCAGGAGTGGAAATTGTTGAAGCATGGGATATCAGGGAGGATATTTGAGCTGACGGTAACGGAGATAAGGAGAAACTTCATCAGCCAGAGAGTACTGAGTCAATGGAATTCATTGCCACCGAAGACTGTGGAGGCCAGGTCACTGAGTATCGATATGATGTTGAAGGTGGGGACTGTGGCTTTGAGAAAGTGAACGGTGTTTTTGATTGACAGCTTACAAACACTTGTCATGCGATTGACTTCTAGTTCCAGATTGTACCGGAAAACTGAAAATATGTAGCATTTGGCTGTGAAATAAACACCTGATTTGGTTGCTATTTTGACAACAGTACACATTTAACCAATCAGGTTAAATTATGCACCCGGATAGTAAAACTCAATATTTTTTGCGTTTATTGTTTTGCCAGCATTGAAGCAATAAGACGATCCAGATTTGCAGGAACAATAAAAGACAAGCAGTTTGAAAGTCAGATAGACTAACTGCCATATGAAATACTCGTTATCAAAGGTACCTTTCCATATGGAACATATTCACAGTAAAAGACAGAAGACGACCCAGCGAGAACATCCTGCCAAAGGAAGAAAGACAGCAAAGACCACACTCTCTATGGCTCTGCAATAAATTGCTGTTTGTTTTATGTCAGTGTTTTATTGGAACAGTATGTTATTATAGATTTGGAAGCAGATAACAAGCAGGTGAGGGGTGATGGGTGTGATTAGAGTTGTGCATAGTTGGTGTGTCCCTGTTCACATTTATTTGAAAGTATACATTCTTTTTTTTAATGGTGGAATTTGGAAGTTCTATGTCACTCAAATTTTAACAGATTGCGAGGGGAAGTGAGCATTTCTGGACGATTGGATTATTTAACAAAATTTTTCACCACCATGTCATAACAGTTTGGGGGCATGGGTCCGTGGCTTGGGCAGGTGTTGATAGATATAGCCTGTGGTTTGGACAGATTTGAACATATTGGGAAACGAATGATCCCAGCAGATTTAAACAATTGACGATCAGTGTCTTAGATCTTTCAATAAAACGTAGGTGAATTATTTATTTAATCTCGGTTACTTGTGATTGTTTAAGTGAATAGTCAGCGAATTGGTTCCTAAGATCAGTGAGTTTTGAGATGATTTTTACCTCAGGTTGAAGTTCCGGATATAGTTTTGCTCGCTGAGCTGGACAGGTTCATGTTTAGACATTTTGTCAACCTCAACGTGAGCGACAAATTTTCTCAGAATTCGCTGACATCTGTGGGCACAATATGCTAAAACTGGACCGAAAATGGGAAACGAATGTGCCATTTTATCCGATGTGCACACTACCTGCAGATAACAACACGAACCAACAGGTGTCGAAAGACCCAACCCCACAATTAGCGAACAGATTAACAGCCCTACTCAAAAAAGCTTCAGAAATCTGGAGAAATAAATATGAGCGACTTAAAAAATGAAACTAAAGGATCCAGCACGACATGCTTCTATAGATTAACTAGAATTCACAAACCAGGAACCCCCATCAGACCTGGAACACAATTTACAGATTGGCCAAGGAGCTACACCAAAGACTAAAACACTTAGTAGAAGACTCACACCACTCCGTCCATTCCACCCAAGAATTCTTGAAGACAACCAAAGACAAGAACATGGAAGAGAATGAAATAATGGTCTGCTTTGATGTAATTGCCGTGTTCACATCACTCAACATCAACCGGGCCAAGGAAAAGCTGCCTGCACCATTAGAAGACCGGAAGACACATACACCAAACTCCACCAACTTCATCAGCAAGGACAGTATCGGTATGCTAATGGACCTATGCCTTACCACCGACTTCACCTTCAACAACAGAAACTTCAGACAAACCAACAGAACACCCATGGGATATCCGACATCAGGGTTCTTAGCAGGGACAGTGATGCAGAGAGTCGAACAAGTTACTCTTCCTACCATCCAACTCAAGCTTAGGGTGCGCCAGTGGATGACGCCATTGCCATCACTAAACGAAACAAATTAGAGGAAACCTTCAAGACCATCAATATTACTCTTACTGGCATATAATGCACTATAGAGGGGGATAACAACACCAAACTGCTTTTCCAAGACGTGCTAATAGAGCGAAAAGCCAATGGGGAACTTCAAACCACATCGACAGGAAAACAACACATACAGAACAAATATTGAACACAGAAGCAATCACCTCAACATCCATAAAAGAAGCTGCATCAGAACATTATTCCTACGAGCCACCACACCCTGCTGCACAGAGGAACTACGCAGAGCAGAGGGAAATTCCCTATACAGTGTATTTAAAAAGAAGAGGTACCCAATGAACACGATTCACTGACTTCTCAGCAACAAACGCAAACAAGTAGGCCAAATACGTCCAGAAACCGATGACACAGTCCCCTCCAAGAAAGACATGTTGGAAATGACTTCGAGACTACTCAGACGCCTTGGCGTCATGTTAGCCCACAAACCCACCAGCACAATAAAACAGTAGCTGATGAACTTGAAAGACCCCATACAAACAACAAACAAAACTAAGGTCCTTTACAAAATACCATGCAACGACTGTAACAAACACTACATTGTCCAAGCAGGGAGAAAACTGACCACCACGATTCATAGACATCAACGAGCAGAAAACGACATGACCCTCTTCACTAGTATCCTTACATGCAGATGAGGAAGTACACCACATTGACTGGGTCAACTCATCCATCCTAAGACAAGCCCAAACAGAGAGTCGCACGAAAATTACGAGAAGCATGCGATTCCAAAAGGATCTCTCTCAACAAACGTATTGCTTTGGACCCCATTTACCACTCTCTGAGAAAAAGAACAGGAAAGGATATCACTACAAGAAATGACATCGCCACAGGAAATGACATCACCAACACAAAGTAACACAAACATTTAAATAAAATGCAGAAATTATCAACATTGTTTTGTCCAGAGGCACACTGAAGATGTTACGTCTTATGGAAACAAAGCACCTGAACATGGGATAATGAGCAAGCCTAACTCCGGGTTTGAACAGTACCGAAGGGAGTCTTAGGTTTGAAGCCACGTCTCACTCACGGCCTGGAAAATGAATATTTAAGGCTACACGTGTTATCGTAAGGACAGACTGATGGGCAGTAGTGGTGGGATGGCCATGTTAGTCAGGGAAGATATCCAGTCCCTTGTGCGGGGGGACCTAGAATTAGGTGATGTAGAGTCACTATGGATAGAGCTGAGAAATTCTAAGGAAAAAAAGAACCTCTTGGGAGTTACCTTCAGGCCCCCAAACAGTAGTCTGGATGTTGGGTGTAAGTTGAATCACGAGCTGAAATTGTCGGTCGCAAATATGTTACTACAATTGTTATGGGCAATTTCAACATGCAGGTTGACTGGGAGAATCACGATGGATTGAACCTCAAGAAAGAGACATTTTGGAGTGCCTCAGAGATGGACTCTTAGTACAGGTGGTGCTGGAGCCTACCATGGAGAAGGCAATTATGAATCTGGTGTGGTGCAACGAACCAGAATTAATCGGGGACCACGAAGTGAAGGAGCCATTGGGAAGTAGTCACCATAATGCAATAAGCTACAATCTGCAATTTGAGAGGGAGAGGGTACATTCGTATGTGGCAATATTTCTATTGATTAAAGGAAACTATGGAGCTATGAGGGAGGAGCTGGCCAACATTCAATGACGCAATACTTTAGTAGGGATTACAGTGGAGGAAGAATGGCATGATATTTCTGTGTATAATGCTGAAGATGCAGGATCAGTTCATACCAAAAAGGAAGAAAGATCCTAGGAGGAGGCATGGGTGGCCGTGGCTGACTTGGGAAGTTAAGAAAGATAGTAAGTTAAAAGAGAAAAAGTATAACATGGTCAAGATAAGTGGGAAAACGGAGGACTGGGAAGCTTTGCAAGAACAACAGAGGATTACTAAGAAGGAATATGCAGAGAAAAAAAATGAGATACGAAGGTAAACTGGCCAAAAATATAAAAGAAGGTTAGTAAAAGCAGTTGTAGGTATGTGAAAGGCAACAAAATGGTTAATACTAAAATTGGGCCCATGAAGACAGAAACAGGGGAATATATTCCGTGGAACAAAGAAATGGCAGAAGAATTGAATTGGTTCTTCAGATCTGTGTTCACTGGGGAATATACAAGCTATCTCCCTGAGGTAACAGTGGCTGAAGGACCTTAACTTAAGGGAATTTATATTTGCCAGGAATTTGTATTGGAGAGACTGTTAGATCTGAAGGTTGATAAGTCCATGGGGCCTGATGCTGTACATCCCAGGGTACTGTAGGACGTGGCTCGAGACATCGTGGATACGTTGGTGGTTATTATCCAGAGTTTGATAGATTCGGGATCAGTTCCTGCGAATTGGAAGGTGGCTAATGTTGTGCCATTTTTTAACAAAGGTGGGAGAGAGAAAGCAGGAAATTATAGACCAGTTAGTCTGATTTCAGTGGTGGGAAAGATGCTGCACTCCATTATAAAGTATGAAATTACAGCACATCTGGATAATAGTAACAGGATAGGTCAGAGTCAGCATGGATTTATGAAGGGG
Source organism: Chiloscyllium punctatum (assembly GCF_047496795.1). Classification (NCBI taxonomy): domain Eukaryota; kingdom Metazoa; phylum Chordata; class Chondrichthyes; order Orectolobiformes; family Hemiscylliidae; genus Chiloscyllium; species Chiloscyllium punctatum. The sequence continues at coordinate 26,701,411 of NC_092789.1, read as the reverse complement.
AAATCATGCTTAACTCATCTTCTGGATTTTTGTTTGAGGATGTAACTCTGAAGATGGACGAGGGCGATCCAGTTGATGTAGTGCACCTGGACTTTCAGAAAGCTTTTGTTCAAGTCCCACATAGGACGTTAGTGAGCAAAATTAGGGCGCATTGTGTTGGGGGCAAAGTACTAACTTGGATTGAAAGTTGGTTGGCTGACAGGAAACGAAGAGTAGTGATAAACGGCTCCATTTCGGAATGGCAGGCAGGGAACAGTAGGGTACAGCAGGGATCAGTGATGGAACCGCAGCTTTTTACAATTTATATTAATTATATAGAAGATGGTATTAGTAAAAAGTTCAGCACATTTGCTGATGATACTAAGCTGGGTCGCAATGTGAAATGTGAGGAGATTACAGCGCGACCTGGACAGGTTCGGTGAGTGGTCAGATGCATGCAGATGCAGTTTAATTTAGATAAATGTACGGTTATCCACTTTGGTGGCAAAAGCAGGAAGGCAGATTACTTCCTAAATGGTATCAATTTAGAAGAAGGAGCAGTGCAAAGAGATCTGGGTGTTCTTGTGCACCAGTCAATGAAGGTGAGCATGCAGGTACAGCAGGTAGTGAAGAAGGCAAATAGCATGCGGGCCTTCATAACAAGAGTGATTGAGTATAGAAGCAAAGAGGTTCTTCTGCAGCTGTACATTACCCTGGTGAGACCACACCTGGAGTATTGTGTGCAGGTCTGGTCTCCAAATTTGAGGAAACACATTCCGGCTATCGAGGGAGTGCAGCGTAGGTTCACGAGGTCAATTCTTGAAATGGCGGGACGACCATACGCTGAAAGACTGGAGAGACTGGGCTTGTATACCCTTGAGCTTAGAAGACTGAGAGGGGATCTGATTGAGAGATTTTAGATAATGAAAGGATTTGACACTCTGGACGCAGGAAACATCTTTCCGCTGTTGGGTGCATGCCGAACCAGAGGACACAGCATAAAAATATGGGGTAGACCATTTTGGACAGAGATGAGGAGAAACGTCTTCACCCAGAGAGTGGTGGCTGTGTGGAATGCTCTGCCCCAGAGGGAAATGGAAGCCCAGTCTCTGGATTCATTTAAGAGAGAGTTGGATAGAACTCTCAAGGATAGTGGAATCAAGGGTTGTGGAGATAAGGCAGGAACAGGATACTGATTAAGAATGATCAGCCATGATCATATGGACAGGTGGTGCCGGCCCGAAGCACAGAATAGCCTTCTCCTGCACTTATTGTCCAGTGACTGTTGTCTACTGTCTATTGTCTACTGTCTACTAAAACCCAATCAAGTTTGAATTAGTTGTTTTGTCAATGACGAACCAAGATGACGATCCGGTGTTGAACATATAAAAAAGCATCCAGTTTGGCAGTCAGACAGAGCAACTGCCATTTGAAACACATCCTATCAAAGGTACCTTTCCATATGAAACATATTCCCATTAAGACAGCCCATGGATATGTCAGCTGAAGGAAGAAAGGCACCAAAGACGACACTTGCTGTATGGATTCCAATTAGGTTGATATAATTTTAATCATTGTTTTATTGGATCAGTATAATGGTACAGAGTCAGAGGCAAATAATAAACAATTAAGAGAGGGGCTTAGAGTTGTGTATAGTTGTTGTTTAATATTCACTTTTATAGATAAACATTAAATTATGATTATTCTCATTAAATAGTGGAACTTGGAAGTTCCCTGTCACTCATTTTTTTTTAAAATACGAGGTGAGCTGAGTTTTCTGGGTGTTTGTTTTAAGTAACGGAAGTGTTCAAGGTGCGTCATAATAGTATATGTAACACTGAGATACATAGTTACTTGAGTATTAAGGGGACTTAAAGAAAGCAGGTGCAAGGAGGTGTAAACATATGAGCCATGATTGAATGCAGGAGCGACTCGACGTGCTTAATGGCATAAATTCTGCTCTCACGTCGTAGGATCCTATGGTCTGGAAGGGAGAGAGAACATTGGAGGATATGAAAGTATATCACCCACGATGGTGCTGCATTTGCACAAGGGTCAGGACCTGAATGGCGTCTTCATTTTCCCAGGAAGGTCCGACCAGTATTGCACGGTGAGATAAACTCATGCCCCAGAAGATCAAGCAAGGGCACAACACCAGCAGCAATTAAAGTCAGTACCAACACCAGTGCCAGGTACCCAAAGCGAAAAGGTCTCATTCATTCCTCTTCCTCTCACAGACACAGTGACCTGCTGGAGAACAGAAGGTCATTGTTAATGGGCAGAACATACTGTGGTTTCTAACAACCTCAGGCTCATTGACTTTAGCCCAACGTTGGAACAGTTAATAGGACAGTTCACTCACTAAGAGCAGCAGTAACTTGGACCAGGGGCTGAACATGAGCTCCCACTCTGTTCTTTAATACTATCACACTCGTAGCTAAGAATGAATCAGATTTCAGGCAGAATTGTGGCTTGTTCCACTTCCTTTTGTTTGTGTTCAATGTACCATCACATTTCTCACTAGTGCTGCTATATTGGATTGAGCAATAACGTTCAAAGGCGTGAAGCGATTTAAATGCAGAAGAACTTTAGCCATTCGGTGCAAAATGTCACTGTTGGTTGTTTGTGTGAGAACTGAAAGTGCCAGCAGTGGAATGATCAGTCAAATATTTCCCTTAAATAAAATAAACTCATATCCAATGTGAAAGTTTGCTGTGAATCTCCACCACGTCAATTAGTAAACAGTTAGGTTCCTCTGTTCACTGAGAAGTGACTGTTGACAGAAAAGCCTCATCTTTGACTCCAGCTACATTTGGTATTCGTGAAATGTCTTTATAATGAGCACAGCGTTGATACAATCTTCAATTTTGAACTGTGATTATTAACTACAGTGTAGTCAGTCATCTGTAATAAAGAGCCTTGGTGTTACAGTCACCACACCATGACTCTGAAAGACTGTATAGAGAAAGATGAAATCACTGCTTTTGCTTCTCATCGTCCAGGTGCTTGTCGAACCCATCACTGCACATGGAGAATTGAGACCATGGTTCTTCCTTCCCGGTTCGTACATTTCGATGTAACCGAATTGTAGCACCATCAGCTCCTCAAGTGTTTGCTGATTTGCATTGGAACTTGACTTTTTTTTTGTCTTCTTTCAATCAGCCCAGATTCTCATACCTCCCTGCTCTGAAATGAAGTAACGGTCTCATTTTGGATAATTTTCGAAGAACTGTTCGGTTTAATTGTTTACCCACAAAAACTCTCCCACAAGGAGATGGCCTTAGCTGCACTGTTTGCACGTTGAATAGAGAAACGTTTTCAAATGTCTCTTTGCGCCGCCCCGCCACCAATCTCTGGATTATCCTTCATTATCGACACCATTTCTTGATATTCATGCCACTCTAATTGTGAAACTCAAACTCATTTTATGCTGATGAATCCAAGAGATCAGACAGTATGTTTTTTTTCGTATTTTATTCAGCTGCCTGAGCACAGAGCTGTGGAATGCGCTCCGTATAAATGCAATCAATTGCCTCAAAGATTCCTTGAAATCAATCATGTTTCAATTTTTTTTCTGGTAACGTACTCGTATTTGTCCTTCTGTTTTTTTTTCTTTTCAGAGGAAAGAAAAGACTGTGCACAGAGCTGATCGACATTTCCGTTGGTTAACCCATGTTGGAATCACCGAGGAGAGTTCTGATCTCTGTATCATTCAGTGTGACACTACTTCGAACGTTGTGCGTAGTGATGCCTGCGATTTCCCTTGGTAATACAAATGGATAACACTTTAAACCGTTATAGACTCCTTATCCCTTAGTTACACGACACTGAGAGCACTGTGCACAAAGATGGACTAGATGTCCCTTCGTTTAGCCACAGTGGAAACAATGCGTACTTCCCTTACTTCCCTTAATTTGTCCTAACTGGAAGCACTGTGCACTGTCCTTCACGTCATATCCCTTAGTTAGACTATACTTTGTTCACTGAACATAGATAGTGTCTCAATCTCCCTCAGTAAGATCAGACTGTATATAGTTTTTGACGCCACATTTTTCAGTTCGACGACAGTGGGAGCACATTGCACAGTCCTTGTCTCAATATGTCTCAGTGAAAACATTGTTTTAATAGAACCCCTGCTGTTTGGAAATAGGCCCTTCGACCCAAGACGTCCACGCCCCTCCGCCGTATACTAACACACCGAGACCCATTGGGAAGGTGCAGACAGTTCTTGTCTCTATCTCCCTTGATACGACATCACTGAGAGCACTGGGCTGTGTTCTCGTCTTTATATCCCTTGATAAGCCCACATTGGGAGTACTGGGAGTTCTGGCGTCCTTTTCCTTGACTGGATCACACTGGCAGTACTGGATACATTTATGCTCGCCATGTTTCCTGGTTTGATGACACGCAGAAGGTAAATTGTTCCGGCTGGAGACATCAGTTAAGTATATCTTTCTGTTTTACAGGTTTCTTCAACTCTTGCGCACTCCAGAGAGGAACTTGCAAGCAATCCCCTTGTCTTCCACAAGACCTGCGTTACAGTGGGATTTGTGAAATTGGGCTATACTGCTGCAAGAGAGAATTGATGTACAGTAAATAAATCTGAAGTGAGACCCGTCTGAGGTACCAAATGATGCAAGCTGTTACTTCTGTAAACCCGACTGTGTTCCATTGTGTGGATACAATGACCCTGACTTCGTGCTTTGTAAATCGTATCAATAAAATTCGTTGCAATGTCCGTTGGATAAACCCGATTCTTTCGTTCATATGATCGGAGAGAGAGGAGGTCACAAAAACACGGGCAGAATCTTTCATATCTTGCCATTCCAACTGTGTCATCCTCATCTGTCGGCCTTGTCCTCCACAATGTAAAACAACAGGAATAAACTGTTGGAGAAGATTCAACAATCGATTCTATTCTGGCTTTCGAATTTGAACCGCTTTCAGTGTGAAGGCCTCGGGTTCTCCAATGACTAGTTGAATTGATCGAGGTTTGCTCGCCAAATGTTGCCTGCTGTTCGTGGCGATAGAACCAGCAGAAAGGGAAATAATGTCCTTGCCTTCCTTCTTACAAATCTTCCTGCCTCGCATACATCTGTCCACACCACCATTGTTAGAACTGAAGACCACACAGTCCTGGTGAAGATGAAATATTACCGCCCCACTGAGGATACAGTTCTTTTATTGGATACAGTCATTGTGCCAAATGCAGCATAATATGGACAGATCTGGAATCTCCCATCTGGGCAGCTATGTGGCGCCAGTGGAGTTCAATTTAATAACAATCTCTTAAAACACGGCATAGTATGTTCCTGATGCGTAATCCCCTGAGGTCTTCACCTGAAAGATCCATGCAATTCATCTGACCTTGGACTTGTGAAGAGATCGTCAAGGAGATTTGGTGCATCTGTTGAATTCATCATGCACGTGGCACGCATTGTTGCTCTGAACGTCCGTGGTGTGGGAGCAGACCTTTTTTAAATGTGTCCCTGAAGCATTAACTCTGTTTTCTTAGAAACCCTACAATGTGGAAAAAAACAATTAGACCCACCGAACACACACCAAAAGTCTGATCAGTATCCCATTCCAAAACAATCCATTAGCCTACGAAGTACATTTCCCATGACTAATGCAGTAACCTACATGACTCTACAATGGATAAGCAATTTAGCATGGCCAATTCACCTAACTTGCCCATCTTTTACTGTGGAAGGAAACGAGAGCACCGGAATGAAACCACTCATAATTGGGACTTCTATGTATTCGTAGAGTCGCAGAGATGTAAAGCATGGAAGCAGACGCTTCGGTCCAAACTGTCCATGCCGACCAGTTATATGTGCTGCCAGAACTGCTGAGGTTCTCCAGAAATTTCCCATTTTGTTAATCTCTGAGCCACGAGGCCCGTTTTCAAATTCTACTGATATTGAGATGAGTCCCACCGAATCGAGCTGATAGACGAACACTGTGCAATCGATAAAGAAATGGCAGTCTCTCCTCCCACAATCCCACGCCATTGTGAAATGCATCTATCTCTGAGCTTGATTGTTGTGGTCAAGAGTGAAGATTCGAACTTCTCCAGCGGCAGGAAATGAAACATTCTCCAGTCCAAAGGCTGAGCTTAATGGTAATATGACTCTGCATGTCCATTTTACCTTCCCTCCCAGCCAGAAGGGAGAAGCTTCTTTGAGGCCGCAGGAGAGAAAGGCCAATTTGCTTACTCTCAGCTATGAAGCTCTGACGACAAAGATACATACAGCTCGACGTGTCTCACATTATGCTTTTCTGTGCCCAGTCAAAAATATGGGACCCCATCAAGAGCCATCAGTCACTCACTGACCAACGCCTAAACTCTGAGATCAACGACTCCAATGCGTTGGTCATCGAGAACTGAAAGATAATTCCCTTCCATGTCCTTTCATTCAATTTGGCACAACCCAACCAATGTGTGTTCAAGCAGATTTCACTTAATTTATACATTTGAAAACTAGCTTCAAACCTCCACTTTGGGTTGTCCTATCGGATGGAGCAAGGGATTACTGGAAGGGTTTGCTCCAATAGATACCACTTATAGTGTCTGGCCATAGAAACCAAACGAGGCAACCTTGACCATGGATGTTCAATTTGCATCACCGGAGTCAATCCTGCTCCTTTGATGATTTTCCGTATTTCATTCAGCTGGCAATTAACATTTAAACACAGAATGACATCAGTGCAACAGATCTTGCACATCACTACAGGATGTTGATTTTTTGATCTTGCTGTGCATTTATTTCTTCCACTGCTTCAACAGTGTCACATCGGCAATTTATTGCTGCTCCAAGTCACAGGAAGAAAGCTCCACCCTTCATTTCCTTGTAGTCTGTCTTCTCATTTCTCCTGACCTCCCTGTTCATGCATTCACCATCTGTTTGCATCTCTCTTTCTCTCCCAAACTATCGCTATCTCCCTCCATACCTATCCGTACACCTGCTCACAGACTTCTCCGTGAATCTCTCTGCATCTCTCTTTCCTCCCCGTTCCACATTCTTTTCCTGTCTTTTTTGTCATTGTATCGCTCTTTCTCTATCCTGAAGATACATGCGTTGATTTTCTCTGCGTTTTACATTTTTACCTCCTGCTGTCTCTCAAAATCTCTCTCTCTCTTTCTGTTTCCTTGATGGATCAAAATGCTTTAGATGCTGAAATACAGTCAAGAGTCATAGTGTTGTACAGCATGGAAACCGACACTTCGGTCCACCACTTCCATGCCGATCAGATATCCCAATCCAATCTTACACAACCTGCCATCACCCGGCCCATATCAATAGAAACCCTTCCTAGTCATATGTCCATCCACGTTCATTTTAAATGTTTCAAGTGTACGAGCCACCACCACTTCCTCTGGCAGCTCATTCGATATATAGATATGCCCTCTGCTTGAAAATGTTGTGCCTTAGATTCTTTTACCCTTTTCCTCTTTCAACCTTAACCTACACCCTCCAGTTCTAGACTCCCCCACCCCAGGTAAATGGATATTTGCCATATCTGTACTCCTCGTGATTTTGTAAACTTCTATATGCATCCGACATTTCAGGGAAAACTGCTCCAGCCCATTCAACCCCTCCCCATCGTTCAAAAACCTCCAACCCTGGCAGCATCTTCATACGTCTTTTCTGAACCTTTTCAACTTCCACAAATTCCTCGCCATAGGATGGAGAGCAGAATTAATAGCAATATTCCAAACGAGACCGAAACAATGTCCTTGAATGCGGCAACATGACCTCCCAACTCCTGTATTCAATACTCTGACCAATAAAGCAAAGCATACAAAACGCCTTCTTCATCATCCTATCTACCTGCGAGTCCACTTTCAATGAGCTTTGATCCTGCACTCCAAGATCTCTTTACTCAGTAACATTTTCTAGGACCTTACCATAAAGTATATCAATCCTGCTAAGTTGTGCTTTCCTAAAATGGAGTACCTCGCATTTATCTCAGTAAAATTCCATCTGCCAATTAACAGCCCGTTGGCCCATTTGAGTTAGATCCCTTTTTAATCTGAGGTAACCTTCTTCACTGTCCACTACATCTTCAATTTTGGTTTCATCTGCAAATTTACTAACGATGCTTCTGATACTTACATCCAAATCATTTACGTAAATGACGAAGTGTAGTGAACCCAGCACCGATTCCTGTGGTACGCCACTAGTGACAGACCTCCAGTTTGAAAAACACAAATCCACTAACACTCTCAGTCTTCCACCTTTGAGCCAGTAATTTATCCATTTATTCCAAGAGATGTAATCTTGCTAACCAATCTCCCATGTGGAACCTGGTCGAACGTCTGACTGAAGTACTTAGATATCACATCTAATGCTCTCGCCTCATCAATCCTCCTTGTTACTTTTTCAAAAGACTCGATTAAGTTTGTGTGACATGGATTCCCATGCTCACATTTGTGTTGACTATGACTCCTTGCCTTTCCAAATACTTGTGCATCCTCTCTCTCATGATTCCCTCAAGCAACTTGCTCACCTTCGACGTCACGCTCATTGATCTACAGTTTTCTGGCCTGTCCATACCAACTTTCGTAAAGAGTGGAACCGAGTTCGCCAAACTTCAGCTTTTCGCCACTCCACCTGTAATGATCAATGCTGTGAATATCTCATCAAGCGGCCCAGCAATCACTTCCCTATCTCTCCGCAGAGTTCCAGCTTGCACCTGATATGGTGTTGAGGATCTATCGATATTTTTGCGTTTCAAGGCATCCAGCAATTCGTCGTCTGGAAAAGACATTTTTCAAGATGTCACCTTCCATTTACCTATATACTATATCTCCCATATCCTTTTCCACAGCAAACATTGATGCAAAATACTCGTTTAGTGTCTCCTTCATCCTCTCCGTCTCCACACAAATGCCGCCTTGCAGATCATTGAGGGGCTGCATTCTCTAAACAGTTACCCTTCTGTAAATGATTCTTTTATTTTATTCGCTTGTGGATCTGGCATTTAACGCCATTCCTAATTTACGCTTAAGAAGGTAGCTTTAGTTCCTTCGTGAAATGCTATGTTCCATGTAGAGTAGGTAGAGTCCACTGTGCCAGTCCGGAGGGAATTCCAAACTTTTGACTCAGCAGTTATGAAGAAACGGCGATAAATTTCCATGTCAGGACAGCGAGTGGCTTGGAAAGGAACGTGCATGGTGTGGTGTTCCCATACATTGGTTACTTTGTCCTTCGAGATGGAAGTCGTCATTTCTTTGGAAAGTGCTGCCTGAAGATCTTTTGAGAATGTAATCCTTTTTGCAGTTGATATACATGACTGCTACTGTGCCTTTCAAGCGGAGGAAGGGTGTACCTGTAGATGGGTTCCCGAAACATTCGTCCGGTTTTCGTCTCGCAACTGGTGCCAGACCTGCAGAGTTATCCAACAATTTCATTTTTCAGCTTGAAGAATGTTCGTTGAATGTGGTAAAAACAATTATTGCAAATGCTGGAAACCAGATTCTGGAGAAGTATCGTGCTGGAAAAGCACAGCAGTTCGGGCAGCATCCGAGGTGCAGGAAAATCGACGTTTCGGGCAAAACCTCTTCATCAGGAATACAGGTAGAGTGCCTGAAGGGTGGAAAGATAAATGAGAGGAGGGTTGAATGTTGGGTCAGCCAGGCGGACTGATATACTTGTGATAATGTTGACTCTCTGGAGTATTGTTTGAGTTGCACTCATTCAGATCTTTAGAGAGTATTTCATTACTATCCGGACTTTTGATTATCGATGGTAGAACGGCATTAGGAAGTGATTCAGGAGGTGAATTAATAGCTGCAAGATTCCCTTTTCGTGGCTCTACTGATCTGATGACTCCAGTTCAATTTCTATTCAATGGTAATCCCCTAGGTTTTAATCTGGAGGGAATTCAATGTTGGTAATGCCATTGAATATCAACGGGCTAGGGTTAGTTTCACTCTCAATGGAAAACCCCAACATGCTGTCGGGTGGGCAGCATTCTGTGACAGTGACATCACTGAACTTCAAAGAACAATGATTCGCTTCACTTTCAGTGATAATCATCAGCATGTTAATCGTCAAGGAATTGGATAATTCGATGATGGTAATCCCATTGAATGACATGAGGCAATAAGGCGATTTACTCTCAATGGTAACCCCAGGATGTGGATAGATGGGTTGAGGGGGCTGGGCAGAATCAGGGATGGTAACGCCATTGACTATCAAACGATAATTATTCTACAGTGTCTTATTAACTTGGCCATTGCCTGGCAATTGTATGACACAATGGTCCCCTGCCAGTTTTCAGCACAGAGTACTCGTGTAACAGTCATTGCCGGTTTCGGTAAATATTTACCCCAGAAGAGAAATTGTCCTGCTGTCAGTCACGATTCTGTAAGACACCCTTCAGTGAAGCTCAAAAGGGTGTGCTGGTGCTGAGTATGCACCAATCACTAATTGTCTATTTATGGGAACAGTGCATCAGCGGTGGATATTGACTGTTCATTCGCTCTTGATAAGATACTGCGTTCAATATCATAAGTTCATAGAATCACAGCGTCATAGAGATGCACAGCATGGAAGCATTTCCTTCGGTTCAAATCTTCCTCTGGCAGCACATTCCAAACATGCAGCAACTCCATGTGAAAAAGGTCCCTGTTAAATGTTATTACTCTCACGTTAAACATATGCCCGCTTGTTTGGACACCCCATTCTGGAGATAAGGCGTTGTCTATTCACCCTATCCGTGCCACTCATGATTTTACAAAAGTGTTTAAGTTCATCCCTCAGCTCCTGACACACCAGGAAAAATTGCCCGAGCCGTTTTAAACTCGCCCTCTACCTCAAACACTCCAATCCTAGCAACTTCCTTGTAAATCTTTTCGGAACCCTTTAAGATTCACAACATTCCTCCGATAATAAGCAGAACGGAATTGCACACTATCTTCCAAAAGTGACCGAGACAATGGCTTGCTCAACCATAACATGATCTGCCAACTGTTATACTCTATGCAGCGATGCAGGAATTCCAAACACAGCCCTTACTGTTCTATCTATCTGAAATTGCACTCCCAAGGTTCAATCTATTACTTGTTGTGAAACGTTATGTGCCCGCATGGCAAGAAAAAGCAGAAATGCACGTACATATCCTCACACAGACATACGTATACGCTCACACCCAAAGCCTACACAGAGTACAGATTGAAAACATGAGAGAAAATTGAAGATGGAGGCGAAGGAATGAGGAGACAAAACTGGATAAATCAAGGAATATAGCGAATACAGAAGGAGGGATGTTATATATTTGGTGAGAGGAGGGGATAGAGGGAATTGAGAAACGTGATGGAGAACAGCAACGATTTGAAATAAAAAGGATAGCATGGAGAGTGAAAGGGTGAGGAAAATGAAGAACACGGGATTACGAGAGAAAGAGAGACTACTGTAAAAAGGAAAGGTGAACAGAAGACTTGTTTTCTAAGAAAGACCAAGGGCATCCCAGAATTCTAAGCAACAAAACTATTTACAAATCACGTTGACTGCTCATGGCAAACAATTTGCACACGGAAAGCTCACACAAACAGCCGAATTGTAATATGTACTCATCTTGCTACTGACTGGCTAACTACTGCTGCCAAGGTCACAGTGAGAGATCTGTGACTGCATCACTAGGCGTCGGCCAATCCGTAACAAAAAGGAAATTGTGTGGGTAGCTGTAAATTTTGTCACACGGTGAGCTGAAAGTTTCGCTGCAATGCAGAATGATTCTGATTTCGTTCAGTGAATGCAACAAAGTGGACTGTTTCATTCATATGACCACGTGAGGAACCCAATCCGCAGACGCCCTGTGGAACAATACATTATAGAACATAGAACATAGAATAGTACAGCACAGAACAGGCCCTTCAGCTCCCGATGTTGTGCCAACACATTGATCCTCATGTGTGCACCCTCAAATTCCTGTGACCATATGCATGTTCAGCAGTCTCTTAAATGTCCCCAATGACCTAACTTCCACATCAGCTGCTGACAACGCATTCCATGCTCTCACAACTCTCTGTGTAAAGAATCCGCCTCTGTCTTCCCCTCTATACTTTCCTCCAACCAGCATAAAACTATGTCCCCTCCTGTGTGCCATTTCTGCCCTGAGAAATTGTCTCGGGCTATCAACACTATCTATGCCTCTCATTATCTTGCATACCTCAATTAGGTCCCCTCTCCTCCTCCTTTTCGCCCGAGCTCAGTCTACCTCTCTTCATAAGATAAGCCCTCCAGTCCAGGCAGCATCCTGGTAAACCTCCTCTGAACCCTTTCCAAAGCATCCACATCTTTCCTATAATTGGGCGACCAGAACTGGACGAAGTATTCCAAGTGCGGTCTAATCAAAGATTTATAGCACTGCAACAGCATCTCACGACTCTTAAACTCAATTCCCCTGTTAATGAAAGCCAAAACACCATATGCTTTCTTTACAACCCTGTCCACTTGGGTGGCCATTTTAAGGGATCTATGTACCTGCACACCACGATCCCTCTGTTCCTCCACACTGCCAAGAATTCTATCCTTAATCCTGTACTCAGCATTCAAATTCGACCAACCAAAACGCATCACCTCGTATTTATCCAGGTTGAACTCCATCTACTACCTCTCAGCCCTTCTGTGTATCCATTAAATGTCCTGCTGCAACCCACAACAGCCCTCTATACTATCAATGACTCCTCCAAACTTTGTGTCGTCTGCAAACTTGCTGATCCATTCTTTAATCCCCTCTTCCAAGTCATTAATAAAAATTAGAAACAGTAGAGGCCAAAGAACAGAACCCTGTGGAACACCACTCCACACTGACTTCCAGGCAGAATATTTTCTTTCTACTACCACTCGATGTCTTCTGTTGGCCAGCCAATTCTGTATCCAGACAGCTAAGTTCCCCTGTATCCCATTCCTCCTGACATTCTGAATGAGCTTACCATGTGGAACCTTATCAAATGCCTTGCTAAAGTCCATATGCACCACATCCAAAGCTCCACCCTCATCAACCTTTCTAGTCACATCGTCAAAGAACTCGACAAGGTTTGTGAGGCATGACCTGCCCCTCACACAGCCGTGTTCACTGTATTTAATTAAGCCATGCTCTTCCAGATGGTCATAAATCCTATCCCTCAGAATCCTTTCTAATACCTTGCAGACAACAGACGTGAGACTTACTGTTCTGTAATTGTCGGGGATTTCCCTATTTCCTTCTTGAAGAGAGGAATTACATTTGCCTCTCTCCAATCCTCAAGTACTACTTCAGTGGTGAGCAAGGATGCAAAGATCTTGGCAAGTGGCGAGGCAATCGCATTTCTCGTTTCCCAAAGCAGCCGATGACAAATATGGTCCGGGCCTGGCGACTTGTAAATCTTAATGTTTGACAAAATTTTCAGCACCTCAGCTTCATCTATCTTTATCCATTCCAGCATGCACACTTGCTCTTCAAAGGTTTCATTCGCTACAAAGTTCGTTTATTTAGTAAAGACAGAAGCAAAAAACTCATTTAGGGCTTCCTCTACCTCCTCGGACTACACGCACAACTTCCCTATGCTATCCCTGATCGGCCTTACTCTTTCTTTGACCATTCTCTTATTCCTCACATAAGTGTAAAATGCCTTTGTGTTCTCCCTCATCCGTTCTGCCAAGCCTTTCTCGTGCCTCCTGCTAGCTCTCCTTGCCTGCCTGTAATCCTCTACAGCTGAGCTTGACCCGAACTTCCTCCACCTTATATAAGGTACCTTCTTATTTTTGACGAGACGCTCCACCGCTCTCGTCATCCAGGGTTCCTTTGTCTTACCCCTTCTTGCCTGTCTCAGAGGGACATATTTATTCATCTCTCGCAACAATCGGTCACAGAAATTGCATATGGTCACAGAAATTTGAGGGTGCAAAAATGAGGATCAGTAGTCGGCACACCATCGTGGGCTGAATGGCCTGTTCTGTGCTCTACAGTTCTATGTACTAACAACTGTTCCTTAAACAGTCTCCATATATCTATAGTGCCTTTACCATGGAACAATTGCTCCCAGTCCATGCTTCCTAACTCATGTCTAATCGCATCATAGTTTCCTCTTCCCCAATTAAATATCCGCCCATTTTGCCTCATCCTCTCATTCTCCATAGCTATGTAGAATGTGAGTCAGTTATAGTCACTCTCACCAAAATGGTCTCCCAGCACAAGATCTGATACTTGCCCCGGCTCATTCCCGAGCAGCAAGTCTAGAATGGCCTCTCCACCCGTCGGCCTGTCAACGTCCCGAGTTAGGAAACGCTCCTGAACACACCTTACAAAAACAGCTCCATTCAAATCTTTTGCTCGAATGAGTTTCCAATCAATATTTGGAAAGTTAGAGTCAACCATTACAGCAACCGTACTACATCCATACTTTTCCAAAATCTGCCGACCTATGCTTTCTTCAATCTCCCTCCTGCTATGGGGGGCTTGCAGTAAACCCCTAACGAGGTGACTGCTCCCTTGCTGTTCCTAATTTCCACCCATATTGATTCGGTTGGCAGATCTTCCTCGACAATGGAAGCTTCCTTACCTGTGATACCCTCTCTGATTAGTAGTGCTACATCCCTTCCTCTTTCCCCACCACCCTATTCTTTTTAAATGCTCTAAACACTGGAACATCCAGCAACCATTCCTGCCTCTTAGAAACCCATGTCTCTGTTATGGCCACAACATCATAGCACCAGGTACTGATCCATGCTCGAAGTTCATCCCTTTTATTCCTGATACTCCTTGCGTTAAAGCAAACACACTAAATGATCCCTTTGTTACATTCCAGGAACGTCCTTCCCACTAGCTGGTCTACCTCTTGCTATTGCCTCATCTGCATCAACTCTCACCTCCGGTATACAGCTCAGGTTCCCACCCCCCTGCCATACTAGTTTAAACCCTCTCGAACTACTTGATCGAACCTTCCACCCAGGTCATTGGTCCCCTTCCAGTTCAGATGTAAATCGTCCTTCTTGTACAGGTCCCACCTTCCGCAGAAGGCATCCCAATTATCTACATATCTGAAGCCCTCCCTGATACACCAGCTATGCAGCCACGTGTTAGGCTGTGCCCGCTCCCTGTTCCTCGTGTCACTATCTCGTATCACCGGTCGCAAACGAGAGAACACTCCGCTGTTCGTCCTGCTTTGCAGTTTCCATCCTATCTCCCTGAAATCACTTATTATATCCTCAATCCTTTTTTCCGTCTATATCATCAGTGCCAATATGCAACACGATTTCTGGCTGTTCGCCCTCCCCTTTTAACACCTTATACACCCGATCGGAGAAGTCCCAGACCCTGGCACCAGGGAGGCAACGTAACTTCCGGGAATCTCCTGTCGATTCCCTTAACTATCGAGTCCCCTACCATGAGTACTTTTTCTATTCTGCCCCCTTCCCTTCTTTGCCACAGTGTCAGGCTCAGTGCCAGAGAACAGAATACTATGGCTTTCCTCTGGTCGGTCATCCCCGAAAGCAGTATCCAAAACGGTATACTTATTGCTGAGGGGAATGATCACAGGGGATATCTGCACTGTCTGTCTGTCCCCTTTCCTCCCCTTAAATGTAACTCATTTATCCTTGTCCTGAGACTCAGGCGTGACGAACTCCCGGTAACTCGTCTCAATTACCCCCTCAGCCTCCCGAATGATCCGTAGTTCATCCAGCTCCAATTCCCTAACACGGTTTTCAAGGAGCTGGAGTTGCGTGCACTTCCCGCAAGTGGAGCCAGCGGAGACATGTGCCGTGTCTCCCACCTGCCACATTATAGAATCATCTGAAATCTCACATAAAGGGCTCGTCAGAGGAGCACAGTGTAAGGTGGGGTAAACAATGCTTTTCATCCTTGCAACCTTGATGCCGCTGGAAACTTTTGTTTCCAACAAAATATATCATATTTCTCTTTTACCGGGTACATCTCTGAGTGAAGAGTCTCTTAAAATAATAATTGGCCCGGGGATGTCCATTCAGCCTGTTTAACCTGTACTGACATGTAAGTGAAACATGGTTGCGCTGTGTCGTCGGACCATCAGCAAATCGTAGTTCCTGGATTTGTAAAAAAAATCCTTTCCAGATGGAAAACTATCAATCAGAGTGCTAAGCATTTTCAAAAGATGATTTACACGATAAATTTTAATAGAGTAGCAAACACGATCGCTCCTTAGTCCCCTTGTATCTTCCTCGAACATGTAGCATTTGGGGATGATTTCCATCAATTCTAAACAACGGATACAACTGTGTGTGTGTGTGTGTGTGTGTGTGTGTGTGTGTGTGTGTGTGTGTGTGTCTATGTTTAGTTGTGGTGTATGTGTGAGAATGGTTGTGGGTGTGTTTGGGTGTCTGTGAGAGTGTGGTGTGTACGTGAAAATGGCTGTCGGTGTGTGTGGGTGTGGGGATGGATGCGTGTATGTTTGTGTGGATGCCTGTGAAGGCGTGTGGGTGGGTATGCGTTTGTGGTTTTGTATGTGTGAGTGTGGGATGGTGTGGGTTTAATAGGTGCATGACAATGACTGTGTGTTCTGTACGTGTGGTGTTTGTGGGGGGCGGTGTGTGAGCGAATGCGTGTCAGTTTGAGTGAGTGTGTGTGGGTATGTTTGTGGGTGTGTATGGGGTGTGTGGTGTTATGTGTGTGTGAAGTGTGTGGGTTTGTGGTGTGTGTGGGCTATGTCCGTGAATGGCTGTGGATGAGAGGATGTGAATGTGGGTGTGTGTGTGTGATAGCGTTTAGGTCAGTGCGTGGATGTGTATGGGTGTGTGTGATTGCGTGGGGGTGTATGTGAGTTTGTATTTGTCTGTTTGTGTGTTGGGATGTGTGTGTGGGTGTGCAGTTGTATGTCTGTAGGTGTGTTTTGTGTATGTTTGCATGTGCTTGTGGGTGTTCGTGTGTGAGTGGGTGCACGCGCATTTGTCGGTGTGTGTGTATCTGGGTAGGTGGGTGTGTCTGTGTGTGTGAATGTATTTGTGTATACATTTGAGTACATGTGCGTTGGTGTGTGTGGGCCTGTGTGTGTGAGTGGCTGTGGGGTGTGTTTGTCTGTGCATGTGCGTGGATGTGTGTGCTTGTGTCTGTTTGCATGTGGGTGTGTTTGGAAGTGTGTGAGTGTGTGTGTGAGTGTGTGTGCGTGTCGATATTTGAGGGTGCATCTGTGTGGGTATCTGTGTGAGAGCATGTATGGGTGCGTGTATGAGTATGTGTTTGTGAGTGTGCATGAATGTGTGGGTGTGTGTAGGTGTGTGTGCCTGTGTGTGAGTGGATATGCTTGTGTATGAGGGTAACGGCATGTGTTTGTGGGAGTTTGTGTTAAAGCGTGTGTGTGTTTATATGTATGTGGGTGGGTGGGTGTAGATGTGGGTGGGTGTGTGAGGGTATGTCATTGTGTGTGTGTAGATGTGTGTTTATGTATGGGATGAATGTGTGAGTGTTGTTTCTAGGTGTGCGTCTTGGCGTGTGGGTGTGTGTGCGTGTCTGTGCGTGTCCGTGTGTATCTCTGTTTCTGCTTGTGTGCTCATATCCAATCATTCCCCACCTATGAGCATTCAGAATGGATCAATAAGACAGAGAGAAACAGGAAGAGATTGATTGACAGGCACTGTTCTCAATATTTATTGCCAGTCTGAGAGAGGGCAGGGTAATAAGGCTGTTGGAGTCTTGCGTGCCAACCTAAGCTATGTAAAAATGGAAGACTTGGGAGCTGGAACTGCCATCTCCCCATTCCCACCATATCCCCGCAAATGGGCTTTCACCCAAGGAAGATGGAGAACGTCTGGGTCATCAGCATATCCAACATCACCAACTCCTACGACCGGCAATAATGGGTGCCCCAGTAGCACTTAGCTCTGATCTTCAGCTCGTCCCCTCGGCAGGTCTGCTCTCGGCACAGGCCTCACAACTTATCACATGTGGCTCCAGTCTCTGCGAACGAAACCAGCGAGGCTGAGGATTAGCCAGGATTCCTTTCAACCCACTCACGCACCACTTCAGTATTAACGATGGTGAAACATGAACAGCCAGGAGTGGGAGCAAATAGGGTCATTGGGATCGCGCACGTGAGTCTTTCGTCTCTGCAAACAAACACCCATGAAAAGTTTTTGACTCTGCATCTTTTTTCTAATTTCGGACAGAGTGTGGATGCGAGGCATTTGGAGTCTGCCACAACGCCCAGGAAAAAAAAACCCTCTAAACCTGCTCCACAGAGCGCCTGACAAACCTGTGTCTCCGACTTGCTCTGTTCTAAAGCTTCAACGCAGTTATCGAATTCAATGATCGCTAACTATGCACATGGGCTGTGCCTGAATGGTAGGATCTGGCAGCCTATGTGGGCGGACGCTGGTGTGTCACAGTGACTTGTGCTGATGCACAAGAGAATGAGTTGTTATTTTGTAGTTTTAAAGACATTAAGGTTGTGGGTGGCAAGTGGGAAATTGACATTGAGTAAGATGATCACCTTTCCGCACATTGAGGTACAGAATCGGCCGACTCCTGCTCTTAGGTCATATGTTGCTGGTTCTGTGTGTGTGTGTGTGTGTGTGTGTGTGTGTGTGTGTGTGTGTGTGTGTGTGTGTGTGTGTGTGTGTGTGTGTGTGTGTGTGTGTGTGTGTTTGTGTGTGTGTGTGTGTGTGTGTGTTTGTGTGGAAATTTGGTTTTCTCTCTGGCTGTGGGTCTGTTTGTTTCTTTGGTCCACAAAGCCTCAGTACCAAGCAACGAAAAGGCATTCCAGAAAGTGGACAGACAGGGATCGGAGGGTTCCTGGGGCCAGTGGGGTTGTTTAAAATTAGCTGAAGCCAGCAGTGCCCTTTTAATCCGAGAGCCAGACTTTCAATAACTTCCAACCCACATGCCCCCACGTGGTAGCGACTCACCTTGGTAGATGAAATGCCTCCGTGGCAAAAGACCTGCCCCAGACAGAGACAGGGCCAGCAGTTCAAGGATGAGAAGGAAGAATACTCCCTTCATCTTCTGGTCAGCTCCTCGGAGCCTGGAGAGGTCAGAGCGAATCTGATCCCGTTTACAAACCTCCTTCCACGGGAATGGTCTCTAACAGCCCAACGTCAAGTGGCAAGTGAGAAGCGGGGCCTTCCAACATGAAGAAAGAAAGATAGTAAGAACAATCGGACTGTCAATATTGGCAAAGGCTTCCAACGTCTCTCTCTGTCTCTCACTTTGTTTCTGTCTTGTCCTCATACTCTCAATCGTGTTTCAATTTCTCTCTCACTCTGTCATTTTTATGTCTCTCACTCTCTGTCTTTCTCTCACCTTCTGTCTCCCTCTTTTATTGCTCTCTCTTCTCTTTTTCTTTCTTCCTGTGCTGTACCTCTGTCTTGCTGTCTCACACCTTCTCATATTTCTCACTCTGTCATTCTATCTTGCTCTGCTTGTATGTCCCTGTCTCTCTGACATCTACTCCCTCATTTATCTCATAATTTCTCTTTTCTCTCATATATTTCTGAATCTTTGTCTTTCACTGTCTCTCTGTCACTCTTGCTGTCACTCCGTCTCCATCTATGTATAGTTCTGTATGTATTTCTCATTCTCTCATCTCTTTCACTGTTGCTTCTCACAAATACTCACACTGAATCAATCACTTTCTCTCAACTCAGTCTCACTTACTATGTAACAATCTGAATCGCTTCCTTTCACTTACCGCTTCTCACTCTCTCTGCATTCCTTCTATCTTTCACTTTCTTTGTCTATCATTCTTCCTCGTATTTTCTTACTTTTTCAAACGTTCTGTTTTTCTGTCTCTGTCTGTCATGCTCATTGTTTCGCTGCCTGGCTCTCTCCACTTCTCTCATTCTCTCTCATTCCTCTCTTTGACGTTCACACACACTGTCTCGTGCTCTCGATCTCTCTTTCTGTCTCTGTCTGTGTCTCGCACTTTTGCATTGTTGGTGTCTCGTTTCTTTCTCGACAGCCTTCACACTGATTTGCACTTCTGATTCCGGATTCTGCTCTCACTGAATTTTTTCTAGTAGATTTTCCTATGAAACATTTTCCTTGCTCGTACGTCAGGATTATATCCCCTGCTTCACCTTCTTTACACCGAAGTGCACGGTTCGTGTTTGAGGGTTCGTCTTGGGTGGTGCTGTTCAGCGCCGATATATTGTGAGAAGATATTCTGTACATGGTCCGCCCTAATTCCCTGGAGCTGACCTATTGTGAATCGAACAGCCCTACAACAAGATGTTTAGAGTGCCCTCCTTCCTTGGCAGGAACTCAGCAGGCTGAATCCGTGATCACTTTAAATCATTAACATGTGTACTCACCCTTCGGTACAACCTGGGCTTGCTCCACCTCACTGTATCGCATTTCAGAGACTCTGTCGACATTTCACCACCTTCTTCACTGAGTCAAACTGCTAATCATTTTCCCTAATCCCACAGTTCGTCGGAGAAATGACTATTCGAAGGTTTCTGTTCAGAATCGCTGTGGCAGAGAAGTATAATACTGAATAGCGTGGTCTGAGTGGATATTGGGAAGATGTTTTCATTGGTAGGAGAGAAGAGGATCCGAGGGCATGCCCTTAGAGTAAAGGGACGACCATTTATAACGAAGACAATGAGATTTGTTTTCAACAAAAGATTTGTGAATCTATGGAATTCATTGCCACCACGGCTGTGGAGGTCAGGTCATTTAATATATTTTATACCGAGATAATTAGTTTCCGAGATTTATGGGGGACAAGGATTATGGGGAGAAAGCAGGAGAATGGGGCAGATAACCCTATCGGCCACGAGTGAATGGTAGATCAGACTCGATGGGCTGAATGGCCTAACTTCTCCTCCTAAGTCTTTTGTCCATTCGGTCGATCGAGACCACACCGACACTAAGCAGCATTCTGGCCTGTGTTTTTGCAGAGCTAATCTACCCAGCCTCCACATCCTTGTCACATTGTGGAGAAACTTCCCAAGGTCAGTCCACCTGAGTCTGCAAAGCTTTCAACTGTGGGAGGAAACAGGAGCAGCCGGAGGAAACACATGCTGACACAGGGAGAATCTGCAAAATCCAAACTGACAGTCATCAAGTGTGGAATCGAACCCGTGTGCCTGGCGCTGCGAGGCAGCAGTGCTAACCACTGAGTGAAAGTGTTACACACATTCCTGGTAGACAGAAATCTGGAGAATATTTCCCTCCACAGGAGCAGAAGTCGGCCATTGAGCACATCACATCTGTTGTGCCATTTGATGGGACCACAGCTGACCTGACCAACCACTGCTGCACCTTCCCTGTCTTCCCACATTAACCCACAATTCCCTCACTGTTTAAGAATCTCTCTCTCTTTGTCACGCTTCAATATATTGAATAACCCAACATCATCAGCCCTCCGTGGTAAACAACTAAATTGTTTCACCCACCTCCGAGAGCACAATCCCTCCAATAGTTTGGAGCTCCCACAGCACTGACCCACGGATATTACCTACACCCTCCGTGCTGACCATCTGACAGTGCCTATTCCCTCAGCACTGACCCTACAACAGTGCCCACTGCCTTAACATTGATCTTCTGACAGTGCCGAATCCCTCAGCACTCACATTCCGACCCTACGTACTGAAACTCCAACAGTGAGGATTTCAGTTAGCAATGACTCTCTCACGGTGTGACACACCCTCAGCCTTGATCCTCCAACAGTGCAGCACTCCCTGAGCACTGACTTTCAGACAGTGCTGCATTCCCTCAGCACTGACCCACCGACACTGCGGCGTTCACTCAGCATTGGCCCTTCGCATTTGTGGTGCTCCCTCAGAACTCACTGCCCAATCGTGCTGAGTACCCTCAGCACTGACTCTCGAACAGTGCAGCGCTCCCTCAGCACTGACTCTCTGACAGTGCAATGCTCCTTCAGCGCTGGCCCTCCAACAGTGCAATGTTCCCTCAGAACTGACCCTCCGATATTTCCACGACCTCAGCACTGACCCTCTGACTGTGGCCAATCACTCACCACTGACCTGCCGATATTGCCCACTCCTTCAGCAGTCACTCTCGCACAGTTCAGCGCTCCCTCAGCACTGACTACCTACCAGTACGAGACGTCCTCAGCACTCCATCGGACAGTGCAAATCTCCCACAGCACTGACCCTCTGACAGTGTGTCACTCCCTCAGGTCAGACAGTCCAACAGTGTGATACTTCCTCAGCGCTGGCACTCGAACAGTGTAGCACTCCCTCAGCTCTGACACTCCAACAGTGCAGCACTTCCTCAGTACTGAACCTCCCACAGCGCGGCACTCGCTCAGCACTGAAAATATGATAGTGCAGTGTTGCCTCAGCACTGATCCTTCAACAGTGCGACACGCCCTCAGCATTTACCATCCGACTATGAGCCCTGTGAGCACTGGGCCTCGATCAATGCAGATTTCCTTCAGCGCTGTCACACCAACCGTGGGACACTTTCTCAGCACTGACCCTCTGACAGTGTCAAACTAGTTCAGCGTGGTCCTCCTCCAGTGCGGCGCTCCCTCAGCACTGACTCCTACAGTACCCACAGCCTCAGCGCTGACATTCCAACAGTGCAGCAATCTTTCAGCACTGATCCTCCGACAGTGTCTTCTCCCTCAGCACTGACCGTCTACCAGTACGGCACTTCCTCAGCACTCCGTCCGACAGTGCAAATCTCCCACAGCTCTGACCCTCTGACAGTGTGGCACTCCCTCAGCTCAGACAGTCCGACAGTGTGACACTTCCTCAGCGCTGACACTCCAACAGTGCGGCACTTCTTCAGTGCTGAACCTCCCATAGTGGGGTACTCGCTCAGGAGTGACCCTATGATAGTGCAGAGCTGCAGTACTGACTTGATAGTGCAGTACTGACACGTCAAGAGTGCGACACGCCCTCAGTACTTACCGTCCGACTGTGCGCCCTGTGAGAACTGGGCCTCGGGCAATGCGGTGTTCCTTCAGCACAATTCCACCAAACATCGGACACTTTCTCAGCACTGACCCTCTGACAGTGTCAAACTGGTTCAGCGTGGTGCTCCTTCAGTGCGGCGCTCCCTCAACACTGACGTCCTAATATACCCACTACCTCAAGGCTGAAATTCCAACAGTGCAGCACTCCTTCAGCATTGATCCTCTGATAGTTCAGAATTCCCTCAGCAGTGACCTTCCAACAGTGCCCACTGACACAGCGCTGACCCAGATACCATGTGACAATAGCCCATCACTGACCCTGCGATGGTTTGGCCTTCCCTCAACGATATCACTGACAGTGTGGCACGCTCAGTACATATGGTCTGATAGTGCCCACCCACTCAGCGCTCTAAAAATCTCAGGTCAGACAGGTCAGACAGTCCAAAAGTGTGACACTTCCTCAGCGCTGGCACTCGAACAGCACAGCACTTACATTCCAACTGTGCGGAGATCTTCGACAGTATGGCACTCCCACAGCACTGACCCTACAACAGTGGGACACTCCCTCCAACAGAGCAGAGCAGCCTCAACACTAAATCAATGATACAGCCGTGCTAGCCCTTTACTGATTCGCTGAGAGTGGCACACATCCTCAGGACTGATCATCCAACAGTGCGACACTCCCTCAGCGCTGGCCCGCTGACACAGTCGAGGTCCCTCACTCTGATCCTGTATCCGTGCAGCAAACCCTCTTGGCTGAGCCTTACGTTTCCTCAGCACTGACCTACTAAAAGTGCAGCACTCCATCAGCACTGATCCTCCCAAGTGAGGTCTCCCACAGCATTGATCCTCGACAGTGTGTGCTGCCTCAGCACTGACCCTCCAACAGTGCCCCGCTCCCTCAGCACTGACCTCCAACAGTGTTGTGCTCACTCAGCACTGACCATCCGACCATGTGCAGCTCCACCAGCACTGACCCTCTGATAATGCGAGCTTCCACGGCACTGACATTCCAACAGTGCGGTGTTCCCTTGGATCTGACCCTCCAACAGTGTGGTGCTCCCATAACACGAGCCCGACAATGGCACACCGTCACTCAGCACTTTCCATCCATCAGTTCGCCGCTACCTCATCACTGACCCTCTAACAGCGCCTCACTACATCACGACTGCCCCACTGACAGTGAGACACTGCCTCAGCTCTGACTCTGCCAACGCAGAGCTCCCTTCGCACTGAACTTTAAATGGTGCCACATTTCCTGGTCACTGACCCACCGACAATGTGGAGCTCCATCATTGCTGACCCTCCGACAGTGTAGTATTTTATCAACACTGGCATCCATCAGTTACGAGCTCCCTCACCACTGACACACCAACGGTGCTGCGCTTCCTCATCACTAATACTCTGACAGCGCGGCACTGCCTCAGCACTGACCCTCCAACAGTAAGGCGCTCGCTCAGCACCGATCTCGCCACAGTGCCCACTCTGACAACATTGATCCAGCGACCGAGCAGTGTACCCTTAGCACCGACCGTCTGCTCGTGAGACT
Organism: Chiloscyllium punctatum; assembly: GCF_047496795.1. NCBI lineage: Eukaryota > Metazoa > Chordata > Chondrichthyes > Orectolobiformes > Hemiscylliidae > Chiloscyllium > Chiloscyllium punctatum. Next base: position 26,677,031 of record NC_092789.1, on the reverse strand, counting down.
CTGCCTCAGCACTGACCGTCTGGCAATGCAGAGCTCCATCAGCACTTCTCCTTACAGTACGGGACCCCATCAGCAATGACGCTCTGAAAGTGCTCACTCCCTCAGCATTGATCCTCCAACATTGCCCACCCCTTCAGCAATGATCCTCTGACAGTGCTGGACTCTATCAGCACTGACCTGTTCTTCCCCAGCACTGAACATCCAATGGTGCGGTGCTCCCACAGCACTGAATCTCTGACGATGTGGAGATACTTCAGCACTAACATTCCAATACTGCAGAGTTCCCTCAGCACTGTCTCTTCGGCATTGTGGAACAGCCTCAGCCCTGACGACTCTGAAAGTGAAACATTTCCTTAACACTGACCATCCAACAGTGGGCCACCCTCTCAGCACTGACTTCCGAGAGTTCTGTACTCCCTAACAATTGACCTCTGAAAATGCCCACTTCCTGTGTACTAAACTTCCGAAAGAGCCCACACCCCTACGTCTGACTGCTAAAGAGTGCCCACTGACACAACACTGACCATACAACTGTGCTGCGCGTCCTCAGCAATGACGCTCCGACAGTGTGGAGATCGCATTGCACAGACCCACCAGCAGTTCGTAGCTTCCTCAGCACTGACCCTATGACAGTTCCACTGTCCCTCAACACTGGCAGTCAGAAAATGAAGAGCTTGCTCGCTACTGCGACTTCGACAGTGTGATACTCCCACAGCACAAAGCCTCAAGCCCTGCAGCACTGACATTCCGACTGTGCGACACTCACTCAGCCCGAACACTCCGACAGTTTCGAGCTCAGTCAGCATGTGCTCCCCAGTTGTGCAGAGATCCTCAAAACTGAAAGTCCAACAGTGTGGGGGCTCACTCCCCACTGAATCTTCGACAATGTGTCACTCTCTCAGCACTGACCCTCGAACACTCTTCAATTAGCCTCTGACAGTGCGACACTCTGTCTGCACTAACCCACTATCAGTGCAGCTCTCCCTCAGCACTGACCTTCTGACAGTGTGGCACTCAATCAGCACTGACCCTCTGTGAGTGCCACAGTTCCGCAGCACTGACCCTCCAATTACTTGAAGATCCATCAACACTGAACCTCCGACAGAACAGCGGTCCCACAGCACTGACCCTCCAATGTAGGTCACTCTCTCAGTGCTCACCCTCCGACAATGCTGATTCCGTCACCGTTGACCCTCTGACAGTGTGGACCTCCCTCAGCACTGACCATCAGACTGTGCGGCACTCCCTCACCACTGATTTTCCTACATGCAGCACTCCCTCAACAGTTACCCTCCATCAGAGAAGCATTCCCTCAGGCTGACCATTTAACAGTGCCACATCCACTCAGCAATGACCATCCAACAGTAAGCGCTCCCTTAGCACTGTCCTTCTGACGTTGCGGCGCTCCCTCAGCATAGCTGGTCCAACAGCCTGGCATACCCTTCGGGCTGTCCTTCTGAGAGCACCACACTCCCTCAGCATGAATCATCTGAAAGTGCCTACACCCTGAACACTGATACTCCGACAATGCAAACAACCGTCAGCACTGATTATCAGACCGTGTGACACTCACACATCATGGACTCTCTGACAATGCCGCACTGCCAAAGCACTGAACATCCGACAGAGCGGCGCCGCTGCAGCACTGTAAATAAGACTGTGGGATATTTGATTCAGCACTAACCATCCGACCGTGCAGCAGCACTGACTTCAACAGCGTGATATTCCCTCTGCTCTGAAGCTCCGTCAGTGTGACATTCCGACATTACCAGTTCCCTCAGCACTGACCCTCGGAGTCTATGACACTCCCTCCGCACTGATCTTCTGACAGTGCGAGCTCGCTCCAAAATGACCTTAGGAATGTTCCTGTTCTGTCAGCACTTACCTTCCGACAGTGCGGCATTCTCTCTGCACTAATCCTCCGATTGTGCGGAGATCGCGCAGCACTGTGCCCCTGACAGTGTGGCACTCCCTTTACAATGAGTGTCCAACATTGAATCAGTCCCTCAGCACTGACACTCCGTCAGTGCGACACACACTTCACACTGACTTTCTGAACATGTGGCACTCCCCCAAGAGTGCTGCATTCCCTCAGCACTGAAGTTCTGACAGTGCCCATTCCTTCGGCACGGACTCACCGACAGAGCGGCACCCAGTCAGCACTGACACTCGGCAGTACGTATCTCCCTCAGTGCTGACCCTCAAACTGTGCCCACTCCACCAGCACTGACCATCCAACAGTGCACACTGTATCAGCGTTGACCGTCTACAGTGTGACACCACCTCAGCGCTAAGCCTCTCGCAGTGCCGTCCATCCAATACTGGCCGCTCCCTCACCAGTGTCCCTCCATCAATGTCCACTTTCTCAGCACTGACCCTCCGACAGTGCTGTGTTCCCACAGTAATAACTGTCCAACAGTGCACGGCTCCTGCAGCACTAAGCTTACAATAAAACACTCTATATAAGCACTGACCCTCCAACAGCACACTCTGCCTCACCACTGACCTCTGACTGAGCCCACGCCCACAGCACTGACCCTCCGACAGTGCCGTAATGCCCAGCACTGACCATCCTATAGAGCCTCCTTCCCCAGCATTTAACCCCGAAGGAAGATTATTTCCTTAACATTGAGTGTCTGACAAAGCCATTTGCGTCTGCGCTGACCCTCTAATAGAACCCTCTTCCTCAGCACTGTCCCTCTGACAGTCCTGACTGCCTAACCACTGACTGTCCAACAGTGCACAGATGCCTAAACAATGACCTCTGACAGGATTAGAACACCCAGACATCGTGATGATTTTTTCCAGCCTGTGCTTCCTGTTGGAACTGAACATGCTAAGCAATGTGTGAACATGGCATTTTGCCATGTAGCGATGGCACTGTGATTGTGACTAAGTATGAGCTACAAAAAAATCAGTGTACATCCCCATTCTCTGGCATTCCCCTCCCACCATCCTCCATCCACACTCCCTAACATCTGGTCACTGAGCACACCCTGATCCTGGTGAGTAATAAGAGACAGACATTACCCAGAGATCAATGCAATGAATTTTATTTCCTTGTTTTAGAAAACAGTGTGTCAGAATATCTTCGTGTCTACGTGATTGAGCTAAAACAGAATTTCAGAATGGGCAGACAGCATTAGTTGAACCTCAGTCATCCCTCGCCCTGTGACACATTTGGTTTTCCCTTCCTCAGCTTTTCCAGCAGCAGTACTTGTTACCGGCACATATCCCATTGAGGGTAGTCTCACTGTTGTCACACTGCCTTTGTTTACAAGTTGCACCCAAACTCTTACAATCGCTGAAGAAACCTAGGAAACAGAAAACGCCTTTCATTATTATCAACAGTCAGTGCTGCAAGTAGGGTGCACCCAAGAGTGTAGTGTAGTTCCACAGAGGGAAAGGGAAAGAAGAGCTATCCAAAGTGCTCGAAGTCTGTTCTAACCGATACTGAGAACACAACTGTGCACTGTGCTAATGTGTGGTGTAATTGAGTAAAATTGAGAGCAGAATTGTGCACAATGATTTAGTAACTGAGAAATACTGCTAGCAGAATTGTGAACTGTTTCTTACATTTGCTGCAGTTGAGTGATATTGAGAGCAGAATTCTGCATTGCGCATTTTATGTAGTACAACTGAGAAATGTTGAGAGAAGATTTGTGTATTGTACATTATAAGTGGTGTAAGCGAGGGACATTGAGAGCATAATTGTGCTTGGTTTTTGCTGTATGTTATAACTGAGAGATATTGAGAGCAGAATTGTGCAAGGTTATTTATATGTGGTGTAATGGAGAAATATTGCGAGCAGAATTGTGCACTGTGTTTTAGGTACTGTAAAAGTGAGGAATACCGAGAGCAGAAATGTGGAGCTTGTTTAAGGATATCAGCACTGATACATAAAGTGGAGATGTACCCTTCTGCCAAATGGAAACCAACTTTTCAATCGGCTGAATAAGGTTTAGTTTGGAGACGGGGTGACTGTTACCTGAGATATGATAATCCATCTGCTATTGCGAGTTCTAAAAGGATGAAACTTTTTATCTAAACTTTGAAATTCCATCTTCCCAAAAATTCTTGTGCTGTAAGAAAGCTATTTGACTTTTTTGAAATGTCCACGTTTTCCGTGTTAACTGTATACTTGGAACATCTTCTGAATACATCCATGGATAAGCCTCAATGACAACAGAAACAGAACAATTTGGCACTTCTGGCCTAACAAGCTCGGTTTCAGTCTGGGACCTTAAGATTTCCTGTATGACCACAACTGGGATCATTTCAATTTGTAGATCAGAGCAGTGTACAGTTCTCCGCGCGTGGTCACACGATTGGAAGCAAAATTCTGAGAGGACATACCAGCTCATTTTGAAGCAGGGATGTCAAGAAATCTGCCATGGTGTCTAACGAGACCATGTGTAACAAACTCTGGGACAGGGCATCAGGCATTGCATAAACATTATTTTGTTTCAAGAAATGGCTGAAAGGGAGAGAGATAGAGAGCGAGAAATAGACAGCGAGATACAGAGAGAGAGGGGGAGATAGACAGAGAGAGGCAGGCAAATAGAGAAGCAGAGACTGAGATGGTGACAGATTTTAAAGAGAAACTGAGAGAGATAGTGATAGAGACAGAGAGAAAGAGAGTGAGAAAATGCAGATATGCAGAAACAGAGCTAAGGACAGTGATGGATGGAAAGAAAGATCATGAAGTTTAGCAGAGACAGAGACAGGGATAGAGATAGAAATGGAGAGACAAATGGAGAAACTGAGAGCAACGGAGATAAATAAGACAGAGAAAGACGGAGACAGAGAGAGAAGAAAATTGTGTATGAGAGAGACAGAGGTGTGGGAGACAGTTTAAAGGAGATTTGAGGATAAAGTTTCATTGTAGTAGTCCCCTCTCAACTTAAATGCATAGACTCTGATATCAGACATTTCAACTCCAGGAAAAACAGATTCTGACCGTTAACTCTTTCATGATTTTATGGACTTCGACCACGACTGCCCTCAGCCTCCGCCGCTCCAGGGAAAACATTCTTCAATGATGTGGAGGTTTCATTGTTGGACTGGGGTGGGCAAAGTTAAAAATTGGACAACACAATGTTATAGTCCAAAACGTTTACTTGAAAGCCTTGTTTTTCGAAGCGTTACTCCTTCGACAGTTCGCTGGTCGGGCAGGATCATAGGATACAGAATGAATTGTATTTGATCTAAGCACTTCAAATAAAACTGTTAGATATTAACCTGTTTGTGTGTGATGTTTAACTGAGTTTTCTGGCCTAACGTTTATAGTTCATAACCTCTAATCCAGGCAACATCCAGGTAATCCACTTTTGCATCCTGTCCATTGCTTTCACATCTTTCAAATAATTGTGGTGATCCGCATTGAATGCAACATTGTAGGTGTTGCTCAAACAAATTCTTATAAAGCTACAGCATGATATCCTGCCTCTTGTACTCAATTACCAGACCAATAAAGGCGATCCTGCCATATTCCTTCTTTGTGATCTTATCTACTGGCACATCTACTTTCAGGGAGCCATTGACTTGAATCCCAAGATCCCTCCGTACATCAATGCTGTTCAGGTCCCTGTACACGTCTACTTAACTCTTGATCTCCCCACAAGTGAAGCGCCTCACGCTTACCGTCATTCAATGTGTCGAAGGGTCTGAGATAGTGAGATCTGTAATCAGGAAAGAAATCAGAGCTGTTGCGGGGAGTCCTTAGAGTGGAATTGAAGATGTTCAATAGAGCCAGGATCTTCTTCAACAGCGGAACAGAGTAGATGGGCCACACAACCGATTTGTACTCCCTACACCTTATGATCTTAGAAAGGTAATGTTCACAGCAGCCTCTCTGTGGGTGGGGAGAGGAGAGAGAGGAAGGAGTTAAGGAAGTCTGAACGGATTTTTAATTACAAAGACACGGAATCTCCCGCAACCAGAAGGAGGCCGTTCGGCCGGCTTGTCCATGCCAGCTCTGCAATTGGGCAGTTCACCCAGCGCCATTCCGTTGCTTCTTTGTCATTCTTTTCCACATAACCACATCCCGGAGGCTTCTGTTCACACAACCCAACTCCCACTGGCAGGACGCTCGCTTCCCAAAACCCTCAGTGAGGGAGGTTTTCCTCTCTTACTGAGTATTTCTGCCTCCTTTGCCACTTCCCGGAGCCCAATAGTTTATAATCCTCGTTCATAAACCGAACACGCGGTGACTCAAGAAAGATTAGTAAGGAAGGTTTTGATTGCGCTGCACTTTTTCACCTTAACAGAACCGACCTGAGATGCCGCAGAAACAATCCAAAGCAGCCCTGACGCAAATAAAAGGCAGCACAGGCTGAATGGGAGGAATGACCTCCTCGTTTTCTCCCCGACACCCACACCCAGAATGTTGCCTTGCGATTTGCACTGACCTCCCAAATAAATGCCGCTTCGCAGTACCCTGTCAGCAATGTTGGGCTGCGCCAGCACCAAGACACAAACAAGCAAGATTAGAGGTGTCCACATCATCAGGCTTGCTACTCCGAGTTATAATGATCAGGCTGGAACACTGTTGTTGTTTATACGATCTCAAAGAGTCTGCTATGGTTAATCATCACACATGTATAAACTAATATATATTAACACACACACACACACAGACACACACACGCACAGGCACACGCACACACACAGATAGAAACACACACAGACAGACAAACACCAAGACACACACACCCTACAACCACACACACACGAACACACACGGATACACACACACGCAGACACACAGATGCACAAATACATAGACACACACTCCCTGCAACCACATACACACAGACACACACCGAGAGACACACACAAAACCCGCATGCCCACACTCCTACACACCCAAACACACACCACCGACACACACAAGCACCCACTCACCCAGATACACAAACACACACACCTTACCCACACAACCTCACACATTCACACCCACAAACACCCATACACGGACACATAAACCCCACCCAACACAGAGACACACCCTCACACACACATACTTACACCCTGACACACGCACCCCCTCACACATACACCGTCACACAAAGACACCCACGCACAGACACACACACCGACACCTCCCATACACAACACCCCGCTTTTGTTTAGATATAAACAGTCACCCGTGGGTAATAATCACGCATGTGTCTCAGCAGACGCTGTAGCTCAGTTCCCCTACCGCCAGGATGGCCTCAACCATGATATCTGTTGCTTGTCACACGGCAGGTAACCAGACAAGCTCGACACACCGCCCCCCACACACGCTCTTACAACAATCAAACACGCACACATACACTCACACTCACACAATCGCGCACACACTCACACAGACGCCCTCTCACACACTTAAACTGTTACACTCACACCTAAATACACACACTCAGCCAATCACACAAACTCACCCAATCACGCACTTACACAGACTCTCTCCCACACAGACACTCACATATACACGCGCACGTGTGCATGCACACTCCTCCCACACACAGTGTCACTCACACACAATAACCCAGATCCTCTCTGACAAAATCACACACGCACAGGCGCTTTCAGAACACTTTCCATACTCTCACCAGCACACATTAAGACAGACCTTCCTCCCAAACCCTGACAGCCATTTACACAGACCCTTCTTCGGCATACTAACTCCTCTCCTCACACAAAAACACACGTCCTCACACACACACTCACAAACTTACACTCACAGTATCAAAGGCACCCACACATTCACAGTTCCGCTCACACACGCAAGCCCATCCTCACACATGGACACGCACACACAGATACTCACACAGTAAAACACCCAATCACACACGCACTCACATAGAAGCTCCACCCACAAACTCAAAAACACACAAACACTCGCACTTACACAACAAATTCACTATTAGTCTTTAAACAACGCATTCCAAACGCAGTACCCCATCTTCAACTAGAAGTACAAGGGTTGCCGGTATTAAGGAACACCAACCTCGGCAAGTTCCCCTCCATTTCAAACACCCAAGTCACACAAATGAATGAAAAGCCCTTCCATCCACTCACACACACACACTGGTACAAACCCTATTCCCACACGTGCGCAGACACTCACATACACACTTGCACAGACGCTCTCCCCCACATACACGCACACGCTTGCATACAATAATACACTCTCCCACACGCACTCACATATACACATGCACACTTATACAACCCCTCCTTCTACACATGCATAAACTCAAACACAATAACGCACTCTCGCATACAATAACACAAAATGACAGGCACTCTCCAACACTCTCACACTCATGCATACTTACACAAACTGTACTTCAACACACATGCACACACACTCGCACACACTTACGCAGACCATCATTCACACACTCACTCACGCAGAGACACTTACACAGACTCTGTCCCACACAGGTACTCACATATACACACGCACCTATGCATACACACTCCTCCCACACACAGTGTCACTCACACATAATAGTACAGATCCTCTCCGACAAACTCACACACGCACAGGCGCTTACAGAAACCTTCCCACCCTTTCAACATTACACACTAAAGACAGAAACTGTCCCCCACTCACACACTCACGCTTACACTGACATTCTCCCACACTCACACACTCAGGGACACTTAGACCGGTCCTTTCCCGCACTCACACCATTGCAGATACTTACACAGCTCCTCCTCACGCAGACAAACACTTACACATACTTATATGGACCACCTTTCACACGCATACACTGAGGCTCCTTCACACCTACTCAGACCGTCCTCGCACATACCCACACTCACACAAACTCACACAAACTTGTATAGACACTCTCCGACCCACAGACTCACACTTGTACATATTTCCCTTCCACTCCAACGCTTGCACGGACCGTCTCACACATGCAAAGGCTCAAACTTAAATATACTGTCCTCGCACATGCGCACACACTCAATATTACACAGACCGTCCTTGCACACTCCCACATGCGAATGTACGCTTTTGCAGACACTTTCCCACACATAGACTTGCACGCTCAGAAATACACACACTTGTATCCCAGACTCACACACTTGCATAGACACTCTCCCACACAAACACTCACGATCACTCACACTTAGACAGCCACTCCTCCCACATCCAATCCCGCGAAGTCACTATCAACACTGCCACACAGTTATACAGACTTACACAGACCTTCTCCAACACGCACTCGCATACACACATGCATACTTACTTACACATATCCTACACCCTCTCACACACATGCTCACTTACACAGACATCCCTCCCTCATACACACACGTGTATTCTCACACACTCTTGCACATAACCTGTCACACAATCTGACACACTCTTTCACACACATACATAGACTATGCTCCCACATTCACAGACTCACACAATTACACGTTCAATCATACTTGCGTGAACCCACTCCCGCCCCCAAATGCACGTATATACACACAGAGAGACACACACACACTCACTCACATTTACGCAGACAGTTCTCCGGCCGGTCCATACACAAACCTGATTGGGGATGTTGTTTGGAATACCATCATACCAGTTCAGTGTGACGACTGCTTTGCTGTCTCTACAGATGACTCCAAACCAACAGCACTGATATGCTCTGTCTCTGTTAGTGATTCCACTCCCTCAACACTGTTATCAAAACTATCCTGCTTTGTCCTGTATTCAATCTTGGACAACTTGCTATAGGAAGATGTTACTATTATTGGAAGAGTTTAGACCTGCTTTACAATAATGTTGTCAGTATCTGAGTAAGAGGGAGAGCTTGGACAACCTCAGAAATTTTAATTTAGAGTTTATAAGGTTGAGGTGGGATCTTATGAAGTATATAGGATCATAAGAGGCATGAAGTGGTCTCTTTCTCAGCGTCGTGTAATCGAGGACTAGCAGTTTGGTTAATGTTAGACGAGAAACAATACATGAAGACTGAAATGCAACTTTTTGCACAGAAGGAGATACGCATATGGAATGAACTGCCATCGTAAGTGGTGGAGGCAGGTAAAGTGACAACGTTTAAGAGGCATTTGGACAAATATATGAATCGGAAACACTTAGAGAGATATACGTTAAGTGCAGGGAAATGGGATTGAGGTTGATGGACGTTTTGTTCTGCATGGACGAGTTTGGGCTGAAGGGCCTGTCTGCATGTTTTAGGATTCTATGACTCTATGACTCGATGAATTGCAGTACCGTGAACTAATACTAAATCTGAAACATGATTTATTCAGAGGTAAGTATAGTACTTATGCTACATTCAGAGTATTCGTTACAGTCCTGGTAAATTCGTAACAGCGGACGAGGAATAAACTGCTTGATATTTCTCATCCCATTCGTCCTTCAACGATATCAGAACTGACCTCTCAGCTCCACAATGCTGTCTGCAGCTGACCATTATTGAGGCCTTTACTGAACAGAACCGGATCAGCTCAACATTGAATATCCTGAAAGACTCGCAGAATCCACCATCCACTGGCAAAACAATTCCCAAACTCGACCAGTTCCTTGGGGCAAATGAATTCTCCTGAAGGTATTCTTAATAAAATAACGACGTGGAGATAGCCAGTAGAACTCAATTAGACTGCCAATACCCAGTTTCGCAGTACAGTAAAAATGAATAATTCTATGACCCTCCGAAAACCGAACTGAGTGGTTCATAAACAGGCGTTACGTTAGCCATTAAGTCATGTCCTTATCCATAATTACTGAGAACGTCGGGGTGTTCCTTCAGTTTCCCTACAGATACAGAGGGATGCTCTCACATCCAGTAAAGTATCTTGCACTCATTCCTGTTCCATCAGTGTTTGCCTATCCCACCGTGTCTCTAAGCGACTCTACAGAGGAAGATGAAAGTATTGTTTTTGCTGCTGATCCATCTTGTGCTTATTGAGTCCATCAAGACCGATAGAGAATCGAGACCAAGATTTTTATTTCCTGTTTTGTGCATCTCCGTGAAACCTAACTGCAAATGCAGGATATAAAGCTTTGAAATTGAAATTTAATCGATTTTATTAAACATAATTCAATTAGATTTGTGCTGAATGCAGTCAATTCCTTTCGAAATTAAAAGTTGTCACTTTTTTTTTTAGCTAATCAAAGAACTGCTCAATGTAATATTCTAAGGTATCCATTGCTCAATCGTATTCGCCAAGGAGCTGCCCTTATCTGACTCATTCAAACGTTGGACACGGAAATGTTTTTCAAATTGTACGTTGACTCGCCTCGTCAGATCTCTGCAATCACCTCCATTCCCCAAACCATAACTTCAAAATACTCCTGTAATTTACATGAATTACAAGAGATTAACAGTGTGCCCATTATTGTGAGTTTCTTCTGTTGTCTGGGTTAAAAGATAGGGAATACCAACTGTGAAAATGATCAACTCTCTCGTTCCTTTCGACAAACCTTAAACTAAAACCTTGTGGAATTGTCTTTTAACCACTCTTAGAGCTTCTTCTGTTTCTCCACATTAAGTTGCCCCTGGGGTTCCTGTGTTGCTTGATATAATATAGACGTTCAAAAGCTGATTTCATTTGGGTCAATGTGATGTTCACAACTTATTGTTGCTAACAAAGCGTAGATCAAACCCTGTTTTAAGAGTGTGGTCAGGAGGTGAACCACTCTTTATTGCAAACGCTGAGCTGATATGGGACAGGACTCGGTAGATTGCGCTCCGATCCTCCCTCCAGCGAGAGGGGAGAGAGTATAAAGAGGCCGCGTGAGAGAAAGGCAATTGCTACTTATCCTTAAATATGCAGCTGGGGCCCAATGGCACACGCAGCTCCAAATATTTCCCTTTATGTTTTTTGTTCCGCGTAATCTTGACGAGTCAAAGATGTGGGCACCCAACCACAGCCGTCACTCACTTATTTAGCAGCACCGAGACTGGGAGCAGGGAGCCAGCGTGTGCTGTTCATCCGGATTAGCAAATTCGGATCCATTCACATCCATGCGTTCAGTATGACTGCGCCCATCTTTTGCGCGTTCTGGCGAATGTCCCTGAATTTATGCCTTGAAAAATGAATACAAACTCTTACTGTGGTTTGTGCTGTTTATGGAGGAAGGATGTACAAAACGAATCCGCCAAATAATGCCGCTCGCAGAGTCTGGCTATCAGAGGTTGCTAAAGATTTTCAGAGCAGACCAAAAGAGGGAGTCTTCACGATACACACTCTAATTGCTTCAAGCGGAGTACATCCAGTGTTTTTGCCAATTTTTTGTGTTTTGTTTAGACACGGATAACATTTACACACCGCACATCAGTGGATCAAATTTCTCCACCATGACCATATAAATTATTGTTGTATTTTGCATTGAATTTTCTCCCGTTCCTACAGTATCACAGCTCACCAGTAATTCGTTGTTTTTCCCAAGACGCAGGAGGAAAGTTTCCCTTTCAATCTTCGTTCCCTTGGTCTCAGTTTTCTACTTTCTCCTGATCGACCCCATTCGTACCTTCATTTGTTTTTTCTCTCTCTCTTTCTCTTCCTGCCTATCTGCATCTCTATCTCGATCTATGATCACATCAGTTTCTCTATATCTCTCTTCCTGTGTTCTTCTCCCACCTTCCCCCCTTTTCCTCTCTTAATTTTCATTATATCTTACATTCTGTATTCTGCTGCCTTCCGCAGTTTCACGAGTTGAATCATCAGTTCATTCCCCCCTCCCTCTCACAGTGTCCCGCAATTCTTCGTTGTCTGTCTGATGTGGCCAGCTGCCTCAGATGTTTAAATGTTTCTTTAATTTTATTTCCTCGTTGGTCCAGCACTTATGGTCGATTCATAATTGATCATTGAGAAGGTGGTTGTGAGCTGTCTTGTTGAATCGCTGAATCAATGTGCAGTCGGTCGTTCTATAGTGCCAATCGAGAGGGAATTCCTGGATTTGGACCAAGTGACACTGAGGGGATGGTAAAATATTTCCAATAAGGGCGGTAAGTAAGCTTGGAAAGGAACATGCAGAGGTAGTGTTCCCATGCACCTGCTGTCGGTGCCCTTGGGGATAGTCGTGGGGAGATGCTTTCGTACAATCTTCATAGAATTTCTGCACAGCACGTTTCATGATCGCACACAGAAAGCGGTGGATATTTGTGGATGCTGACCGAAGCATTCAGTCTATTTTGTCTCCATAGCTGGTTCCAAATCTGAATAGATTGTTTTTCAGTATCAAGTTCTCATTTAGTTTATCTTTGACAAAGAGGATCAGTTTCAATGAGATACATAGTTGTCATGTCCACCAGGCGGGTTTCTTCATCCTGAATGGTGTGGAGAATCTCGAGTTCTATTGGAGCTGCACCTATCCAATCCAGTAAAGAGCATTCTGTCGCACCTCTGACTTGTGCAAATTCGATGATGGCTCACGAAGAGCTGACGCTCGAAACGTCAATTATCCGGCTCCTTGGATGCTTTGTGACCGGCTGTGTTTTTCCAATACCACAGTCTTGACTTTGATCTGTAATATCTGCAGTCCTGACTTACTCCCAGGATTTGGAGGATGTCAGGTAAGTTCAACAATGCAGGATTCCTCGTCTCAGACGTGCCCTTGTTAGAAATGAATGAATGCGGTGAAACCTGTTCAGTTTCTGGTCATTGGTAACTCCATCGACGTTAGTATCCAGGGCTCTCAATGATATCAATGCGTTTGACCATCAAGGTGAGTATGGTTTGATTCCTCACAATAGCAATTTCCAGAATATTAATGGTTAAGAATTTCGATGGTGGTAACACCAAGGATCGATGGTTAAATTCGTTCCCAAAGGTAACCCCGAGGGCGTTGGTTCAGTGATGAGGATTCCATTGAACGCCAAGGAGTGAGAATTACATTTCGTCTTCATGGTATTTTCCAGCATATTGATTGCGGGGGACATTCAGTAACGGCAACGCCATATTACTTCAATGATCGATGGTGGGAGTGTCTCTAATGGAAATGGTCATTTCTTGGCCTTTCTGTGTCACACATGGTACTTGCCAGTTTGCAACTTAAGTTTCGCATGTAAAATCATTGTTGGTTTGTTAAATATCGCGTCTGAAGTGAAACTGTCCTGTTGCCAGTCAGCAACCTGTCTGCCACCCTTCAGTGAATTTTCAAAGGATGAGCTGATATTGAATATGAGCCAAGAGCTCACTCTCTGTTTACAGAACCACTGCAAAGGTTCTCGAGTACGAAGTGTCCAATGTCATGAATCTAATCAATCACAGATTGTGAAACGTTCTGTGGAAAGAAAGCACACAATCACGCACGCACTCTCATAGACACATGTATACTCAGACACGCAGGTATCCACACAGCAAAAACATGAGATGAAAATGGAGAAGCAGAGGGAGGATAGAGGAGATGCAATTGATTTCGCCAACTTTCTCAGTGGAAAGAGAAACAGAGATATTGAGGATTATACGAAAGATAGTGAGGGGATTGCGAAACAGGAGGAGAATAGGAATATGCAGAGGAAACGAAATAAATTGTAATAATCACATGCCTTCATGTTATAGTCTAACAGGTATATTCAGAAACACTAACTTATGGAGCGCCGCTCCTTCTTCAGCTGATTGTGGCATAAAAGATCGTAAGATACAGAAGTTACAGTAAAACTTTTACAATGTGATGTTACTGGAACGATACATTGAACAATAACTCATGCAACTCAGCCTATGTTGTCTATCGCATACACTGCAGGTAGGATACTGTGAGGCATGGCACATTCGTGAGACCGAGCAGAGATTATAGCAATGGATAAAGGGACACTGCAAAACTATCAACAGACAGGAGTGTTCCCTCCCAATCGGAGAATATTTCAGCGCTCTGGGACATTAGACCTAAAATCTTCAGGTGACCGACCTCCAAGGCAGACTTTTGGACAGGTAACAACGCAAAGTGGCTGGGCAGAGGCTGATTGCCAAGTTAGCTACCCATGCAGTAGGCTTCAATCGGGATTTGGGTTTCATGTCAGACGACAGGTGACCCACTGCACTACATACGCACATACACAAAGACGCACACAAAGACACACACAGAGACATAAACACACACACAGAGACACACACAGACGAACATAGAAAGAGAGATATTGCTCACAGAGAGACGAACACACGAGGACACGGATGCTCCTGCACACACACACATTCCTACAGACACACCCAAACTCTGGCAATCCCATACACTATTGCAGACACTCTCTCATGAACAAGCTCTCTTTCAAACGCTCACACATGCACTCCCACACTCACACCAACACACGCTCCCTCTCAGAGACTTATGCACTAACACTCACACACATATACGCACTTTTCCACAGACACACATAAACTCTCCCCTCCACACCACATGACACGCACAAATACACACACTCCCCATTGTAAGTTTTGTGTGGTGAATTGCATTTGACGAATTACATTCTATTTTGCTCAAAAACTGTATGAATCCATGCAAGATTCTGTACGTCAGCTTTTCAGATTAGAATCTATCTGAACATTGTAGCACAGTAAGTATCACACAGGGCTCCTGAGGCCTTAAATGCATTATTTGGGCCGATATGATACCAATTATAAAAGTTCACTTGAGAATGTAACTTTAAAGCAGTTTTGCGATACATGTGAAAGAACTGAAACCAGCTTGTTCACTCTAAAGGATGGGGGACTTAACAAACAACCAGGTCTTTTTCAACGTATAATTTCAATTGTATCACACTGTAAACGTTTGCTATAAGTTCCTGCATTTTGCTTTTATTCTCCGGAACCAACTGATAAAGGAACAGCAGTCCAAATGCTAGTAAACAAGAAAGAGCTGTTAGACTATATCCTGGTGTTATGTGACTTTTCACTTTGTAACGCCCGGTCCAACACCAGCATCTCGAAATCAAAACACAAGATTTAGTATTGAAAATGAGAGTGTGCAGAGAGTGAAGAAGATTAGGAAAGAAGGAAAGAGGGAGCAAATGGGAAAACTGTCAGAAAGATGGAGAATGGAAGGTAAACTTTGATCTGCGATCCTACAAATTCCCAGGACATCCTGGAATACTATATGGAAAGCAAATTACTGACGAAAGGCAGCCATTGTGCATGGAAAATGAGTTGAGCTCATGTCAGCCTGGGAGAACTGGGTTAGGACCGTTCACGATTCGAAAAAATGAACTCTGCAACAAGCACCCATTAAAGTTTGGAAAGGGTTTTGTTCTGAATCTGATTTCTTGAAGAGGACGGAGTGAAAATGATAGGAGTTAAATGACCATGTAAGAAAGAAAAACCACCTCGAAACTGCTCCAGAATACTTCCAACAAATTTCTGTTTGTCCCCAATTCTGTTCTGCAGCCTCCATCCAGATATCGAATTCAATGATTCTCATTTGACTTCTGTGTGTCTCTGTTGATCTTTCCATAAATGAAATGATCAGCCCTGATGATGTCGAAGGTTGAAGAATGTGCATTGGACCACGTGACATATTTCTGCTGTTGGGGTTTTGTGTGTGCATGCGTTTGTGTGTTGGTGTGTGTGGGTTCATGTGTTTGTGTCCGCATGTGTCTGGATGTGTGGATATGTGTATATGCGTGTATGGTTGTGTGTGGGTGTGTGAGTGAGTGAGGGTGTGGGTGTTTCTGTTCATAAGTGCGGGCATGCGTCGATGTGTGTGCATGTGTGTATGTGGGGGGTTTCTCTGTGTATATCGGTCTATTTGTGAGTGCGTATGTTTTCTGTGTGTGGAGGCACGCGTGTGCATGGTATGTGTTCATACGTCCCGGCCATATGTTTGTCTGTGTCGATGTGTGAGAGGTTGCGTGTATATATGTGTGTGTGCGCGCACGCGTGTGCGTGTGTTTGTTTCCCCCTCTCTCTGTCCCTTTCATTCTCTAGCCATGATCAGGCTGAGCGATACTTCAGGTTCGATGGGTCAATTGGCCAAATTCGACTGCCAGTTCCGATGGTTTCATGAGAGTCTCCATATCAAAGAAGCAGCAATGGAATAAAACAGGGCCAGGAGTCCAAGGATGAAGGAGAATATTTGCTTCCTGTTCTGTTCAGGTGCTCCGAGCCTGGAAATGTCAATGGGCAAAATGAATCAGAGAAAAGTTACAAGCCTAAGTCTACAGGTATGATCTCCAAAAGACCCACAGCAAGGGTCAAGTGAGAATTGGAGCCCCACATCCTGCTACCAGGAAGAGAACAGTGATAAAACGGCTGTTAATGTGAGCAAAGAATGCAATGTCTCTCACTCAGTCTCTCTCATTGTATGTTTTGTTCCTTTTGTTCACTCTATCAATTTATGTGGCTCCTACTCTCTCGTCTCTCATTGATCTTTCTCCCATTTTCTATCTGCCTCTCTCATTCTGCCTCCTTCTTTTACTGGTCATTCACTCTGACTGTCTCTCTCTTTGTTACTATTTGTCTGTAGGAGACAGTGAAGTCTGCAGATGCTGGACATCAGAGTTCAGCGTGCATTTCTGGAAAAGCACAGCAGATCAAGCAGCATCTGAGGAACAGGGAAATCGACGTTTCTGCTCGGACCCCTCAGGATTGAGGTTGGGAGCCTCGGTGGTGGAGAGATTAATAGAAAGAGGGTGGGCTGGGGAGAAAGTAGCCGAGAGTGCAATCATTAAATGGACGTGCGCGTTAAGTTGATAGGTGGAGACGACGGTGGAGGGGACAGATGGAATGGAAGATTGACACGTGGGACAGATCATGAGGGCTGTGCTGAGCAGGATGTTTGGAACTGGGGTAAGGTGGAGAGAGGGAAAATGAAGAAACTGGTGAAGTCCACATTGATATCCTGGTGTTGAAAGAACCCGAGGCAGAAGATAAGGCTTTCTTGTTCCTGGCATCGGGTGGTGAGGGAGTGGAGATGGAGGAGACCCAGGATCTTCATGTCCTCAGCAGAGTGGGAGGGATAGTTGAAATATTCGGCCACAGGGTTGATTGGTGCGTGTTTCCCAAAGAAGTCGTCCAGTCTTCTCAATATAGGGCAGACTGCATCGGGAGCAACGGAGAAAATAAATGACGTGTGAAATTGCAGCTGAAACTTTGATGAATATGGAAGTCTCCTCTGGGGTCTTGAACAGAGGTAAGGGTGGAGGTGTGGGCGGAGAGTTTGCAATTCATGCGGTGGTAGGGGAATGTTCCAGGAGTGGTCGATGGCTTGTTGAGGGGCTAGAAAAGATATTCACAGAGGTAACAAACCTTGTGGAAAGCAGATGGGGTGGGGAGGGAAATATATCCTTGGTGGTAGGGTCCATTTGAATGTGGTAGAAATTTCGGCAGATGAAGCAATTTATGCGGATGTTGGTGGGGTGGAAGGTGAGGACGGGGAGGTTCTGTTCTTGTTGCGGTTAGAGGAGTGGGCGTCGAGGGTGGAGGTGCCGGACGTGGATGAGAGGCTGTGGAGGGCAACTTCAAACACTTCGGATGGGAAATGTCAGTCTTTAAGTAAGGAAGCCATCTGTTGTGTTCTGTGGTGGAACTAGTACTGCTGGGAGCAGATGCGGTAGAGGCGGTGGAATTGGGTATACTGGATAGCATTTTCACAGGAGATAGAGTGGGAGGAGGTGTAGTCCTGGTAGTTGTGGGTGTCAGTGGGTTTGTAAAAACTATCAGTGATGAGTCGGTCCACACGGATAGAGACAGAGAAGACAAGGAAGGAGAGGGAGATGTCATAGATTATCCAGGTAAAGTTGAGGTCGGGGTAGAATTTGTTGGTGAAGGTTATGAACTGTTAGACCTCCTCGTGGAAGCACGAGATGGCGCCAACGTAGTCATCAATGAAGCATTAGAAGAGGTGGGGAGTGGTGCCACTGTAACTCCAGAAGATGGACTTTTCTACGTCGCCAACGAAGAGATAGGCAGAGCCAGGGTCCATGTGGGTGCACAGTGCTAACCTTTTCGACTGGCGCAAGTGGGAGGATTGGAATGAGAAATTGTTCGTTGTGAGGACCAGTTCAGTCAAACAAATACGTACGTCAGTGAAAGGGAACTGGCCGTACCATCCAGAGACGAAGAAATGGAGGGCTTGGTGGCGCTGGTCATGGCGGTGAACGTGTCGTGCCACGAAGTCGACGGTGAAGATGAGGCGTTTAGGGCCGGGGAAAAGGATGTCTAGGAGAAGATGGAGGGCGTGTGTTATGTCATTTACGTGTGTGGGAAGTTCACAATCTTTTTGTTTCAGGCCCTGTATCTCTTTGTATCTCCCACATTCTCTCACCCTATCTCTTTCTCTGCTTCTCACAAAGTCTCTCTTGAGCTCAACCTATGCCTCCCTGTCTCCTTCTGAAACCCTGCATTTCTCACTCATTATGCCGCTCTGTCTCTCTCACTCGCTCTTCTACACGGTTTCCCTAACCCCGTTTCTGTCTGTCTGGAATCACCACCCATCCGATTTCATTGCAGACTCTAGTCACACTGATTTTAATGTTTGATTGTAGATTCTCCATCGCCAGTAGGTCATCCAATAGTTTTTCTCTCCTGCTTGAAAACCTTCTTGACTCACGAAGACCCTGAACATTTTCATCCGTTGTATAAAACTGGAAAATAGAAAACAGTATTATTATGGTACATTATTATAAACAGTCCGTGCTCAAGATAGGCCGAAGCAATGATACATCGAAGAGAACAGTGCAGTGTAGTCAAATAGAGGAATATTGAAAACGGAATTATCCAGCGTGCTCCACGTGTTCACCAATGGAAGGATGTAGAGAAGGGAACTCTGCAGTAACCTCTGACAGAGGATCATGGACATCCAGGACTCCGTCTCTTTAAATCCCGCTTAAAAATGCTGAGCTTACAGTGATCCACAAATGGTGAGCTCAGAAAGGTTTGATAGTGATGGGTTTTTAGACCTTTACAGTACCGATATAAGAACCTGCATTAAAAAACCCAACGCAGTCCTGATCCAAATACCTGGCAGAATAGACTGAACGTCAGAATAGCCCCATCTGCATTGCCCCTGTCCATACAACCAGAGAGGTTTCTGCAATTTGAACTGACCTGCCAAAAAAACCTTCTTTGCAAATCACTTTCAGCAGTGTTGTGCTGTGCCAGCACGAAGGCAACAAGAATTAATATCAGAGATGTCCACATCATCAGACTTGCTGTTCCAAGCTACAATGAGCAGGGTGGAACACTGCGGATGTTTATATGGACTCAAGGGAGTCTGCTGGGGTTAATCATCACACATGTATGTTTGGATACACTAAAAACAACACAAACAATCCAAGACATGCATACTCGCGCGCGCACACACGCACACACACAAACGCACGCACACACACACGTGCACACATACACACACACTCACACAGAAGTACAGACACAAACAAACCAAACGCACACACAAATACTGACAGGAATACACGCACACGCACACACGTGCATACACATCCATTCAAGCACGCATACAGGAACACATGCACACATACACACGAAGGATACACACCAAAATACACACACAAGCACCTCCACCCAAACACCCACACACAAATCCATACACGTACACACATTTACAGGCAATCACATGCACCAACACAGAGAATCAGTCTCACATATACACATACGCATCCACACACACATGCACATACAAACACATCCATTCACATATTCCCGCACACAACCACGCACTCACACCCACAATAAGATACAAAGCCAAATACACACACGCACACAGCCAACCACACCCACACATGGACGCACACACAATCACACACACACTGCCATACACATCCTCAGATCCATGCATAAAGATACACGCATAAATCAAAACACACAGTTGCGCAGACATGCAGACCTATGCATATTGATACCCACTCACAACTACACACATACCTCTACAAACCCACACACTTACATACACATGCACACACCCTTTCATACGCAAAAATCCCCTGACTCACGCACACACACATGCAACCACTTACACACACAGACACTCCATCAACACATCAATTCCCCGTCCACACACACATTATGCATGCACATGCACACTCTTTCTCTCACAATCCCTATTAACTCAATGTCCTGGCCGATGAAGGCCAGTGTGCTGTCAGCCTTCTTCACTGCCATGTCCATCTGTGACTTCACTTTCAGAGAATCATGGACCTGAATTCCAAAGTCCATCTGTTTCCCGACACCCCTGAAGGTGCTAACCTTTACAATGAAATCCTACCTTGGTGTGACTTTCCATGAAATGCAAGACCTCATGTTTATCTGGAGCAAACTCCATTTTCCAATTGTCAATCCACTTCCCCAGCATTTCAAGGGCTGCTGCAATTTCGGTCACTTTCTTCACTCTCCATGGTTCCGCCTCTTTTAGTGTCAACTGCAAATTTACTCCTCCCACCATATCCAGTCTCATCCAAATCAGTGATACAGATCACAAAAAACAGTGTGGCCTGTACCTATCCATGAGGCACTCCATGAATCACAGGCCTCCAGTTAGACAAACATCCGTCCACTATTACACTCTGTTTTCTACCATCAAGCCAGTTGTATACCCAATTTGCGAGCGCCTCTGGCTTCCGTACGAACTGACCTTCCAGAGAAGCCTAATGAACCCTAATCAAAGACCTTCCTGAAAACCATATCGGCCAAGTCTACCGCCCCGCTCTCGATAAACATCCTGGTCGCTTCATCAATGAACTCTAACAAATTTGCGAGGCATGATATCCCAAACAAAAAAAAAGGCATGCTGACTGTTCCTAATTAACCCTATATATCCAAATGCGTGTTTATCTTATTTCAGAATCTTCTCACGTAACATACCTACCACAGATATTCGCCTTACTGGTCTTTGTTTCCCAGGCTTTTATTTACAGCTCTTCTTGAATAACGACGCACAATTCGCTATCCTGCAGTCTTCCAGGACGTCACCCGTGGCTAATGACTACACTACAATATCGGACAGTCCCCCCACAACGTCTTCTCTAGCATTTTGCAGGATTCCAATTTAGATAGCAAAGACCAGGCAAGGCCACATGGATTTGTCATCGGACAATGAAACAAACCAGATGTGATATTTCAATGTAGGGAAGCAGATCGGTGATAGTGACCACAATTGGGTTGTTTTTTCCTTGAGCGATGGAAAGGAAGCGGTACATACATAGCTGGGAATAAGGCAATTATGATGCAATTAGGCAAGAATTAGTGAAATAAAGTGAACCGTATGGACATCATTGAAAATTGGAGCTTGATTAAGGAATAGGTACTGAGTGTTGTTGATAAGTAACTGCCTGTCAGACAGGGAGGAAGGGGTCGAGTGAGGGAGGCGTAGTTTACTAAAGAAATTGAATACGTTGTCAAGAGGAAGAGGAGGCTCAAGTATATATGACACGTGATGGTTCATTTAGGGCGCTTGAAAATTACAAGTTAGCCAAAAAGACCGAAAGAGAGAGCTAGCAGAGTCATGAGGGAACATGACAATCTTTGGCAGGTCAGTTCAAGAAAACCCGCAATGCTTTGTATCGCTACGTCAGGGATAAATCAATGACAAGGTTTAGATTAGGAGCAGTCAAGGATAGTCGTGGGAAGTTGTGTGTGGAGTTCGAGGAAATATGAGAAGCACTAAATTAATATTTCTCGTCCTTACTCACACTGTAAAATGACAATTTTGCCGAGGAGAATACTGGCATACATGATATTAGACAAGGCGGGATTGAAGTTAATAAGGAAGAGATTATAGCAATTATGTAAGATGTGAAAATAAGTAAGACACTTGGAACGGATGGGATTCATTCAAGTATTCTCTGGAAGGTCAGGGAGGAGATTGCATGACATTTGGCTTTGAACTTTCTGTCGTCATCGTCTTCAGGAATAGTGCAAGAAGACAGGAGGAGAGCAAATGTTGGCCCTTTGTTCAAGAAGGGAAGTAGAGATAACCCTAGAACTTACCTTAATTCAATTGTGAGAAAAATTTGGAAAGGATTACGAGAGATAGGATTTCTAATCATCTGGCAAGGCACAATTTGATTAGGGCTTGCTTGTTAGCACAATTTTGTAAAGGGTACGTCGTGCCTCACAAACCTTATTGAGTTGTTTCAGAAAGTGAACAAATAGGGGGTTGCATGTAACGTTTGTAATGCAGTGTCAATAATTTCAATAAAGTTTTTGAGAAGGCTGTCCGCTGTACGCTGTTGCACAAAATATGGAGGCATGGGATTGAGGTTGGTTACCGGTTTGGAGCAGAGATTGGCTAGCTGAAAGAAGACAAAGGGTTTGTCATTAATGGGAAATGTTCATTTCCTAGTGGTATATCGCAAGGATCTGTTTTGGGACCGGTGCTGTTTTTCAATTGTTTGGAAGGAACTGGATGAGAGCGTAGAAAGATGGGTTAATGAATTTGCGGATGACACTAAAGTCAATGGAGTTGTGATCAGTGCCGATAGGATGTTGCAGATTCCAGACCGACACAGATATGCTGCAGAGCTAGGCTGTGAGATTGCAAAAGTGTGCATGGTAAGATTCTTAGCAGTGTGGATGAGCAGAGAGATTTCAGTGTACATGCCCATATATCCCTGATAGATGCCACACAATTTGATATGGATACCAAGATATTGTATGATGTGTTCGCTTTTATTGGTAGAGCGATTGAGTTGCGATGCCATCAGATCATGTTGCTTTACGAATCATTGGTGCATCTGCACTTGGAGCATTGCATTCAGTTTTGGTCGCTGCATGAGAGGAATGATGTGGACAATTTGGAAAGGGCGCAGAAGACATTTACCAGTTTGTTGCCAGGAGGTCTTAAGATGAAAGGCTGATGTCTTTGAGGCAGCTTTCGTTCGAGAGAATGTTGCGAGGTGATGTAATTGAGACATAAAAGATGGTGAGAGGATGAATAAGTTCGATAGTGAGAGTACTTTTCCTCGAATGGGGATGGCTAGCACGAGGGGACATAGCTTGGAAATTGAGGGAAGATTGACGGAGTACAGATGTGAAAAGTAGGTGTTTTAATTAGAGAGCAGTAAGGGCCTGGAACAACTTCCCTCCAACAGTCGTCCACACTCCAACGTTTCGGGCGTTTAACAGTCATTGGATAAATAATGGATGACAATGGAATAATGTTAGTTAGATGGGCTTCAAATTAGTTTCACAGTTCAGCGCAAAGATCTGCTGTGACTTTCCTTTCTGATTACGTATCGCTTTCCAGGGGTATATTGTATAACTGAGTGAACTTCCAGCTCTCATTGCCATGGTATGTTCCAGTTAACCAAACTTGAAAGCGTTTTCCACATTCCCCAAATCAGCCTTTTCTCAGTTCCTATTGGTGCATCTCTACCAGTGACTGAATCTCACCCAACCTCAAACGCTGCCTTGAAGCAGACCTCGAGATTTACCTCCAGTTCTCTGGCACCAGTACAAAAACCTCTCGATCAGACCATCCAACACTTTCCTGCTGACATTGCGAGTATACTGTGTGAAAATTACAAGCCTTATCTCCCCGATTAAATCATTGACCTCTCTAAGATTAGATTAGATTAGATTACTTACAGTGTGGAAACAGGCCCTTCGGCCCAACAAGTCCACACCGCCCCGCCGAAGCGTAACCCACCCATAACCCTACATCTACATCTACATTTACCCCTTACCTAACACTATGGGCAATTTAGCATGGCCAATTCACCTGGCCTGCACATCTTTGGACTGTGGGAGGAAACCGGAGCACCCGGAGGAAACCCACGCAGACACGGGGAGAACGTGCAAACTCCACACAGTCAGTCGCCTGAGGCGGGAATTGAACCCGGGTCTCAGGCGCTGTGAGGCAGCAGTGCTAACCACTGTGCCACCGTGCCACCCACTGTGCCACCGTGCCACCCACTAAGTTGTTATTACACGTCTATCTAACATTCGAAGACACCTTGGGATTATCTCCCGCTCCCGCTATCCACAGTATTTTATAAAGTTGCTCTACGTCTGTTTCGCAGTTGCTTTCCATGGCTCCACTTGTCCTTTTCTATCTATTAGCATCTGGGAAAAAAATGCTTCAACTTTCCACCTTCGTGTCATTGCTATTATGTCAATGTTGAGCTTGGGTCCCTGGTTTGCCAATTTTACTATCCGAATGATGTCAACAATGAAGATCCAGTTCGGGCATCAGCTGAGGTAAAGATCAGAAGGAATAGGCTCAAACACCACTTATCCAACACGATCTACAATGCATAACTGAGCATGTACCTCTGTTTGTATGAGCATCTGGGTGTGTTTGTCGGTGGTGTCTGTGCGAATATTCATGTGTTCCTAAGCATCGTTGACATTGTGTGTGAATATGTCAGTGTATGCGGTCGGTCCTGGATTTGAGTCTATGCTTGTCCATGTTACTGTTTGAGTCCTGAATGAAATGCCTCGCATGGGCATCACAGATTCTAGCCGTCTATTGTTTGTCACAGTTATTAACCACAGGACAGCCTGCGTTATTGAATGAGTTCATTTCATTTTCCAAGTAGATTATACTGCAGCAGAAAATCAGCAGAGATAGAGGACTGTCCAGTTCTTAGTTTTCAGATTCTTGGTGATGGTGCAGGGACCGTAAGATTTGGCGTTGGAAAACGCATAGAAGGTCAGGCAGCACCCAAGTACCAGGAGGGTAGACGTTTCGGGCAGGACTCTTCAACAGTTCAGGGGAATGGAGGGGCGACTGAGAAATGAATGCCAGGTTTGGGACCGGTATAAAAGTAGGTTGGATGACGATAGGTGCATATAGATAGAAGGTGATTGTGTTAGGGAAGATTTGGAAACTGGTGAAGTCAATGTTGAGGCCATGTGCTTCTATATCCCCGAGATGAAAAATGACATGTACTTCCTCCAGTTTGTGGGTGGCCTTGTTTCGGCGGTGGAGGAGTCCCAGATTGAGCACATCATCGAAGAAGGTGAAATGTTTTGCCACCTTCATTCTCTGTATCCTGGCCCTGTCGAGATTCTGGGCTGAAAATGTGTTGCTGGAAAAGCGCAGCAGTCCAGGCAGCTTTTAAAGAACAGGAAATTCGATGTTACGGGCATAAGGCTTATGCCTGAAACGTCGATTCTCCTGTTCCTTGGATGCTGCCTGACCTGCCGCGCTTTTCCAGCAACACATTTTCAGCTCTGATCTCCAGCATCTACAGTCCTCACTTTCTCCTTTCGAGATCCTGCTCATCTCCATGAACCCTAACTCACTGTTTTAGAAACGTCAATACAGTTGATCAGTGCATTGCTACCATCCTGTAGCCCGTGTCAAATTTCAGATTGTGACGATTTTGAACCATGTTGCCATCGGGGGGCAATGTTCAGAAATGGCAGAGACATAGTCACGACTGTCAGCTCCTTACCAGCCAGCTTCATAGATTCACTGTTGAGACAAAATGCGAAATGCACCGTTACATCTCTGAAGTGTGAGCAGAGGGATAACAGACAATACGTTACACACGTATGTTCACTTCCACCTAGAAGGGCAAGTGTGATAGATACACGGGAGCAATTCAAATCGTACTCCCACACATTCACCATCCTGACTTGGAAATATATCGGTCATTCCGTAAATATTGCCCTGTCCAGATTGTAGAATTTCAAACTTGGCAGTTGGTTATGAGTCAGTCTATAGCACACGGACTGCAAGAAGGAGCACAACTCCTCCACTATCAACAACCCCATAACCTGTTCTTTAAAATGTGTCTGACAGTGAAAACACATTGAAGTAGAATCAGAAGAAAAGGGAGAGTCGGATTTTGAATTTGGTCAAGAAATTCGATAGTCACCCCGACCTGATAGTAATTAACACCAAATGATACATCACAAAACCAGAGGATGTTCACCTTGCGTTCTTTCGGGTTTGGTTAGTGAAACCGAATGAACACATTTCCGAAATCTGGGGCTTACACACCTTCACTCAAAAATGCTCACATATGTCACTCTCTAAACGATCATTTTTCACGCTTCTCAGAGGCTTTCCCGTCATGTACCCATTCAGGACTGAAGCACATTTCAACAAATCCAATTTACGAGCTCCTGGGTCAATATTCCCCTCGAATTACTGCACACGTTCCCTGCTTCCAGCAAACATAGCCATTGGTAAATCAGGGCCTGAGAAGTCCCAATCTTCAGATTACAACGTGCGGCACTAGAGAGCTGACAAATTTGAATTAACGTTAAAACTACACGTATATATGACAAAATCTCTACCACTTGTGGATAAAAAAAGAATATTTGCATTCAAGGCGTGTATTTGTAATCGTCAGTGTTTTCATGGTGCCCTTCTTTCCAAATGATTTCCATAAATGTTTTTGTTTGCTTTGTTTGATTTATTGTCCCGTGTACTGAAATACACTGACATTCACATGCACTGATACACACAAACTGACACACACCCACAGACATAGACACTCACTCACCATAACACACACGAACTCGCACAGACACTGAGCACTGAAAATGCACGTAAACAGAGAGATACATACTCACGGCTACAAGCACTCAATATTACCCCAACCAACATGCTCAGATACGCAAAAACCCATACACTTAATTTAAGGAATATATACAAACACAGACAAACACATCTTCACAAGGAAAAAATAATGAACAGCTGCATTCCTAACATTAAGTGCATTAATGTACACATGAGCAGGTACGTTTTTGTTTGTTTGAAACAGAAGCAATGAAGAAAAACGATCAAAAGGAAATAAAATTTAACATCTATCGATTGAAGTAGCAACGGGATTTCTTCTCATATGAATCAGCCCGTCAATCTGTGTGGATATCATTCTGGGTCCTCAAAATCATCTGATAGTTTGTTGCACCTTCACTGTATCCTTCAGGCCAAAACCCTCTGACATGTCCATGCTTGTTGAGAATATCCTATTTCTTGCCTGTTGAGAATATCCTACATTGTTGGCAGTTCTTTCTCTGATCTCCTTAGCTTCTTATTACCCTGCATTTCCGCGGACAAGCTGGTCTTTATGTTACCAAATGCTGAGGCTCAGGCAGCACTTGTTTGGGTTCTATCACCTTCTCCCGTGCCTCAGTATCACTTGTGTATCTTCGCCGACTCTTTTGTCTGATGTTATTTTGTTCATGAAAATTGACCAGTAGCTGAGTGTTTGGTACACTGAAAGACTAACTGCCTCTAATGAAAGCTCAGTTCCAGAAATCGTACAATTAATCCGGTAGGTAACTGATTGTATCCTGATATTTTGATCTGTATTTTATGGAATCACGATCTCCCAATTTCAGTTGTCACTTTGCCTGTTCAATGCAGCTTTCCATACTCTATTTTATAGTTAATTTAATGTGTAAAATGAGCAATAATTCTAGGGTGCTTTGTAATATTGAAACAATCTGTTTTTTTTTTCTCTGACATGTCTGCTGAATGAATTCCAAATTGTTTCCATCTGCTTTAGCTCCCATCAAACGTGCGACCAAAGACACTGCTGTACATATCATGAATGTAGAGACTAGAATTTACAATGACTGGAAAATCTCTGAGACACATTGTACATGATTATTCAGAGTGCTATATCGGAGAGTGTTAGACGAAAGATCTGAAGAGGGGCTTATGCCTGAAACGGCGATTCTCCTGTTCCTTGGATGCTGCCTGACCTGCTGTGCTTTTCCAGCAACACATTTTCAGTCAAGATCTCAATACGCTGGATTTAAAAAGGGTGTTCCGTCAGTTTCATTACATAGAGCACGACTGAACAAAAGGTGTTTTTGTGATGCAACGACAATTACTGTTGTGCCTGTGTTACAGCCAAATTCTTCCAGCACATTCTAATCCTGACGTTTCCATTGCCCTGACCCTACTTATCATTATTTTAACAGTCTAACATATTTTAGTGACCAGAAAGACCACAGGACATCCTGGGCCAATAGGAACAGAGATTTGCAGAAATATACTCCAATGCAATGTCAAGAAAAAGATATTTACTGTTTCTGATCTCGGCCAATTCTTTCCTATCATTGTTTTTACAGCAGTTCTGGCATGTTCAAACTTGTCACACAAGTTATAGCGCACATTTCCATTTTGTTTTCTCGATTACAGGGCCAGGAAGACCAGACGTGATCACACGTATGCTGTTTCAAATTTTAGAGCATAAATGAGGAAAATGATAATTAAATGGTGCCAGCAGCATATCTAACTATTCAATTTATCTTTTTGATTAAGACGCTAGCTGGAGAGGGACAGATTCGGGACCAACTCCTGGTCTTTCGGGAAGGGATGCAGACCACGTTCGAACTCAACATTTTTTTTTTCGTTAGCCCTGACCTTGTTTTGACTTTGATAACTCAATCTCTCTTATATCCCTTCCCACACACTGTCCTTCACACAGCCGAAACCGATTCCTTCCTTCCTTCCGTTCTTTCTTCCTTTCTTTTTTCCTTCCTTTCTTTCTTCCTTGCTTTCTTCCTTTCTTTCTTTCTTTCTTTCTTTCTTTCTTTCTTTCTTTCTTTTTTCTTTCTTTCTTTCTTTCTTTCTTTCTTTCTTTCTTTCTTTCTTTCTACCTTTCTTTCTTCCTTTCTTTCTTTCTTCCTTTCTTTCTTTCTTCCTTTCTTTCTTTCTTCCTTTCTTTCTTCCTTCCTTTCTTCCTTCCTTTCTTTCTTTCTTCCTTTCTTTCTTTCTTTCTTTCTTTCTTTCTTTCTTTCTTTCTTTCTTTCTTTCTTTCTTTCTTTCTTTCTTCCTTCCTTTTTTCTTCCTTCCTTTCTTTCTTACTTTCTTTCTTCCTTCCTTATTCTCTTTCTTTCATTGTTCAGGACAAACATAAGAGCATTGCGTTCAATTCTGTTCAACACATTTAAAGGAAGAATTTGGAAGCTTTGGAATGGGTGCACAAGAGTTATCCCAGGAAGCGATCTTCATTAGAGGGCATTGACGAAAAGGACACCCTGGAAAAATTTCTGCAACAGCGGAGGATAGAAAAAAAAAATGACATACATGGAAAAGGCTGACGGTCAGAACCTTCTTCGCTGAGTTGAAATGTCTAAAACTAGGAAACGTGTTTTAAAGGCGAGGGGGAAAATTTTAAAAATATATGTGGGGCAAATTCCTTTACACAGGGGGTGTCAGGATTCTGTAACGCGCTGTTAGGGGTGATGGTGGATCCAGGCACCATAATGGATACTCAGGGACACTTTGATAAGCATATGAATATGCAAGGAATGAAAAAATGTGGACAATGGCAGGAAGAAGCGATTAGACTATATTGACGTCATGTTCAGCACAAAATCAAATGATGAAGGACATCTTCTGGTGCTGTAAGCTTCTAAGTTTCCAGCTTCTAAGGGATTCATGCGCTGTGATGCGTTCTCAAAACAAAATCTGTTTCTTTTGCAGTGAAGTGTGGAAGCCAGCAAAGGTTGGTATTGCATCAGTTTTACCACGAGCGAGCGAGTGAGCGAGAGTGAGAGAGAGAGAGAGAAAGAGAGATAGACAGAGAGAGAAGCACACAGAAACACACAAAAAGAAACAGAGAGATGCATTAACACAGAAACATAAACACCGGCACGTGCAAAAAAAAACCACAAATGCACACACACTCACACTGACAAGCACACATGCACACACATGCACAGGGACATATTGACAGACATGTAAATCATGACAACCACACGAATGCAGACACACATGCTAATATACACAGGGAGAGACACAGACATCAAAATGACGAGAATCACGGATATGCACACACGTGCTCTGAGTGGCTAAATGCAGAGCAGATTCGGTATAATGTTCATAAATATGCGGTGAACGAATTTGATTGTAAAGTTAGTAAGGCCGATTATTATTTGAGTGACTGCAAATTTGGAGATGGAATGATTCAGTGAGACTGTGTGGTTTGTGTTCAGTATGGGGTCACGTTGGGGGCCTTTGTTCAGAATAGAGTCTGAGTGTTCAATGTAGAGCAATGTGGTCAGTGTGGGTTCAGTGTGCTCGGTATGGGTCTGTATATGTTCACTTTGGGATCTGTATGTTCAGTATATGATCTGTATGTTCAGAGTTGAGTCCGTATGGTCATTGTCGATGCTGTATGTTCAGAATGGGGTCAATATGTGAAGTGTGAGGTCAATGAGGGGACTGTATGTTCACTGTGGACTCTTGATTTCCTTTTGAACCCTGTGTCTTCAGTATGGGGCCTGTATGTTCAGAATAAGGCCAGGGTGCATACAGGTTCTGGTCAGCGTATTCAGGGTGTGGGTGTCTGTGATCAGTGTGGGCTGAGTGCGATCAGTGTGCGCATCTCTGTGTTCAGTATCGGGTCTGTGGGATCAGTGTTTGGGCCTCTGTGTTCAATGCGGAATCTGTGTGGTCAGTATTGGATCACTGTTTGTTCAGTGTGAGATCAGTGTTCTCAACGTGGGATCGGTGTTTTCAATTTGGTGTCTGTGACAGCACCAGAGAGAGGGGGGAGGGAGAGAGACAGAGAGAAAGAGAGGGAGAGAGCCTTCTGAAACCCGCATACACCCTCTGATCCGCCGCCGCCTCAATGGTCCTGTCTTGCCGACAGGGAGAGAATACATGCAATCAATCTGCATCACTATGGCTGCACCACAAAACGCGCATGAATTTCGGCACAGGTGAGTTACGGATGCGATTTCATTTATTAGGGATCCTGGTGGTGTAGCGTTATTGGGAATTGCCGTTCGTCAAATGATACTATCGCAGAAAAGACTGAATTGAATAAGCCAACTGTCAGACTCTGCGACGTCGTTGGGTTAGCTGACATCTACCCATCAAGCAGTTCGTCTCATCTGGCAATATGTGGAGCACGTGTGCAGCCGTGTGTGGCTGGGGATTGTCCTGGTCGGCACAGAGGTCTGGCGCAGTTCCATCCCAGGCTTTGACATCCCAGTATCATTCCTGAAAACAGCAAAAAGAAAGCTCACTGCTGGCCCCGGTCATCTCCCAATTACCCAACATCATCTTCCTTTGAATGAGGCTTTCATTGTCCAAACACTCGTTCAGATTCCCCCTTCATATCTTTGTCACATAATCCACTCTGATAGCCTCCCAAGTGAAGCTCCGCTCACTCCTTCAGCGATCTTGATCTCCAATAGCATATCCTCATTGTATCACCTCACTGTCAATATCCCAGCTCTACGACTGAGAAATAATCTCACAATTGCCATTTGATGTTCAATGTCATCACCATCACCGTACCAACCCTTGTCCATCACTGGCTCTAACTCCTGGAATTCCCACTCTGAGAATTTACCGTGAGTCTGTCTTCAGCATACAGGCTGCAGTGTTTAACGACAGAACCCACTCCCACCATCTTCTCAAGGAGGAGTGATCTACGGATGAGCAACAAATGGCGGACCAGACAGGGCCTATCACATGCCGTGAGTGAAAAGGAATAAAGGGTGATTGAAAACAGTGGTACTGTGTTTTAGCGGGCACGAATCCTTGCAATGTCTTTTTCCCCACCCCACACTCTGACAGCACCACCCCCTCGAATTGTTATACCCTGCCGCCCAATCCTATTGCTCAGTTGTTCCAAGCGTTCAGAAATGTATGTTGGAGCATGGAACCTGACGAGAGTCGAGGAATGTAAAATACTTAATATGATGTTTAGACAACCACCTTCGACGATATCAGAAACAAATCACATCGTGCCAAGGTGCTTTCTATCTCTATCCCTGCTGTCATTGAACCTTTTTCCTCTGCTTTATGTTGTTATCTCGCTCTTTGCCATCATTAATCTCTCAACACCTACTTCAATCTCTGATGTCTTTATTTACAATGCCTCTCCTACAGGACTCAATCTCTCTCTCTCGACTCTATTGCTTTATATACTTTCCATTATTAGTCAAACTCTGTTTCTTGAACATGTTTTTCCAACTATTTCCGTATTGTTACTTCTGTACCTCGACTTCTCTCTCTTTGAATCTTATTACTCTCTCGAGCACATTTATCTTTTCACTCTTACTCATTGGTATTGAAAAGCTTTATTTTCCTGTCTCTTTGCCCCTCACTATTGTCTCTACCACTACCTCAGTTTTTCACACCTTTATCATCTCTCTCTTTCCATCATTGCTATCTCAATCTTTGCTTCTCTGTAATAAAGTTATTTAGCCTTTCTCTGGCCCCAATGCTCTCTCAATCTCCGTTTCGATTCTCCTTGCTCCCTTGTTCCTCAGTCGTTCTTTATTTCTCTCTCTCTCTCTCTCTCTCTCTCTCTCTCTCTCTCTCTCTCTCTCTGTCTCTATCTCTCTCTCTGTCTCTCTCTCTCTCTCTGTGCCTTAATTTCCATGTATCGCACTTTTCTGACCCCATTTTGCAATCGGATGCTCCCCTCCAAACCCAGCAGGATATATGACAGTGACGGGACTATCCAGAAACGATTAATTTTGCCTTCCTCTGTGACGGTTTCCCCAAACTAGTTTATGGAAGGTCCACCCACCTGTGGCTAGATACCTCATATTCACTCTTCTAGGTCCAGCGACACCCTCTCCGAGCACCAGCATTGCTACGGCCAAGAACAAAGCTTTCATTCTTTCTCACTCAGCTCTGCAGATTCCCAGTGAGTTTGCCACAATACAGGAGCTCTGTATAGCCTGCTCGGAGACACACCTTCAGTTAATAATTTATGAGTTTCTGTGCGATGATCAGCACAGCCCATCCTTCCAGACAGTCTTAGACTTGTTAACGTGGCAAACAGCGAACAGAGTATGTCAATGTGCCCACACTGTGGAAAGTGTATGTTGTTCTGATCAACAAGCAACAGGAAGTATGCATTTATGCAGCCAGGGGAGAGGGCGTTCAGAATAGATTTATTAGTTTGTTGAGTGTCAGCAATGATGAGAGGTTGGATAGACTGAGGTTGTTTTCTCTGGAATAGAGAAGGTTGAGGGGTAACTGTGATACAGACCAGACCTGACCCTTCAAAATATTTTCACAAAGTCGCCTAAACTCGAACGTTGGTTCTATTTTAAAGGGAATTATAAGTTCCTTGCCCCAGATTTAGTGAGACTAGTCAATATACTCGATGTGAAACAAAACACAATGTTTCAATGCTTTCGTTAATGTTTTTCAAAGGCAGAAAATTTAGAAAAGCACAACTGTTGGAAAGAATGACAGCAATTCCAATTCTAAGCATTCTAAACACCCGTCCAAATCAACCATGTTCTTTATGGAAGGAATTATGCTGTCCTTACCCAGTGAGGAACCACCTCACAACAGACCCGCATTGATACGGTTAACTCTCCAGACAGCGAGGGAGAGGTATTAAGTCGCTCCCATAGACAGCAAGCCTCACAGGCCATAAAAAAGATTGCTTTTTAAAATATATTTCTGAACTTTTCATCTGATCTGCATCAGGTTATGTTGGACTGTGCTTTCTGCATGTCAAATATTTACCTCGGTCACGGAACAGATTGCCATTCTGCCTGTCTGCTTGGAATGAAGTTATCGAGATGTTCACGGATGAGTCACTTTACTGTCAGTTTCACATTTAACTATAGAAACTAGGAGTAGGAGTAGGCCATTCCGCTCTTAGACCCTCTGCATCATTCAATGTGATCATGGATGATTGTGCAATTAAGTCGCTTTGCTATTATCCCAAAATCTTTGATCCATTTAGCTCCAAGAACCATATTTAACTCTTTCTTAAAAACATTCCAAGTCTTGGTCTCGAGCATTTTCAGTGGCAGAAAATTCCACAGGCTTCTCACTCGCTAGGTTAAATGAAACTTCATCGGCCATTGTGCTAAATAGTCAATCCTATACCTCTTAGCCTGTCGGATCTGGACTCCTCTGGTCACGGGGATGATCATTTTTGATTTTCGCCTATCCAGTCCTGCTGGATTGTATAGATTCAGCCGATTGAGCCAAGGGAGCCCGCTCAACTATTCAATGAGATCATGACTGAACTGTGGGCAAGTTATATGAACATGCCCCGACCGGCCTCATTCTTCTGAACTCCAATGATCAACGTCAAAAGCGAACACATACAGATTTATTCATCACTTCCACCATCCAAGTCTGGTGAATCCTTGATGCACTGGCTCCGTGAACATCCTTCCTCAGATAAGGAGACTATTACACAATATTTTATTGTATTATATCATTTTACATTATATTATATTATATTATATTATATTATATTGTATTATATTACTTTATATTACATTACATTATGTTACATTTATCTCGTCAGGCTCAGGAAGCTTGACCTTATCCCAAATTCCTTCATTGGACTGCATGGTGGCTCAACCATTAGCACTACTGTCACTGCACAGCAGGCAGTCCGGTTTGACTCCCCGCTCCGGAGGTTGTCTGTGTGGTGTATGCACATTCTCCTAATATCTGCGAATTCCCCATCTGCCACAGTGGAGTTCCAACCCGCTTTCACATGTGATTGTCGCTTGCAGTCTTGATAGAATATCTTTAAACGTTTTGTTTGTACCCAAAATGACATCCCCAGCTTTATTAATTGCAGGAAAGATTATCAAACCATGACACACCTATGGTGATGGATAAATACACAGATTGTGGAGGGACGGGAATTCTCCTCCGAATGCTTGGCTGTTCCGCACACAGTACACCGATGTGCAAGTTTGGTGGATTGTTCAAGTTAAATTGCCCTTAGTATGTAGGAAGGTGCAGATTGTGTGGATGCACCATGGGAAGTGCCAGGCTACAGTGACAGAGTGGTGATGACGTCTGGGTGGCAGGGTTAGTGTGGATTTGATGAACCAAATGGCCGCCTTCCTCCTGCTCTACCTTCCATGTTTCTGTGTTTATATGTTTAAATATGGGTTCCATTTAAATCTTCTGTCTTCACAGGAGACTCGACTCTCCGCAACGCAGTTACCACTGACCCAATCTGTCTCGACCAGTGATGCGAGGTCTACAGCATTGCGCTCATGACTGACCGACTGCGTTTGGATATGTAAATTCAAACCCACAGTACTGTCATGCACATTGACCTGCTGTTGCCCTAAATGAGTCTCTAATCTCTCAACACCATGGTGATCAAAATCCTGTCCTGACTCTACAGGTAACTTCATACACACAGCATTTTGGGTATCACAAACCTTCTCTATCCTCTGACGTGACTCCATTCACTGCAACGTGAAAACCACTAATACGGATGTATGGTGGCACAGTGGTTAGCACTGCTGCCTCACAGCGCCAGAGACCCCGGTTCAATTCCCGCCTCTGCCAGCTGGCTGCTGGGTTTCTTCTGGGTGCTCTGGTTTCCTCCCACCGTCCAAATATATGCTGGTTAGGTGAATTGGCCATGCTTAATTGCCTGTACTGTTAGGTGAAGGGGTAACCGTAGAGGAATCGGCCTGGTTGGGTTTCTGTTCAGAGGTTCGGTGTGGACTTTTGGGCGGCACAGTGGTTAGCATTGCTGCCTCACAGCGCTAGAGATCCGGGTTCAAGTCCCGCCTCAGGCGACTAAATGTGTGGAGTTTGCACGTTCTCCCGTGTCTGTGTGGGTTTCCTCCGGGTGCTCCGGTTTCCTCCCACAGTCCAAAGATGTGCAGGTCAGGTGACTTGGCCATGCTAAATTGCCCGTAGTGTTAGGTTCGGGTTATGGGTGGGTTGCACTCCGGCGGGGAGGTGTGGACTTGTTGTGCCGAAGGGCCTGTTTCCACACTGTAAGTAATCTAATCTAATACATTATCGACCGACGTTCGACTCCAGACTCAAAGCACTATGGCCTTCACTGACATGAGTTTTGATGACTTATGAATCCAGACTCACAGAATTGTGTTTAACACTCAATTGCACTTCTCTATACGTGTTGTGCCATACCCACACCAGAGTCGTCACCATTCACATTCAAATGATTTCAAGCCAACAGCACTATGGTTTCCACTGACATGCTCCTTTTTGACATGTTCCTCCATACTCATGGATTTTACTGAACTGCTCTGTGTCTGCATGTGACTCCATGTACAGAACTGCAGCATTCATTGACCTTGATTTATCTTCGATGTAACGACAGAACAAAACTGCATTATGCTTATCATTGACATGTTCTTTCTCCACATGTATCTCCAGATCCACAACATTGATGTTACCACTGCCCTGCTCTGGACCAATGTGAACGTGCAGATCGAAAGTAATGTGATTGCTATTGGTATTTCTTAATCCTACTTGTGACTCCAAATGCACATCACTGTGGCCCATGTGGACCTGTTTTTTTGTACATGTGAAACCAGATCCACAGCACTGTGCTTACCACTGAACAGCTACATACCTACATGTGACTCCAGGACCACAGCACTTTGGTTATCGCGTTCCTGCTGTATCTCTGCATGTGATGCAAGGCCGACTGCACTGTGGTGAGCACTGACATTCTCTGTCTCTGCATATGACTGCCGACCACAGCACTGTGTTTCCTACAGACGTGCTATGTCTCTAAGTGTAACAGCTGTCCAATAGCCAGTTATCACGGACCACTTCAGTATTGACGTGTAACTTCAGACCCACAGCACTGTGATTACTGCTGGCCTGTTCTGGGATTTCATGTTACATCGACAAAAAGGATTATGGACACCAGTCTGGGCCCACAGCCCTTCCAGTATTTTTTAGGTATTCTGGACTGAAGTGTGTGTCCAGGCCCATAACAGTGGTGATCTCTAATCTGCTCTGTCTCTGCAGGTGATTTCATATCCGCAAAACTCCGGTTATTTCTGATGTGATCTCTTTCTACATTTGACACCAAACACAAAAAAAACTTGCTCCCTCTAGTCTGTTCTGTTTCTGCATGTTTGATCATGGTGAACAACATGTTGGCTGTCACTTATCTGATCTGTGCCAGTATTTGGTTCCAGACCCACAGCACTGTTTTAGCTGTGATGTGTTCACTCTTGTATTCTAACTCCTGGCCTACAGCACTGGTTATCACTGACCTGTGGTTTCTCAGCACATGATTGCAGACCAACAACGCTGTAGTTGCAACTGTCCTGCTCTGTCATTAAATGTAAATCCAGTTCCACAGAACTGTCGTTATTGGTCGCCTGATCAGTGTCTACGTATCATGCCAGACACTTGGTATTGTGGCAATCATTGACCTCTACGTTGCCACACATGACACCACACTCACAGAAATTTGGATCCATTGATCTGGTCTGAGTTTCCAATTGAATCCAGACCAACAGCACTGTGATCAATATTGACCTTTTCTCGACCAAATGTGATTCCACATCTTCAGCACTATTTTTATTACTGACCTGCTCTGTCTCTCCACGTGTCTGCAGATCCACAGGACTTCTGGTTATAACTGACCTGTTTGGTCTCTGCATTTGACTCAAGAACAACAGCACTGTGTTTCAAATTGATCTGTTCCAGAACCTACATGTGATCCACAGATTTTCTTTACTGTGGTTACATGGACCTGCTCAGTTTCGACATGAAAATCGGAGCCCAAAGCACTCACGGTATCTCTGACCTGTTCTGGATCTACATGCGACTGCAGATCTTCAGCGCTGTAGT
Source organism: Chiloscyllium punctatum (assembly GCF_047496795.1). Taxonomy (NCBI): domain Eukaryota; kingdom Metazoa; phylum Chordata; class Chondrichthyes; order Orectolobiformes; family Hemiscylliidae; genus Chiloscyllium; species Chiloscyllium punctatum. The sequence goes on along the minus strand of NC_092789.1, from coordinate 26,638,600 downwards.
TTTCACTAATCTGCACATTTCCATGTATGAATACAGCACCACAGAACTATAGTGACCACTGACAACTGCACCTGACACCAGATCGACAGCATTTCATCTACGACTCAACCGATCTTTGCCTCCAGGTGATGCCAGTCTCACATAACTACAAATGTATTTTTTTTTGTTTCTACCGTTGTTCCAGCCACAACTCTGATATAGCCGTTGACCTGCTCTACCCACTTGTGATTCTAGGCCAACAGTGTTGTAGATACCATTGCTGTGATATGTTTTCACTTATGATTGTGGACCCACAGCACTGTGGTTGCTTCTGACCAGCTCTGTCTCTGCATGTGACATGATACTAACAATACTGTGGTTATCACTGACCTGCTGTGCCTCTGCATATGAGTCCAGGCCAACATCACTGTGGTTAGCATTGACTTGGTCTGCGTCTATATGTGAATGAAGACCAAAGCGCTGTGGTTGCCACTGACATGCACCATTTCGACATTGGTGCGTGTAAGTTCTGGCCAGCTGTACTGTCGTAAGCGTGATCTGAACATTCTCTACATGTGACTCCAGACCAATACCACTATGATTGCGACACACCTGCCGTGTCTGGACATGTGATTCCCCAGGTCAAGAATACTATGGTCACCACTGACCTGCTTTATCCCCAGATGTGACTTCGAAACTACAGAACACTGCGATTACTACTGACCTGCTTTACATTTTCATATGACTCCAGATGCACTGCACTTTATTTATCAAGGACCTGATGCATCTCAAAATATAATACAGTTCCAAATCCCTCTGATTTTCAATAATCTCTTCCAGGTCTCGTGAGTTCTCATGACTCGAGACTCAGCGTTGTGATTACTACTCACCAAAGAACAAATAAGTAAGAACTAAGAAAATTACAGCATTGGACCAGACCCTTGGCTCTCCAGGCCTCCGCTAATCCACATCGTCTAACTAAACCCGTCACATGTATTCTAAAGGCCTGTACCACTCTGCTCTTTGCCCATTCACGTATCTGTCTAGAAACATGCTAAATGACTCCAACTTGGCGACCTCTCCTACCTCTAATGGCAACACATTCTAGGAACTCATAATCCTCTGCCCAAAGAATAAGCCTTTAATTTTTCCCCGCTCACCTTCGAATTTTTACCTGTAGTAATTGAGTGCCCCACTCTGTGAAAAGGCTTTTTGCTATGCTCCTTGTATATACCTCTCATGATTTCATAGGACTCACTCATGTCCACCCTCAGCCTGCTTCTTTCCAATGAAAATAATCTTCATCTGCTCATCCTCTCTTCTTGTCTTGGGGCGTTCCATAGCAGGCAATATCCTTGTGAGTCCCCTCTGAACCCACTCCATCTACATTTTCTTGATGATATGGCATTCAGAACTGTAGCAGTATTTCAAATGAACCCAAACCAAAGTCCGATATAACTGTAACATGAGCTGAAAACTCTTGTACTCAATTCCCCGTCCAATGAAGGAAAGCATGACTGGCATTCTAGACCATTCTGTCGACCTGCGTTTCCACCTTCAGGTTACAATGTACCTGAACACCCAGACCTGTCTGCGTATCAACTTCCCCCAGGGCTTTTCCGTTTAAGTATCGTTCGTTCTTGAATTAGATTTTCCAAAATGCATCACCCTACATTTGAATGGATTGAACACCACCGCTGATTTCCATACCCAACTCTCCAGTCTATGACCATTCCGATGCATTCTCTGACAGACACATACATGGTCTGCGACTACACCAATCTTCGTACCATCTGCCATCTTGCTAATCAGACCACATACGACTTATTCCAGATCAATATTATAAACAGCAATGCGCCCAACACTGATCCCTGTGGAATACCAGTGGTCACATTTCTTCATTTGGAGAAACTCCCTTCCACTAATACTCTCTGTCTCCTGCTGCCAAACATGTTCTCTCTCCATCTCGCTAGAATACCCTGGACCAATGCAACTTCACTTTCTCCATCAGTCCACGATAGGGAGCTGTATACGATATCTCACTGCGATCCATATCTACAGCTCTTCCCACATCAATCAACTTTGTCAATTCATCAAAAAATTCGATTAAGTTGGTAAGACACGATTTTCCCTGCAGAAATTAATGTTGCCAACCACTGTTAAGCCCATTTCCTTCCAAATATGAAAAACCCAAACCCTCCAAATTTTCTCTTGCAGCATCCCTACCAGTGACGTCAGACTCACTGGTCTAGAATCACCTGGATCATCCCTGCTACCCTTCTTAACGAGCGAACCATAGTCGCAATTTTCCAGTCCTCCGTGTTCAAACATACAGAACAGCCAGAGTATAAAACATTACAGGCCAGTACAGGCCCTTCGGCTCTCGATATTGCGCCGACCTGTGAAACAAATCAGAAGGCCATCTCAAATGTACTAACCCATTTTCCCCCATATGTCTATCTAATGACCAGTGAAATGCCCTTAAAATTGACAAACCTACAGGTGTTGCAGGCAGTATGTCCCACGAACCTAGTAGCCTGAGTAAAGAAACTTCCTCTGACATCTGCCTTATATCTATCATCCTTCAATTTAAAATAATGTCTCCTCATGCGATCCATCAGCTTATGAGGAAAAAGAATCTCATTGTCCACCCAATCGAACCCATGATTTCTTCCCTGTCTCCAGTAAGTCACTTCTCAACCTTCTTCTCTCTGACGAAAACAGCATCAAGTCCCTCAGCCTTTCCTCGTAAGACCTTCTCTTCATACCAGCCAACATCGAAGTAAACCTTCTCTTTAACCTTTACAAAGCTTCCACGTTCTTCCTGTAGGCCGGTACCCAGAATTCTACTCAATACTCCAAGTGTAGCTGCACTACAAATTTTACCAGCTTCAGCATGACCTGTGGTTCCGAAACTCAAGCCCTCTCCCAAAAAAGCTAGTACAACGTATGTCTTCTTAATAACCGTCTCAAACTCTTTGGTTCGGGCCTCAGCTATTTCCTCTCTTGCTTCCCTCAGTATACTGGGATAGATCCCAAACAAACCTGCGGACTTTTCCTCATCTTAATACCTTTTAGAATACCCAACACTTCCTCCCTCCGTATGCCTATGTGACCTACAGTAATCAATTATCTATCATTAACATGATATATACATCATATCTCTCTCCTCAGTGAATACTGAAGAAAATTACTCATTAAAAAACCCGCCCATTTTCCCTGGCTCCAAAAATATCGTTCCTCATTTGCCCTTGCGTGGCCCAATCCTTTCTCTCGGTGCCATATAGCTCCGTAAATACAAATAAAATGTTGTGGAATTTTCCTTAACCCCGATTGCTAACGATATTTTATGACTACGTTTTGCCCTCTTAGTTCCTTGTTTCAGATTGGTCCTACATACCTGATATTCTTCCAAGACTCGCCTGTTTTCAATCGCCAAAAAAAATTGATGTTTCCTTTTCCCTGTTCGCTAACTTCACAATTTCACCTGAAATCCATGGTTCCGTAATCTTGCCCTTTCTGCTCCTAAATTCATAATGGCATGTCTGTCCTGCACTCTAATCAACCTCTCTTTAAAAGCCTCCCACATATCAAATGTGGATGCACTTTCAAACAGCTGCTCCCAATTCACATTTCCCAGCTCCTGCCGAATTTTGCTATAGTTGCCTATCCACCAATTTCGCACTCTTCCTTCCGTACTACTTTCGCCTTTGGCAAGAATATTCTGAATCTTACGGACTTGTGATCATTATTCCCAAAGTAATTCACTACGGAAATTTTAAGCAAATGGCCGTGGTCACCCCCTAACATCATGTCTAGTATGGCTCCTTTCTGAGCTGGACTACTTTTATAATGCTATATAAAACTCTCCTGGATGCTCCTTAGAAACTATTATCTATCTGTTCCTCTAACACTTCGTGAATCCCAGTCAATTTTGGAAAATTTAAATGTCTTATCACCACCTCTCTTTTGCTCCTATATCTTTCCATCATCTGATAAAATATTTGTACATCGATCTCACGCTCACTCTTAGGATGCCTGTAGTATAGCCCCAACAATGTATTCACACCCGTCCTATTTCTGAGCTCTTTCCATATTGCTTGAATTCTGAGTCTTCTATTTTGCGCTCCTTCAGCACAGCTGTGATAGTTTATCTGACTGCAATGCAAATCCTCCACCCATTTTCCATCCCTCAATATTCTGAATTATCTAAACCCTGGGAATGCTATTTGCCTTTCACGACCTTCCCTCAAGCAAGTCTGTGTAATTGAAATAACGCAACACAGCCAGGTACTAATACAAACCCTCAGCCTACTTTCTACCCATCTCGCATTAAAACGAATGTACATAAAATCAACTGTCCCTTTGTGTTCATCACCTATTCCTGGCTAACCTTCCCCCTTAGTCAGGCTGATTTCATTATCCAGTTTCTTCCAGGGTTTAGTTTAAGGAACGATAACTTTATTTCTGTCCACTAATCTACTTATTTAGTTCCGATTTACCTGCCACATGAGTTTAAACCCTCCCTAACAGCGTTAGCAAAATACCCGCGACGTCATTGGTTCCAATCCGGCTGAAGTGTCGACCGTGCAATTTGGAAGAGATGCACCTCCCTAGAACGTGTCCCAATAACTGACTCTGTCTATGCATTTCACATGCACGATGGTTAATATTGAAATGCCTACTGTCACATGTGACTCCAGACCCAGAGCATTGTGGCTAACACTGACTTACTCTGTAGACAAATGTGATCCGAGACGGACAGAAATGTTCTTGTTCATGACCTGGTCTGCTCCTACATGGGACACCAGACCAACTTCACAGTGGTGACCAATGATCTGCGAATGTCATGTTGTCCTTTGTTTCAAAAGCGATGAGTTACCTGCCTTGACACCCATCTTAGGCAGGATGTTCCATATTTCTGCCACTCGTTTGACTGAATACAATATTCACTTCTAAAACAGTTATTCCTTGGAGGAAACTGTTAGGCTCTGGTCGGAGACACACCAGCAATGGGGAAAAGATTCATATCATCTGCTTTGTCAATAACTCCCAAGATTTTGCATACATCAATCAGTGCCGCCGACCCCCCCCCCCACCCCCCCACCTCACCCCCAGCGACTTCTGCCCGTATCAGAACACAACCTGTCCATTCATTCATTATAACTAAGACATTTCATCGCCAGCAACATCCTGGTCAATCGTAACACCGTCGCCTATGTTCTCTCGCCCTTCTGATAGGTGGCATAAGAACGGCACGTTGCATTCCATGTGTGTCTGAACCAATTCTTTAGTAACAAGCCTTTCCTGCTCCAAATTTCTGATGCCTAATGATGGCAAACATCCCGTACGGATTCTTCAGCACTTCTTATTACTGTGCTGATATCTTCAAGGATTTATTAACACGTACACCAATATCCCTTTGTTGCTCAGTGCTCCCTGTGGAACTAGCAGACATAGGGTAGATATTTCCCCTTTTCAGACCTCGCCAAATTCTTACCACTCTGAGCAGAATTAAATTACACCTGCACAGTTCAGCAGCTGGTCAGTAACAGAGAGCAGCCTGAGACAATCCTCCTCACTATCAGCAACACAATCAAGTTTCGAGTTTGCTGCAAACCTCCTGATTATCCCTTTTACATTCTCTTTCACGTTGTGAATGTACTGTCCATAATCAAGAAATACATCTGCGTTATTTGAAAGTAAAGAGATAGAACTGAGATGAAGAAACATCACGTTTCTATCAAGGTTTGTGAATCTTTGGAATTGCCGTCCCTAAAAGCCAATGGATGCAAACACTGTAAGGCAGATTCAGAGAGGGTTTTGATGACCAAGTGAAGGGAAGATGATCAAGCACTACGAAAGAATGCTGAATTGTGAATACATTTGGAACAACCATGACAGAACTGAATAAAGACTGAATGATCTGTGCATCCTATAAAGTAAAACATAAAATAAATTTCTGGAAAAGCTCCGCGTGTCTGGCAGCTTCCGTGGAGAGAAATCAAAATTAATGATTTGGGTCAAGTCACCCTTAATTAGAACTCAGGTTCACTTGCCTGGATCTGATAAAGGGTCACTTGACCTCAAACGTTAACTCTGACATCTCTCTGCAGATGCTGCCAGACCTGTTGAAATTTATCAGCAATTTCTGTTGTTAATAATGGTATTGTTTTGATGGCTAGTAGACGTGAGGGGATGTGTGGTCTAAACCTGTTCTTATTGTATTTATTGGGATGACTTCACTGAGAATGTCTGGCCGACTATCCTTCGGATAACTGCTGATTGAATACCGAACATTCTTTGTGTGTGTTCTGCCCGCGCAATGGTTTGTTCATCTCCTGATGCAAGCCAACGTTAGTCGAATGTTCACTCCGTGATTCCACAATGTGCATAAGAATTGATATGAATGATGGTCACTTGAAAAACGGCCAGCATGCAGGATAAATTTTGTCTCCTGCTCTGCACAATGTCGCTGACAATTTCCTTTCCAATCTATGACCTCAGAACGCGTGACAATGGTGATTCTCAGCGTGATGCAACTGTGGAATGCCTAACTTCCCTCTGCGTGGAATACCACGTCCCCCACCTCTCTCCCAACGGAAGGATGCTGAAAGGCCCAGTGACTTTGCCTGCGGGATGTGGTGTGGTTGTTATCATCATAGAAACATAGAATCAGAGTATGTAGGAGAGGCACTTCAGCCTATCGAGTCCATACTGTAAAATATTACGTGAAATCTATAGCTACCCTACATTTTAAACCATGGAGCATGGCCTTCAATATTTGAACAGTTCAGGTGGCTCATAAAAGTGCGTTTGAAAAGAAGCAGGTTTCCCACATTAGCTACACTCCCAGAAAGATTATCCCAGATCCCACCACCCTCAGGTTGAATACGTTTCCCCTCAACTCTCCTCCAAACCTTTTGCCTTTCAATTTCAGATTGTTCCCACCTGTTAATGACATTCTGACTGATGAGTGCAGCTGCTATCGGTTTACTTCATCTGTGGCCCTCATCGTATTACACATCTCAAGCGCATCTCCCGGCAACCTTCTCTGCTCAAAAGAAAACAAGTCGAACATACCTTGCTTATCTTCGGAGCTAAACTGCTCCGTTGGATATAAAACTGGACAGCACAGTAAGGGGTCTTTCGGCCCACCATGAAAACCATTTTAAACTAATGCGACCTGCCTGCACATCGTGTGTATCCGTCTGTACTCTAGCCGTACATCTGTGAATCTAAATTCATTTTAAGCTTTGCTATCATATCCACTACCATCTCCCTGGCACTGTATTCCAGACACCAACTACCCCCGCTATAAAAAATACTTTCATCAACCATCTCCAAAAAATTTATTGCCCTCACCTTAAATCTAAGTCCACTGATATTTGACAGTTCAGCTCGGGAAAGAGAAAAATCTCCTCCTGGCTAATCTTTCATAATTTTCTGTAGTTTGATGAGGACGCACCTCTTTCTCCCACACTCTGGACGAAATGATCCAATGTTTGTCATACACTCGTTGCAGGTAATCCTGTGCTGCGCTGTTAAACCACTTTTACAGCCTCCCTGAAGCCTCCACATCATTCTGATCGTGTCAGAACCAGAACTGCACATGCTCCTCCAACTTCAGTGTAACCAAAGGCCAGCACAGCAGCTAACCTGCTGCGATGAGAATGCGAGCACATTATCTCGCATATTTTGTGACTGCAGCCTTCCTTCCTCTCACTATGTTAAGACACTGATCTGAATGGAAAATGAAGATTGGACAATTAATATTTACCAGTGTCACTGAGTTTTATTCACGTGTCTGAGAAAGCAGTGCACCAGATCACATTGCATAAACTCCGTCAAATGAAGCCTGAATTGAAGAGATAACAAATCTCTCCAACCGGAAATTCAGATGCTTTCCAGTGTTGCATGTTGTCTTTCTTACTTCGCTGGCAGGAAACGCATACAGCACACTTGGAAGAGTGGGCATATCCCTTTGGTCCGTACTGAAACATTCTCATCACATGGTACTTCACTGCAGTAACTGTTCTCTAACACACATGAAAAGATTTGATCTAGGACAGGGAAGAAAAGAGAAAAATGTTTTTTTTACCTTAACATTCGGACACATTAGGATCTCACTGCGGTACACAAAGCCAGAACAATGGAAACTGCTGCCTCCGTTTCTAATCAGAATATTTTGAGACTGGAATCGTGGAGATTGTTAGAATTGGTCCGCACTAAAGTTTGGTGAAGTCGAGAACTGTGTGTAGTGCTGCATTTCTGGCCTAATATTGATTCAGCCAATTGAGAAATGATCAGTTTTGTTCCAAATATTAAGGTATTTCGGTCGAGGGACTGTGACGCTCTCAAGCAGTTTGCGTTTGGTCGTAAGAAGTTATTGGAAACTTCAGCTGCGTTAAAAGTGAACAGATCCCCAGGTCCGTAACTCACTGACGTTTTTACTCAGAGAATTGTTGCTTATATAACCCACTGCAAGGGACACGGTTGGAGGCAGATTCGACAGGAGGTTTCGAAAGAGAATGGGATATTCATTTGAAATGGATGAATTGAGAGGGATATGCAGACAGAGTTGGGGGATTGGGCTAACAGCGCAGCTCGAATATGTCGAAAAGTTACATTCTAAACTGGAGAATTCCACGACTCTTATATGATGGAGAGCTGGATCAGCCTTGCTCAAAACGGTATGGTATCCGATCGATATTAAAGGAGGAGATAGAGGTGGTGACTGTTAATGAGGATCTAATGCAACAGACATCTTGAGGCGTAAACAACAAAGGCCGTTTTATTTATACAGTGAAGAACACAGAAGGCCAGCCTTGGAGGAATGCAGATATTGTGAAGGCTTTCCAAATGCAACCACTTGCAGAGATCAGACCAAAAGATGGAAGAGCGAATGTAGGCCATTCAGCCCATCGACTCTATTCTGCCATTCATTTAGATCGAGACAGATTTCATCATTCTCAACATAAATTTCCCGCCATTTTGAAATAATTCATCGATTCCCTACGTATTTGAAAATCTGTATATCTCACCATAGAACAGGCTGAATGATTCAACCTCGACAACCCTCTGTGAGAAATAATTCCCCGGATTCACCACCTTATGACTGACCCAATTCCTCCTCATCTCTGTCTTAAATTAGCGATCCTGTATTCTGAGATGAGGCCCTCTGGTTCGAAACTCTCCCACAAGGGCAATCAACCTCACATCGATTACACTGGAATGTCCTTCAAGAGTGAATAATTCTTCAATAAGCTCAACTCTCATTCTTTGAAACTTCATTAAGTACACCCCCAACCTCCTAGAATTCCCCATCTAAGACAATCCCTCCACAACTGGCAACTAGCCAATGTACTTGCTCTGCCACTGCCCTCAATTCCAATCTATCTTTCCTCAGATGCCTATGACTTCACAAAATCCCTGTCATGCAGACTGGAATTTGTTTATCTTTAATGAAACATCTTAAATTTCATCCTCCATTGCCTTTGAAATTAAAGTCAGGCACAGCCATGCATGTATAAAAAAAACCTGTTGAAATGTTGCATGTCAATATGCTCGGTGAATGTTATTACGCAACATTATAACAAGTAAACTTGAACACTCCACTACACTACGATAGCTCACAATCAGTGGGTTTTCAAAAGTCAATCGCACGTGTGAGAGATCATGGGTCATCTCCTTGGCGAGCAATATTTGATTTAAGAAATATTGCAAGCGTACAATTTTCATACGGACATGGAAACATGATAGACATCTTGCTATGTGCAATCTTATTCCTTTCCAGGATTACAGAAACGGGAAGGGGTGAAATGTTGATGTGAATGAGCACACATGATCAACCCGAGCGGAGCAATAGCACAGTGGCCACTGTCCAAACTGTTCTTCTCTTGGTTGCCCACGAGAAGTTTTGCAATTCTCTGCAGGTACGATTAACTAAGGTACTTACAAGTTTTGACTTCCAGAGACGCCAAGGTTCCAAGCAGCAAAAGCAGTGTCGCCCACATCATCACTGTCATTGTGAGTGGAAGAGTGACAAGACTGAAACACAAATCCTCGTTGCATGGGTTCAAATATTGCACTGGAGTTTTTCATCACTGACACATTGATGACTCGCTCCAGTATGGTTGGCATTAAAAGGTAGATCATTCACTGAGACTGGCAATGACTGGAATGAACGATTAAAACTATCTTTTGAAAGTTTACATTATGTACCGAAAGAAGTTATTGACCTGAGGAATAAGTGAACTGATGAGGAAAGAAATTAATTATTGCTAGGAATTCACGAACATGGTTTGTCCATTTTGGTACCGAGCCTGCTCAGCCACTTGCTAAACCGTGTGTAATCTGTAGGTAATATCATATGCATGTCATGAGCCCGTATCCCGTGCCACCCTTGCTTAATAAAAACGTATCTTTCTTAGTTTAAATTTGCCAATTCAATGATGATCAGCCGGAATTTGAGGACGAGAAGTCGAACCCTACACTACTATTTGTGTATAGAAGAGCTTTCTGTTATCTTTCCTGAATGTCTGGCCAGGATTCTATACTATCATGTGGATATCGCTGACTGGTCCCCAAATGTTTTGCCTGTTTGTGTTTGACGACTCGAGAAGGTGTTGGCGAGCTGACTTCTAGAAAAGCTACAGTCCATTTGCTATAGGTTTGCCAACAATGGTCTAAAGGAGGGAATTCTGAGACGTTCTCCGAGCACATTTTTGACTTTTACTTTCATCGGTCGAAGTAGTTTATCTTTATCTTGCCTGTCTTTGTCTATTGATGTCCCGAAGGTCTTGATTAGACCAAACCTTAAACTTTCAGATTCCAGAGATGCAAAACCGAATGTGCCTCATCACTCCTCGGAATTTAACGCGTAATATTCAAGGTTTGTGATTGTACGCTGGCAATGAACTCCTTCCAGTACTTAGGTCTCCTTTTTGCCGACGATAGCAGAATGAATGATTTCTCTCTTTGGGTATTCCCAGAGATTTGGAGGTCTGGTCCAATCCCTCGTCTTCTGGAATGGCCTCTGTCAATGGGCACTGGACGCAGACCTAGAACAACAGATTCCCTGCAGTGTGGAAGCAGGCCATTCGGTCAATCGTGACCACATCGACATCCTGAAGATTATCCCACGCAGACCAACCACCATGCCATGTTCCTGCAAACGTGCATTGCCGATGGGGAAATCAAAATAATATGAATATATTGGGACTGTGGAAGGTGGATCCCCTGGAAGAATCGCACGCAAATATTGGGAGATTGTTCGAAAAGTCAGTCACAATGTGTGGAATTGAGGCAATGTCCCTGGCACTGTGAGGTAGCAAAGTATTCCAATGATCAACCATGCCACCCAATAACATTGCAGAGATCGATTGCAGAAATTTTGGGGAAAATAACAAAACAGCCATATACGCAGAACAAAGGGGGAAATGGAAAGTATTAAATATACTTGATTAACGTGTAGTTTGATGAGAGTTAGTCAGCATGGCTTTGTGAGGGTCAGGTCATGCCACACAAGCCTTTTGGAATTATTTGTGAAATTGACAAAACATAATGTTTAGTGTCGTGCAGTGGAAGTTATCTAAAGCTTTCATATCGTTCCTACAATGAGGTGATCGGAACTGAACACAGTATTCCAAGTGCGGTTTACAGAGGACTTTACAGAGCTGCATCATAGCCTCGTGGCCCTCAATGTCAATTGCCTGCGCGTGAACGCCCAGCACACTGTAAAACATCTTTACAACCATAGCAAATTGAGTGGCAACTTTGAGGGATCTATGGATGTGAATCCCAAGATCAATCCATTCGTCCACACTGGCAAAAGTCCTGCCATTAGCCCTATATTCTGCATTAAACTTCGAAATTCCACAATGCATCGCACTATATTTTTCCTGGCTGAACTCAGTTTGCCACTTCTCAGCCCAAAACTGCATCCTGTCAATGACGCATTGCAACCTACAACAGCCATCTACATGTCCACAACTCAATAACCTTTGTGCCATCGGCAGATTTACTACCCCGTTTTTCCAGGACCTCAAAAAATTAATTTAGAAAAATCACGATCTGCAGTCATCTCAAAACAGGTCCGTGCAGAACAGCACTCGCAACTGTGCTTTAGTATTAATAATTTCGATTTACCACCGCTCTCTGTTTTCCAAGGGGCAGCCAATTCTTGATCCAAACAAACAAATTTCCCTGTATTGCACGTCTCGTTAGTTTTTGACTTAGCCTACCAGGTCTAAACGCCTAATATTACCAAAAACAATATTTCCTTACCTCAGGTCTAAGTGACACACACAGTATCCCGAGAATGTGAGCCCAGTTGTAGCCACTCCATCCAAGGGAAGGAGAATCCCTCTCAATAGCTCCACTCTCACACTGCCTCCTCACGTCAAGCAATTCAAAGAGCAGAAATAGGAAATGAGGGATATGGACAGGCAGTCAGAGAATGTAAAACACTGTAATGTGAATACACACAGACAACGAGAAACAAATAGACACTCATATTGAAGAAGACATTGAAAAAATGGAATTCTCTATTGGAAAAAAAAAGCGAACAATTCAAGCACATCCTTTCACAAGCTCACGGCAGCAGAAGCATCATTAGAGCCAATAAGGGCCATTTGAAAGGTGAAGGTGAGGGTTGTCAGCTTCTGAGAATGTTTGATAAAGATGTTGATTCCGCAGTTAATACTGATCATTTCGCCAGCATTATAATCGACAAATACATAATTAACCTGTTTTTTCTCCACTGATGGTTCCAGGCCGACTGAGTTACTCTGTCATTCCCGGATTTGTTTTTGCATTTCCGTCATTCAGTTGTCTTTGTTTCGTGGTATCATGAATAATGCTTGGAACAAAATTTTTTAACTTCTCACCTACTCCTTTAATTTCCTGCTTGAGACCGCTGTCACCGGGATCATGTTGCAAACATACAAAGCGCTGGTTAGACAACACATGGAGCATTGTGTTCTTTTCTGGTCGCCTTGACATAGGAATAATGTGGAAGTTTTAGAGAGGGTGCAGAGGAGATTTACCAGGATGTTGGGTATACTGGAGGGCATGTCGGATGGAGAAATGTCTCAGGAGCTTGGGCCTTTCTCATTGCTGTGAAGAAGAATGAGAGGGGACCTGTTAGAGGTGTTTCAGATGATGAGGGCTATAGATAATGTGGAAAGCCAGAGACGTTTTCTGCGGTGGAAATTGCTATCACGAGAAAGCATAATTTAGAGGTGTTTGGAGGAAGGTTTAGATAAGATGTCAGAGAATGGTTGATACGTGGAATGCACCAGCAACTGTGGTAGTAGAGACAGAAACATTGGTGGCATTTAATCGATTCTTGGATCGTCGCATAAATAATATAAAATAAAGCATATGCAGGCAAATTGATCTTAGAGTAGAATTTAATGTCGGCACAAAATCGAGGTTCGAAAATCCTGAACTCTGCTGCACTGTTCCATGCTCCATATATACTGTTAAAAAAGTAATGCAGGTTTGTTAACTGAACGGTACCCATTGCTGTCTTTATTTTTCTGAAAAGACGGGCATCAATGTTGTGATCCCTCCATCAGTCTCTCTCTCTCTCTCTCTCTCTCTCTCTCCCTTCATGAGTTAAATGCAATCAGACTGGGTGAAGCATGTATTACCTTTCTGCTGCTCTTGTGGAATGAGTTGTCAACTTGATACACAAAAGATGCAGCCATCACTTTTTTTGACGTGTCATTATTACTGACAGAATAACACTTGAAATTATAAAGAGAAAGCTGGTGGACTGACTTCAGCCCGGAGATGTGAGAAACTCAGTGGAGAATGTCGAAGGCACCAGTCGTAGCACTCGATGTCCTGATGCTGATATGGTCCATTGCTTCAGCTGCACATTTAGAACTTCCCGAAATCGAAGGTTATTAGTTTTTTTCTCCCATTGCGTCATTCGTAGGGATACGAGAAGCCTTTCAGTTCCACCCACTTCCTCTAAACTTACTAAGAGTCTGTAAAATCGGTAAGTTTTCAGGTTTTCTCTTTTGTTTTCCTCTCTCCATTTGAACAGTCCTGTGCTGGCTTTCAGGTTAGCGGCATACGGCTCATAGGGCTGTTGCATGTTCGTCCTGCAGAATGTGGCAGGTGAGAGACACTTCACATGTCTCCGCCGATCACATCTGCAGGAAGCGCACCTAACTCCAGCTCCTCGAAAACCGAGTTAGGGAACTGGATCTTAAGCGGGATGAACTACGGGACATCCGGGAGACTGAGGGAGAAATTGAGAGGATGTACAGGGAGGTGGTCACTCCTCAGACACAGGGCAAGGACAGTTTGGATACAGCCAAGGGGAGGAAAGAGAACCAACAGATAGAGCAGGGATCACATGTGGCCATTCCCCTCAGCAATAAATATACCATTTTGAATACTGCTGGTGGGGATGGCCTGCTAATCAAAAGCCATAGTTGTCAGGTCTTTGTCACTGAGCTTGGCAAAGTGGCTCAGAAGGGAAGGGGGAAGAATAGGAAAAGGTGAGTAGTAGGTAACTCAATAGTTAGACTGATTGACAGGTAATTTTGTGGTCAGCAATGGGACTCTTAGAAGGTATGTTGCCTCCCCAGTGCCATGGTCCGGAATGTCGCCGGTCAGATTCTCAAGGCGGAGGGTGAGCAGCCAGAAATCGTAGTACATATTGGCATCAATAATATAGCGAGGAAAGGGATTGAGGATCTGCAGCATGATTACAGCGAGCTGGGTTCGAATCTGAAGAGCAAGAAAACTAGAGTAATGATCTCGTGTTTGTTTCCTATGCCACAAGATAGTGAGTTGAGGGACAGTTAACGAATGCAGCTTAACGCGTGGGCCCGAGGCTGGTGCAGGAGGGAGGGCTTCAGATACCTAGTCGATTGGGACACCATCTGGGGAATGTGGGACCTGTACACGATGGACGGTTTGCAACTGACCTGGAGGGGCACCAATGTCCAGTGTGGGAGATCTGTTTGACAAGGGGGTCTGAATCAGAGCTAGAGATCTCAGCGGGGGATAGTTGCAGATGGAGCAGTGACACAATGTCGTGAATCTATCGGGATGATTTCTTACGCGATGAAACAGAGGGATCAGCTCAAGAGTGTCTGCTTCAACGTAATGAGTGTCAGAAATAATAGAGACCGACTTAGAGCATGAATTCATACTTGGAGCTATTTTGTCCTGTCCATTACGTAGATGTAGGTTTCACAGAGGCTGGAATGGTTGCTTGATATTCCATGGTTTAGAACGTTTAAAAAGAACAGAGAGGGTGGAAAAAAAAGTGGGGTTGGAGAATTGCTGATCAGAGAGTGCATCACAGCTGCAGAAATGAAGGTTGTTGAGGAAGGTTTGTCTTCTGAGTCAGCATGGGTGGACGTCAGGAACAGCAAGAGATCAACCACCTCGTTGGAGTTTTTCTACAAACCCCCTAATAGCAGAAGAGAAATTGAATATCTCGTCGGCCAGCAGATTTTGGAAAAAATGCAGATATGGCAGGATGATTGTTAAGGGTGATCCCAACTTTCCCAATATCGACGGGGACCTCCTTAGTACAGATAGCTGGGATGGAGCCGTTTTATTCAGCTGTGTTCAGGAGGGTTCCCTTCCTTAGTATGCAGACAGACTGACGAGAGGAGAGACCATTTTGGATTCCGTGCTCGGCAACTATCCAGGTCAGGTGTCAGATCTCGGGATGTGAGAACACTTTGGAGACAGTGATCAAAGCTGTCACACGTTTACCATAGCCTTGGAGAGGGAAAGGAGCAGTCACCGAGGGATCAAATTCAATTGGGGAAAAGGAAATTATGACACGATCAGACAGGAGTTGGGAAGTATAGACTGGGAGTAATTGTTCCACAGAAAGGGCACACCAGACACGTGGAGACTCTTCACGGAGCGGTTGTTGCGAGTGATGCACGAACTTGTTCCTCTGAGAGAGGTAAAAAGGGGTAAGATTTAGGAACATTCGATGACGAGAACAGAGGAACTTCTGGTCAAAAGGAAGAAGACAGCTTATGTAAAGTGGAGAAATAAGGATCTAGCACACCTTTAGAGAATTGCAGGCTTGCTAGAAATGAGCTCAGAAATGGACAGACGAGTGCCAGGAGTGCGCCCGAAAAAAGGCTTGCCAAGAAAGATTAGGGAAAACCAAAGGCATTTTACTCATACTTGAGGAATAAGAGAATGATCAGGGAGAAGGTAGGGCCGATCAGGGATCGCGTAGGGAACTTGTGTGTGGAGTCTGAGCAGATGGGGGAAGCCCTAAATGATATTTTTGCTTCGGTTTATACTTAGGAAAGGGACCTTGTTGTAAATATTAACTTTGACGCGCTGGGATACAGGCTAGAACAGATCAAGATTGATGAACTTGATGCGCTGGAAATCTTCTCAAACATTAAGATTGATAAGTTCCCAGGGGTCAGACCAGATTTCTCCTAGACTGTTCCGCGAAGCGAGAAAAGACGTTGTTAAGCTGCTGGAAACAAAATAATCTTTGTCTCCCCATTCTCAACGGGAGTCGTATCAGAGGATTGGAGAGAGGCGATTGTTGTTCGTTTATTCAAGAAGGAGAGTAGGGAAATCCCTGTCAATTACACACCAGTCAGCAATCTTCTGGAAAGAATTCTGAGGGATAGGATTTATGACAATATGGAAAAGCATAGCGTGATTAAAGACAGTCAGCATGGCATTGTGAGGAGCAGCTCATACCTCACAACTTATTGAGTTATTTGGGGTGACAAGACTGATCAATGAAGGTCGAGGAGTGCATGTGTTCTATATGGATTTCATCAAGGAAATTGATAGGTTCCCCATGGAAGGCTCCGTCACAATTCAGGATGTATGTGATACAGAGAGATGTTGCTTTCTGAATTCAGAATGGATTGGTTGACAGAATGCAGAGAATGGTTGTGGATGTAATGTATTCTGCCTGGAGGTCAGATTTGAGTGGATCCCACAGGGATCTTTTCTGGGCTTTGGGCTCTTCGTTGTTTTTATAAATGACTTGGATGAGGAGAGTGAGGCGTGGCTTGGTAAATTATCAGATGCCACAAAGGTTAGAGATGCCGTTGATATTATGGAAGGCTATTGCAGGCTGCAGAGGGATCTGCGTGTGCAAGTACATAGATCCCTCGAAGTTGCCACGCAATTGAGAGGGTTCTTTAGAAATCACATCGTGTTTTGGATTTCAATAGCAGGAGGATGGAGTTTATGAGCCACAAGGATTTGCTACGGGTCTGCAATTCCCGGCGTGACCACACTTGGAATATCATGTCCAGTCTTGGGACCTTACTATAAGAAAGATACAGAGGCTTTGGAGGGGGTGCAAAGAAGGTTTACCAGGAATCTACCTGAACTGGAAGGCTTGCCTTATGAAAAGCGGTTAACTAACCTCGGATTTCTTCTCTGGACAGAAGGAGTAAAAGAGGTGACCTGATCAATGTAATGAGAGGCATGGATCGAGTCAATAGCCAGAGAGTTTTCCCCAGGGTACGATTGACTGGCATGAAGAATTATTGTTCTAAGATATCAGGACAAAGGTATCGAGGGGATGTCAGCGAGGGTTCTTTATACAGAGAGTAGTGAATGCATGGAATGTGTTGCTAACTGTGGTGGTGGAAGCAGATTCATTAGGGACATTTAAGCGAATGCTGGACATGGACATGGATAGCAGTGAATTGATGTGTGTGTACGTTGTTATTTTATTTTACATTAGGATTAATCCTCGGCAAAGCATCGTGGGCCAAACGGCCTGTTCTGTGCTGTACGTTTGTAGATCTAGATCCATTCCGACATCACAGAACACTGTATCAGCATTAAGCCAAATTTAAAATATATATCTTTTGTTTTAATATCATTGACTTTGTCCAAATAAAACCAAAACTTTATTGTTGGATAACAATAATTTTTGCAATATATTCGTTTATAATCTTCCACTAATGTCCAATTTTGTCAGTCCTCCACACACTGATCATTGCCTTTTCTTGACCTCATCCATCCCCTCTTCTGTGTGATCATCTGGGCCACCCCTTTACTTTGAGACGAGGCTTTTCAATCTCGGAACTGTTACCCCATGTATCAGAAATCGGAAGAATGAATCCAAAAGATAGTAAATTTGTTTTGGTCCACAATGCGACCAATTATCTCTTGATCTAACACTGGTTCATAAGTTGATATTACCGGGGAGTTGGGAATAATTAGATATTCAAAATATATCCTCCAAGGATTCCAATATAAACGAAGGAAGTGCTTCTGCAAGCATAGAAAGCATCATTTAGTCTGGCGTTGGAAAGTTGTGTAGAGTTTTGATCGCCTTACCTGAGAAGTTATATATAGTTAACGGGAGGCAATTCCGAGGGGGTTCAGTCAATTTATTCTTTAGTGAAGATTTGCCTTGTGAAGAAAGTTAAACTGTTAAGGCCTTAAATGTCCCAGCAGTTAGAAGACTGAGCGGAGAAAAATCGAAGTCTGCAAGATGTAAGTCCGACTGAGAAAGTAGACCTAGAACGGATAATTCATCAGGTCGGGCAATATAGAAGGAGAGGTGCACGTTTTAGAATAAAGGGCACAAATTCAAAGCAGATATAAGGGAGAATTCATTTTCTCAAAGTGTCGCTGATCTGTGGAACTCATTGATCAAGACTGCAGTGGATGTCAGGGCACGAAGTAAATATAAACAGGAGGCGCTTCAGTTTTTTACCCGACAATGGGTTGAAGGGAGGGGAATGGAATGCTGAGTTGGGGTTGAGGTATGTTCAGCCACGATTGGATGAAATGATCTCAGGCTTGAGGTATTAACTATCCTTCTCGTTTTCCTAGTTCATCTTCTCTCACACATCATGTTTAACGCTGGCCTTGATTACTGTAATGAGACACCGGCATGTTCCCTGAACACCTCCCTACAGCAATACCATTCTATTGCCTCCACAATGCAGAAATGATTCAAGATCTTACCTGCGTACTGTCTCCAATAGGCTCGCCTGTATCAAAAATAATCACAGTTTTGATGATGTTCTTCTGTATTTATATTCAAGCAATATTTGAACTTCAAAATCATTTGCCTTTGAATTACTTGAAGGCAGCCTACATTCATCTTCCCCTTCAGCACCATCAGACATCCAAATGTCCCATTTATCTGTTTTTCACCAATTGCAGCAGCTTGGGACTCAGAGTTAGATTTTTTTAAAAATCAGAGGGAAACTATTGATGGGAAGTTGTAACAGGGACTTTGGATGATTTGAAAGGCAATTAGGGGAAAAAAATCAATTTGGTTTGTTGAAGATCATGGTTTGTGGATGCTGTTTGAATTAATTGACAATGCTCGTTATCGACAAAGCAAACACGTTAACATGGTGTAAGTAAATTTCAAGAAGTCTTTATATAAAGTGCTGCACCGCGGAGAAAGAATGTCCGGAGTGCAAGGGTGGTGCATCAGCATGGAGAGAAGAATGAGTGGTCTGGCAGGAAATACAAAGGAGCTATGAGTAGGACCTGTTCAGCTTTGCAAGTCATGCGACAGAGGGTATGGGCTGGAACCTCAAATGTTTGCTGTTTTTACAAACCTTTCACACAAAGGGACACGAAGTACAATTTCCGAATTTGTGGACGGCAGACAGATAGCTCGACAGAAGAAAAAATAATAGCTCAATGCGACATTTCTTAACATGACTTCACAATTGGATTTAACCTTGATAGGTGTAGGAAACTCAATTTGGAAGAAGGATCAAGGTAGGAGAGTACGCCTTACGTCTGTGTCATGAGGAGCCTAAAAGGAATTGAGGTATCTTCGGGCCTTTTTCCATGTGTGAATGGTATAATTAAGAAGGACCGTCTTTATGAGCATTCAAGGCTTATATTATAAAGGCAGGAGGATTTGCTTGATCTGTAGACAATGATCTGATCACAGCTGAACTATTACTTGTAGTTCTCGTCACCTCACGACAGGAAGGAGATATTTGTACTGGAAGTGGAGAAGAGGAGCTGGCAAGCTCAATTGAGTCTCGAGGTTGCAGTGAAGCAATTTCTCCACTCCGTCTTAATTCTTCTTATTCTCAAACTATGTTCCTTCGTTTTAGGTAGCCTGATGTGAGAAAACATCAACTCGACAATAAATTTGTCTTTCTTTTAGACAGTTCATACAGATTCATAGAATCATACAGTTTGGAGAATGTTCCTGTATGAACGTGAAAGTGAATACAAAGTCGTGCTTCAGTTATGCCGGACATTGGAAATATTGCATCTGGAGCACCGAGCAGTCAGCAATTTCAAAGTTTCAGATGATTCGAAACTTGGCAGAAACGTAAACAATGGGGAGGACTGTGCAGAGATCCAAAGGGACTCTGGCAAATTGATGGAGTTGGCCGACAGGGGAAGATACCTTTCAATTCTGAGAAATGTGGAGTGATGTATTTCGTCAGAAGAACACTGACAGTCAAAATAAAATTGGGAGTGGGTGGTACAGGTAGGAGAAATTAAAGGGGGGAGGGGTGTTTGCAGACGCAAAGGGACATTCCTATATCTGCACGCAGATAATAGACCTTGGCAGAACAGAGCGAGAGAAGTGCAAAGAAAGAATAAATTAGGTGGGACTGTTCTCTCTGGAGAGAAGAACGTTGAGAGGAGATCTGACGGAGATTTCCAGAATCATGACAAGCAGGCTGAACTGAGTAGATATGGAGAAGGCTTTACTATTTGTAGAAGAACAAGAATAAGGGGGGTGTACATTTAAAGTAGTGTCCAAGTAATTCAATAATGAAGTACCTAGCGTTTGGAATACATGGCCTGGAATTGTAGTCAAAGCAGTGACCGGGGAAGAGTCAGGAAACTTGCATCAGTTGATAGAACAGGACTGTACACAGCTGGTCGAATAGCATCAGCGTGCGCCTTAAAAAATTTGGGGGATTCGTTACCTGATAATTCGACTTTCCCCGCACTGCTTTCACAAAGAATAAAGAACAAAGAACAAAAAAAAAATACAGTCCAGGAACAGGGACTTCGGCCCTCCAACCCTGAACCGATCCAAATCCACCAAGCAGATCAGACATATAAAACAGTCCTTGCTTCCTTGCAGATTATGAAAACGATCTTAAAAATGTTGGTAGGATGTGCTCGTTCAATATGTGCCCGGCACTTCAAGTAGAATCTGTCCGGAGGCTGTGCCCATCTGAACAACACCGTTATAAGAATCGGCGATCTCAGGCACACTTCCGACACGAGAACCATGGGGATGCTGACTGTCGTTGATGCTTGAGTTGACTGGAGGCTGTGTCAGGTCGTACTCCTAAACTTGTTCTTCACTGAGTGTTATAAATTAAAGCTCGCGAATTGTTAACCAGTCCTTGTCCATGTCCCATTTTAGCCACATGCACGATGAACGTTGGCAGGACATCTGGCAGTGGCAACGTAGAGAGAGAGAGTGAGGGGGGGGGGGAAGCAGAGTTAATACTTCGAATCTGGTCGGACTTTTCTGCACGGAGAAACCCAACTGTTCTGGCAGCAAATATAGACAGAGAGAAGAAGAAGATGGATAAATAGAAGAAGAAGAAGAGGGCTGAGGGGGTATTGAGAGAGAGAGAGACAGAGAGAGCAAAAATGAGAAAACTCAGAGGGAGAGACATTGTTCAAGAGGTCAGGAAAAAGAAGGAAGCATATGTCATGTATAGACAGAAGAGTGTAAAGGAAATAGGAGGATGCTTAAGAGGGAAATCGGGAGGGCAAAACGGGGAAATGAGATAGCTTTTGCAAATTGAATTAAGGATTTTCCAAAAGTGTTTACAAATATAGGAAGGTCAAAATGGTAACTAGGGAGAGAATAGGACGCCTCAAAGATCAGCAAGTTGGCCTTTGCTTGGAGCCACAGAAAATGGGGAGATACTAAATGAGTATTTTGCATCAGTATTTACTGTCGAAAAGCATGTGCAAGCTATAGACTGGAGGGAAATAGATGTTGACATTTTTCAACATGTCCATATTACAGAGGAGGAAGTGCTGGATGTCTTGAAACGGTTAACGGTGAATAAATCCCCAGGACCTGATCAGGTGTACACGAGAACTCTGTGGGAAGCTAGAGAAGTGATTTCTGAGCCTCTTGCTGAGATATTTGTCTCATTGATAGTCACAGGTGAGGTGCCAGAAGACTGGAGTTTGGCAAACGTAGTGCCACTGTTTGCGAAGTGCGGTAAAGACAAGCCAGGGAACTATAAATTGGTGAGCCTGACCTCAGTGTTGTGCAAATTGTTGGAGGATATCCTGAGGGACAGGATGAACATGTATTTGGAAAGGCAAGGACTGAATAGAGATATTCAACATGGCTTTGTGTGTGGGAAATGATGTCTCACAATCTTGATTGTGTTCTTTGAAGAAGTAACAAAGAAGATTGATGAGGGTAAAGTATTAGATGTGATCTATGTGGACTTCAGTAAGGCATTCGACAAGGCTCCCCATGGAAGACTGATTAGCAAGGTTAGATCTTATGAAATACAGGGAGAACTAGCCATTTGGATACAGTACTGTCTCAAAGGTGGAAGACAGAGGGTGGTGGCGGGTTGTTTTTCAGACTGGAGGCCTATGATCAGTGTCGTGTCGCACGGATCAGTGCTGGGTCCTCTACTTTTTGTCATCTATTAAAATGATTTGGATACGAGCATAAGAGGTGCAGTTTGCAATTTTACAAGTGATACGAGAATTGGAGGTGTAGTGGACAGCGAAGAGGGTTATCTCAGATTACAACAGGATCGGGACCAATTGGGCCAATGGGCTGAGAAGTGGCAGGTGAAGATTAATTCGGATAAATTTGAGGTGCTGTATTTTGTGTAAGCAAATCTCAGCAGGATTTATACACTAAATGGTAAGGTCCTAGAGAGTGTTCCTGAACAAATAGACCTTGGAGTGCAAGGTCCTTGAAAGTGGAGTCGCGGGTAGATAGGATACTGAAGAAAACGTTTGGTAAGCTTTCCTTCATTGGTCAGAGTAATGAGTACATGAATTGGGAGGTCATGTTGCCGCTGTACAGGACATTATTTTGGCCACTGTTGGAGTATTTTGTACAATTCTGGTCGCCTTCCTATTGTGAAACTTCAAAGGGTTCAAAAAAGATTTACAAGGATGTTGCAAGGGTTGGAGGATTTGAGCTATACGGAGAGGCTGAACAGCCTGGGGTTGTTTTCCCTGGGCAGTCGGTGTCTTAGGGTTACTCGTATAGATTTTCACAAAACGATGAAGGGCATGGATAGGATAAATAGACAAAGTCTTTTCCCTGGGGTCGGAGAGTCAAGAACTAGAGGGTATAGGTTTACAGTGGGAGTGAAAAGATATAAAAGAGTCCTAACGGACAACTTTTTCACGCAGAGTGTGGAACGTGTATGGAATTAGCTCCCAGAGGATGGTAGAGGCTGGTAAAATTGCAACATTTAAGAGGCATTTGGATGGCTATATGAATAGCAAGGGTATGCTGGGATATGGGTCTGGTGCTGGTAGGTGGGACTAGATTGGGTTGGGATATCTGGTCGTCATGGACGGGTTGGACCGAAGGGTCCGTTTCCATGCTGTACAACTCCGTGACTCTATGACTCTATTCGAGGGACAATCACAGAACACGATTTGGAGTTAACACATTTGATTACTTAATTGCTTGTTTTACTCTAATTTAATAATTTGACATTCAACCAGATTCGTACTATCATGGGAGAGTTTGCTCAATATGAACGGTGCTTGCATTATACATATGACTATTTTGCAGCAGTAAAATTCATTTAGTCTATAACATTAGAGCCGACTAATCAAAATGAAGTAGTCCAAAATGTTACAGGTAGAGCGCATTTATTACCGTTACTTGCAGCTATTGGTGATTCTTTTAAGGCTATCACGCCAGTGCTTCCTATGTAAAGTCATATTTAACTATACTGTAATGACATGTATGAAATTTAACATAGGTGCCAGAATTTTTCCATTTCCAAGCAAAACCTTTCTCTCAGAGGCTGATCGGTAAAGTTTTTTTTTTGACTACGAAACTATGCCTACAGCTCGTAAACACTCTGAACATTCTGCAATTCTAAAATATAACACTTGCTCGAAATTATTTCCATTGATTAATACTGTGGCAAGTATTGTTTGAAACAAATGTGGTTGAATTATTTGATAAATATCCTTGAGGTCATTTAGGAATTTTCTGCAGGAACCACATTAATGAGATGATTAGATGTCAATGTAAGCCACTATGTGATTATTTTGTCTTGAACAACGTATTTAGTGTGTCTACTGATTGCAAAACACTAACACACCTTTCAAATCTTGGTGATCCATTGAACCCTTTCTCATTTAGCACAGTTTTGATTGACTGTAATCTGAGTACACTCAACAGCAAAGTTTAGATTTTTTGGTCATATCATCCTGAACTGTGAGACAGAGGCAATAAGTTCATAAACGGCAGGGCAAGTGATAACATTTTCTCATTTCTCCTGGTAAAGTTGTGATACATGTTATTATCTTGGATAAGTATTCACGCTGCATTATATCCGTTGGTTGGTACAATGTAATACTACAAATGAATGTTTGAATTATCTTCCAATCAGTTGAGAAGGCTGTTCTGTGTTTGGTCTGAGTTATTTGTGCGTAGTATTTCGATGTTGATCTTGCCTTGTATAGTGTGTGTTGTAAACTGCGTGGCTTACTCTGTCCAGATACAGTTAACCCTACCATCTGCATGTCCTTGATAACTATGATCTGCTTGCACTGATCACAAACGAATCTTTTCACTTCACCTCGTTATACAGGACAATAAATCGAATCAAGTCGAATCAAATCATAGATTTTCCAAAAGAAAGCGGAATAATACTGTGTGAATAAGATGCAAAATGACGGTACACGTTCAGGAATAAATGAAAGTACAAATTCAAGGTACAAGCAATATAATGAAAACAAATGACAACACTTGCACCATCCTACGACCACACGCACTGTTCTCCTTTTGCAGTACCTTGGTTTAATTTCTCTGCAGATATGGCTATAAAGCGATCAAATGTGAATGCAACTGTGAACCAAACAAAACAGCGCATCGTCAATAGAAACAGGAAAATTCTGAATGCGTACCGACATATGTTGGCCAATAATGCAACTGGGAAGTGAATAATCTTAATTCTTTCCAGGTGGACAGTGAAAATGACAGGTAATAGATCTGCTTCTGGTATTGCCAATAAGTAGGAAGTGACGGATTTGGAGAGGCTTCAGTCTTCTAGGTGCACGATCACAGTTTCAATTACAAGGTGCAAAGATTCAAGGTGAGGGGGGATGTTTAAGAGATGTGCCTGTTGGATTTATTCCACACAGAGAATGGTCGGAACCTAATCGCTCTGCCTGAACAAGTGGTGGAAGCACTTTTTGGTTGGCAATATATATGAGGCATGTGGATGTTGATATGACTAGGGATGGAATAGAGGGATAGAGACCGAATAAGGACAGAGGTTTGTTTTTATTTTATTGCTGCATTGTGATCAGCACAGGCTTGGAGGACCAAAGGGCGTGTCACTGTGATGTATTTCACCTAAGTTTATTGGATTTGTTGTTAACATATCAATGAATCAGAAACAACACATAAGTGAAAGTGACTGTAGTAGATTGGTCATCACTTTATTTCCATTAATTTTGAAAAGAATCATTCTCTGATCCTGTGGCAAACTGTTTTTTTTTGGTAACAAGTATTTATTATGACAGGAAAATAAATAGCCAGGTTTTTTAAAAAAGATGCACAAATGTTATTATTAATCAATGTAAGTGCATTATCCCATTTTATTTTCTTCTACTTCAATGGGATTACAATTAAAAATAGAGAAAAACAGAGGTCTTCGCAAATAAAGCTAAGGCTACTTATCCTGAGATAGCTGGAATTCTGAAACGGCCTAAAGTACATCTCCTGTTAAATTTCATGTGGTTATGGTCACTAAACTATTCCCTGATTTAAATTGAGTTCATTTTCACTTACTCCAAATTCAACAGGTGGTTTGATGATTAATGGTTATTTTACTGAGCGTGCCTTATGTATATTCCAGGGGAAAGTTATATGTTTCTTTATGGCATCTGAAACACTCAGGCACATAATATCATACTAAATTATTGTAGAAACTGAAACTTTCTGATCACCCTATGATTGAACATGGATGGCAATTAAGCTGAATGTTCGACTCTTACCAGTCTTTGCGTGAAAAAAGAACACTTGCCACGCACATCCCCCTTAAATTGACCTCCTCTTAACTTGAAGCTGTCCCCCCTTGTAATTAAAACTGATCCCAATTCGAGAAAACTGTAGCCTCCCGAACACGTCAATTGTTGCTTGTTGGCAATGCCAGGAACAGATCTAATCATTGTCATTTACGAGGTCCTACTAAACATAAGGAGCATTAATCTCCATGAATTCAGAATCAGAATTCCCCTGTTTCTTATGGCACTGTCCTGTTTTGTTTGATTGACAGTTGTTTTCCCATTTGATTGATTTAAAGCCATTTCCAGTCTGATATTAAAGTGAAGGTACTGCAATAACAGAACAGCGACTGCCGTTGTAGGATGTTATGTGTTCTGTCAGTTGTTTACGCTCAATTGCAAGTACCTTTTTAATGAGCTTTCCATTTATTTCTGAAAATGTGCCGGAGTTTTGCATTGCAACACCATAGTATTATTCCCCTTAATTCTGGACAGTCTACGATTTAATTTGACTTGATCTATTATCCTGCATAACTAAATATAGTGAAAAGATTTGTTTCAGAACAGTTACAGCAGATCACAGTAATCAAGGGCATGCAGATGATGGGGTGAAAAATAAACTGGATGGAGTAAGCCATGCAGTTTATGATACACAAAGCATTCACGAGGCAAGATCAACATTTAAGAAAATTGTCGTTACAGTCTCCATTCATAGATCTAAGAACGAGAGTGAAGAAGCTGTACCTGAATTTGTCGGTGTGTGTGTTCAACCTTCTGAATCTACATTCTGACAGAAACGGTTGTCGCAGAGCATTGCAGAGTGGGTTGGGTGTTTGATGGTATTGGTTACATTTCCGTGGCAACAGGACTGTTTAGGTAGAGCCCATGAAAGGGAAATTGGCTTCTGTGATGGTGTCGGCTATGTACATGAACTTCTGTCGATTCTTAAGGTTCTGCACAAAGCTTTTGCCATACCAGGCTGTTGTGTACTCGGACAGTATGTTCTATATGGTGCGCCTGTAAACGTTAGAGAGGATCGTCATGGACATTACAAATTACTTGAGCTGCCTGAGAAAGATGCAACGTTTTTGCAACTTCTTGACAGTCCCATGCACGTAGGAAGTCTAGGACAGTTAGTTGGTTGTCGTCACACCTGTGAACTTGAAGTTCTCTTCTCTCTCAGATTCCACCCAGTATATATAAATAGGGGTGTGTTCTCCTTCTTTCTATCGGAAGCCAATTATCATTTCATTACTTTTGCCAGGGTGTGTTATCCTTCTTTCTATCGGAAGTCAATTATCATTTCATTACTTTTGCCAACACTGAGAGAGAGATTGTTATCACTCTGCCACGTAACAAAACCGTGTATGTCTTCTCCATTCTAACTCCTAATCGTTGTTTGATATCCTTCTTAGCATGGTGGTGTCAGCACATTGTAGATGGCGTTTGTTTGGCAACACTGTTGTGGATGTTTCAGACGCTGAAAGAATTAATAAATCAGATTATACAACCAATTCAGTCTATCAATATTTTTACCATTGGCTAGACGATTATCAAATTACAGTCAAAGGAGAATATTTTAGCATTGCAGGTTGTAGATATTGCGGCACATTGTGACCCAGCTGTTAGCACTGGTGCTTGTCAGCACCAGGAACCCATATTCAATGCCAGTCGCTTGTGCAATTTGCACAGTCTCCCAGATGTTCTGTTTCCTTCCACAGTCGAAAATAAGCCCGGTTTTGATCATTTGGTGAATGCTTGTTCGAGGTGTGCCTGCGTGGGATAGCCTTCAGAGGTTCGTTCTGGAACTGATGGGCAGAAGGCTGTACAGTAGGGGCCTAACACCGCATCGTTGGGAGGGGGAGCGTGGGCTCCAATATTGAGTGTTTTGATGGAGGGGCTGCCGCTGTCTATCTTCACTGATTGACGCCGATGGAACCTCAGGATGCCGTTACAAAGGCTGCGGTCAGTGAACTATCGCAGAATTTTGCGATTAGTCTGGTTGTGATATTGGGATTTAACGCGGAGCTGTCGACAGCTTTCAAGTTATGAAAAGAAAACATACCTCACACTTCCTTTGCCACACAGCAATATCGAAACACCCAATGTTTCAATTTTATGTAACAACAGTGGTATTTGCATCAGTCTCTTCCAACTTTCTCTGATAGTTCCTGCATTTCAACAGATGTCAGTGTAATTCTTCACCTGTATTTGTTGAATCTGCCTTCATAAAAATTGCTCAGAAGCTAAGATTATGTTCTCCAACAACGCCTCTTGCACGAATTGCGTATGGTGTAAGGAAGAACTGTATCAGTGTTTGCACCAATGTGAGCTTGGCTATCGTATCCAATATCAGCAAGCACTGGCGAAACTGGGCAAGTTTACTTTCTATATCTACGTCACGCATTTTTAAAAACACGTTCACATCTTCCACATTCGGTCGAGGGGGTGAATAACTAACAATGAAGCAGCTTTACATAAACTTCTCAACCTTCCCTCATTAGAGTATGGGTTAACTTCATAATATTGATTCGAATGCTCACAAATTACTCAGTGACTGAATTCATAATTTCACACCAATTAATCATACAGGGAGTAAGTGAACAGAAAATTGCCTCCTACCCCCCCCCCCCCAAAAAATAATTACTTCACTCAAAAAATCATAATCACAGCACACTTGCTAGTGGAAAGTGAGTGAACGATTAGTTAACAAGATAAGGAGGCAGGCCAGCAATATTAATAGCTTACTTTTGATCATCAGATGCTGAAACAATGAAGAAGTCAGATTATACAATCAATTCAATCTATTAGCACTGTTTGCCATTCACTAGACTATTATTAAATTTCAGTTAAGTGAGAACATGATATTATTGCAGGTTGTGGATATTGGAGCTGCATGCTGACCCAGCGGTTAGCACTGCTACCTGACAGCACCAGGAACCCGCATTCAATTCCAGCATCTTGTGGAACTTGTGCAGTCTCCGGAATGTTCTAGTTTCCTTCCACAGTCGAAAAAAGGCCCAGTTTTGATCTTTTGTGGAATGCTTATTTGGGGTTGGTCTGCTTGCAAAGGCCTTCAGAGGTTCAGTCTGGACCTGATGGGCCGCATGGCGTGATTCCAAAAGTGTCGGTGTTTTGTGATAATATTAGCACTGTCGTGAATGCGGAAATTTATGAGTTAGTTTCCGAGAAGGGCACAGGCTGTTGGGAATGAAGCCCAGATCGAAAGAAAAATGCGATTAAGTGGTGATAACAATGATAATACGTCGAAGCTGTGGACGAGAGAGGACGTTTTCAGTCTGTACAGCAAATGCCCTTGCATGTTCAAAGGTCAATGGAAAACAAAATCAATTGACAGAGATTCATGTTAGGTGACGACAAGGTACATTTTCAATTTTAAATACTGGTCAGATACCTACCAGGGACAAAAACAATGAGGAAGGAGCTTGAACGCCTGTGGAATGGAGCATTAGTATCCAGGAGATCAAGCAACTGCTGTAAGGAACAAATAATTAATTAAAAATGATTGACCACAGGAACAGAAACGGATTTATGGATAATAAGGCACTCCGTAACATGTTATATGTATCCCAGACCAGAAAGAATGGAGCAATGAAAGAACATAATGTAATTCGTGGCTCTTGATGTATCCAGGTGAAGTTGTGAACGGTGATCTATGTGAACGCTCGTTCAAAGTATATCGATAAACGAAATTTAAAGGATAGCTCGATGCGCATTTAGGGTCCTTCTTGTCTGTGGACAGCACAGTATAGAATGGGTAATGACGAACATACCACTATATGGGTACTTTGAGGACATGGGGATAAATTTGTGTTCCTTTGTTGCAGAGGCCTGTGCTCCTTTTTCTAAATAATCTGCAGCTTTGTCTCTGTGTGGATTCCAGGTCTGGGGCCCATGTGTGAGGTGGGCGGTTGGGCGTGGAGATGGGGATCACAGATAGTTAAGCAGATGCAATCTGTATTAATCTATTGAGCTGCTGCTTTTCCCTTACACCTCCCCCGTCTCTTCTTCGTCCCCACCTCCAAAACATGCCTCTTCCTGTTTTTCATTACTGGAGGAAGTGTCCTGACTGGATGAGTTGTTGGCGGGCTGTATTCGCAGCCAGAATTCCGTTTTGCCACGTGGATTGACCAGCAGCTTAATGTCAGACATTGTTTGTCTCTGTGTTTGTGAGTGAGAAAGAGTGCGCTTATTGTTGCAAACTCTAGGCCAGTTTCTATCATTTCACGTCAACTGCTGAGAGAACCAATCAGATTGCAGCAAACCAAAGGAGCCTGGCATATCCCTGAATGATCGGTGGCAGTGAGGGAAACCGTCAAGAGAGCTGGGTCTCAGTGGAATGTTATGTCTCCCCAAAACCCCAGTCTCTCCATGACTTTCGTTAATTCTTGTATGTCTCTATTTCGTTTTACCCGTTTCTTCTTCACTTTGTCTTTCTGTCTATACCTATCTAGTTCTTTCTCTGTCTCTGTTTCTTTCTCTGTCTCCCTTTTCTCCCCGATTTTCTCACTCTTGCTGCATCACCATCTCTTTTTAATTTCTCTTCTTCTCCCTCTCTTTATTTATCTTCTCTTTCTTTCTCACTCACTCTTTCTTTTCCTCCCTTTCCATTCCGCTCTCTCTTTTTACTCAATCAGACTCCCTCCTATTTCTTCCCAATTATCTTTATTCATTTTCTTTCACTTTCTTTCTCTTGCGTTCTCAAAAGTCTTGCATTTTCTGTCTATACACTTTCCTTTCTCGAACTTTTCTTCCTTTCTCTTTCTCTGACTTTCTCTTCCTGTGTCTCTTTCTCCAACTCCATTTCTTTCCTTTTCTTTCCACCTCTCACCCTCTTTCTCGCTTCTTCTATCCGGCCCTTTTAGTCACTCTCTCCTGCTGTATAATTCTCTGTCTCTTCTTAAAATTTAATCCTGGTTACACTTCCATCCCTACTTTTCCTCTGTC
The DNA here is from genome assembly GCF_047496795.1 of Chiloscyllium punctatum. Lineage (NCBI taxonomy): Eukaryota > Metazoa > Chordata > Chondrichthyes > Orectolobiformes > Hemiscylliidae > Chiloscyllium > Chiloscyllium punctatum. The sequence continues at coordinate 26,607,451 of NC_092789.1, read as the reverse complement.
TTTTTCTTAACTCCTGTCTCTTTTTTCTCTGTTATGTTTCTTACCTCACCTATGTTTCTATCCATCACATATTACGAACTTGTCCATGCCTCATACTCCGCCATCACATTTTTACTCTGACTCTTTTCCTGATCTCTGTCTTCCACTTCAATTTCTTCCCTGCCTTATATTCGTTCTGCCTCATTTTCTATTCTCCCTTTCTCCCTCTCTCTTTCTTCCTCTCATTCAATTCCCCTGTCGTATTTTCCCACAGACTCCTTGCTATCCAGACGGTTTCTTATTCCTCCGACTCTTTTTCTCCACCCCTCCCTCAACTTTTCTCTGTTTTATGCAGTTTTTCCATGATTTTGCATGCGCTCTGATGTGGCATTCTCCCATTTTTATGACCCCACGACATTTTGTGCTACGCAATATTGCGGAGGGTTCGAACAAATTATGCTGCCTTATGCAAATTCGTCGCTGTCTTCTGCCCAATTTTTTGAATCCGAAATATTCGAGACCACTATTTCAGTACATGCTCATGTTTATGGCCATCTTCCCATTTTTATGTGAATCCTTCTATTTCGTGCTCCCTGAAGTATTTCCCCCAAATAGGTTGCATTCGCACACATTGTGCTGTGCCCCATTGTGTTTTTTGCATCCCATAGGTGTTTGCAGCCCCTATTCACTCCGTTTAGCGGCCCCTCAAATTTACACAATCCTCCAGGTTTACATGCTCCCAATTTTTGCACTACCCTCAAAACGACATTTTCGCGCCCTTTTTTGCAGGCAACAACGCATTTGTCCACTGCATTCCAGACGTATGTACCACGCGTTACTTGCTCTACTTGGTTTCACGACCCCCAAATATTGCACCCCGAATTGTTGCACATCCATCAGACTCTCTCAAGCATAATTTGCTTCATCCTGCAAAAATGAAGTGTGCCCAAATTTGGCACTCAACCACCGAATTTTACTTTCCCACCAACGATTACGAAACCCATTAAATGAAACCTCTACTTTGCACTCACCCCAAATTTTGTGCTGCCACACCTTCCCCATTTTTCAATCCCACGTTTTTCCTCTGAAGTTTCATTTCAAAAGTTCTGAACTTCCAATTCTGCATCTCCATTTTTCAAATTCCCAAGTATTGGGCACACCACAGAATTTGTGACTCTTCAATTAGTTGAATCCACACCACCATTGTGGCACCTCCCACTTCAACAAGATGTGTATCTCACATCTCTGACGCTGAAAACCCTTCAATAATTTCGACCTGCCTTCAGGTCTCTTACTCAATGTTTTATTCTCTCAACTGTTGAACCCACAACCATTTTTCCTCACTCAAAATATTTTGCGCTCCGTTTTGCCCCTCAACCGCAAGCATTAACGCTCCAATTTTGCACCCATCAAATATTATGCATCCTCCCTCAGTTATTCGGACCAGAGAGATTGAAGACAAAAGAGATAAAACCACGAAAAGAACATTCAGGGAAACAGAAGGGCTGGGAAAGGAAGGGAAAACAAGAACGAGAGAGAGAGAGAATGGAAGAGAGAAAGACATAACGATAGAGAATCAGGGAAAACGTGCCCCTCCAAATTTTTAGGTCGCATATGTTTGCATTCCCCGAGAGTTTGCAGAGCCCCGTACAAAGTTAGTTAAACTCCCACACAATTTATGCCACTCATTCTTCCCATCTCAAACACGACTCAACTTCATCTGTGTATTTTCCCTCCCTGTGAAACTTCCTTAATTTCCTCACACTCCACGAGCCCACAAGATATTTTTGACTTTATGTTGACGTGTTTTCAGAGTATTTGTAGCCCAGGTTGGGGTTTTGGATGCTGAGCTGGAAGGTCCGGTTCAGAGTTTTCGTCAACATGCTAGAAAACATTGTAAGTGAAACTCGGAATGAAGTACTGGTGACATGGCCCACTTTATCCTCATATATTTCGGCTTCCTTGGGTCTAGATATTGTAGTCCCGTGATTTTTCAATCAACGCAAAACTATTTTTACATGAAGACTTTTAAATCTCAAATATTGTTATCCCTATTTTAGATCCATCCTTTGTTGTCACATCCTCAAACTTTGCACCTTGCCAGATTATGTCTGCTCAAGAAATGTCACGCCAAACTATTTTGCATCCTTCCTCAAGTTATCCATGAATTTTGCACCCGAAATGTTTTGTCCATCCCAAAACGTTCTTGCTTCTCGTTTTTGCATGATACCCTCTTCACCTCATTGGCCTTTTCTCCACATCTTCTCCACGATCACAATTTTGCGACGCCTTATCCACTGCATGTAAAAACACCTATGCATCTCCACACGTTGACCACGTTCCCCAGGACAAAGAAGGAAGTGGAGGGGAAAGGTCCTACACAGAGACTGTGTGAGAAGGTAAAGGCAGAAAATTTGGAAAGGAGGAAGTGTGAGGTCGGGGAAAGGGAGAGTGAGACAGTGAGAAGAACAGACATAGTAGTGCGAAAGACCAGATTCAGTGAGAAAAAATCAGAGCAGAAACAGAGTGAAAGGCAGAGCAAGAGAATGGCAGGGAAAGAAATCCCATGCAGCGAAAAAATTCTTCAGTATTTGTCTCCCAAAATCCTCATGGGACGCCCAGGCCTTGATACCAAACGACATGCGATGCCCTCTGCCCTTTGGGTCACCGATCTTTCCTTTTTTCAGGTCCTGCACACCCTCCATGCACACCTTTCTCCCCAGCAAATACTTTCCTCCATCAGTCCTCAATGGAACAATACCCGATCACATGGATCAACCAGTACTTCACGGGTAGGGTTCAATGCCACCTTACACTGATTATCCAATCCTCCAGTTAATCAAACAGTTAGTCATGATGGATCCATCCCAAATCATCCTCCTCCCCTCTTTGAATAATTCTGATTTTTTTGGACTTCTTCGGTCCGTTGTCCTATGCCAGGCAATATGTGTGCCACTTCCTTTTGATTGGTGCTAACTCTATTTTCTCTTGGAAATCTTGGTTCTGCCATGTTTTGTTATCATGCAAGTCATGATGTTGCAGTTCATCCTTGCGCTGCTATAATGTATTCTGTTGTTATTACATGGAATCTTTTCGGTAATGTTTCACAATCTAACACAGCTGTCTTGTGCCTCATATCGTTGTACTTACGGCCAATGAGATCAGGACATTTGTCGCAGAGTAACGTACATTACTCTCCATCATATTCATCATAGTACTGCCATTAATTCTTAAGGGTCTTCAGAAAACTACATTGTTCATTGTTCATTCTCATTATCCAGTTCCCATACTGCTTTAGCCTGTTTTCTCTTCGAGTTCTCAACATTTTGGTTACGGAAACCAACTCATTTCAACTCCAGGAACTCCTCCTCTATCGTGGTTGATTTCCCCAATACGTACGCAGATTCAAGTGATCGACGATAAAAGATAATGCTTTTATTTGCACTCCTCTCCCTTTTAATTTCTAGTTTAATGTCGCAATGACCCTGCAATGACCTTGCAGATCAATTTTTATTTCTGAGTCTTGGTATGTGTCAACATAATCCAAACAGATTCCACAAGATGGGAGCCAATATCTAAACGCAGTATTAGTTTAACTTTTCATTCACTATTCTTGTATCTGTCTAAACGCCTCTTCAAACTTGCTATCATACCTTACTCTATTATCCCCACTCCCAGTGCCTTGCGGGCACCTACCATCGTCTGTGTGAAGAAATCGTCTCACAAGGGTCTTGAAATCTTGCCCCATGTTAGTTCAAATCTATGCCACCCCTACGTGACATTTTCACACTGAAAAGCACTTTGACTATCTACCCTATCCACTCCTCTCATCATTTTATACACTTCCATTAGGATGGCCCTCAGACTTAAATGCTTTTGTGCAAAAAAAATCTAAATTTCTCCAAACTATTCTTATAGCTAATTCAATCCAATCTTTTGAAACGTCTTCCACATCCTATACAGAATATTCACATCGATGATATAGTGAGGCGACTAGAAGTACACACGAAATCAATACGTGGTTGAACTAAGGTTTTATGCAAATATAACATGACTTCCCGTTGTTTACGTTCAATGCTTCGACCAAGGAAGGTAAGATTGTGGTACGCCATTGTCCCATCTTATAATCAGACTTCAGGGGTTTCGCCTTCATCTAAAGCATATGAAAATATACATATAACGGTTCCAGCAATCTCTCCCCCTTTGCCCCCTCAACATCCGACGATAGGTTCCATCAGTTCTAGGCGACCTATCAGCCTTATTGTTTTTGAAGAGCCTCGATATCTCCCCTTTCATAATATCGACATGTTCCAGGAAGTCAACATACCCAATCGCTAACCTTACCACCACACATTTTGTTCTCGTTGTTCGATACTGAGACAATGTAAACTGTCGTGAAATAATCCAACTTTCTGGCTTTGTGCATATATTCACTCCTTTGGCCTTGAGAGGATCCGCCCTTTCCCTCGCTTCCCTTTTGTTCTTAACATATGGAAATAACCTCTTGCATTTCTCCTTAATTTGAATGGCTAAGAACATTCCATTCACCATTTCAGACATCCTAATTTCCTTCCTGATTTTGGTCTACCCCTCAGCGGTCATGTTTTAGCTTACTGCACCTTCTGTCCGTTTCGTTTCATTTTTTAACACCCGTCTTTCAATATCTTTTGTCTCCCTGGACGTCTGGCTGTCTTCTTCATTCATCCTCAAATGAGTCAATTGGCCTTCAAAATATACAGCACTTTCTAACGTGTACATACCTTCACCATTGCCCCAATGTAATTCCTCGATTTCATCTAATTCAGTTGTCGACAGCTTTCCCAAAATTTCGGGGATCAGTCTTATCATTGTCCATAATTTATTTAAAATTTACAGATTATGATCATTGCTTTTGAAATGTTTTCCTGCTGAACATTTGATCACTTGGCTCGGTTCATTTTCCAATACCAGGTCGACTGTGGCCTCTTACTCAATTCGAAAACTTATATGCTGTATCAAGAGCCAATCCATTCTCCATCAGTTTCCGCACCGCAAATGGAACTATCAAACACTGTCCCTTCAAAATCCCTAGCACTAAGAGTGTCCCAGTCAAAAGAAGGAAAGTTAAAATCACACACAATAGCAACGCTTTTTTTTACAGCTTTCAATAATCCACTTGTGTATCTGTTCCTTTATCTTCTTTTGGCTATTGGGAAGCCTATAATGTAATCCTACTGTAATCGCAACTTTCTTATTTCTGAGTTATACCACATAGGTTGTTGGATAAGGCCTGCAAGATATCCTCTCTGACAACAAAGTGACATTCTCCTTCATAATTATCATAATTATGCCACCCTTTTAAGTCGCACTGTATCTTGCCTGAACGATCCAAATGCTGTACAGTTTAGCTGCCAGTCCTGCCCTGCTCTCTGAACAGTCGCTGTAATGATCATCACATCGTCAGGCTTGGAATGAAGGCTTGGAAATTCTACGCCCCATCCCCCCGCCCCTAACAGTGGACTCTCATCTCGTTGCAGCCAAAGTTTTGAGGGAGATATTTCCTTGGGTTTAGCCACATTTGGGAGATTTATGCAAACCTTAGATAAGCACTTGAATGATTTTGAGATAGTGCAGAGGGACGAACTAAGAATAGTTCACAGGTCGGCGTAACATCGAGGGCTGAAGGGTGTTCTGCGCTGTATTGTTCGATGTTTGAAATATTACAAACTGTAACATCACATTGTTTCAGAAGGTCAGATCGTCCCTCGACGAAGCATATCATACAATCCTTATCGAGCCATCCGTTTGTTCAGTTCACCCAGAAATGTGGCTCGCAACATTCCACCAGCTGCTATAGTTGCGACCCAGATGTCCCCAAATGCTTTGACAAATCCGAGATAAAAGAGAGAACAATGACTGGACGACACATCTTGTTTCAAATCATTTTCTTCAAAAACAAGCGGATAATTGAGAAAAATCAAGAGCAGAGCGGAATTAGTCGCAGTCAGAAACTACAGTTCCAAAGAGGGCTGTTTGATTTAATAAGGATTGAGCTAAAGAATTGCAAACGCCCTGCCTCAGCTGTGAAATGCAATTTAAAACCTGAAATAATCAGATGGGGTAGAAGAGCAAATGAATCCGCTCATGTCTGAGCAATGCAAAACAATAATTAGGAATTGAGGATGAGAGGGTATCAGTTTAAGATAAGAGGGTAAAGAAGAAAAGGGACCCTGAGGGAATTCTTATGTCACACAGATGTTGGTGTGCCTATGGAATGAAATTCGTGTGGATGTCGCTGAGTTGGGTATTTAACAACATTTAAAGTGCATTTGGACAAGTACATCGATAGGCAAGGTTTACAAGGACAATTGCAAGGAAATGGAGTTAGCATGGATGAACTTTTTGCACAGCACGAAGCGGTTTGGGCCAGAGGACCTGTCTGCGCGCTGTAGGACTCCAAGACTCGATGACTGTAACAACCCAGTAAAATAAAAGAGGTGTGTGGACTTCTATATCCTCCGGTTAATCATTGCATCAAACGAATGAAGGTCACAGAAGTCCATTCAATGCAACCGATTGGAAACTCAGCAGTGAGTACACTGTTCTTGATTGAGTCATTGCAAGCATCGTCGGCTTGCTAACCGCGTGCTTTTGGGTGAACGTCGAGTTTCTCCTGCTCATAATTCGTTTTATCTGAGTACAATTTTGGGAAAGGACATAAAGCAGGAAATGAAATTATTCTCCTGGATTATTGCAATCTTACTAATCTGAAGAATGATTTCTACATAGATCGACGAAAAATATCTGTGTGAAGACATATGGGATACTTCACTTCAACAGCCGAGACAGAGACAAGGGAGGCGTCGCCAATACTGTCCGTAACACCGGCTGGGCCACAGCAACAGTTTTGTGTGCAGTTTTGAGATCCATCGTATTGGAATAGTGAGCGAGTGGGTGGCCTGAACAGTCCGTATGATGGTTCCCTTTTTTATATTAATGACTGAAGAAAATGAGGATTAATGATGAACAAACACATTCGGGCGTGCTGAGGCTGGGGTGATGTATGTTGATGAGAGATGAGAATCACTGTTTGATATTTCAGTAGACAGAACTGCTATCAACCGATTCACACTTTGTCTGTAAACGGGATTGGAACCTGGTAATCTCCAGAGAGATAACAAGCTAAAAAAATGGGTATTTATTCAAGTTCATTAATTTATTTTGGATAAAGTCAGAACTTTGGATGCTATGCTGTAAATTATCTGAATATCTTTGTCGGTCTTTATAGGAGGTATGTGCAGAAATCTAGCTGGGATTTAAGGCTGTTACTTTTTGTAGTTGATCTCAAGGGCAGGTAGTTTGGTGAAATATTTTTGCTACGTAATAGATGTGAGTCCTGCGCTTCCAAGATCTCCAGGTAATTGCACAGTCTCCTGCGCCACGACCAGTGCAATCGTCCTGGCTGGTGAGAGCTTGTCCTTATTGATATCTCACTGCTATCAAGCTGTATGAGCATGATGGACCGAATGCCATAATCTGTTGTACTAATTCCATACTACTGCATTTAATTGTGACACGAATCGAGGACCTGGTGGGGATTAGCGTGAGACTAAGCTGCAATCTTTCATAGAGGAATCGGCTGCATTTTATGATTTGGAGATGCCCGTGTTGGACTGGGGTTTACAAAGTTAAAAATCACACAACAGCAGGTTCTAGTGCAACAGGTTTAATTGGAAGCACACTAGCTTTCGGAGCGACCCTCTTCATCAAGTGATATGGAGCGTCACTCCAAAAGCTAGTGTGCTTCCAATTAAAACTGTTGGACTATAACTTGGTGCGGTGTGATTTATAACCGGTTACATTTTAGGCAGTGTACACCACTGTGTCTGTGTCTTTTGCAGGCCACTGTAAGCCCAATCGAGGTAAGTCATTGTGAGCAGATTTCCTATCTGTCAGATATTTGGTCATCAGTTCCCATCCTGTCTGAAAGCCTTGACTGACGTTTGATATTCATGACTGTGTCCAACAGCTCACTGCCGCTCTCGTGGATAAATACTGCTGTCTATCTAATCAATTTGTTTCATTCTGTGGTGTGATGGGTTTCAGTGTTGGAGGGAATGCACTTGGGAAAGCTATGAATTGCTGAGATTAATGCGTTGAAGGGGCTGCCTTTCTTATGCAACCATGGTGTGACTTACAGATTAGCGACATATCGTCACTGGTACGTCAATCACAGAACAATTCTCTATAGCCCAAACCTCTGTTTTGGTCAAAAACAAACAGCTAAATTATGTAATTCCAAATTCGACCACTTGATGCATAGACGCCTATATCTTGGTATGGCAAGTGGATTTCTTAGTACTTCACTGTTCTTAGGGATTGTGCATCCACCACCCTTAGAGGCAGCACATTCCAGATTCACACGACATGCTGGATGAAAAGGACTTTCCTCGTGTCACTGAACCTGCTGCTCCTTTGACTTAAATCTAAGTCCTCGATCATTGATCCCACTGACAAAGGGAAGCATTCCCTCCTATCTACCTTATCTTTTACCCTCACATCTCATCCATGCCCTCTCTAATTCTCCTCTTCTCTAAAGAAAACAAATCGAGTCTGCCCAATCTCTCTTCTTCACTGAAAATCTCTGGGGAAGGCAGTCTCCTCTGCTCCCTTTCAAGTGCAATCAAATTTTTCTCTGATGTTGGCTCAGGAACTGCACACAATACTTTAGTTCAATATAAACCGAAAGGGATTGTTGTGCTGCAGTGTTTGAGAACCTAACTCTCAGCTACTTTACCCCGGTTAAAGTCCCACCTGAACCAGAGCTGTGTCAACATACCTGCAAATAGGTCTGTTTGAAAATATGCGAACTGAGCAAAGGAATAGCTGGGCCAAATTTGGGATCATCAAAGTAATCTGTGTCTGCGCCTGGAAGACGTGGGTTCTACCTGAACACTTACAAAGCATTGGTTTTCACAAAATAAAAACGAAAACGCAGCAAAATCCATCAGCATGCATTGACTTTAAATTTTAGATAAAATTACTGCAGACAATAGCGAGAAGCTATCGTTTCAGCATCAATAAAAGTACATAAATTTTCAGTTATGGATATGATGCATCCCTGAACACTAATAATCAAAAGAAAACAAAGAACTGAAAATTGCAAACAACAGCAATAATTGCTCGGAAAGTTCAGCAGGTCTGTCGGCATTTGGGAAGAGATGGTAGAATTCGTTTTCAGGTGTTGCCAGATGAGTTGATTTTTCCCACTGATTTCTGTTTTTGTTTGTTAACTTTCCCTACTTACTGAGGCGGGTAAGAGAGTATAGACCAGCGCCGTGGCAGTAATTTACAAACACTCTTTTATTGCAGGTAAGTTGCGAGAGAGCTGGTAAAGATAGTAAGATTCCATGGGACTCAAAACATGTTTAACCCCAAATTTTCTGTGAGAGTCATGGCAGGGGGATGTATTCATTGTTGCAGATCTTGCTGAGCAGTGTACAGATTTAGGATTTGAATGGAACTAAAAAATCAGAAGTCCACAGCTGAGATAAAATTTGGTAGTTGGTTAACAGTCAAGAGTAGATCAGAAGCACAGTATTTAGCACCACTGTTTCACAGCGCAAGAACCCAGTTTCTATTCCAGGAGTTGTGCGACTGCCTATATGGATATCACTCACTTTCCCCGTGTCTGCAAAGGTTCCACTGTGTGGACTTATTTCCTCCCACAGACCAAATATGGGGTATTTCTGGTGGCTTGCCATGCTAAATGTTCAAAAAAGGGAATAGGGATAACCCCGGGAATTACAGGCCAGTTAGTCTTACTTCTGTGGTAGGCAAAGTAATGGAAAGGGTACTGAGGGATAGTATTTACGAGTATCTGGAAAGACACTGCTTGATTAGGGACAGCCAGCACGGATTTGTGAAGGGTAGGTCTTGCCTTACAAGTCTTATTGAATACTTCGAGGAGGTGACCAAGCATGTGGATGAGGGTAGAGCAGTGGATGTAGTGTACATGGATTTTAGTAAGGCATTTGATAAGGTTCCCCATGGTAGGCTTATGTGGAAAGTCAGGAGGCATGGGATAGAGGGAAATTTAGCCAATTGGATAGAAAACTGGCTAACCGGTCGAAGTCAGAGAGTGGTGGTAGATGGTAAATATTCAGCATGGAGTCCAGTTACAAGTGGAGTTCCGCAGGGATCAGTTCTGGGTCCTCTGCTGTTTGTAATTTTTATTAATGACTTAGAGGAGGGAGTCGAAGGGTGGGTCAGTAAATTTGCAGATGATACAAAGATAGGTGGAGTTGTGGACAGTGAGGAGGGCTGTTGTCGGCTGCAGAGGGACTTAGATATGATGCAGAGCTGGGCTGAGGAGTGGCAGATGGAGTTCAACCCTGCCAAGTGTGAGGTTGTCCATTTTGGAAGAACAAATAAGAATGCGGAATACAGGGTTAATGGTAGGGTTCTTGGTCAGGTGGAGGAACAGAGGGATCTTGGGGTCTATGTACATAGATCTTTGAAGGTTGCCACTCAGGTGGATAGAGTTTGTAAGAAGGCCTATGGAGTATTATCGTTCATTAGCAGAGGGATTGAATTCAAGAGTCGTGAGGTGATGTTGCAGCTGTACAGGACTTTGGTTAGGCCACATTTGGAGTACTGTGTGCAGATCTGGTCGCCTCACTTTAGGAAAGATGTGGAAGCTTTGGAGAGGGTGCAGAGAAGATTTACCAGGATGTTGCCTGGAATGGAGAGTAGGTCGTACGAGGATAGGTTGAGAGTTCTCGGCCTTTTCTCGTTGGAACGGCGAAGGATGAGGGGTGACTTGATCGAGGTTTATAAAATGATCAGAGGAATAGATAGAGTAGACAGTCAGAAACTTTTTCCCCGGGTACAACAGAGTGTTACAAGGGGACATAAATTTAAGGTGAAGCGTGGAAGGTATAGGGGAGATGTCAGGGGTGGGCTCTTTACCCAGAGAGTGGTGGGGGCATGGAATGCGCTGCCCGAGGGAGTGGTCGAGTCAGATTCATTGGCGACCTTTAAGCGGCATTTGGATATGTACATGGATGGGTGCTTAATCTAGGATAGAAGTTCGGCACAACATCGTGGGCCGAAGGGCCTGTTCTGTGCTGTATTGTTCTATGTTCTATGTTCTATGTTCTAAATACCCCGTAGTGTTCAGGGACGTGCAGGCTAGGTGAATTATACGAAGCAAAAGCACGTTTACTGGTGTGGAGTGAGTCAGAATGGGATGTTCTTAACAAGGTCAATACAGATTTGATAAGTGGAATAGCCTTTTTTGCACAGTCGGAATTCGGTGAGCTTGGCTAGTAATTGCAGGTAGATATCACCGTGTTGATTACGTGGCAAATATAACACATCTTGAGAAAGAATGTGATAGACTCGATTCATGACGAGCTCACAAGACAAATGATGATATCATAAGGGTGGGACGCTGGGAAGTCTGGAAATAGCTGAGAATTAAATAAAGTATTCGCAAAAAAAAGTCGCTCGCAAATTTGTTCATGACTATTTTATGAATCAACTGCCAGAATTTGAATCCTAACACTAACTCAAACATTTTAATATGAACGGGTCACTGAAGATAACAGGTTCTGCACATGAGGTGCATTTTAGAAGGCATATGGAATACTTCACTTTATTAAAGAAACAATTACTGCATGATATAGGCAGAATTGTGGAGAGTGAGGAAGGTTATCAGAAATCGCAGTAGGACGTTGATCGGGGGAGAAATGGGAAATGGAGTTTAATACAGATTAGAATGTGGTCATTCATTTTGGAAGTCAAATCAAGGTAGGAGTTTCATGGTAAATGGTCAGGCCTGAAGGAGTTGGAGTTCAGGAGCATAATTCTCTGAAAGTGTAATCACAGATGACCAGGACAGTGAAGAAGGCTTTTTGCACGCTGGCCTTCATCAGTCAGGGCATTGAGGATAGAAGTTGGGATGTTATGTTGCAGTTGTGCAGGACGTTGGTGAGGCTGCACTTGGAGTATTGTGCTTACATTTGCTCAACTTGCTATAGAAATCTTGCTTTGAAACCGGAGAGAGTTCAGAAGGTATTTGCAAGGATGTTGCGCGGAGTCACTGCTCTAAGTTATAGGGAGAGATAGGACAAGCCAGGACGTTTTCTTGTGCGCGTACTAGACTACAGGGGCCTGATAGGGTTGGAAGAGATAATGAGAGAAATGTTAGCTTTAATGCCTTCAGTCTTTTTGTCAGGGTTCATGAATCAAGGAGGGTCGGCATCAGTTCGAGTTTAGAGGTGAATGTGTAAAAGGGAACCTGAGGTGCAAACTTTTGAAGAGGGGTTTGTACGCATATGGAATGAACAGCAATCCGACGTGGTGAAGGCGGGTACACTAGCAAGATTTAAAAGGAATTTGGACAAATGTACTGGATTGGTATCGTTTAGAAAGATATGGGCCAAGTGCAAAGAAATGGATTTCGTCTGGATGAGCATTTGTTTGGCATCCATCGATTTGGGCCAAAGGACCTGTCTCTGTGCTGTAGCAAATATGAATCTGTCTCTCCAACAGACAGCAACCATTCTTAATGCTGATGAAAATACTGCCCCTATTTTAAAGTTTGTTTCGTGCTGCCTAGGTATGAGGAGGAAATTTGGGAGACAAATCCGGATCTCCTGAATCAAAGAGAGGTCTCCTCCACTGCACCACATGAGTCCCCAGTAACTTGATTGTTATTGTTACGACATTACAAGAAAACCAGTGGGTGAGAATCTGCTGCAGACTAATCTCAACATAGAAAAGCTCGAGCAGACGAAACGCCCTATGGATGGCATAATTACAGAAATACTTACATTTTGGGGATGTGACGAGCAACAATCTCTGACCATTTTGGACAGTCAACATGTCCGCTAAATATTCGTCACTCACACGGACCTCACTGGCCCCAAGGCTCCATTCAGTCTGTCAGAGTTCAACAAATTTTGTATTGTCTCACAGTAAAGACTAGAAATGACCCAGAATCTCTTTGTGAGCTTGTGTTTTCAATATACAGACAGCACACTGTTGCAAGTATCTACTTTCTGACTGTCGTGATGCTGAATAGAGTACTTGTGGATTGGGACGCGGGAAGTTAGAATTTGGTGTTTGCATAATGCTGGCAGGAAAGCATTGCTTGTTTGCTTTCAAAACATTATGTGCTTTTTCTGTGCTTGCAGATTTAAAATGGATATCTGTGGGCAGTAGCCAGAGAGCGTGTAACAACACAGAGAAGACCCGAATTGTAATGTATGTATTAAAAAGGCCATACAGTCAGCAGCACAATCAACACTTTTTACCAAGGCGACAGGCTTTTGAAATTAGCCAATCAATTTGAACCAGGCACTTAGATTCCAAAATCCGATACATTTATGCCTGATGGTTTTGACAACATGGGATCAATCCTATTTTAAAAAATTATTGGTATGTCATCATACAAAGAAGGGCCCAGAGCTAGCTGCCATCCACTAGATACAACAGTCATCAGCTCCAGACAGAAAAAGTCCAGCTCTCACAAATCCTCCATAAATGAGAGGAAGCCCCATCGAAATACCAAACATAACACACACGCAACTATCTAATATTCCTGAACTTATAGTCAGCACAGAAAGCAAACAGTATTCAGGAAGACTAAATTTTGGGAGAGTAAGTTCCAATTTTCTTGAAGAGATGGGACCTGTATTTATTGGATCAGCATGACAAAATCATCTTGCTTCATTCGGGATTATTTAGTGATCAGAAGGGATTTATTCTCTTTGTTGATGGTTCAGATAGGTTGTTCACTGTTAGAATCGGACAAATGAATTGTTACTTTTAGTAAAGTGAGTGCCAAGAATTTATTTTATTGAGCAGAAGAAGTTGATGAAACGCAGTTGTCACTACTTCCCGCACCGTGTACGTTGCCATATTGTAGACGTTGCATGACAGTAGTAATACAGACTGCAAAATTCTAAAAATACAAATATCAGTTGTCCTACATTGTAGCCATTGTATTGCTGTCAATAGGATGAAAGAACAGTCTGCTGAGTGTCCAAATATTAGTCAACATGGTCGTCCTATTTCATACAATATTTCTACTTCCCTGTTATTTCCCTGGCTTCCAGTACAATGGAGGTGGAGTCAGGGTTCTGAGCCTGGGGTCGTCTGCTACATCCGGTTTTCTTCTCGTGTCTTTACATTTCTCTCCTCTCTTTGTCTTTTTATAATCTTCTAATACCTTTTCTTGCCTTTGGGTGAAGAGCTCTGACACAGCGATAGCATCTGTGGTGGAAAGTAAGCCCAGAAGTGTCGAATTGTTCAGGCTCAGCAGCCCGGACTGGTGATGGTGGCTTCTGCATTGTAGAAACAGTCTGAACGCAGATTCCTGGAGGCGGTGGCGGAGGCGAGTTTGGCGGCCTCAACAGAGGTTGCATGTCAGACGGATGCCAGAAATGGTGTAGCTGAAATTTAGAAGATAACAGCAGGAGGAGTCTACTCAGCCCTTTGAGCCTGCACTCAAATTAATTACGACCATGGATGATCGTCCAACTCAATAGCCTCATCCTGCTTTTACCCATCCACAACGGGTTTGTCATGCATAATCGACCCTTCATAAATCCATGTTGATTCTGTCTGATCCAATCACTGCATTCGAAATTCTCCTGGCGGAGTTTGTGCCCGCCCTGAAACTGTCAGCACAGGTTGGGTCTACATTGGTAAAGCCCAGCGTGTACTCATATTCGCAAGGGCTTCGGTGGAGGCAAGATTGCGTGGAATAGCTATAATGTTCGTTCCAGTTGCGGTGGCAGGGCAGCACTCGTGCATAGTCACAGGGAGCCCATGATGGATCAGTAAATTTGGACACTTTCTTTCGTCCAAAGTTGTGAAGGTCGGGTGAATTGACCATGGTCTTTACTCAGAGAGTGGTAAGGGTATGGAATGCTTCACCAGCAACGGTAGTAGATTCGCCGACTTTAATACTTCTAAGTCGTCATTGGACAAGCATATGGACGCACATGGAATATTGTAGGTCAAATGGGCATCAGATTGGTATGACAGGTCGGCGCAATTTCGAGAGCTGAATGGCCTGTAATGCGCTGTAATGTTCTATCTATGAATAAATTGTCCATAGTGTTCAGGCATGTGTAGATTAACTGCAATTATCCGCGAAATGTAGGGTCATAGGTCTGGGTAGGATATTCTTCAGAGTGTCGGTGTGGACTTGTTGGTCACAATCGCCTGTAACAACAGCGCAGGGGCTCTATCACTCTTATCACGTTTTTTCTTCATTTTTCTGCCTTTCTATTCGAAGTTTTCATTTATGTTAATTTGCTTCAAGATAGCACTCGAGAGTGGCGACCATATAAAATATTTGTGATGATATTACAATGAATAATTAAATAAATTTTAGACAGCATTTCCACCTCTAAATCTTCCTGTTATTTTATAAACAATTCCCACTTCCTCACGATCACTTCATTTTAGATGCTATTCGATTGTCCAGATCGTGATGTTGTTTTAAACCGTACTTCCACTTCCACATGTACCAAATATATTGGAAAGAGTTCCTTATTCCACATTTCTCTATTGTTTTGGTGATAATCAAACTACTGCATGTTCCAGGTTATTTTGGACGTAATTCGCACTTGCACATATTCACTGGTACTTTCAACACAGTTTGTATTTCCATGCATCCCTGACTTTTTAGAAAACATTCCTGGTTTCATACGTCCCTGTTTGTAAACGACTATTGCCACTTCCACAAATTGTCTGTTAGTTTAAGCAGCACCCCACTATCACACGTTCTTTGTCATTTAATACAGCATTCCCAGTTCCTTACGTTGCTGTGATTTTTGAATGTGTTGGAGAGAGATTTTAAAGAGCATTCTTGCGTCTTGTGTTTAGAATTCGATCTTTATTCAGAGCCCTTTTCTCGACACAATCTGAGAAAGGTCGTTGAAATCACAATGCAAAGCACCTTGCACACTCCCTAACCACTAAGAAAGGAAGGGATGTTTACACATATCGCATTAAAATGATTGTCTGTAGCATTGTTATCAGAGCTTGACAATTCTTTCTACAGTTGTGTCCCACAACAGACACTTGCGAGATGTATCGTCCCTGATGTTTGCCACTTTATGCAGCTTAGATTGATCATTTTCCCGAAGAGATTCATTCACACTGCAGTACATACAATACTTCCATATCTAAAGCAACGAATGCGAATGCTGGAGATCTGAAATCACACTTCTTCTGATGAAAACTCGCCAGAATTGAGATATTAAATGTTTTCTTTCCGCAGTTGTTGAGAGACTTGCTGAGCTTCATCAACTGTTTTGGTGCCACAATGGATTCAAAATTTTATTAATTGAGACCTCATTTACTTTTCGCAGTTAATGAGCTGGAACGTGAGTGGGAAGGAGGGATCTGCAGAGAAGGAGACTGTCATGCAAATGAGATTGTCTGCAGTAGGAGATGTTCCTTCAATGCCATCTGCTGCTTTATTTGAATTCATGAAAACGGGCTGTTTCCGATTGTGAGACTCATTTGACTTCCGACTAATGCTCGCTGTCATTCCAATCAATCCGTTTCTGCTTTATTCTCAAAAGTTAACCATCCAATGACCAACTGCTTTCTAAAAGAGGGGAGGAACTCTCACTGCATTAATTACCACATCTTGGACGTCTGTGAGTTTTTCACTGGGATTAGTTTGTTCACACTACGACAGGAGATATAGAGTGGTCCAAAATGGGAGGGACACTTGCTCTCAATCTCTGATTTGCCTCTGTCTGTCTCGCTCATACTCTCACTGTAGTTTTCTGGTTTCTGTGTCGATTCTCTTCACAACGAATTTCAGCTTCAGATTCGGAATTTTGCTCTTATTGCATATTCTCCAACTTTTGTTTACAATGGAATACTTTCCAGACACACTCCATGTGAATCCACTGCCTCCCCTTCTTTACTCCAAAGTGAAGGGGCTGTGTTTGAGGGTTTGTCTTGGGTGATGCTGTTTAGCCAGCAGATGTTTTGAGGACCGATTCTGTACAAGGTCTGTCCTAACTCCCCAGAGCTGAGTTGCTCTGAACCCAACATATCCATAACAATACTTTCCTGGTTGTATGGTACTCGACAGGCTGAATCCGTGACCGCTTGAAATCATTAAAATTCGTACTCACCTTCCGATAAATCCCGGGCTTGCACCACCTCACTGCATCTGCATTTCAGAGATTCTGTCCAAATTTCATAACCTCCTTCACTGGGTCAAATTGCTGTTCACTTTCTGTAATCCCACTAATTCCGTAAGCTGTCAGAGAGAGGGCTATTCCAAGATTTGTATTTAAAATCCCGGTGGTCTATAAGCTGAAACTGAATGGTCTGGTCCAAGTGATTTTGGGAAGATGTTTCCGTGGACGGAGAGAATAGGAACAGACAACACAGCCTGAGAATAAAGGGAAGACCTTTTGAAACGTGGAATCTATGCTGCTGTATCTTCCTCCGTTGGTATGTCAATTCCTGTCACTCCCTCATTTCTCTCACACGTTTTTGCATCTCACCCATATATCACTCATTCTCTCTTTGCCTTTCACACTGTCTTTTTGTCATTCTTTCTGTCAATCTCACTCCGTCTGCTTCTATGTTTATTTCGATATGTGCATACATCGTTCTTTCATCTCTATCACTGTTGCTTGCCAGTCTGACGCACATTGTCTCAATCACTGTCTCTCGTCTCACTTTCACTTATTGTGGAACAATCTGATTCGCTCCCTTTCACATTCCACCTTTCACTGTCCCTGTCTTTTGCGATTATCTGTGACTTCCTGTGAGTGTCCGACTCTTACCCTCTCGCTTGTTTCTCTGCCAAATATCCTACATTTCTTTCTGTCTGTCGTGCTTCCTATTTCACTGTCCGTGCCTCTCTGCCTCGATCACACTCTCTTCATCCGTCTCTTTGCCGCTCAAACGAAGTCTCTATTGCACTGAATCTGTTTGCACGTGTGTGTGTGTGTGTGTGTGTGAGTGTGTTTGTGTGTGCGTGTGTGTGCGTGTGTGTGTGTGTGTCTCTGTGTGTCTGTGTGTGTGTCTTTCATTCTCTAACTACAGTTGCCTGGTTGAATTGTCGACTCTCTGAACATCGATTTGAACTTTTTGTTTCCGGATGCTGCTCCACACAATACTTTCTCTGACGTTTTTTTTCCTCTGACACATCTTCCTGGCTGACATGCCAGGTATTGCAAGGAGCGATTCAGGTCCGTCCTAACTCCCTGGAGCTCAGTGGTTCTGAACAGAACAGACCAACAATAAGACAATGACAGAGCTCTCGTTCCTATTAATATGGAACGGGACAGGTCAAATTCGTAAGTGTTTTAAATCATTCGCATCCATACTCACATTCTGCTATTTCCCTGGCTTGCTCCATCAAAATACCTTGGCATCTCAGAGACTCTGTCCAAATTTCACTTTACATTTCACTGGGTCAAACTGCTGATCATTTTTCCCAATCGCACAGGATGCCAAAGAGATGGCTAATTGAAGAATTTCATTCAGATTCCCAAACGTGCAAACGTGGAATATTGGATGGCCAGATCAGACTGCATGTTGTCCATTTGTACGAGCGAATAAAACCCGAAAAGAAACCCTGAGAGTAAAGACACGCCCTTTAGCAACCGAGATAAGGAGAAATTTCTTTAGTTAGAGATTGATGAATCTATGGAATTCACTGCCACAGACGGGTCTTGTAGTCAGGTCGTTGAGAACTTTTAAGACTGAGATAGATAGATGTTTGATTATCATAGGATCAAACATTACGAGGGGTAAGCGGAAAAATGAAAATGAAAAACTTATTGTCCAGGATTAAATGGTGGACTAGACTCCATGCAGTAATTTCCTAATCCTATTGGATAAATTCTGGAGAGATGGGACCTGTAAAAGAAGTGCGGGTGCACCTGAACTGGAGGGACAATAATACCCTCTCCGTGAGGTTTGCTGGAGTTCTTTGGGAGGGTTCAAACTAGATAGGTAGGGGGCATGGAACAGATGGTGCATTCGATCGTGTAGTGCGAGACACATCCTTCAGAGGATTTCTGAGAAAGGGCTAGCACTTGATGGAGCAAAGGTGCAGTCATTGTGATGGGTTTAATTGCAGCTATTTTAATACAAGTATCAAGAATAAAAGTGAGCAACTCAGAATGTGGATCATTACTTCGACCTGTCATGTTGTGATCATTACAGAGACTTGAATATCGAAAGGCAGGTGTGGTATTGGATGTTCCTGGGTTTAAACGTTTCAAACCAGAATGGAGGTTTTCTGTAAAGGAGGTGGGGGAGTGGTATTGCTAATCTGCGATAATATCACAGCGGCTGAAAGGAAGATCGTGGAGGAGCGTTTGTCTCCAGAGTAATTCTGGTTGGAAGT
This sequence comes from Chiloscyllium punctatum, assembly GCF_047496795.1. Taxonomy (NCBI): domain Eukaryota; kingdom Metazoa; phylum Chordata; class Chondrichthyes; order Orectolobiformes; family Hemiscylliidae; genus Chiloscyllium; species Chiloscyllium punctatum. The sequence continues at coordinate 26,588,079 of NC_092789.1, read as the reverse complement.
CAGAAACTGCAAAAGAGCAGTCATTTTATTGGGAGTTTTCTGCAGTCACCCCAATAGCAACAGAGGCACGGAGGAAGACACTTGGAGTCAGATTTTGGAAAGGTGCAGAAGTAGCAGGATTGTTATCGTGCGTGACTTTAACATCCATGATATTGATTGGAATCTATTTATTTCAAACAGCTTGGATGGAGCAGTTTTTGTGGAGTGTGTTCAGAAAGCATTCCTGACTCAAATTGTGGATTGGTCGGCAAGAGGGGAGGCCACATTGGACTTGGTGTCTGGCAATGAGGCATACCAGGTTTTCAGATGGCAACTGGGAGTGCTTATCAGCCACAGTGATCACAACTCCCAGACGTTTACGTTTCTCATGGAGAATGTTGGAACAAACAGTTTGTGAAGGTATGTAATAGGGGGAGTGGGATTACAATTCTATCAGTCTGCAATTGAGGGTCGTAAATGGGAATACATGTTCACAGGAAAATGCACGACAGAAACGTGAATGTTGCTTCGGAAACTCCAGCTAATATTGTTGGATAGGTTTGTGCAATGGCGACAAGGAAGGAATATTAGGTTGAAAGAACCTTGTGTGACATGGATAATGGAACGTCTTTTCATAAGGGAGAAGGAGGTTTACGTAAGATTGAGGCAGCAATGACCAGAAAGGGTTTCAGAAGTTTACAAAGACCAGAATAGTGTACTTAGGAGAGTTGGATGGGGCCATAAAAAGCAATAGAGCCTAGTATTAAGGGGAACTCGAAAGCAATCTACACCTATTTAAGGGACAAGCGGATGGCCACTGTGAGTTGGGGCCGATCAGGGCTGGTGGAGGGAACTTGCTTCTGGACTCAGAGGAAGTCATTGATAAATACCTTGATTCAGTACTCACAACAGATGGCGCCCTTGACGTTTCTGGTGATAGCATGAAGTAGATTTTTATAATCAAGCCGTTGGTGTTAGGAAGGAGGTTGTGTTGAATATTTTGTAAAATGGAAGAATACATAAATCCCTTTGGAAAACAGAATGTACTCTAAGATATTACAGGAAGCCATACAAGAGTTTGCCTCTGGCCATAATCTTTGCATCATTACTGTGCACTGGTTTAGGGCCACATCGTTGGAGTGTGGCAAATGTTGCCTCACAAATCTTATTGAATTCTTTGAGGATTTGACAACACATGTTAATAATGGTAGAGCAGTAGGTGTGGTGGATATGGAACTTCACAAGGCGTTTGATAAAAATCTCCATTTTATGCTTATTCAGGAAATAAGGACGATCGGGATAAAGAGGAGTCTGGATGTCCAATTATAGAATCGGCTGGCACATAGAAAATGGAGAATGATAGTAAATGGAAAGTTTACAGCCTGGATTTCGGTGACCAGTGGTGTTCCACAGGGATATGTTCTGGATCCTCTGCTCTTTGTGATTTTTATCAATGACTTTAGTGAGGAATTGAAGGTGGGTTCATAAGTTTACCAATGATGTGAAGTTTGGTGGTGTTGTGGATAGTATGGAGGGCCGTTGTAGATTGCAATGGGACTTTGCAAGGATGGAGATATTGGCTGATAAGGAGGAGGTGAAGTTCAACCTGCAAAAGTGTGATATGATTCACTTTGGAAGGTCGAATGTTCATGCAAGGTACAGAATTCCTGGCAGTGCGGAGTAACAGAGGGAACCATGCCCGTAGATCCACTAAATTTGCCATCCAAGTTGATAATTTGTTAAGGAGGTGTACGATGTGATCACGTTCATTGGCATGGAGATTGAGTTTAACAGCTGCGCGGTTTTTCTGCAGCTCTATAGACCCCTGGTAAGACCACTCTTGGGATATTGCATTTAGTTTGATGGCCTCATTAAAAGAAAGATTGACAGAAAGTACAGAGAGGTCTTCCCAGGATATTGCCTGGACTGAAGGACATATCTTTTGAAGGAAGGTTGAGGCAAGTAATGACTTTTCTCATTGGGGGATGACGTATGAGAAGTGACTTCATTTTCGTGCATAGTCTGGCACAATACTGAGGACCAAATGCCTTTGCTGTTTTGTACTGTTCTACGTTCTTTATTTAGGCTTGAAATCTCACAGAATCTGGAAGGTTATTGGGAGATGTAATCGAAGATTCGGATTACTGACAGGGAAAGATAAGAACAAACAATGTGCACAAGTTGACGTTGAAGTCAAATATGTGCTGGTACAAAATCACAGAATTCGTGCCCTCGGGTCATTATGGGTAAACTGCAATGTATGGATTACTGCGAATCAAGAAGGCAGTTCACCACCACATCCTCACAGAGACAACTCGGGTTGGGCATTCAGTGTTTGCCCCCAACCAGAGATGTCCAGTTTATAGTCTGATAACGAGGGTCAGGTAATGCAGGAAAGATGCCAGAATGCACTTCCACACTAAAACAGTTCTGGAGGTTTGGAACTCACACCCTCAAATGGTTTGCGATGCTATTCAATTGTTACATTTAAATGTGAGATTGATCATTTTCACTGAGGCAGAGGAGCAAGGGATATGGTCCCAAGCCTTGCATATGGAGTTGTCTTACAAATTAGACATGATCTTCATGAGGAGCTGACCAGACACAATGTGCCAAATTGCCTATTCCTGTACCTACATACTTGTGAAAAATTGACTTCAATCGTCGACAGTTCACTCATTACTTGGGCACTTAACTCTGCTCGCTTTATGATGTAAGCGTTAAGGAGATATTTCCAATTTTTCATTCCAGTTACTGACAGTCTGAGTTAGTGATCTACACCTTATTAGAACGTAAAGTGCAGCCAGTCGCTATTGTATCAATAATTGATACCAACACCCATAAAGAGAGGATGATCGTTTCTTCTCTCATAACCACAACGATGATGTGGGCGACAGTGTTATTCCTACTTGGAACCCTGGTATATATGGAAGCCACCACAATTGGTCAGTTTTACTTTTTGTCTTTGTTGCAGAGGTTTTTTAATCTCCGCTTTGAAAAACATGGGAAACATGACTTGGAACAGTAACTGATGTGTTCTTCCGATGCATGCTCCCCATGTGTGTGTCTCATGTGTGTCTACACCGTCAGAACATACAGTTTTTGTCATCTTGGAAGAGAAGGAAATTTTGCTAAGACTGAACAAGAAACTCGTCAAAGCACTGATGGAATACTATAATTAACGGTGGGCATCTTATCTGAGGAAAGATCATAAGATCGGAAGACCACAGAAATTGGGCCATTTCGCCCAGCGAGTGTGCTCTGCCATTCAAACGCGGCTGGTAGAGTTCTCAACCCCATTTTCACGCTTTCTTCCTTCAAATTTTGATCACCTTCGCAACCAAGAAACAAACTATGTCAGTCTTATATATACTAAATGACCTGGCTCCATGAACGTCTGTGGCAATGTATCCCATAGATTCAACAATGCTTATCTCGAAATGTTTCTGTTTATCTCCATACCAGGAGTTCTTCCCTACACTCAAAGGCTGACTCCTCGATTCCTCGTTTTTGTTCAGCCAATAGAAACCCCTTCTGAATTCCACTTTGTCCAGGACTTTCGGTATTCTGAACGTTTCAATCATGTATAATTGATTGTTCTGAACTCCATCGAGTTCAGTCCCAGAGTATGCACATCTTCCTTAAATGTTAAGTCTTTCATTCCTCGAATGACTCTTGTGAACACCTACCACACCGCTGCAGAGCCAAAGCATCATTCCTGAGGTATGAGGTCCAAACCTGTGGACAATACTCCAACTGTGGAATGACCAGACTGACAGTGCCTCAGATGTACATTAGTGCGCCTTTGTTCTCGTCTTTCGAGATGCTTGACAACATTCTATTTGCGTTTCTGATTACCGACTCAACTTGCACGTTTAACTGAAGAGGATCATAGACCAGGACTCTAAGTGCCTTTGATCGTCAGATTTCTGAATTTCCTTCCCATTTATAAAATAGTCCATTCTTCTACCTGCTCTCCTAATCGCTAATCCTGTTTGAAGCCCCCATGTCTCCTCAATTTTACCAGCCCCTCGACTTATCATTCTCTCATCTGCAAACTTAGCCAGAATGCTCTTAGTTGTTTCTTGTTGATCGCTAATATATGAAGTGAAAAGCTGTGGTCCCAACACTGAGCTTTCTGGAAAAAAAAACACTGGCTACGGGTTTCTTTTCTGTTTGTTTCCCACTCTCTGCTTTCTGCCAGACAGTCAATCTTCTATACATGCTAATACATGGCGTTTAACAACATCTGGCTGTTTCCTACTATGTTGTTTCATTCGGCATCTTATCAAAACCCTTCTGGAAGTGGAGATAGATAGCATCGATTGGCTCTCCTTGGTCTAACCTTCTCTATGTCCCCTCAAAAAAATTAAAAATTCCCATGATAAAACAATACTGCGTTTGCTCTGTTTTACGATGCATTTCTAAGTATTCAGAATTCCCGTCCTTCACAATAGATTCTAAAATCTGACCATTGACTGAAGTCAGGCTTTTCATTCTAATAATTTCCAGTCTTTCTCCCTATTCACTTCTGAAACAGGGGTTTAACATTAGTAAGCTTCCAGCATTCTAGGAGTCTCCCTGAATTTAGTCACACCACGAAGATGACTATTGAAGGCCCCACTATCTCTTCACTTATCTGCTTCAGAACCGTGGGACGTAGCCCATCTATACCAGTTAATTTTCACATTTCCAGATGTTCCGTTTTTTCTCAGCAGTTCTCCTTGTTGCTGTCCACACCCACCCCCCAACGATGTTAGTCCCCCTTTTCACAGCAAAGATTGATGCAACTTACTCATTCATCTCCTCAATCATTTCTTTGTTTCCAGTCGGAGCAGAACTTGAGGCAATCCAGAGAAGATCACGGAACTGACACAGCTATGGAGAGATTGAGTTGGACAGGATAATATTGGTGTGAGTTGAGAAGAATGAGATCTCAGCTTTTTGAAACATGAAAGACTCTTAGAAAAAATATTCAGTGGAAAACAGGAGATGTTGTTTACCGTTGTAAAAGAATTGCGCACCAGAGTGCATCAGCTCTGAATAAAGTGAAGCCCATTTATGTCGGCATCGAAGAAGGTTATCCTCTTTTGAAGGTCAATGAAACGGTGAAATTCTTCAGCATAGAGTGCATTTTCATTCAGTACGTTTATGGGTCAGGTTGACAGATTTTCAGTCAGGATGGGAATCGAGCAATTATCCGGGAGATGTAGCAAAGGGAAGTGGCGATGATTAGCTCAGTCATGACACCAGATGCACACACCGTTTTACATTCGAACATACTTGCGCAGACCTTCTTGCAGATACACACTATCTTTCAAACACATATGTGCAGATACACAGGCACACACACACTTTCCCTCTCTCCCACCCACACATACATGCACACACACACACTCTCTCTCTCACGATCTGTCTCCCTCACATGCACACACAAACACACAAAAGTCGATGGGGTGACTTCTTTTTGATTACAACCTTTAATTATCTCGGGAATACAACTTGAAAGAAGTTCTGGGATATACATATTAAGGAATCTGAACCTGCAGCCCCATTCTAAAAGACAAAAGATTGAACAGCGATCTCTGTTTGTTTAATATATTGCATATGTGTATGACATACTGATATTTTGCTCTAACTGCTTCTGTGTCCTATAATCCTACTCCACGAGATACGCAACAAAGGAGCAGCGCTCTCTGTATGCACTTTCAAATAAACCTGTTGGACTATAAACTGATTTCGTGCGATTTTATAAAACAAAACTGTCCACCCCAGTCAAACATCCGCACTGACATATCATCAAATCGAAGGGCAAGTTTGACTGGCTAAACGGCCGCCTTCTGCACATCCAGTTTCTTGTCCAGTGTCTGCAAATGGATGCAGGTTGACAAACGTCGTAGAATCTGAGTTTGTCCAAGGGGGAATTCTGTTCTCGACGCTGTATTAGTGAGCTGGCATTAGTGAGCTGGCATGACGTCTATTCTCTGAGGTCGAGTAGCTACTCACAGACGCTAGTCTCATTTAATCCCGATCTTGAAGCATCGTTCCTTACCGAGGCCTGTTGAGTTCTCTGTCACATTATCATCATAGAATTGTACAGTTAAAATAAGGTATTCTTACAATCGTGTATGTCCTGATGCTGGAAAGTACTGTCCATCTAGCCCCATTCGCCTGTATTATTTTGATAACCCATCTAAATTCATTCCATTGAACTCCACATCCAGCTCTCTTTTGAAACCTGTTGTGGAATCAGCCTCTGCCACTCTCCAAGGCAACGCATTCCAAATCCCAGCACCTCTCTGGCTAAATAAGTTACAGAGTTATTGACTTTGGTATCGTTCCATTCCTACGCTCGCCAAAATTGTCGATGCATTTTCACTCCCTGCGAGCAAGCTGCATGAGTACATCACAATTCCTCACCTCAATGCCTCACAGTGAGAACGCACTTCTCAGTTGTCAGTAGACTGTACCAATATGAGGTTGGACGTGGAGAACTGCATCCAGTTCTGGTCTGCACGATCAATTATTGGAGCACAGTTTAAGCAATATGCACCCTTACAACTCCAAGAATGTCTGTTTAGAACAGCAAGGGTGAAATCTGCAGTGTTCTGGCATTGTGTATCTGAGTCAGGTGCAGGTGGATGTCATATCGCATCTGATTGTTAACATCAACGAACCTTTGTTTTTCTTTTTATTCTCTCTCTTAGCGCCAATATTTTCATGTATTTTAGAATCGAGTTACTGTAGCAGCGTACCATGTGAGAAGGGTATTTCAAAGAGGGTTAAAGGAGTGTGCCCCATCTGACAAGTGTGTTGCGTATTTTTGTGAAATCGAAGAAGGAAAGAGCAACATGCAACACTGGAAAACATCTGTGTTTCTGATTGGAGAGTTCTGTCATCTCATCAATTCAGGCTTCATGTTATTGTTTCAACTGAATGATCGCTGCCCCACTGCTTTCTAAACTACGTGAATAAAACCGGGTGATATTGCAAACATTGAATTTCCATGTCTCACTTCACTTTAATATCAATATCTTAACACAATGTCAGGAAGGAAGGGAATGCTCAGAAAATGGGTATTATGCATTGATGATCTTTACACTGTCGTAGCTTAGCTGACATGTGGGTCTTTGGTGTGGCCACAACTGGAGGATCGTTTGCATTTCATGTCGCCACAACATAGGAAGGATGCAAACGTTTTGGAGAGGCAGGGAAAGAGGTTTACAAGAATGTTACTTGGATCAGAGACGACTGGTTACCAACAGCCTTTTGACAAAATTTGATCAGTTCGTGCTCGGGTTTTGGAGCTGAGAGGCGATTTGAAGGAACTATATAAAACGATGAGGGGCTTGGATAGGTTACCTCGCCGGAATCTTTTGCGCAGGTTAGAAATTCATTGGACAATGGTTGAAGGTGGGGGGACATGTTGAAATGATAAGCATGAGACAGTTTTCGTTTCACAGAGAGAGTTGTAAATGTCTGGAAAGGATTGCCGAAAAGGTGGTGGACTTGGAAGAATAGCAAAATTGTCAGGCAATTAGACATATGGAAGAACAGGCAATGTGTACAGTGTTATGGACCATGTGAAGGCAGATAGGATTAGTTTCGAATAGTACACTTGTCTTCACAGTCATATTGCAGAAGTGTTTGTTCCTAAACTGTTCGCTTCTCTGTTCAATAGAGCATTTTAGCTTCGGTGAGAGGCTGGATTTAAATGGGTTGTTTTCATTGGCGAAGAGACAATATTGTGCATGCCTATTTCATGTGAAGAGGTTCATGAGGAGCAAGAGTCAACAGAAAGCAGCTGCTCTCCTCAGTCCAATGAGGGGACACAACTGGGAATTGAAAAACATAAGATCTGGAACGGTATTGAAGGTAACCTCCGAGCCTTTCTGAATCTCTGATCGAATAGACACAAAGAGAAGCCGGCAGACAATGTAATTGGCTCGTCGTTTCATCTATTACGTTTGGGGAAGGGGATCGTGATGTTCCATTCATGTGGGCAGTTTGGCCATCTCCAATACATCACTCTCCCGGCTCCGGACAGGAGGGGGATTTGGAGGTACACTGGGAAGTAGCAGGAGAGAAAATCTGCGCTGCTTGCTGGCATACTAGCGAGAGAACACCACTCGCGTCACTTCTTCAATCATCACAAAAGTAGATTTACAGTCTCATGTAGTGACAGCGTAAATCAGTGATAATAATACGGCTGTGAGTGTGGATGAACTTGTGAAGACAGAACAAGTTAGTGCTAATCACAATACCTTATGTCTGGCCGCAAATGTATAGACACAGAAGATCAGCGGTAATAACAGTGTTATGCATATGGAGTTACTGCTGGAACTGAAAAAGGTCAGTGATAACCACGGTGATGGGAGTCTGGAATCAACTGTAGAAACAAATTAGGTCACTGGGAAACATAGAATTGAGGGTCTGTAGACAACTGCACGGAAAGTCAATTCAGCAGTAATGACAGCGCTGTGACTCTGGTTAATATGAATTTAAATGCTGTGGGAATGCATCCACATGCAGGTAGAGAGCAGGTCAATGAGAACCAGAGTGTTGTGAGGATCGGATCACATGCTGCGGGCCTGGAGGTATACACAGAGACACTATAGATGCGGCAGAATGAGGAGAGGGAGTTGGAAAGAGGCTGAAGAGCAGGATAGCAATAATATTAATCTCTGAAGAGCTGCCAGGGTCACGTACTAGAGTTGCAAGGAATAGAAAGATAGGGGAGATGAATACATGGAGAAGAAACTGATGCAAGGTGCATGGCTTTTTTGGATCTTGGATCAATGGAAGCTATCCTGCTGCCAGGGTGAACTGTAAACGAGGCACTGATTGCTCCGAAAGTGGAGAGCAACCAATATCCTCGCTGCAACTTTCGGTCTTACTACATGGGAAGGCTTAAACTAGCGTGGCAGGGGATGCAATTACAGCAGCAGGACAGCAAATGAAGAGATTGACAGGAAGGCTGGTGCTAAGACCAGTGAATCAGAAAGAGGGGACAAGCAGAGACGGGTGAATGAACACAACAGCACTCATGGTTTAACGTGTGTTTACGTCATTACAATGCGTATAACCGGTAAGATAAATGAGCGTAGAACTTGGATCATTAGGTAAGAGGAAGATGTTGTGCCCACTGCAGAGTCGTGGTTGAGAGAGCGACTGGAAAGGCGACAGGATTTCGTTGGTTTAGACGAGATAGAGAAGAAGGTAACAGATATGGAGGAGTTGTATTACTAATCAGGCAGAATGTTACATCTTCACTTAGAGAGGCAATGCAGAAGGGCACATCCATTGAGGCAAGAGGGCGAGAGCTGAAAAATTAGGTGGGTGCAAACAATTCGCCAGGATTCTAACGTAGGATCTCCAACAGCAATTAGGAACAACTATATGGCCGATTATTGAAAAATTAGGTAAAAAAAGAATTTTCATAATGGGTGACTTTAACTTCCCCAAAATTCATTGGGAGTCCCTGACAGCAAGAGCGCGAAACAGAGTGGACTTCCTTAAATGGATGTGTGCGTTTCTTGAAACAGTATGTGGATAGCCGAACAGGCAGAACGGCCACAGTGTAACTTGTGTTGGCTAGTGAGCCTGGTCAAGTGATGACCTTTCAGTGGGACAGCATTTTGAAAACAGTCATCACAGATCGTTAAGTTTTAAGATAGCTATGAAGACGGAGCAGTCAGGAGGTTCGGTTCAGTACAAAACTGGTGGAAGGCAATTTACATCAGCATGAGACAGGACCGAAGGAGCTTTAATTAGAAGATGCAGTTATCGGACAAGACAACATGTAACATGTGTGAATTTGTGAAGACCTGGTGTAGAGAGTTCCGGACCGATATGTTCCAGTAAGGCGGATGGACAAAGGTAGCAAGGTTCGCGACATATGAAGAAGAGCGTGACTGTGAACTTCTTCAAATGAGAAAAAGATGCATCTGTAAGTTTTAGGAAGCTATAATAGTACGGGCCAGTGAATAATGTTTGGAAATCAGGTAAGTACTCAAGCGGGAAACTGGAGACAAAGAAGGGGCCATGAAATGTCCTTGAGAATTCAAGTTAAAGAGAGTCACAAAGCATTCTATACATATAATAAGAACAGACGTATTTCTCGGGAGAAAGTAGGACCACTCAAGAATACAGGATGGCACTTATGCTTGGAGGCAGAGGATGTTTAAATTCCAAAGTGAATACTTTGCATCACTATTCTCTCCGTAAAACGACATGGAGAATAGGGAGATATGTGTGGAGCATGTCTATAGGCTCGAACTTTAAAGAACAAGGAAGTTTTGGCGTTGGATCCCTAGAAGAGTATTAATGCAGATAGCTTCCCAAGGCCTGATGATAGCTAGTCCAGTTTATTGAGTGAGGGAAGTGAAGCGATTTCTCAAGCTTTGCCTAAGAAATTGGTCCTCTCGAACCACTTAAGAGATCCCGGAGAATTGGTGTGTAGGCTATGTTGTCCCCTATTCAAGAACAGAAGTAGTGATAATCCATGAAACAATCATCCAATAAGTCTCACATCAGTGGTGGGAACCTAATGGAGTGAACTCTTAGGAATAGGATTTACGCACGTATGGAAAACCATGACCTCATCAGGTGCAGTCAACTTATCTTCGTGCAGTGCAAGCAATGTCTCACTAACTCAACTGATCTATCTGAGGAGGTCTCAAATGTGATTGATAAGGGTAAACCAGAGGATTTGCTTACATGGACTTTAGTAAGGCTTTGAAAAGAACCGACATGGTCGACTCATTCTGAAAGTTAAGATTAATGGAATCCACGGGGACTTGGCCGCTTGGATTGACAATTGGCTTGTCCATAGAAGGCAGAGAATATGGTGGAATAGTACCTTTCCGGCTGGAGGTCCGTGACTAATGGTTTTCTCCAAAGATCCGTTTTAGGACATCCACTATCTTCTGTTGTATGTAAATGAATTAGATTAAAATGTACATGGGTAGGTGAATACGTTTGCAGATGATACAAAGATCGGAAGATTTGTGGATAGTCCAGAGCTTTTTAAAAGGATACTGGGCATATATACCAGTTGCAGATATTGGCAGAGTAATGGTGGATACAGTTTAATCTGGATGTGTATGAGGTGCTGCAATTTGAGAGATCAAACTTTATGGAAAAGTGTACAGTTAATAGTACGAAGAACAGCATTGATGTAGAGAAGGAAATTGTGATTCAAGATAATAGCTCTCTGAAAGTGGCCATGCAAGGAGATAGGTGGTAAATTAGTCATATGGTTTGCTTGACTTGATTGGTCAGGGAATTGAGTTCAATGTTCAATATGTCATGTTGCAGCTTTCTAAGACTTTGGTGAGACCACACTTAGAGTGCCACGTTCAGTTGTGGTCGCCACATTATACGATTGAGGTGGTTGCTTTGGAGAGGGTGCAGATGAGATTTACCAAGATGCTGCCTGGATTACAGAGTTTGATCGGGAAGGAGTGGTGAGCAAAATCTCAGATTGTTTTCTGTTGAACAGAAGAGACTGAGAGGAGACTAGATAGATGTCTGTAAAATTATGAGATGACAAAACGGGGTTGACAAACAGAATCTTTTCCCCAGAATTAAAAGGTCTATGCGCGGAAGCATAAGGTGAGGGCGAACGTTCACAGGAGGTGATGGGCAGGTTTGTAAAAGAGAATGTTTTGGGATATTGGAATGCACTGGCAACGATTGTGGTGGAGGCAGGAACGATTAGCGTACCTCGTGAACGTTTAGATAAGCACATGAATATGTAAGGAATGGAGAGATATGAAGCAAGGACAGACATAAGGGATTAGTTCCACTTGGTCTCATGTTTTGCACAACATTATGGGCTGATGGGCCCATCGGTGTGCCGTGCAGTTCTGTGTCTTGAGTACAGCAAGGGAGCAGTCACTTCGTTAGGGATTTACTACAGGCCCCCCAATAGCAGCAGGGAGATTGAAGAAAGCATAGGTCGGCTGATTTTGGAAAAGTGTAGACGATGTAGGGTTGTTGTAATGGTTGACTTTAACTTTCCCAATATTGATTGGAACCTCCTTCGAGCAGAAGATTTGAATAGAGATGTTTTTGTAAGGTGCCTTCAGGAGGGTTTCCTAACACAGTATGGTTACAGGCCGACGAGGGGAGAGGCAATTCTAGACTTGGTGCTCGGAAACGAGCCGGGGCAGTTATCAGATCTTGGTGGGAGAGAATTTTGGTGATAGTGACCGCAACTGCCTCATATTCTACATAGCCATGGAGATGGAGAGGATGATACAAAATTGCAAGGCTATTTAATTGGCGAAGATGAAACTATAATGGATTAGGCAAGAGTTAGGAAGCATGGACTGGGAGCAATTGTTCCATGGTAAAGGCACTATAGACATGTGGAGACTGTTTAAGGAACAGTTTTGCAAGTGATGAATAAATATGTCAATCTGAGACAGACAAGAAAGGGTAAGATGAAGGAACCTTGGATGACGAGAGCGGTGGAGCTTCTCGTCAAAAGGAAGAACGTAGCTCACATAAGGTCAAGCTAAGCTCTGGATGATTACAGATAGGCGAGAAAGGAGCTCAAAATGGTCTGGGGAGAGCCAGGAGCGGGCACGAGAAAGGCTTGGCAGAACGGAGTAGGGAGAATATAAAAGCATTTTATACTTACGTGAGGAATAAGAGAATGGTCAAGAAAGAGTAGATCCGATTAGGGATAGCATAGGGAACTTGTGTGTGAAGTCTGAGGAGGTAGGGGAAGACTAAATGAGTTTTTTGCTTCTGTCTTTACGAAAGAAGCGAACTTTGTAGTGAATGAAACCTTTGAAGAGCAGGTGTGCATGATGGAAAATATAGAGATAGAGGAAGCTGATGTGCTGAAACTTTTGTCAAATATTAAGATTGACAAGTCGCCACGCCCGGACCAGATTTGTCCTCGGCAGCTTTTAGAAACGAGAAATGTGATTGCTTCACCACTTGCGAAGATCTTTTCATCCTCGATCTCCACTGGAGCCGTAACTGAGGACGAGAGAGAAGCAAATGTACTTCCTCTCTTCAAGAAAGGTAACAGGGAAATCCCCGGCAATTACAGACAAGTAAGTCTCACGTCTGTCATCTGAATGGTGTTAAAAAGGATTCTGAGGGATAGGATTTATGACCATATGGAAGAGCATGGCTTGAGTGAATGGAATGAACACGGCTTTGTGAGGGGCAGCCCCCCCCCACCTCAAACATTATCGAGTTCTTCTTCGAGAAAGGTTGATGATGGTCGAGCTGCGGATTTGGTGCATATGGACTTCAGCAAGGCATTTAGTAAAGTTCCCAATGGTAGGGTCATACAGAAGGTCAGGAGGAATGGGATACAATGGAACTAAGCTATCTCGATACAGAATTGTCTGGCCAACAGAAGACAGCAAGTGGGAGTAGAAGAAAAATATTGAACCTATTCAAGAGGCTGAATAGAACATATAACATAGAACAGCACAGCACAGCACAGCCCCTTCAGCGCATGATGTTGTGCGACCATTGATCCTCCTGTGTGCACCCTCAAATATCTGTGACCATATGCCTGTCCAGCCGTCTCTGAACTGTCCCCAATGCCCTTGAATCCACAACTGCTCCATAGTCAGTCATGAGTGGTGTTCCACCGTGCTCTGTCCTTGAGCTTCTATTATTTGTAATTTCTCCTAATGACTTAGGTGAGGGGATTGAAGGATGGGTCAGCAGGTTTGCAAATGACACAAAGTTTGGAGGCATTGTTGACAGTATAGAGGGCTGTTGTAGGCTGCTGCGGGACATTGACAGGATGCAGAGATGGGCTGAGAGGTGGCGGATGGACTTCAAACTGGATAAATGCGATGTGATGCATTTTGGAAGTTCGAATTTGAAAGCTGAGTACAGGATTAAGGATAGGAATATTGGCAGTGTGGAGGAACAGAGATCTTGGTGTGCAGGTACATAGTACGCTTAAAGTGTCCACCCAAGTGGACAGGGTTGCTAAGAAAGTATATGGTGTTTTGGCTTTCACTAACGGGGGATTGAGTTTAAGAGTCATGAGATGTTGTTGGAGCTCTATAAAACTTTGGTTAGACCACACTTGGAATACTGTGTCCAGTTGTGGTCGCCCTATTATAGGAAAGATGTGGATGCTTTGGAAAGGGTTCAGAGGAGGTATACCAGGATGCTGCCTGGACAGGAGGGCTTATCTTATGAAGAGAGTTTGAATGAGCTCGCACATTTTTCATTGGAGAAAAGGAGGAGCAGATGGGCCTAATTGAGGTATACAAGATAATGAGAGGCATAGATAGAGTCAATAGCCAGAGACTATTTCCCAGGGCAGAAATGGATAATACGAGGGGTCATAGTTTTAAGCTGATTGGAGGAAGGGAGAGGAGATGTCAGAGGCGTGTTCTTTACACAGAGAGTTGTGAGAGCATTGAGTGCGTTGCCAGCAGCAGTTGTGGATTCAAGGGAAATGGGGACAGTAAAGAGACTGCTGGACAGGCATATGATCACAGGGTGCATACAGGAGGATCAATGGTCAGCACAACATCGTGGGCTGAAGGGCCTGTGATGTGCTGTGCTGTTCTACGTTCTATTCAGCCTCTTGAGACTAATCCTCAACGACAAACCTGCCAAACGTGACGATATCCTTATAAATCCTTTGTGGTACCCACAGAGCTGTGGGTCTGGAGTTACATAAAGACACAGATCAGACAAGTCGTAACTGCAGTTCTGTGGACGAGAGTCACGTGTGGATTCACAGCAGGTCAGTGGTAACAAGGGTGCTGTGGGACTGATCAAATGTAGAGAGAGAGCAGGTCAATGGTAACCACAGTGCTGTGGGTCTGGAGACACGTATGGAGACAACTTAGGTCAGTGGTAATCACCGTGTTCAGCGTCTGGAGTCACGTGCAGAAACAGAGTATATCATTGCTCAGAGTAGATTTCCCCCCGTCTTACTTATTGAGACAGAGTTGGTTAATAGTGAACTCAGTGCTATGACCCTGTAGTCACAGAGCAGGTCAGTCATAACTATGGTGCTGTGAGACTGAAGTCACCTGTACGGACATGGCAGGTGGGCAATGACCACATTGATGTGGGGCTGATTCAAATTCAGGTCCTGTGCAGATGAGTGGAAACCAAAGCACTATGTGTTGGGATTTATAAGTAGGGAAGGAGCAGGTCAGTGGAAACCACAGTGCCGTGTGGCTTGATTCGCATGAGCAGTTCAGAAATAACAACAATGATGTGCTTCTGGTGTCACATTTAGAGCCAGAGTCGAACAGTGGTAACCACGGTGCTGTGGGTTCAGAGACACAGAGACAAAGCTGATGGTGGTAACGACGATGCCGTGGGTTTGGAGTCACGTACAGAGCAGTTCAGTGGTAGTCACTGTGCAGTGGGTCGTCAGTCACATGAAGAGACAGGGAAGAACAGTATATTTACAGTGCTGTTGTTCTGGAGATTAGTGATCGAGCAGATTAGTGATAAACAGAGTGTTCAGCATCTGGAGTCACATATAGATTGTGCAGATGACTTTTAACCATAGTGCTTTTGATTTGGAGTCAAACGCAAAGTGGAAACTGGTCTAGGGACATCATTGTGCCGTTGTCCTGGAAGGAGATGTTGAGACAGAGTAGATCAGTAGTACCCATAGTGACGTGGGTCTGGAGGCATAGGTCTTAGAAATGTAGAACATAGAAACAGAACCTTTAGTCACCCATGACGACCAGATGTATTAAATTTATCGAATCACATGGACCAATATTTGGTCCATATCCCTCCAAACCTGTCTTACTTAAAATCTCACTCAGATGTCTTTTAAATGTTGTCATTGTCGCCGTCGCCATCACTTGCTCCGGCAATTCATTTCATGGTCGGACCACCCTGTGAATGAAAAAAGAGTTGCCTATTTTAAGTCTGTCCCCCTCACACTGAAAAATATCTCAAATATAGTTTTGGACTCCAATAACCTGGGGGAAAGACATGGACTATTCATCATCCCCATGCCCCTCATCTTTTTAAAAGCTTCTGTAAAGTTTCCCCGAAGCCTCTCATATCGTATAATGTAATATGACATGACATAATGTAAGACAAGGTAATATAATATAACATAATAGTACCTTCTTTATTTCTCCAATTTTGACCTCCTCATCTGAGGAAGAGTATTTACGGAGTCAGTTCGTTCAAGGTGTACCAAAATGATTCCTGAGTTGGTGAGACTGTGCTATGAAGAAAGATGTGATCGTTTTGGATTATATTCACTGTGGCTCAGACATATGGGGCAGACAGTGGTTATTCTCAGAAAATCATGTCATGTCCTCATGGGATGGATAGAGGGTTCATTGTCCTGAATTCAATAAATTCTAATAAGACGATGTTGGTTCAAAGCAGAAAATCATGTTCCCCATAATGACAGGACTTCAGAACCAAGTGGGGTCTAAGTCTAAGACAAACAAGATAAATCATTTAGGACTGAGGAACGAGAACTTTCCTGACCAAGTGAGTGGGGAGACTGTGGAATTATCTGCCATTGAAAGGAGTCAATGTGAAAACATTGAATTTTTGGTTTGTAAGTAATTAGATTAGATTACTTACAGTGTGGAAACAGGCCCTTCGGCCCAACAAGTCCACACCGACCCGCCGAAGCGTAACCCACCCATACCCCTACATCCATATCGACCCCTTACCTAACACTACGGGCAATTTAGCATGACCAATTCACCTGACCTGCACATCTTTGGAGTGTGGGAGGAAACCGGAGCACCCGGAGGAAACCCACGCAGACACAGGGAGAACGTGCAAACTCGACACAGTCAGTCGCCTGAGGCGGGAATTGAATCCAGGTCTCTGGTGCTGTGAGGTAGCAGTGCTAACCACTGTGCCACCGTGCCGCCCTGGGTCTGTCCCCCTCACACTGAAAAATATCTCAAATATAGTTTTGGACTCCGCAGTTTACGCAGCTATTATTTCCGTATTGCTTAAAATTCAAATATGATGCTAATCAATCGAATGGTGAAAAATAACCAGTGGGCTCATGACCTGATTCTGTACCTACTCCTTTGCTTTAACTTCGTGCCTGCCTGAAAGTTGATCCGATTTTTGTACCCAAAGTGTCTGCCTTGACCGCTGGGAGATGCAACGTTAACACTGTGCCACAAACTCCTGAAGGGTGTACGTATCAATGAATACTGGACGCACACAAAACCATGCCAGGAGTCGAGTACTGCTGCAGTTGCCCTGGATGTCCCCTGTGCCATGAAGAAATTGGAAGAGCTCCAATGGTAATCGTTGCTGTAAGCAACGATAGCATTTGAGAGGGTTAAAGAGAAATATATAATATTACAGCAAAGACCCTTTGCACATTGTTCTTCCAAAACAAAATACGGTCTCCAGCACACCCCCTTTCCCACTTGACCGAGAGCCATTAATTTTCAGACGTTTCAAGTGGCTCATCCAAGTAAAATTTCCGGTCGTGAATCTTCCCTTCGCAATTATCAACCCAGGCAGGGCATTGCAGACTCACCACCGGTGGGTGAAAACATTTTTTTAAACTCTCCTCTGAACCCCTGCATTTCACTTTAAAATAGTGGCCTCTTGCTTTTAAACTTTCGGATAAGGAGACCAGCAGTTTTCTCGTCTTGTCCATGCCGCTCATGTATCTCGCTCTGGCCCTCACTCGACCTTCTCTCCTTTTCCACCACTCTGCATTGCAGAACCTTATCACGCTGGAGAATTTTCTCTACTGAGTCCACTCTCTGGTGAAATCATATCCTGCTCGTAACAAGTGGAAAAGAACAAGTCTAAATCCCAAGATGGTACCTGAATCTAAGTGGATAGATTGGTGAGACAGGAGTGTTGTAGGTAGGCTTTTAACACTTCTTTTCAGGGTACTTGGGTTCAACGTACTGAGCCTAACCATTGCACAGTGATGCGAATTCGCCTGTTCTCTGTTTGTGAACTGTCAATTCAACAAGTCAAGAGCTCTCTGAGAAGTGCGCATGGTGCTGCTCCTTGCCGAGAATTTCAGAGATTATTTCCTTCAGAGTCTCCAAACCGCTGAATGTATCTCCTGTTTTTCATCGATCTCACTGGGATATTCCGGAAGTTTGGAGGTGCGAATGAAAGCTGAGCTCTTGTTCCTCGGAACGTGTCATTTTGAGGAGGGGGGCACTGATAGTAGGAGGCTGAAGGTAAGTAAATAGCCACAGGTGGATGCATCCATCAGGAACTGATGTGAAGGATTCTTGACAAAGTGAAGTAAGCATTCCTCATTTCCAGCCAGGCCTGCTGCTGATTTCGATCCTGCTGGACTTGGAGATACACACTGCATCGCAAAGTAGAACTACAGGGAAAAGTTAAGACATCCAGAAGAAGGGATAAATGACAGAGTGAGAAATAAACGTAGTGTGAGAAATGAGGGAGTAAGAGAGAAGGGAAATGGAGTTTGAGAAAGGAAGAGAAGGGATGGGAAGCGACAAGAAATGCAATAAACAAAAATGTTTCAGCAAAAAAATGGAGATGGAGACAAGAATGGAGGACAAAGAGACAGACAGATAAGGTGTTAGAGAGAGAGTAATGAGGAAGGCGGAATGAAGGTAAAAGGGGTTAGAAAGCGAAATAGAGAAGGGGGAATAATGAAGAGCAGAGAGAAAAAAAAGATAGGCGTTGCAGTACAATGCCCAACAGACAGAGAATTGTGCTTGAGAAAGAGAGTAAAGAGGTACGGAGAATGAAGGTGAAGAAATCTGTGAGATTAAACAAACAGGTGGAGAGAAGAATGAGTGAAAGGGAGACCTACATGGAAACATCATTGAAAAAAAAGTTGATATTGAGTAATGAATTGAGAGTGTTTGAATAATAACGTCAGAGAAAGACTAAAACAGGTATTGAATGACGACGGTGAGGGAATAAAAATAGCTGCGGTCGAGATAGGAATTGAGACTTAGAGATTGATGAAGGGGAGAGTGAGAGATAAGAATTAAATGTGAAAGAGAGAGAGAACCTGAGTGTGATCTGTTTGCTGATTGTACGTTCCTCTGCCATCGTCAGGATCCTTGCTTCTTACAGTCATTTCTAAATGCTTCTATAAAGTTAGCAGTTTCACAGTCAGGTCTCGAGACTGGAGCAAGACAGAGTCGGGAGGGCAGAAGGACGTCCAATCTTCAGGTCCATCTGAAGCCACAGCACCATTGTATTCACTCACCCTTCATTACTTTTCACTTGCAGGATATTGGTCTGCGATATTGATCGTTCTGCCGTTTGTTGCCAATCCCCAGTTGTACCCCTTGAGGAGAGTGGGGCTGAAATCCTTCTCAAACTGCCTCAGTCTGTGTACCGCAGACAGACCAGCAATAAAATGGTAGGGAGGCAGGTACGGGATTTTGTCTGAGTGACAGTGAAGGAACAATCGATGTATTTCACTTACACTTCACCTGATCCAATCATGAGATTTGGAAGGCGTTCTTCAGAAAGCAGGTATTGCTCTCCGTAGTTGCCCCGGTGAGAAAGTGGCAGTGAGCGGCTTTCTTGAAATAATGCAGTCCATGTGCTCAGGGTTGACCAGTAATTCCATCAGGGAAGGACTTCTACAATTTTGATCGAGCGGCAGTGAATGAATGGTGATGTATTTCAAGTCAATATGGTGAGTGGCTTGGAGGGGAAAGTGCAGGGGTTAGTGCTAAAATCCGTCCGCTGCCCTTGTGACTCGTGATGGAAATGAACATGGATATCAAAGGGGCTAAGTAAGGAATTTTGGTATTTTTTTTTACAGTGCGCCTTGTAGATGGTACACTCTGATACTAAGCCTTGGTGGCCAAGAGAGCGGATGTGTGCAGATGCTTTGCGAATCAAGTGGGCTTTATTGTCATGGATCCTCAGGCGACTCTCTGTGTGAAGTTGGCACATTCTCCCCGTGTCTGCGTGGGTTTCCCCCGGTTGCTCCGGTTTCCTCCCACAGTCCAAAAATGTGCAGGTTTGGTGAATTGGCCATGCTAAATTGCCCGTGATGTTAGGTGAAGGGGTAAATGTAGAAGCATGGGTCTGGGTGGTATACGCTTCGGCCGGTCAGTGTGGACTTGTTGGGCCGAAAGACCTGTTTCCACACTGTAAGTAATCTAATCTAATCTAATTTAATCTGATCTAATCTAATCTAATCTAATCTTTTTTTTATTTTAATGCCGTGGAACTTTGAACATGAAACAGTGCAGTCCTTCCGGCCGTCAATGTTATGCAGTCCAGTGAAACCCATCTGAAGCCCATCTAAACTCCACCATTCCATTTTCGTCCATATGAAAACGCAATGCTAATTTAAATGCCCTTAAATTTGGCGAGTCCACTACTCTTTCAGGCAGTGCATTCCACACCCCTACTACTATCGGAGTAAAGAAACTAACTCGGACTATCTGTCCTGCTTCTGTCAACCGTTAATTTAAAGCAATGTCCCCTAGTGCGAGCCAACACCGTCTGAGGAAAACAAAAACACTCGCTGTGCACCTGATCCAACCCTCTGATCGTCTTATAAGTCTGTACCAAGTCCCCCTCAATTCTTCTCACCAACGAAAACAGCCTTAAGTCCCTCAGACTTTCCTCGTAAGACCTTCCCTCCATACCAGGCAACATCATCGGAAATCAAATCTGAAACCGTTCCCAAGATTCTGCATCTTTCCAATAATGCAGTAACCAATACTATCCATAATAATCCAAGTGCGGCTGCAAAAGGGTTTTGCACCGCTCCAGAACGACCTGGTTCTGAACCTCAATCCCCCTACTAATAAAAGCTAACAATCTATATGTCTTGTAAAAAAACTGCACCAACGTGTGTGTCGACTTTCACGAACGATGTGCATTTGTTATTTTTCCTAAGATATATGGAATGTAAAAGGAGAGATGTGCGACTGAGATTTTAAAACGCTCTGGTTAGGACGCATTTAGAATACTATGTCGAGTTTTGGGCCCCACACCTCAGGAAATCCGTACTTGCACTGGAGCATTTCCAGCAGGGTTTCACATGGATGATCCCTGGAATGTTAGGCCTAAATATAATGAATGGCTGAGGATGCTGGAATCGTATTCATCGGAGCTCAGAAGGTTGAGGGGAGATCTAATAGAAATGAATTCCCAGCGTTCACACTTTCTTAGCCTTGCAACATCACGAACGTTGACACCTGGGAGGCAACAAACCAATCGTGTGTTACTCTCTTTCCCACACAACCTCCGATCGCTTCTCCTTACTGTGGACTCACCAATGGCGAAAGCTCTGCTCCTCTTCCCCTTCCCCACTGAGCAGCAGGGATAGGCACTGCACCAGCGACCTCTTTCCCATTATCTACGCCTGGTTAGTCTTTCCCCCAACAATATCTAAAATGGTATAATTGTTGCGGAGAATCACCACAGAAGATCCCTGCACTGCCTCATCTTTCCCTTCCTTAATCCAGACGTTAACCTCTCTACCATCGTCGTGTTGCTATAGACTAACTAACTCCCTGTATCTCCTCACAATAACTGCCTCCGTCTTCTGAATGACCCAGCGTTCATCCAGCTCCACCTGATGTTCCCTAACTTGTTTCTCGAGGCACTGGAATTGGGTGAAATTCTCATGCATGAAGTCAGGAATGAGAGTGAGGTGACTTACTTACCAAACTTGCAGGAATCCTTTGAACTATCCTCAATGTTTAAAAATAATCATGTTCTACCATTTCAATGTACAGCATAAAACAAAATAAATATTTATTTTAAATTACATTGTATTCCAAAAGACCAAGACCAGTGCTCTCGGTTCAGCCAGCTAAAATGTGTGATTCATATACTCTGCAATTTTCTGAGTTTAGATTGACAAGCTTATTTCAGTTTAACAAAAATAGATACTGGATTCCTAGGGATAAATGAAGTCATCTGCTCAGTGACTGTACATGGAATAAACAATCCTGTTAACGGAACCCAGGTGTTGATGATGAATTAATGCCAACTCCATAATTAATGAATAAAGTCTCTCAGGGACTTGTCTTTTTGCTGCATAAAAGGATTCCTGGCTTAACTGCACAGAATTACCCTCCACCCACTGGCAGAAAATACGTCATGGATTTCAATGATTTCTATTCACATATTCTTGAACTATCCTCCGAAGTATATTCATGGATTAATGGGAACATGGATATCCAAATTATAATTCAGGATTTTGAGAGGATATACTACCCAATACTTGCTGCGGTCAGTGTCCCCCGTAAGTGCTAAGTGTCCTTATCAAATTTCTAATCCGTGTTGTACCCTTCACTTATTGTCCTGAACTGCTTCCTGATGCACGTTTGCTCGTAGATGAATCATTGATTCGTCCTTACTCACCTTGGTATATATGGTGAAGTTTAAAGCTATGTTAGAACAGACTACATTATACTATCTACGTAGTCATTACCGGACACGAATTCGATTGATTCTCTGCTTCTTATCCTCGAAGCTATGGATCTAATTATCTACGAGCAAATGTGGAAGGATCACCTGAAATCCTCAGCAGTAGTTGGCAAAATTTGTTTAATAGACCGCGAATACTTGGATCAGAATTCTGCGTCGGTAGATTTAATGTATTTAATATAAGATGACAGCATATCAGTCAAACAGACACACGCATACACTCTCTCACAAACTCTCGCTCTTGCAAAACTGCACACACCCACTATCACTCACACAAAACCGTTCAGATGCTTTCCCAAATGCACAGAGAAATTCTCTCTCTCTTTTTCCATCTCCCTATCACACACACGCACACATACACACGCACACACGCAGACAGACGCATCCTCGCACACAGACACACACACACACAATCAGTGGCAAACACTCATATATTCAGATAATCTCGCGCATAGACAATGTCAGAATGTACCCCGTGCCGTAATATGTGGTGCTGGAAAACACAGGTGTTCTGGCAGCATACGAAGTCGAGGAGAGTTAAAGTTTTGAGCATCAACCGTTCATTCCGAATGAGGGGGTGGCCCAAGGGGCCTGAGAGATAAATGGGTGATACTGGGGAAGGTAACTGAGAATGCCATTTTTAGATGGAGGTGGGCGATGATGGAGATTATTCGGAAAGGACGTTGGAGCAAAATGGTGGGATGAAAAATGGAGAGTTCGGGCAGTTCAATAGGGCTCTGGAAGGTTGGCTCTGGAATAGGATCGCGACTGGGATAGGTGGAGAGTGAAGAAACTTGTGAAATCTGCATCGATCCCGTGTGGTTGGAGGGTGCCATGGGCGGAGGTTGAGGCATTCTTCCGCCAGACATCAGGTGCCTAGAGTCTGACGGTGGAGGAGGTCCAGGACTTGCATGTTTTGACGGTTGGGAGGGGAAGTTAAAGTGTTCTGCAACAGGGAGATGGGTTTATTTAGTCCCTGTTTCCTAGAGATGTTCTCAGAAATGTTCCACAAGTATCCGTCCTGTCGCCCCAATGTCGAGTATGCCACACCAAAACCAAAGGACACAACAGATGCTGTGTGTGGAAACAAAGCTAAATCTCCGTGCAAATGCGAAAGGATCAGTTAGGACCATGGACGGCGGTGAGTTTGAACGTGTCGGCGCAGGTTTTCCTCTTTCTGTGGTGTCAAGGAAAGGTGCCAGGTGTGGACGATGTGGTAGTGGATGCTGTGGCCCCCACAATGGAGTCTCTGTGGTTATCATCTCTGTGGAATGCAGGTAGCGGTGGAAAGTGAAATGCATCCCAGGTGGCGGAAATGGCTGAAGCTGTTTAGTTGAATGTTGAGATTGGTACGATGCAGCAGGGAGGAGCGGGTAGTTCTGTTCTTGATCCGATTGAAGAGGTAGGGTTCAAGGGCAGAGGTGATCGAAATGGAGGAGATGAACTTGAGTGCATCATCCACCAGCGGGAGGGAATGTGCTGTCATTGAAGAAGTAGGACATCCGGGATTTTCATTGGTGGAATTAGTCCTCCTTGGGACAAGATGCGGTACATAAATTGGAAGGAATGGATAGCGTTTTTACAAATGCCAAGATGGGACGAGGTGTCATCCAGGTAGCTGTGGGAGGCAGTGAGCTTGACGTCGATGTATGTTTTATGTCTGTCAACGGAAATGAAGATGGAGACGTTCAGGAAGGGGAGAGAGGTGCCCGAGGCGGTCCTGGTGAATTTGAAGTCCGGGTACAAAGTACTGGTGAAATTGATGAACTGTTCGTGCTGCTCGTAGGAGCATGAGCTGGCTTCTATCGAGTCATTGATGAAGTGGAGGAAATAGAGGAGATTGGTGTCATGTTAGCTGCGGAAGATGGACTGTTCCACGTACCAGAGAACGTTGCATGTACAGCTGGGGCCTATGCGGATGCCCATGGTTACTCTTTTTCTCGAGAGGAAGTGCGAAAATTGAAAGGAGACTTTTTTGAGGATGAGGTCCATTTCAAACAATCAGTCGAACGTTTCAGTGGAAGTATGAGATTTGGGTCATCGTTTAACGACTTAATGGTGGTCTTGGAGGCTTTCCTGAGAGAAGAATGTCTGAAGATGAAGTTTGCCAGCCAGACAAACGGAAGTCATGGAGACGGTGGCATCCCGAACATATGTGGGGAAAACCTAGATCAAGACGGACAGAAGGATGCCAAGGTATGCTGGGTCATGTTCTTTGGGGAAGGAGCTGGGAGAGCCATTAGGTCAACCAGGGCAGTCAGGTTTGTGAATTTTGGTCGGAGTTAGAACCGGGCAGTGCGTTGTCTCCGGACTATGAGTTTTGAGACTGAGACATAAGAGGTTGGTAGAGGCAGGTGAGGTCGTGATTGAGTGGGCCGTCGGAAAGGGTGTCCGTGAGTTGGTGCCTGTTTTCCGCTATGTGGACATTAGTGCGCCAATTTATCATTGTGCCCGCTTTGTCTGCTGGCTTGATTGGTAGCCAGAGGCACCAGCATCATTCTCAGCTGTGCCTGCTTCTTCCTCAATTACGGGAACAGTGTGTTTTCCGCATCTGCACCGGCAACATTTCCGGCCATTTCCTCAGTATCATCGCCACATCATGCTCCCAACAGGAGTTTTAAAAGTTCATGAATTTTAATAATAATTTATTCCCTGGCCACAAATTCAACTGGATCATCTCGCCCACATCCCTCACTTTCCTGTACCTCTCCGTCTTCGTTTCCATTGAGAGATTGTATACAAAGCAATATCCCGCACCATTTATCGAAGTCTCCCTCCAGGCCATCTCTTCCTCTTTTGCGCATCTGCCCTTGAACCACACCCATCCAGTCACAGCAATCACCGAGCCCCCCCGGTCATCACCTTCTGCCCCGACGACCAACAAGGAGTCATCGTCGACCATTTCGACTGCCTTCAACAGACCACATCACCAGAAATATATTTCCTGCCCCAGCCAGACCTGCGCTCCACAGAGGCCATTCACTCTGGGACTCCTTCGTTAGGTCCAAGACCCCCACCAACCGACCATCTTCTCCCAGCATCTTCCCTTGCAACCAGACGAAGTACAAAACCTCCTCCTACACGTCCATGCTCACCACAGTACAAGGACCCGAAGGATCCTCCCACAACCGACAGAGATTTAACTTGACTTCCACATATATCATATACTGTATGCGTTGCTGTCGATGTGCTCTCCTCCAACTGGAGCAGACAGAACGCTTCCTTGAAGAAAGTTTCAGAGATCATCTCTGAGACACATGCACTAAAATCCCTATTGCCTTGTGGCCAAACAATTTAAATCCCAATCCCACTCCGCCAAGGGCAAGCACACCCTGGGCCTCCTCCACACCAAACATTTAGCCAGGCAACACATGGACGAATACTGCCGCATCATCCACCTTTGTTCCCTGCAACTATACGGGATCAATGTATATTTCACTCGTTTTATTAATCGCCATCAGCCCTCTATCCAACTTATTACAGAGCCAACATTCTGACTCGAAACCAACCTCTGAACTGTCCAAACTGTCCATCTTCCTTCCTACCAATTCCCTTCAATCTCCTTTCTGACATATCACCATAATACCTCACCTCCACCTAACTATCGCATTCCACGCTACCTTCGCCCAGTCCACCACCTTCCATTGTCTCACAGACCATTGGGCTGTTCCCTCGTTGCTGATGAAGAGGTTATGCTCGAAATGTCGACTCTCCTGCTCCTCGGATGCTTCCTGACAGGCTGTGCTTTTGCAACACCACGCATTCCCTCACTTTCTGCTGCAACTACGTGTGTAATAATTAGCTACATCGGAATACAGAATGCGAGTTTGGAAGGTTCTCTTTCAGGATTATGCCTTTTGAATTTGAAACACGGTCATGTTTATGCACCACTTATGGATGAAGTGAACATTGAATATTGCAGTTACTTCCTTCATCAATCGTTAAATGTTATATCGTAGTTTCTTTTTCCACAGTTAATACAGTGACGATTGTGATCCTGTTCCGTGGGAAGTGTGGACTCTCCAGATGTGTCACTCTCTATCTGATGGCCATGGCAATCGCAGATTTACACGTGATCATCCTTGACCTGATATTGAGACATATTCCAATTGTTTATCCAGAAGTCTTCACTTTCCTGAAGGATATACCTGCGTGCAACATTCATGCTGTCCTGCTTTATGCAGCATCCGATTGCTCAGTCTGGTTCACAGTCACATTCACCTTCGACCGCTTGGTAGCCATTCGTTGTCACAAGTTCAAAACGAAATATTGCAATGAGAAAAAAGCGGCAGTGGTTCTCGGAACAGTGACTGGACTGAGCTGTTTAAATAATATAAGCTGGTATTTTATGTATAACAATAATTATCGTTTTTCTAATCATCCTATGTTTTGTGGTATAGAATTGAGTGATGACAACTTAGAGTTATGGGACATAATTGAAATTGTTCACTACATTCTCTCACCCTGTCTCCCATTCGTTCTGATTCTGCAGCTCAACATTTTCACCGTCAGACATATTGTAGTGAGCAGCAGAGCCCGCAGGAGACTCCGGACTCACAACAACGGGGAGTGTCCCAGAGACACGGAGATGGAGAACCGAAGAAAATCAATTGTTCTTCTGTTTATGATTTCAGGCAACTTCATCCTGCTGTGGGCAGTGTTTGCCGTGTATGCAATGCTTGAACGAATGGATAATCTGGGCTATTTGATTTATGTGCCTGTGTATGTCCAGGAATTAGGATTTATTCTACAGCTCCTGAGTTGCTGCACAAATACTGGAATCTATGTCGTGACACAGAATAGGTTCAGAGGACAATTCAAAAAATTGTTGATATATCCCTTCAGTCTAATCATTCATTTAATCAAAAGGCAAAATTAACGCCTGCTCCTGGTTCCCATGTTATGCCCTGACTCCCAGCGATAATTTAGATTAATTGACAGACGATGTTTCAAATCTGGTAGGACTGGAGCCTTACACAGCATTAGCAGTATATCCACGGATTTTCATTCTAGCACGCTCAAAATGAATATTGACATTTCATTTGTCTTCCTTCCCTCCAAGTGAAATCACAAACTAACCTGAAGAAAATCCCAAACCAGGACTCAAAGACTATCAGCGCGTCAAAACTCCGAAGTTCTTCCTAACTTAAAAAATAGTCTATGCCCCTGTTCCTCCAATCAAATTGCATCTCATCCTATTTATCCACGTTGTGTTCCATTTTAACATTGCAGTCGGCTGTCTTATTGGGAATGCTTGGACAGAAATTTGGTTATTAAATGTTGATGGACACAACGATTAAAACTAGATATGGATAAAATATGTTGATTTTTAGAGAATCATTGGACATAACGATTGTCTGCAGCCACTGCTTTCCTAATCAACTCGCCCTGCTATCCAAACTTTCCAAACTTAGAATATACTTTGCGCATGTAAACATTCTGTGAACGTTCGTAACTTCAATTTGTATGTCCTTGTGCTCGATTAGTCACTTCATTGTCCACTCTCTTCGTTTTCCTTCGTCCTTCAGCAGCCTCCCCATCTCGTTAACACTCCTGCCAGTCCGCAATGGTGCATCATTGACCTCTTAGAACTTTTCCAAAATTTCGTTCCCTTCAGTCTGTACACTAATGGTCTCCTCCTGTCTCGAAATTAAACATAGAGATTTCGGATCGTCAAGTTAATTGAAGTACTTGTCATCAGAGATGACAAGCTGATTTGGTGCAAATGTTCGCAGGTAAAGGGACGTTTGGAAAATGGGAAGCCTTCAAAAATTTGATAGTGAGAATCCAGAGAAAGTATATTTCTCTTAGGGTGAAAGGAAAGGCTGGGAGGGATAGGGAATGGTGTATGACTAGAGAAATTGAGGGTTGGGTTCAGAAAAAAAGGAAGCATATGTAGGTAAAAAGAGTTTAGCGCGAGTGAATAGTTAGAAGAGTTTCAAGGCATTTGGAGTACACTGAAGAGGGATATCAGGACGGCCAAAAGGAGACATGAGATAGCTTTGGCAAATAGAAATAAGGAGAATCGAAAGTCTTTTTACAAATATGTTGAGGACAAAAGGGTAACGAGGGAAAAAATAGGGCCTTTCAAAGATCAGCAAGGCGGATTCCGTGTGGAACCACAGAAAATGGGGAGATACTCAACGAATATTTTGCATCAGCGTTTACTATGGAAAAGGATATGGAAGACATGGACTGTAGGCAAATACATGGTGACACCGTGCAAAATGCCGAGATTACAGAGGAAGAAGTGCTGGATGCCTCGAAACGCATTAAGGTGGATAGATCCCCAGAACCTGATCAGGTGTACCCAAGAACCCTGTGGCAAGTTCATAAGCGATACAGTTAGTAAGTTTGCAGTTGATACCAAAATTGGAGGTGTAGTGGACAGCGAAGATACCTAACTCAGATTACAACTGGTTCTTGACCAATGGGCAGAGAAGTGGCAGATGGAGTTTAATTCAGATAAATGCTGCATTTTGGGATAGCAAATCTTAGCAGGGCTTATACACTTATAAGTAAGGCCCTAGGGAGTGTTCCTGTACAAAAAGATTTGGAATGCAGTTTCGTAGCTCCATGAAAGTGGAGTCGGAGTTAGAAAGGATTATGAAGTAGACGTTTGGTATGCTTTCGTTTAATGGTCAGAGTATTGAATACATGAGTTAAGATGTCATGTTGGGGCTGTATAGGACATTGGTAAGCAAACTGTCGTAATATAGCAATTTTGGTTTCCTTACTATCAGAATGATATTGTGAAACGTGGAAGGGCTCAGAGAAGATTTACAAAGATTTTGCCAGTGTTGGAGGATTTGAGCTAATGGGCGAAGTTGAATAGGCTGGGGGTTTTCTCCCTGGAGCATCGGAGGCTGATGGGTGACCTTATACAGGTTCACAAAATTATTAGGGGCATGGATAGGATAAATAAGCACATTATTTTCCCTAGGGCGTTGGGTAGTCCAGAGAGAGCGTAGGTTTAGGGTGACAGGGGAAAGATTTTGAAGAGACCTAAGGGGCGACGTTTTCACACAGAATGTAGTACTTCTATGGAATGACTGCCAGATGAAGAGGTGGAGGCTGGCAGAATTGCAACATTTAAGAGACATTTGGATTGTTTTTATCAATAGGAGGGGCTTGGAGGGATATGGTCCGATTGCTGGCAGGCGGAACAAGATTGGGTAGGGATAGCTGGTCTGCATGGACGGGTTAGACAGAAGGGTCTGTCTTCATGTTGTACATCTCTATGGCTCTACGTTCCTAAATATAAAACATTTCTGTAGCATTTTGGCCAAAATTAATAGTTTATAGGCAAATGTCTATAGCTCATACCCCTAAAAGTTAGCGTGATACAAAAATTATTTGCGCAGATTTGAAATGAGTAATTGATGCAGCAACCTCTGCCATTTGTGCCAGAGTGTTCCACACATATTGCACCCCTTGCGTGTAGCAGCACTTCCGAATATTTCGCCTGAACAGTCTCCTCATAAATCACGGATCATGCCCTCAGTTCGAGAGGCCCCCCTGTGTGTGGATATGCCATTTCTTTAAGTATTCTATTTGATTAATGATTTCGATCAGATGGCACCGCAGCTTTCGAAGGCCTCCACAAAGCAGGACAAACTTTCTGTAATCTTCTGAAAAACATCAGTCCTGAAGTCCAAGAAATAGTGTCGTTAAGTTATGCTACATTCCTTCCCGAGGCTTTGGATGCTTCTAGAGTTACAAAAATGATTCAGGTGCGCCCTTGCAATGCTCAGGTTGACAAGGGTATGCACCAACTAATGGAATTAATGATTTGAACAGTTCGTTGGGTGTTGTTGACATACACAGAAGAGAACATCGTACTTCACCCAAGTTCAATATATGCTTCCCAAGGTGTGCTGATTACATCCGACCACAGTACTCCAAGTAGGAATTAATCCGAGTTACGTTTGTGCAAAAAAGGAGACTTCCAAGCTGATGATGCAAATACAGACAAATAGGTAAAACATGTTCGATATTACAAAAAAAGTGACCATCGGCATATCATGTCCTGGTGTCAAATGTCAAGAATTCCATTTCATCGGCATTGCCATCAGGTTTGGAACCAGGGGAGATCTGTACTGATGGGACAGTCTACATCTGAACCGATCTGGAGCCCGTGTTAACACAGAACTATAAATAGTGTGCTCACGCATACTTTAAAATACGGACTACGGGGAGGGGCGACTGAAAGGGAAAATGACAGGAAGTATGACTGCAATAAAAAGATAAGTAGCTGATTTGCATATATGCAGGAGGGTTAAAGTACAATTCAGACTATGACAGAAGTAAAAAGGGATGGATAACTCAGGAAATATTATGAGATATGTTGGAAATCATGAGGGTATGAATACTGCCATTAGGCACATTATCTGAATTCGTAATAAGGTTAATGATTTAACAGCACAACTCATCGCGAATGAAAATAATTTAGTTGCCATTACGGAGACATGGTTATAGGATGGTCACGATGGAGAGTTGCACCTCCAGGCGTTCAGAGTGTTCGGAAGGACAGTCAGGGCGGTCAGGGAAGTGGTATAGCTCTGATATTCAAGAACGACATCATAATAAATTGGAATCCATTTGGGTGGAAATTAAAAATTCAAAGGCATAAAATTTCACTTGTCCGCATAGTCAAAAGGAACCAAATAAATAAATAATGGCTGTACAAAGCACATGGTAATTATCAGGGGGATTTTAACCTCGGATTGACTGCTCGAACCGGCGCTGTCCAGGCAGCCTTGTGGACGGGTTTATCGAGTGCATCCATATTCGTACACTTGAACAGAATGCAATGGAACTGAAAACAGAGTGAACTATCCACTGCCATGGAACGAGATTTAATAATAGTCTCGGTCGACCATCTGACTGGCATTGGCACATTGTCCCATTTCTGCATGGGTCTTTTCCGGGTGCTCTGGTTTCGTCCAACAGGCCAAATGTATGCTGTTTAAGTGAATTGGCCTTGCTTAAACGCCCGTAGTGACCTGTGGTGTTTAGCTGAAGTGCAATAGTCACAGGAAATGTACACTCATGGTTAGGGAAGTGGGTCTGTGTAAGATACGCTTCAGAGGGTCAGTGTGGACCTGTCAGGTAGAATGACCTGTTTCCACACTGTAAGTATTTGATAATCACTTACCACCACATTAGAACTTTGCCTTGCTCCATTTCACCATTTCATTTGGTGTTCTCCCGAAGAATTCAGATGCAATTTCTTCTGTGTGTTTATTCTTGATTGACCGCCTAGAGCGTGGCTTGGTCTCAATTCTTATACTCAAGGGTAATCGTGCCCATCTGAATGAATTTCCACCATTCACCAATTGGTCAATCAGGCCAGATCACGCTGAGTAGTCGGGCCGAAAAAGGCATTGACATGTTGATGGCAGGACAGTGCTTAGATGTCCATGAATGCAGGTGCTGGGAGAATGCAGAACCCTCCATTTCAGAGTGTAATGCGCTCCTGTACCTGTTACACATCTCGACGTTTCCATTCGCCCTGACGATGACATTCCAAACAAATTCGGGTGTATGTGATAGGTTTTCAACTGCTGGGTTCATTGCTAACAGGCTGTTGGTAGTTGCGGCCTGTCTGGATGATGCAGCATGCGTAATAGTACTGTTATTTTTGTTACGGCTCACATGAGGTACCGAGAATTCTTTTCTTGAAATCCATCATAAACTTCATGTTTTTGGTTAAAAATCAACAACACCAGGTTATAATCCAACAGGTTTAATTGGAAGCACACTATCTTTCGGAGCGACGCTCCTTCATCAGGTGATGAAGGAGCGTCGCTCCGAAAGATAGTGTGCTTCCAATTAAAACTGTTGGACTATAACCTGGTGTTGTGTGATTTTTAACTTTGTACACCCCAGTCCAACACTGGCATCTCAGAATCATTTATGTTTTTGAGAGCCCTTCCAGGCCAAGGACCTCCTTTTGGTCCTGTTGTGATGGATCACAACATGAACATGCAGGACCATGCTGATTCAAACTAAGCCCAGCATTTCCTGGAGCAACGAAACTGATGCAGATAGCATATGAGAAAACGGCACTTTCTAGAGATTAATCTAATACAAATAAAGGTAAACTTTGCTGTCGAAGTACGCTTTGCTCACGTTCCTTCTCTTCCTTAATTGCCATGCGCATTTGGCTGAGTGGTCTTGATGTTCGAAGTGTGAGACTGCACTGCTTATCTGTGAACCCGGACAGTGAATTCTGGTTCTGTGAGGTCGAGGCCATACAGTTATTTTTCTCCCTTCAGGTGTCGGTCTATCATGATAATGTGCGAGGATTGTTCTGGAGATCAGACGATGGTGATGCACAGCATCATGAGGCCAAACGGAAGTATTGTCTCCCAGCTTTTCTTATTCTGCTGCACCGTCTTCCTAACCATCCCTTTTCGGTTGTGGTTCATGCTTTCCACGATCCCACGGAATTGTTTAGTGTTCAATGTGGGATTTCTGCTTGATACCAAGCATAGTTATCACAATTTGCATGACTCAGCCTTTGACATGGATTCATCGATCTGACTTGTTACTGCGATGTCGACCCCATCCTGTAAATATCTGCTCTGTTATGAAGTATACTGTTGCTTTGGTTGTATTTAAATAACAAGGAAAGCATCGAACCATTTTGTGACAGTACCTATGATGATCAGATTGCAGATATATCCATTGCCAAACTTGGCAGGGGACCTGCAAAGTGAATTTCAAAGTTTGTCCGAGGCCCTTCCACTTCTCAGTTCTCACCTTCGCGTGTAATTGTCTGACCAGGCTGTGAACCGCCGAGAGAATAGGGTGGGATCTGCCATGAACTGCAGGGAGGACAGATTGGTATCTGCGAAGGAGCAACATTAGATAAAAGAGATAAAAAAGAAGAGAAAAGAAAAGGAACTGAAAATTCGGAGGATGCTAGCTGCAGCATTCTAATCCATAGCAATAACACGAGATTATCAACATTTTTCATCTCAAAGTTGTTCTGCTTCTGTCATGTTCAGACGTTAATAGCAACTATCCTAATTTAATGGAGGGACGATGACTGAAACAGCGAAACATGTTTGCTCTCATCAGACGACGCTAAGGATTTGCGATATTGATAACAATGGACTGAATTACTTTCAGTCCAGCAACTATTTATCTGATTCATTTTGTTGTTTCGAACATCCCACCAACTTCCAGAACTCGAAACCTCTGCCAACAAAAATTTGAAAAATGGAATGCGAGAGTCTATTGCTGTCCATTACGTGCAAATGCCACAGCTTAACTGATTAGAATGTTGGGGAGTAGGAAAAGAACTTTTGTCTACCCTAAAACCAGTAGAGACTCATTTAAAAATTAAAATAATGATTAAAACGTTTTCAGTTCATTCGAGGCAAATCCTCGCTTCACGTAATGAACACTGAAGTTTTCTGTATCTGCTGATCTAAAACTGCTAATATAGTGCTCTGAAATGTGAATGATCACGTACATGAAATTAGTGGATTAGTTATTAGTTTTAAAATACACATTTTAACTCCTTTTGTTTGTTGTGTCAAATTGTAAGGCCTAACTAATTTTAGGTGTCACCGTGGATTAATACTTATTCAGGGCAAAAACAGTAAAATAGCTCAAAAACTGGAAAGATCTTTTTGTTGCTTTCTTTTCAGGTTTGGAATATATACGAACGCATCAATTGAAATGTAATATCGAACACAGCACACAATGCATGACGGATGCATATGAAATGAAATTGGACCTGTTCTCCCAGAAATATGAACAAACCAAAACGTCAAATAGAATGTTAACTGGGACTATGTTCTTTTCATCTGCCATGTTTTAAATTAGCAGCATTCTTGGTGTGCATGGGTTAATTTTTAGGAATTTGAAAACACAGTCATCTCAAATGACAATGCTGTCAATTTGGAAAAAACTGATTGCGTCCTTTTCTTTTCCTGATACGTCATAACAGCAGAGGGGCTGAAATGTCTACTTTCCAATGGCAAGTGAGTGCCCAGTTCTCCCAGTTCAGGTTTTTGTTTTGCTTCTCTGGTTAGTTGTGACACTGAGAAGCTGCTGCTTTAGCTGAATCAGATGCTGTTGCAGTCGAAAACAAAAATTCCAGGATTCGGCAGGTATTTCCTGGCTGGCAGTTCTCTCTTAAATGTCTCCTGCCTGCCAGCACCTGCGTTTGAATTTACACATTGTCAAGGAGTGCGTTCATGGAATGTTATTGGAACTGGAATTGCTCTGCGGGCTCAGTTGTGTTTCCAATAGTTATGTTATTTTAACTTTCGCTTTCAGTTGATTGTGTTTCGATTGTAATGTTTAAATAAATTCTGTTTTGCTTAAAGCCGAGTTGGTTGACCAGCTGCACGTCACCTGAGAATCCATTACATTTCTACCTTTAAAATAATAAGAAATTAGGATATCAGCTTCCTTCTTAAAACATTTTGATATGGCATCGCCTGATCCATAACACATTGGGGCGTCTTGTCACGATTAATTTGATAATTCCAATTACGGATTAGTGTTGTTGGACATAAATGCGGGGAGTGCAGTGTTTTGATGCCTTTAATTCCAGGTGTTGAATTCGGTTGTTTTAAACAACACTTTGTGCAGTACCAGGTCGCTGAGTCATTTCGAGTTTTCTGGATTAGAAGAAGTGACTTTGGGGCTTACAAAAGATTACCAAGGCAAACCTGCTAGAAACTGCAGTCAAACGAGAGTCAGAGTTGCCTTCAGCTGTGAGAAATGGCGACATAATTACAACAATCGTTCGAAACTGAAATTGGCTGGAAATGCTAAAGAATCTTTGGAAATGACGAGAATTTCGTTGCCGATTATGCAGCTTGACCATAAAAAGGAAACAAAACAGTATTAATGACGGTTAGAAGAAGAGGAAAGAGGATAATATGACTTGCCCTTGCATAATTAAAAGGAAAAGGAAAAATCGCTTTTCCAAAAAACGTGCAAAAGTAGTGCAAAGCCCCAGGAGAACCACTGGAGAGAGAGAGAGAGCATAGATAGTTAGGAAAAGAGAGAAGAAGGGGAAAATGAGAGAGAAGAAAGCGAGAGACAGTTTCAAATTCAGAAATTTACACTCACACAGCAAAGTTGACTGAAATCAATGGAGTTGAATGTCGGAGGAAGGTTTAGTGAGGAAGATAGAGATGTTGTCCAAACCCAAATGTTGTCGCCAAATGCCTTGCAGGGATCTGTTTACACACATCCAAACATTGCATAAATTTGAGAGCAGAGATGTCGAAGCTACCCTCATTACATTTGAAAGGATGGAGAAAGAAATGAAGTGACCAGAGGTCACATGAGATTTGTTGATCCAAACAAAGCTGCTCTGTAGATCTGGTGAGGTATTTGGATCACTGTCAGAGGAGGTTTCCCGGGACTGCATGGACGTAAAGAAAGCCATCTGCAGTGTATGTCAGCATGAGCCTGAGACCGACAGACAACGTTTGACGAATCTAACCAGGGAGTCTGTTCAAACCTACAGTGAGTTTGAAAGTATCATACAAAGTAATTTTGATAAGTCGATAAGGGCATTAAAATATGGCAATCATATGATGCTCTTAGAGAGACGATTAATTTCAGGGATAGAGAAAATCAATTAGAAGAACAGAGATTTACAAAAGCAAAATTATCAGCTGAAATGGGTGTTGAATATGAGTTGGTCCATACATCTAGTTTTGGCATCCAAAACCAATTTCAATCCTTGAGGGATAGAAATCTGTGAAGTGGATACTCGTAAGGGGAAAGTAGATCTCGATGTAAATAAGAACGTTATCTTACCAGAAGGTAAAAGTCAGAGCCATGAAGGGCAGACAAAAGTAAAAAACATCTGGTGCTTTCACTGCAATAAATTAGGCCACATAAAGTCACTTTGAATGGGTGGTGAGAAAAACCTCTGGGAAGGCAGATATCAGAAAACAGGATAGTTAGTGAATGTTGTTGAAGTGGTAAAGGAAGATGAGATTACGTACAGTGTGGAAACAGGCCCTTCGGCCCAACAAGTCCACACCGCCCCGTCGAACCGCAACCCACCCATACCCCTACATCTACCCCTTACCTAACACTACGGGCCATTTCGTATAGCCAATTCAACAGACCTGCACATCTTTTGGACTGTGGGAGGAATCCGGAGCATCCGGAGGAAACCCACGCAGACACGGGGAGAATGTGCAAACTCCACACAGTCAGTCGCCTGAGGCGGGAATTGAACCACTATGCCACCGTGCCGCCCATAAGAAGGCGCAGTTCTTTTTGAAAAGCTGCACCAGATTTTACAGTCTGGTGGGAAGTTTGCTATTGAGGAAGTGCCCGACCTTCTTAATCCATTTGCTCGCATATTTTAGGTTTACACATAGGCAGGAGCAGCAGATGAAGTAATTACAGCATTAACAGATTCGGAATAATGTTGAAAGATGGGGTCAGGGAGTCCAGAACTAGAGGGCATGAGTTTAGAATGAGAGGGGAATGATATTAAAGAGACCTACGGGGCAACTTTTTCACGTAGATGGTGGTACATTTATGGAATGAGCTGTCGTAGGATGTGGTGAAGGCTTGTACAATTGAAACATTTGAGAAGTATTTGGATGGGAAAATGAATAGTAAGGGTTTGGAGGAAATGGGCCGGCTGCTGGCAGGTGGGACTAGATTGTGTTGGGATATCTGGTCGGCATAGACAGGTTGGACCGAAGGGTCTGTTTCCATGCTTTATATCTCTGTGACTCTATGACTCACCTGTGGTTTGTGATTCCCATGATGTAAAACAACCATAATTTCTTGCATCGTCATTTTATTCAACATTTCTCTCCCATCGGGTCACATCCAGCTCCTATATGCTGTCTTTGCAGCTCCAAAATATTTTAGTTCCTTTTCCTCCTTTGCAGTAAACAACGGGGAACCCTGAAGATCTAGAATTTCAGGTATTAAGGAGTATATCACTGCTCCCTGTGGATTGGGGCTGCTTCTTTAGATACCGCATCTGCCAGTTTATTTCCCCTTACTTCCAGTTCATTCCACTTCTGATGTCCATTTATATGAACTACCGCTATTTCTCTCGGGTGTAACAGAAACTACAGCACTTGGTTATCAATTCCTCATGCGATAGTTCTTTTTCTCTTCTGTTTGTTAGTTCTCTTTCTTGCCAAAATTTTCCGAAGGTGTGTACCACTCCAAATGCATATTTTCTGTGTGTGCACACCGTTGCTTCCTTGTCTTCTAAGGCTCTGAGAGCTTTTTTCTATGGCATAGAGTTCACAAGTCTGGGCTGACCAGCCATTAGGCAGTCTTTCAGCCTCGATAACGCTTCCTTCTATCCCGTCGACTACATCATATCCATTGTGCCTTTTCCCCTTAATCACCCGGGAGGACCCATCGATAAACAACCGAGCTGCGACGGTACGTCCCTTAAGTCCATCCGCACTTTAATCTGATATTTAATAATATCAAAGCAGTCGTGTTCTGCATTACCAAGGGCCATCCCCTCTCCCTTCCACAGAAATGCAGCTGGATTCAAGCAACTGTCTGTGACTAACATAAGGTCATTCTGTTCAATCAAGATTGTCTCATATTTAAAGATCCTAGAGTCTGTGAGCCATCGTCCTGTTTTCTGAGTTTGTATGGTCCGTACCGTATGTGGGGTGGTGAATATTCAGGCTCACCAAAAGTGAGTTTCCGATTCTCCTGTACCGATAAGGCTGTTGCTGCAACTGTCTGCACACACTCCGGCCACACGCTTGATACTGGGTCTAATAATTTAGACAAGTAGGCAACCGGTTGCTTCTTCCCACACCCCCCAAACTCCGCCCGCCCCCCGTCGCTGGGTTAGGACCCCTAGAGCCACTCTCCTGTCTACCGTGACAAACAAATGGAAGTGCTTGCCTCGGGAAGATAATGCATGAGCAGCGGTATGGGTTAGGTTCCCCTTTACATCTTCGATTAATTCCCTCTCTTTATCTCTCCAATTCAATAATTTAGGGTCTTCCTCTAATCGTTTCAAATATAGTTTATTTGTTTTCCGTTCATATGAGTCTATCCATAATCGACAGTACCCTGCTAATTCCAGGAGTTTTCGTAATTCCCTTTTGGTTTTAGGCGGCAGCATTCCCACAATTCCCTCAATTCTTTCTGTGTTTATTTTTCGTTTTCCTTCACTGATTAGGTGTCGCAAATATATGACTTTCTTTTCTACGTACTGCAATTTATTATTGGACACCCTCAATCCTTGTTATCCTCGAAAGTTCCCTAATTCGTTTGTGGCTTCTATTGTTTTGTCACTTTTCTTGCCTGTTACAAGAAGACCATCTACATATAGAACAGGGTAGTTCTTTGGGGCTGTTGAATTTCTCTGAGACTTGTTCCAACAACTGACTAAAGAGATTTTGGGATTCAGTACGTCCCTGCGGGAGTACCGTCCATCTGTACTGCTGTTTTCACCCTGTTTTTGGATCTTCCCAATCGAAGGCAAACAGATTCCTGCACCCCTCCGCCATTAACATGCCCAGTAGGAATCCCGCAGATCGAGGACACTAAACTATTTATGGCCATGGGGAATCTTACTCAGTAGTATATAGGGATTAGGGAAAACAGGGTGGCGGGCTTGTACTATTTGGTTCAATGTCGTTCGGTCTTGTACCAGGCGATAACTACCGTCCAATTTTTCTAACTCGCAGGATAGGGGTATTGTAAGGAGTCATGCAGGACTCTAGTAATCCATCAATTACTGGCTACAGCCCTTTGTGTCACACTATTGAAATGGGATGTTGTGATTTGCCAACCACATCTACCTCTCTCTTTAAACTGATCTCCAAAGGAGGTATTTGTCATCCCCCGCGATTCCCTTCCCGTGCTCACACTCTGGGTTCTATTTCCTTCTCCTTTTCCTCGGTCAAGACACAATTTGCATCTCTAATCTCTGGGCCCATACTCCATTCTCCAGTCCGAGAAGTATGACTAAATCCTTCCACAATCAGTTACTTCCGATAGCAGGAATATATAACAGTTCACATTCGACAATATCTTTACCACTCTCGATTATTATAGGTTCAAGAACTGGAATTGTAAATCCCTCCCCTTTTACTCCAGAAAGAGTTAACAGTCGTTTCGAGATTTCCACTCCCTTGTGCTTAAAATTTAAGTATGAACTTGCTTTCCCCGTATAGACTCAGAAAACTACGTGACCTTTGTAAGGTCCCACCTGTAAATTTATCAAGGTTTTCTGGCGGAGCCCTAGGGAAACGGAAGCCCTGACACACCTGTTCTTCACCAAGGTTCATAAACGGTACTGCATTTGCTTCCTTTAACAGATGTGTACACTCTATCTTAAAGTGACATGTCTTTCCATAGTGATAACATCCCGCCTGTGGGGATTTTCACTTCGATCCTTGTTCCTGTCCACCAGACCACTTAACATCTCCTCCCTAATATCTTCTCCTCCCTTTATTTTCAACATGCTGCCCGCCACCATTCTGGTTTCCTTCTCCTTTTAGTTTTGTCCTTCTTTTTATTACCTAATCAACTGTGGCTACCATTATTTTTGCCTTTAGTTTCTGCTTCTCATGTTACGTTGCCAGATCAATTGCTGAGCCGATTTAACCAATTGAACAGCTTTAGGGCCACCTGATGGCCTTTCTCCATCACCCAATGTTTTGCTCAGATCTTGATTGTATTTAAAATACATTACAATATTTCTTGCTCCCTGTAGCCTCAAATACCGATTCATCAATTTATGCTTGTCTGACTTAAAAGCCTCTTCCTAACTGCACATTTTGGAATCCTACATATAACTATATATTTATATATTATAAATTCACTTATTCAGTATTTAATATTTAAAATGTAAAATGCCTACAGTTCCTAACTTCGAAATCCACTATTATTACCCGGTTTTAGTTCCTTAATTTAAATCGAATATTAGTTTTCTTAAGTACTCCTGACAATCATTGCTCAATTATAATGATATAACTCGTTAAATAACCGGAGCTGCCTTAAAAGGATTTGTGAACTCGAGTTAAAAAAATTCTAATGTATGCATAATGGCCGAATCCAAGGACACAGTAATTAACCATAAGATGATTTATTTACTTATTACAATCGAATGTTGCAGTGAATCTTCAAACGTCCTCCATAAATCGCTTTTATGTCAGGATAAAAGAGATGAGTTCGAAACTTATACTCAGGCAGACATGACCTGCAAAAAGAACAGTAGTTAACATTTTATTTCATAATTATTGTAAAATCCTTAACCTTAAAAGAAATCATGTTATATTTCCACAATAGAAATCAGATTCAAAACAGTCCCGGGTCTCAAGCTCCAGGGAACAAAGCACGAACATTCAATAACCAAGACTGAAATGTGCATTCAAACCGAATCACAAAGGGTTAAATTTTCTATTAGCTATACAGCTCTTTTTTTCCCCCCTCTCTCTCTCTCTCTCTCTCTCTCTCTCTAACACACACACACCATATCTCACAGAAACTTTCTGAATTTCCGGCAACAACACCGCTACAGTCTTCTCCCTGTAGCCCTCTTTTTTTTAAATCTTTTTTCTGGATGTCAGGCCATGATTTTCTTACGAAGTGTACCCTCAGTAGTCCTTCAGCTAAGAGCCCTTCCAAGACAAAGCATATTCTGAAACCTCCTGACGGTAAGGCTGATTTGCATTGACGTATGAATTCAACTATTTACAAACACAGTCTTCGGCCGACCCGTACTTCGGCCAGAAGACGAAGAAAGGATTTCTTAGTCCATACAAAGCAACAATATTTCATCATCCGTTTCCTATATTTTCCCCTTGTACAAGTATTATTTTGCCATTTCCACATCATCGGACTTACTGGAGGTAAATTTTCAGGGACCTCGCCTCCATTTCGATTTCCTTTTTTTGGTCCCCAGAGGCTTTTTCCTTACCCTTGGCACAGCCCATATTGAGTTCCTTCGTTAGTCCTTCGTAACTCCTCGAACTCAATCCCAGCCGCCAAGGCAATATTTAAAAGTCAGTTTTCCTTCCTTGGTCCATGCACGGTGTTGCCTGGCTCGATGTCTCCCGGTGCCGACTTGCAACCTTTCGCCTGCTTCAGATCGACTCTCATCGGATCTTGATCAATCAAGCAGAAGGGGAAATCCACCACCGAAGAACAC
Source organism: Chiloscyllium punctatum (assembly GCF_047496795.1). Lineage (NCBI taxonomy): Eukaryota > Metazoa > Chordata > Chondrichthyes > Orectolobiformes > Hemiscylliidae > Chiloscyllium > Chiloscyllium punctatum. Next base: position 26,546,561 of record NC_092789.1, on the reverse strand, counting down.
GGGAACATTCTGAAAGGAAAGGGATGCATCTTCCCACCCATCGACGGTGCCTCCCCGGCCGGTGATGATGGACACCCCGGACGAGCGTCGAACTTGTGAGAAACGGAGCTCACAATATAATAAAATTCAGTCCGAAAAAAATTCTGAAGCAGCGAACTTTATTGAAACGTTCTTGCAAGACGGGTATCTAGCAAGGAGGTAGCCCAATCCAAAAATGACTTCACAATTTGAGCAGTTTACTTTAGTCTCTGTAAATACTTCCCCGTTTCCCTCATTGGCCTTCAAACCTATCAATATTACTTATTGTGTTCTGCACCTGCCTAGCTGCGTTCCCCCCTTTTTTACTTCCTCCGCTACTCCAAGATGAGTGGCCCTCACTCATATTTACCCTGTAACTAACTTGGTTCATTTCAGTGCCTATATGAGGGCAACGTGCCGAGTCTGCCATAACTCAATGTTCTTTGCATTTTATCTGTTTGTCTGTAACATCTTTCATTTTTTGCTAGCACATTACATTCTTGTATTCACATTTCAGCTAATGAAAGCAATTATGTATTTCCTTCACATAATTACATTCTTGGCTGAAACACTTATACAATGGTGTTAGTTCATTTACCTTGCATAATCAATTATTTATTCAGCTCTTGGCTGAAAGAATTATACACAGGTGTTAGTTCATTTATCTTGCATAAGCAAATATGGTTGCAGAAGTCACACTGCTTTACCTATACCCCACAGCATGTCTAACCACAGCGAGGCTCCCACCCTTTCCTCCATTATTGTTCAATTACACTTTCAGTCCCAACACACTCCTCGCTTGTCATTAGCCAATCCCCATTCCTTAACCTCATTTGATAGTTACACGTTTGCCCCGACATTCCACCATCTCTCATTGGCCGTCAAGTTTCAGAAAAGCTGGAAGCCAATTGTTAAAATAGTCTTGCTTTTCCATTCGCCCATTCCAGTCAGTCAGATCGGTCTCCGCCCAAATCAGGCAATTTCTGCAAAATCCATTCGTAAAAATGGAGTGACCAAAAGGTGCTGGGACTGCCCTCACTCCTCCCCCATCATCCACGAGGGAGTGAGCAACAGGAGGTGGGCCTGCCCTAACCGCTTCCCATCATCCACAAGTGAGTGAGCAACATGAGCTAGCACTGCCCTCTCCTCTCCCCCAATCATTCACAAGGTAGTGTGCAACATGATCCGGGCTGCCCTCTCCCATTCATCATCCACAAGGGAGTGAGGAATCTCTGTGTGGTTTTCAAGTCTGAGGCACGTGTGTGAGTGTGTGTCAGCGGAGGGAGGAATGGAGGGAAGGGCCAGTAAGTTGCAGTCCACACTTAACTGTTGTGCGGATTTCTCTCTCAACAGTTAACCGCCTCCCACCCTCCTCCAGCCCACCATGCATTCATCGGGACCGTTTGCAAGAATACCAATTTAAGGAGTACATTCACATTTATTCTGCAAGAGAAGCAGAATCCAGTGGTCTCAAGGCAGATACAGAGACGCAGAGTCTGCAGCACTTCAAGTAGCTGACTGACACACCATCACTTTTCATGGATAAAGTTAAAAATCACACAGCATCAGGTTATATAGTCCATCAGGTTTACTTGAAAGTATTAGCTTTCAGAGTGCTGCCACTTCAGGTAATTAGTGCAGCGGGGTCCTAATACACTGAATTTATAGTAAACTATCACAGTGGTATCCAATTGAAATGATATATTAAACGAACATAGATTGTTATTAAGTCTTTCACCTTTGAGAATGTAGTGCAGGTTTCGCTTCATGAATGTGTAAATCCCAGGACTTCGTTTAAGTTACATTCTCGAGATAACTTAAGGTTTTATAAAACAAAATGATATCCCAGCTCAGACAATGTATTAAAGCTGCGAGGTTAGAGTCTGTCTGAATCCCAAACTTGAGTCAGACTGGTTCAATTTCTCGAGTAGGAATTTATAAATTGTGGTAGGATTTGACTGTGGGCTTTCTGAGCAAAAATGGAATGTATCTGCATACATATATATTTTCGGGATAATTAGAGATGGACATCCACTTCTGGCCTCACCTGCCACACTCCCATTCAAACATTTTCCAAAATCTTCAGACATACTCCCTGTGTAAAAGAAAAACAAATGCATCACACTGTGCCCGATGTCATTTAAATATGTGCTTTATCTGATCATCACTTCTTGAGCCTGTCTTCCTTCTGCTGCCTCACTGTGTGTGGAGATTCTCACTGATTAACCCTGCTCATCTTTTGTCCGCAGGGAACAAGAATCCTGCAATCTTTGCCGGGACAATCAATGTTAAAAGATACTTTGAAATGCTCCTAAGTAATGCTAGGGTGGTGCAGTGGATAGAACGACTGCCGCATAGCGCCATGGATGTTGGTTCGGGGTTTAGCCTCGGGAAATGTGTGGATTTTGTATATTTTCCCTAGGAATGCGTGGCTTCCTTCCTGCTGCTCCAGTTACCTCCCAAATTCCAAAGATGTGAGATTAGGTGAATTGGCCACGGTAAATTGTCTCGCCTTCAGGGATGTGTATGGTTGGTAAATCAGTTATATATATAGGGTAACAAATGGGTCTGTGTGGGTTACTCTTCAGCGGATCGGTGTGGACTTTTTGGACTGAAGGGTCTGTAGGGATTGTATTCGAACTGAAAGATGCACAGCACCAGAGTTCACACTGTTTAACAAAAGTGAACTTTATTATGTGACTGAAAAGTTAAACGAATAAACATCCAAATAAAACAATGTTTGCTTCAACATTCTCTGCAATGTTTTGAATTTGTTTTACTTTTACAGCCCAGGATGTTTATCTCATGAAGTTTTGAAGGTTCATTCACTTTCTAAAGAGATCAACACCAACGTCTGCTATTGCCCACTTGAATTTCCGTCCATTTCATCCCAGTTTCTCATTCTGATACCGAAGATTTCCAGTCCTCTCTCTCTCTCTCCACAAATGCTCCACTGTCTGTGTTGTCAGAGCTTTTGTGTCAAAGCAGTTTGTCTGTCAAAAGACCTGCAACTCTCTCACGGTTGGTTTCAATCTTCATTGGTGACATTACGCCAATGCATTTTTATACTTAATAGGCTGTTTTGAATTTTTCATCTGATCCTCATTCAGCATAAACGTTAGGTAACTCTCAGTAAACAGCTTCCTCAATTTGTCTTTACAGTTTACCTTTCAACACTTTGTTTCTTCCACACCATGCTTAGGTTTAATTTGCTCTGTTCTGAACTGGTAATTGATTGTTTTATTCAGTATTAATTCAGTAGTGGCGGGCAATTTAATCTTTGATGTTAGGAATGCACAGTTGTAAATGCCTTTGTCTACTCTAATGAAATGTTTTACTATGCGATTTTGTCGATAGTTTTTCCAGCTTCTGCACTGTCCAATACTTCAATTTCTCGAATTTCAAGGAAGTTCCATGCTGAGTTGGAGTCCAAATGTAGAAGACTATTCATACAGAGACATAACTTCAGAAATGTGACTCTCCATCCAAGGTTGGGAAAACAGTAAAGTGCCCGTAAAATCATTTCCCTTTGTTGAGTTCACATAATTAATAAGTAACGTGCAAACAAAAACAACAAGAGACTCTACTCACAAAATAAAATGTCAATGCACTCTGAGCAACGGACAATAAGACATAGGTGCAGAAGTAGTCCATTCATTCCATCAAATCTGGTCAGCTATTTAATCAGGTCACTGCCATTGATCTGATAGCCCTCAACTACAATGACTTGCCTTTTCTGAAAAACCGTTGATTGCCTTCCTGATTAAAATCTGTCCATCTCAGTTTTCAGTACACTTAATACACCAGCCTAAATTGTCCTCAGAGATAACAAGAAATTAATCCTCATCTCGTTCTTAAATAAGTGAACAAATGTTATGAGACCATGCACTGTGGTCCTAGACAGGATGCCTGTGACCAGTGGAGTACCACAAAAATCGTTGTTGGGGACACTACTTTTCGTCATTTACGTAAATGATTCAGATGTGAGCATAAGATGCATAGTTAGTAAGGACAAAGGACTAGTTAGCAGGACTTACACACTTAATGGTAATCTCCGAGGGAATGTTGCTGAACAAGCAGAAATTGGACTGCAGGTTCATAACTCCTTGAAGGTGGAGTCGTAGGTAGGCAGGATAGTGAAGAAGGCGTTTAGTATGCTTTCTTTTATTGGACAGAGTATTGACGACGGCAGTTGGAAGGTCATGTTGCGGCTGTGGAGGCCATTGGTTGTACCACTGTTGGAATATTGCATGCAATTCTGGTCTCCATTCTATCGGAAAGATATTTTGAAAACTGAAAGATTTCAGAAAAGATTTACAAAGATATTGCCAGGATTGGAGGTTTTGAGCTATAGGGAGAGGCTGAACAGGCAGGGGCTGTTTTCCCTGGAGCGTCGGAGGCTAAGGAGTGAACTTACAGATGTTTAGAAAATTAAGAGGGGCATGGATAGGATAAATAGACAAAGATTGGGTTGGCATATCTGTTCGGCATGGACGGATTGAACCGAAGGTTCTGTGTCCATGCTGTGCATATCTATGACTGTACATAGAACTTGTCCCAGAGAGTCTTTCCAAATAATTCCCCTCCCATCGATGTGACAGTAACAGGCCTGTAAAATCCTGGATTATCCCTGCTATCCTTTTGATATGATGGGACTATGTCAGGAGCCAGTTCTGGACTGGGGTTGGATAATGTTAAAAATCACACAACATCGGATCATAGTCCAACAGGTTTAATTGTAAACAAAGCTTTCAGTGCGCTGCTCCTTCAATTGGTGGTTGTGGAGTGAAAGATCACAGGACACAGCATGTATAAAGTGTCATGATACATTGAACAGAACTCGATTGTTAATTCTTCCATCTTTTAGAATGGTTTGCAAGGTTGGATGCATTAATCAGTAAATCCCAGAACTTCTTCTAAGCCACCTCCATGAGCTAACTTAAGGTTTTCTAACAAATTATGACATCTCAGCTCAGACAATGCTTTAGAGGTGTGAGATCAGAGTCTGTCTGTATCCCAATCTTGAGCCAGAATGGTTCTATTTGCAAAGGGGAATTTACGAGGTATTACATGGGTTGACAGCCTGTATGGACTATGTGAGCTATTCACCAGACCTCTCTGAAATCATCTGTGGCTACAAAGGACACAAAGATATCTGTCTGTGCTCTCATAACACGTTTTGAGAAGATTTGTAGCTCAGGTTGATTTTTTGGATGTAGGTTTGCTCGCTGAGCTGCAAGGTTCATTTCCAGATATTTTGATACCCTATGAGGTAGCATCTTCAGTAGGTCTCTGGTGATGCAATGCTGAAAATTCCTGCATTCTGTTTATATGTTTGCATTTGTTTGGGTTGGTGATGTCATTTGCTGTAGTGATGTTATTTTCTGTGATGAAATCACTTCCTGTTCCTTTGCTCAGGGGGTGATAGATAAGGTCGAACTCAAAGTGTTTGTTGAGAGAGTTTGTGATAGAATGTTCCAGTAAATTGTTGTCTTGCCTCACTCAATACTCTGGGACAGATCCCATCAGAACCTGGTGTCTTGTCTATCTTAATATGTTTTAAAACTCACACCTCTTCCTTTTTAACAATAACCTGGCTTAGAAACTTGCCATTCCCTTCCCTGAGGTCATCCTCCACCAATTCCTTCTCTTTGGTGAAAACTGACATGAAGAATACGTTTATGACCTCACCTACCTCTTTTGACTCTACACATAGAACCCCTCCTTTATCATTGAGTGGGCCAACCATTTCCCTTGCTACATCCTTGTTTCTTTTATATATGTGTGAAAAGCTTTGGGATTCTCCTTAATCATGTTTTCTAACGATTTTTCCTGGCCCCTTTTAGCACTTCTAATTCCTTTTATAAGTCCATTCCGACTTTCTTTCTTTACTTCAAGGGCATTGTCATTTCCCATCCTCCTATATCTTTGGAAGTGAAAAATCACACAACACCAAGTTATAGCCCAACAGGTGTATTTGGAAGCAATAGCTTCTCCGCACTGCTCCTTCATCAGGTGGTTGTGGAGAATATGATCATAGGACACAGAACGTATAGCAAAAGTGTACAGTGTGATGTAACTGAAATTATTTGTTGGAAAAGACCTGGTTTATTGATAAGTCTCTCATCTTTTAGATTGGGCATGGTGGATTCGTTCCTTTCATGTGTAAATTCCAGTAGTTTCTTGAAGTTACAATCTCAAATGAACTTTAACCCTCGGTGCAATATCGCCCCAGATAATGCATTGAAGGTGCAAGATGCCCTCAGGCTGTCAGTGCCCCAATGTTCAAACTGATTCTCTTCTAAAAAAGGATTATACAGTGTCTTACATGCATTTAAGAATTTTCGAGCAATATGAAATGTAATTCTGTAAGCACAAATTCTCCCCAGAAACTGATGTGTGTGTGTGTGTGCGCGTGCGTGCATGTGGACTTGGGGGAGTGGGTTGAATGTCTGTGAGAAAGAGGGTGCCTGTGTATGTGTGTGAGTGTGAGTGTAAAGGTGTATAAGTCTGTGAGAGGGTGCTTGAGTGAGTGTGGGAGTATGTGTGAGTTTATGAGAGACAGCTTGCATATGAGAGACGATTTGCATGAGTGTATGCGTCTGTGGAATTGTGGGTAAATGAGTCTGTAGGTGTGTATGTCTCTGTGTGTGTGTGTGTGTTTGTCTGTGTGTGTGTGTTTAAGTATTCTATGATTTAATGTGGGACCTTTGTAGCCCCATGCTGAGAAATGTAAACCTCAGGCTCCATTATCAGCATAGCACTGCATTTAATAATTCCATCCAATGTGGGAAATCTGGAGACACAGACTGGGTAATGTACGTGCAGACTCAGTCTCAGGCCAGCTTATATCTTGGCTTAATACTTCCGAGATCACCAATCTCATTCTTAACCAGAGAGAGTAAAAACCAGTCATACTTGGAAGTAAATGTACTGGTCCTCTGTTTTGAAGTAGACCAGGTGACCCAGATCAATGCCTCATCTGCCAGTTTACTTGACATTTCCTTCTCCAACTGACCAATATCCACAACGTAAGCAAACGTAAATTTGGGCTTCATCGTGTGCCTAGTGCTAGTTGATCTGATGGAATAATGTGGAACCAAGGTTCCTCATCCTCCCAGCGAGATACATGTGCACACAGAGCAGGAGTGTCTCGGGCTCCATTCTTGGGCACATCCCTACGCTGATCTCACACTCAATGATGTGGGATGAATCGAGAAGCACAGCGTTGGGAAACTTAGGCCTAGGATCCAGATCTAGAACCAAATGTTTACTGCTAATCGAGGGCTAGTTGAAACCCACAGATCAGAAACATGTAGCCCAGGTCGAATCTTGGCCGAGGACTGGATTAGTCATTTTCACTCCCGGTATCAGATCAGCGATTATTTCCACCACCCATACACCCAGAGCTAAAGCTGTATCTTGGTCCTCGTCAGCCAATGTGATTCATGGTGGTGGATTAAATGAGCCATATCCCACTCCGACCCTGGCCATGATGAAGGTCCAGGTTGCATTTCAAGCCTAATGCTGAGTTAGTCAAATAGCCAATATTTCCACAATGCCGGAAAATATCGGCCAGCATGCGTCAAGGGGCTAGAGCTGGGTTAGCCAATTTCACACAAGTTATGGATTAAATGTGGGGAAATATAGGACCAGACGGTATAATGGGCATAATGCTGAAGGAGCCAATCCAAGTGCAGGACTTATTGAGTAGCTCAGTGCAGGGAAATTAACACTCAGGCTTCATTTTCACTTGCTTCATCAATCAGCTGGGTCTATGACTGAGGCCTCGATACTGTCTAATTGGCATAGGGGGCCACGACTGTGCCACGGGTGAGTGCAGCCTCCCAATCCCTGAGAACCATCATCCTTCCCTCCCAGCGAGTAGATCAGCAGGAATCGCCGACGGCCCCTCAGGATCCCCAGATGCCCAACTCCAGCTACCTGCACGCCCAGCCCTGACAACGACTTGGATGTTTGGACCTGCTCTCCACCTGTGCCAGCATCGTGCCCCCTACCATCACCTGCCTGCCCTCCTGCACCGTATCCTGGGTGAGTGGGGAGCTGTACAAGGCCAGGCAAAACTTCCAGCAGTAGCTGCAGTGAACCATTACAGGATTCCAGGGCCCGGATGCCAAACCGTGCTGCATCGTGACCTCACTGCCCTTGGCATCCAGCAAGTTGCTAAGGGTCAAGCAGCCCCAGGAAAATTCCATCCCAACCTCGGGCATGACACACTGGGAGGCCACGTCAACGACTACTACATCATCACACACTGGGTGGGCTGAGGTGTCAATGACCTGGAATGAGTGAAGCCTGAAGCCGAGCTCCTAGTCATCAATTGGAATGATCACAAGGGATAAAGGTGGCCAAAAGGCCTGGGCCTAGCTCTTAGTTACTAATAAGAAGAATTTACATTCATGAAAAGCCTAGAATCTCGCACTTATGATCAGTAGGCCGAATTGGCAAGGGAGTATTGAAGTTGAGATTTGAGATGTCCCAGAAAATCTCCTGTGGACTCAGACATGTAAAGTCTCTCTCTCGGATCGTCCCAGAGATCACACTCTTTGCAAGTCTGGAATAAATCGCTCTCACAGGCAGTTTATTTTAATTTTAGTCATCCATTTTGTTTATCAATAGCATCGCTGTGACAACACATCACTGACACCAAGAAGCTAATCTAATTAATTTCGAAAGGGTGCAGAGGAGATCTACTGGGATATTGCCTGATATGGGGGGGAAGATCCTACGAAGAAAGGCTGAGGGACTTGAGGCTGTTTTCCTTGGAGAGAAGAAGGTTGAGAGATGACTTAATAGAGACGTGTAAGATAATAAGAGGGTTAAATAGGTACGTCAGCGAGAACCATTTTCCAAGTATCATGAGTGCGAGCACGAGGGGGCAATTGAGGGGTGATAGATATCGGACAGATATCAGAGGTAGTTTCTTTACTCAGAGAGTAGTAAGGGTATGGAATGCTTTGCCTGCAATGGTTGTAAATTTGCCAACTTTAAAGTCGTCATTGGACAAGCATATGGTCGTACATGGAATACTGTAGGTTAGATGGGCTTCCGATTGGTATGACAGGTCAGCGCTGTAATGTTCTATGGTCTTTGTTCTGTACCAACATGCTCCCCACGACCCTTCCTGTACATAAGGAAATACTTCTCGAAACCCACCTGTAAATTGTTAATATGGAAATACTTCACGAGACCCTGTCCCCGTAAATACTATCAATTTCCCCGCCAAAACCCTGTAAATACTGATACATACCTCAGCGTCACCCGTTAATTATGAACACACTGCCCGGGAAAAAAAAAACAATTAATACTGACACAGCCCCTGGTAACTTCACCCTCGTAAGTACCGACATATTCCACGTAGATCCCCCAACCCCCACCCCCCCAACCCCCGTAGGAATTGGCTCTTTCCTCGGGAACTCCCCTGTCAATATTGACACATACCCCGCTAACGACCTGTAAATGCCAACACACTCCCGGGACCCCTGCTGTAAATACTGACATTTTCCCCGTACCCACCCTATAAATACAGGCTATCTCACAGCAACCCCCTGTAAACACTGATACAGTGCCAGGGACCTGCCGTGTGTAAACTTACCCACCCCCCAAGGCACCCCTGCAAACACTGTCACACTGCACAGGAACTCCACTATAAGTACTGACACAATCCTCACACCACTGCTATACATATAGACGCACTTCCTGGGACACGCCTGTAAATACTGACACACACCCCGAAGTGCACCTGTAAACAATGGCACACTCTCCTGCACATTCCTTTAAATGCCGACACACACACCGGGCCCCCAATTTAAATTCTGCCACTTTTGTATGACACACGTGTAAGTGCTGATGCATACCGCAGAACCTCCTGCAAGTACTGCCATATTAGCTGGGACGCACATTCCCAACACTACCGTGGAAAGTCTAAGTTACTCATAGAACATAGAACATAGAACATAGAACAATACAGCACAGAACAGGCCCTTCGGCCCACGATGTTGTGCCGAACTTCTAACCTAGATTAAGCACCCATCCATGTACCTATCCAAATGCCAGTTAAAGGTCGCCAATGATTCTGACTCTACCACTCCCACGGGCAGCGCATTCCATGCCCCCACCACTCTCTGGGTAAAGAACCCACCCCTGACATCTCCCCTATACCTTCCACCCTTCACCTTAAATTTATGTCCCCTTGTAACACTCTGTTGTACCCGGGGAAAAAGTTTCTGACTGTCTACTCTATCTATTCCTCTGATTATCTTATAAACCTCTATCAAGTCGCCCCTCATCCTTCGCCGTTCCAAGGAGAAAAGGCCGAGAACTCTCAACGTATCCTCGTACGACCTACTCTCCATTCCAGGCAACATCCTGGTAAATCTTCTCTGCACCCTCTCCATAGCTTCCACATCTTTCCTAAGGTGAGGCGACCAGAACTGCACACAGGCCTCCAACTGTGGCCTAACCAAAGTCCTGTACAGCTGCAACATCACTTCATGACTCTTGAATTCAATCCCTCTGCTAATGAACGATAATACTCCATAGGCCTTCTTACAAACTCTATCCACCTGAGTGGCAACCCTCAAAGATCTATGTACATAGACCCCAAGATCCCTCTGTTCCTCCACCTGACAAAGAACCCTGCCATTAACCCTGTATTCTGCATTCTTATTTGTTCTTCCAAAATGGACAACCTCACCCTTGGCAGGGTTGAACTCCATCTGCCACTCCTCAGCCTAGCTCTGCATCATATCTAAGTCCCTCTGCAGCCGACAACAGCCCTCCTCACTGTCCACAACTCCACCTATCTTCGTATCATCTGCAAATTTACTGACCCACCCTTCGACTCCCTCATCTAAGTCATTAATAAAAATTACAAACAGCAGAGGACCCAGAACTGATCCCTGCGGAACTCCACTTGTAACTGGGCTCCAGGCTAAATATTTACCATCTACCACCACTCTCTGCCTTCGACCGGTTAGCCAGTTTTCTATCCAATTGGCCAAATTTCCCTCTATCCCATGCCTCTTGACTTTCCGCATAAGCCTACCATGGGGAACCTTATCAAATGCCTTACTAAAATCCATGTACACTACATCCACTGCTCTACCCTCATCCACATGCTTGGTCACCTCCTCGAAGAATTCAATAAGACTTGTAAGGCAAGACCTACCCTTCACAAATCCGTGCTGGCTGTCCCTAATCAAGCAGTGTCTTTCCAGATACTCGTAAATCCTATCCCTCAATAGCCTTTCCATTACTTTGCCTACCACAGAAGTAAGACTAACTGGCCTGTAATTCCAGGGTGATACCAATTCCCTTTTTCGAACAGGGGCACAACATTCGCTGCCCTCCAGTCCCCTGGTACCACCCCCGTTGCCAGTGAAGACGAGAAGATCATTGCCAACGGTACTGCAATTTCCTCTCTTGCTTCCCACATAATCCTAGGATATATCCCGTCAGGCCCGGGGGACTTGTCTATCCTCAAGTTGTTCAAAATGTCCAACACATCTTCCTTCCTAACAGGTATCTCTACTGGCTTAACAGTCCGTTTCACACTCTCCGCTTCAACAATACGGTCCCTCTCGTTCGTAAATACTGAAGAGAAGTAATTGTTCAAGACCTCTCCTATCTCTTCCGACTCAATACACAGTCTCCCACTACTGTCCTTGATCGGACCTACCGTCGTTCTCGTCATTCTCAGGTTTCTCACATACGCATAAAATGCCTTGGGGTTATCCTTGATGCTATCCGCCAAGGATTTTTCATGCCCTCTCTTAGCTCTCCTAATCCCTTTCTTCAGGTCCCTTCTGGCTATCCTGTATCCCTCCACTGCTCTGTCTGAATCCTGTTTCCTCAACCTTATGTAAGCCTCCTTCTTCCTCTTTACTAGACATTCAACCTCCCTCGTCAGGCAAGGCTCTCTCACACGACCATTTCTTTCCTGCCTGATAGGTACATACATATCATAGACACGTCGTATCTGCTCTTTGAAAAAGTTCCACATTTCCACCACATCCTTCCGTGACAGCCGATGCTCCCAACGTATGCTACTCAAATCCTGTCTTACAGCATCGTAATTTCCCTTCCCCCAATTATAAAAGCTACCTTGTTGTGCGCACCTATCTCTCTCCATAACCAAGGTGAAAGTCACGGAATTGTGGTCACCATCACCAAAATGTTCACCCACTAACAAGCCCACCACTTGTCCCCGTTCATTACCGAGTACCAAATCCAATATGGCCTCCCCTCTGGTTGGACAATCTACATACTGCGTTAGAAAAGCTTCCTGGACACACTGCACAAACACCGCCCCATCCAATCTACTTGATCTAAAGAGCTTCCAATCAATATTTGGGAAGTTGAAGTCGCCCATGACTACGACCCTGTGGCTTCTGCACCTTCCCAAAATCTGTTTCCCAATCTGTTTCTCCACATCTCTGCTGCTATTGGGGTGCCTACAGTAAACACTCAACAAGGTGACTGCACCTTTCCTATTTCTGACTTCAGCCCATACTACCTCCAGAGGCAGATCCCCCTCAAACTTCCTTTCTACAGCCGTTATACCATTTCTAATTAGCAATGCCACCCCCCCTCCTTTTTTACCACCCTCCCTAATCTTACTGAAAAAACTGTAACCAGGAACCTCCAACAGCCATTCCTGTCCCTCATCTATCCATGTTTCCGTGATGGCTACAACATCGTCGTCCCAGGTACCGATCCACGCTTTAAGTTCACCCACCTTATTTCTGATACTCCTTGCGTTGAAGTATACGCACTTGAGCCCATCTCTGTGTCCGCAAGTAGTCCCTGTCAGTGCTACCTTCTCCACAGCCTCCCTACAGTCTTGGGCATCCTGACACACAGCTAGCTTACCTGCTGGACTACAAGTCCGGATCCCATTCCCCTGCCAAATTAGTTTAACCCCCCCCCACCCCCCGAAGAGTGCTAGCAAACCTACCCCCCAGGATATTGGTGCCCTTCTGTTTCAGGTGCAACCCGTCCTGTTTGTACAGGTCCCACCTTCCCCAGAATGCAGTCCAATTGTCCAAATATCTGAAGCCCTCCCTCCTACACCATCCTTGCAGCCACGTGTTCAACTGCACTCTCTCCCTATTCTTTGCCTCACTGTCACGTGGCACCGGCAACAACCCAGAGATGACGACTCTGTCTGTCCTAGCTTTTAGCTTCCATCCTAACTCCTTGAGCTCTTGAATGACCTCCCCACCCCTCTTCCTACCTATGTCGTTGGTGCCAATGTGTACCACGACTTCTGGCTGCACACCCTCCCCCTTAAGGATTCTGAAGACACGGTCCGAGACGTCTCGGACCCGAGCACCCGGGAGGCAACAAACCATCCGAGAGTCTCGCCCATGCCCACAGAACCGCCTGTCCGTCCCTCTAACTAGAGAGTCCCCTATAACTAGCGCTCTCCTCCTCTCCCCCTTTCCCTTCTGAGTCGCAGAGCCACAGACCCCTTCACTGCAGCTTACACCTGCAAGGCTGTCCCCCCAACAGTTTCCAAAGCTGTATACTTATTTTTTAGGGGAACGACCACAGGGGAACCCTGCACTGCCTGCTTCTTCCCCTTCCCACCTCTAACTGTTACCCAGCTACCTCTGTTCTCCGGCAGAACTATGTCCCTGTAGTTTCTCTCAATCACCCTCTCAGCCTCTCGAATAATCCTCAGTTCATCCAACTCCGGTTCCAGTTCCCTAACTCGTTCAGTGAGAATCAGGATCTGACTGCATTTCCTGCAGACGAAGTCGGCAGGAGTATCGGTGGTCACCCCTACCTCAAACATCCTGCAGGAGGAACATTCCACCGCCTGCGCTGCCATGACTGTACACTTTCTCTCCAGAAACAAGAACACTGAGTCAATAACACTGAGTCACTTACCTGTGGACTTTAAAGTTAGGTTAGAGGAGGAGGGTGGGAGGGAGGACCGACGAAAGTAGGACCTGGGGTCTAGAACACACCCACTCAAATACGAATCACTTCCTTTCCCGCCCAGCAATGCGCTCCAACCTCACATCCGCTGCCCGCTACAGGTAAGTAATTTTGAAACAAACTGTCTTACCTTAGCTGTAGTATCCCGGGTTCGCTTTTACTCGGCCGCTGCTCCCACTCCCCACGACATCTCTGTAAATGCTGTCAATCTCCACGGGACCACACTTGTTAATACTGGCCCTCTACCTGGGATCACCCTGTAAGTACTAACATACTCACCAGGACGCCCTGTGAATACTGATACACTGCCTGTGGAGACCCTATAAATACTGACAAAATGGAGAAAGTGAGGACTGCAGATTCTGGAGAACAGAGCTTAAAATGTGTTGCTGGAAAAGCGCAGCAGATCAGACAGCATCAAAGGAACAGGAGAATCGACGTTTCGCGCCTTCTTCAGGATTCCTGAAGTCTCCCAACACCGACACAGTCCTTGTAACCCACCCTGTAATTACTGACTCACACCCCACTATTCATCTGTAAATAATGAAACACTCCAAGGGAACCCCATATTAACACTGACGTGGTCCCCGGGATCCCCACAGCAAAAACTGGCACAATCCACAAGACCAACCAGTAAATACTGACACTTTCCACCGGGACATGCCTGCAAATCCTTACACTCTCCATGTTCCCTCCCCTATAAATACTAACCGTCTCTCTGGTAACCCATTGGAAATACTGACACACAGCCCAAGACACAAGTAAATACTGACAACTTCCCTGGTACACCCCTTTTAATGCAGTCACACTGCTCAGGAATCCACTGAAAATACTCACATATCCCCTGTTCCCCTAATAACTACCGAACACTGCACGGGAATTCACATCTGAATACTAACACATACTGTGAGACTCCTTCATCCCTCCCACCCCCCCCCCGCCCGTAAATACTGAAAATCTCCCGGGGTACATTCTTGTCAATGCTGACACATGCCCCGGTGCACCCCTGTAAATACTGTCACACTGCCCAGGAATATGGATACATTCCATGGAAACCCCTATAAATACGGACTGCTGCCTGGCAATTTCCCACTGAATACTGACACATAGCGCAGGACAGCACGCCCTGTGAAAACCCGAAAAACCCGGGGATCCTTCCTGTAACTCCTGACACACTCCTCGGCGCACACCTTTAAATGCCATCACAGTCCCCTGGAAACCCTCTGTAAATATTGGCACACACCGAAACACGACCCTGTCAATAATGACACACTTCCCGGAAACTACCTATAAATAACGACACACTCCCCTGTATACACCCCCCCGCCACCGCCGTACATATTCAAGTCCTGCCCAGAACCCCCGTAAGTATTGACCCTACTCCCGTGCTATATACCGAATTTCTCCCTCGGACTCCCCTGTCAATATTGACACACATCATGAGACACACCCATAAAAAGTGACACACAACACGGATCCCTCCTGTAAATACGGACACTTCCCCACACACCCCTACAAATACTGACACAATACCTGGAAACCATTCTGTTAATACCGACACAGTCCGCAAGACACTCAATGCGGAAGTGCAGCAGTCTGCTCAAGAACATCTGACACACTCAACATGATCACCTCGTAAATACTGACACTTTCCACTGGGACACCACTGTACATACTGTCATTTATCCCAGGAACTCTCTGCAAATACCGACACACTCCCTCTGACCACCCCTGTAATTCTTGACACACTCCATGGTATCCACTATAAAAATGAACTCTCTCTCCCCAGGAGCCCTGTAAATGCTGACACATTCTTTGGCACACCCTTGCCCTGTTACCTCCCACCCCCCAAGAAAGACTGACACACTTCCCGTAAATAATGTTACATTCCCGGGGAACTTCCCTGTAAGTAGCGACATACTCCCCTGCACACACACCTGGAAATATTGACCTACACCCTGGAACTCCCACTAAATATTGAAACACTCCACGGGACACAACTGTAAATATCAATAAACTCCACGCGACCCACGGAAATTCTGACACATTCCCCAGGACCACCTGTAAATACCGACACTTTCCCTGCCATATCCCAATAGATACTGACACATACCCCTTTAACACCCTGCAAATGCTAACACACTCCCTGGGACCAAACCCCAGGAAGTAATGGCACCCTCCCTCAGACCACGCCTGTCTCCGGGAACCCCGCTGTAAAGGTTAGATTCCCCTGCAGTGTGGAAACAGACCCTTCTGCCCAACAAGTCCGCACTAACCAGCCAGATCCATTTCCCTCTGACTAATGCGCCTAAAACTACAGGCAATTTATCTTGGCCAATCCACCAATCCTACACATGTTTGGACGGTGGGAGGGAACTGGAGCACCCGGAAGAAACCTACTGAGACACGGAGAGAATGTAGAAACTACGCAGACAGTCAGGATTCAAACCTGCGCCACTTGACCTGTGAGGCAGCAGTGCTAATCACTGAGCCATCTTTCCGCCCCAAATATTGTCATATTTCCCAAGAACCGCTTTAAATTCTGATACTCCCCTCTGAATCCTCTCCAAATACTGACACATTCAACAAGAAGTTACCAGTAAGTTGCAACACACTTCCTGCTACGATCCTGTGAGTACTGACACACTCCCCGGGATCCCCCTGTGAATAACGACACATTACCTGGAAAATCCCCTGTAAATACAGGAGTTCTCCCTGTGAACCCACCTGTACCTACTGGCGCACGACACTGAAAAACCCTTGTATATGCCGACAAAATACACTGGGACACCCCTGTAAATACAAATACAATCCCGAAGAGCCCTTGAAGATACAGACACAATCGCTGGGAACTGGAAAAAATGATGCACTCTTCGGGACCACACTTATAAATACTGATACTCGATTGTTGAACCCACTGTAAATATTAACACACAGCACAAGTGTCCACTGTGAATACTGACACATGCCCTGGCATCACCCTGTATACACTGACACACTCGATGTGCGTCCCCTGTAAATAATGATACGTTCTACGGGAGCACCCTGTAAATATTGAAATACTCCCCAGGAGACCTCCTGTAAATACCGGCACAGTCCATGGGAGCACCGTGTAAATACTGACATACTCCCCAGGACACCCCTGTAAACACTGACACACGCCACAGGACCACACTGTAAATGGTGACACGCACCCTGCATGCCGCCTTTAAATACTAATGCACTCCTTGGCGCCAAGCCCTGTAGATACTGACACACTCCACGGGACCCCCTATAATTACCAATACTCACCTTGGGAAATACCTGTCAATACAGACAGACTTCCTGGCATCCCACTACAAAACACAGCACACTACCTGGGATGCTGTATGTAAATACAGACACTCTCTTTGGGATGGCCCCTGTAAAGGTCCACACACTTGCAAATAAGGACATCCTCACTGGGACCCCCTGTAAATACCGACACAATCCCTAGGCCTTGTCCTGTAAATAGTGACACACTCCCCAGGACACCATTTGTAAATACTGACACACTTCTGAGGAGCCTCCTGTGAATCCTCGCAAACTCACCAAGATCCCCCTGGAAATAACAATACCCTGCATGAGATCCCTCACTGCCCAATAAATGAAGGCACTCTCCCAGGGACCCCTCTGTAAATAGTGACAATATCTCGGGACGTAACCCCTGTAAATACTGACTCAACCCCAGGGACACCCCTTCTAAATACCGACGCACTTGCTAGGACAAACCTGTGAATCCTGGCACACTGCCCGGGACACCCCGCAAATAATGACACACTGCCTGGGACCCCCTCTGTAAATAGAGACATTCTACCTGGGGACCCCTTTTAAATACCGACACTCTCCCAGGACACAACTGCTGTAAATGGCTACTCAGCCCCACGGACACCCCCCTGTAAATACCAACACAGGCCCCAGGACAACCTGCGAATGCTGACACGCTTCCCGGGCCCCCATGTAAATACTGACATGTTCCACTTGACGCCCCTGTAAATACCGACAGACTCCCCAGGTCTCCCTGATAATACCGACACACTCCCTCTAACCACCCCTGTAATTCTTGACACACTCCATGGTATCCACTATAAAAATGAACTCTCTCCCCCCAGGAGCCCTGAAAATGCTGACACATTCTTCGGCACACCCTTGTAAATGTTGTCACACTGCCCTGTTACCTCCCCGCCCCCAAGAAAGACTGACACACTTCCCATAAATAATTACACATCCCCGGGGAACGCCCCTGTAAGTAGCGACATACTCCCCTGCACACACCCCTGTAAATATTGACCTACGCCCTGGAACTCCCACTAAATATTGAAACACTCCACGGGACACAACTGTAAATATCAATACACTCTACGCGACCCACGTAAATTCTGACACATTCCCCAGGACCACCTGTAAATACCGACACTTTCACCGCCATTTCCCAATAGATACTGTCACATACCCCTTTAACACCCTGCAAATACTAACACACTCCCTGGGACCAACCTCCAGGAAATAATGGCACCCTCCCTGAGACCACGCCTGGAAATGCAGACACTGTCTCCGGGAACCCCGCTGTAAAGGTTAGATTCCCCTGCAGTGTGGAAACAGACCCTTCTGCCCAACAAGTCCGCACTAACCAGCCAGATCCATTTCCCTCAGACTAATGCGCCTAAAACTGCCGGCAATTTATCTTGGCCAATCCACCAATCCTACACATGTTTGTACGGTGGGAGGGAACTGGAGCACCCGGAGGAAACCTTCTCAGACACGGAGAGAATATAGAAACTACACAGACAGTCAGGATTCGAACCTGCGCCACTGGACCTGTGAGGTGGCAGTGCTAACCACTGAGCCATCTTGCCTCCCCAAATATTGCCATTTTCCCCAAGAAGCCCGATAAATTCCGATACTCTCCTCTGAATCCTCTCCAAATACTGACACACTCAACAAGACGATACCAATAAGTTGTAACACACTTCCTGTTACGATCCAGTGAATAATGACACACTCCCTGCGATCCCCCTGTGAATAACGACACATTACCTGGGAAACCCCCTGTAAATACAGACGATCTCCCTGTGTGACCCCACCTGAAACTACTGGCACACGCCACGAAAAAACCCTTGTATATGCCGACAAAATACACTGGGATACCCCTGTAAATACAAATACAAACCCGAGTAACCCTTGTAGATACCGACACAATCGCCAGGAACCCACACCCCCGGAAATACTGATGAACTCTTCGGGACACCCTTATAAATACTGATACTCGATTCTTGAACCCACTGTAAATATTAACACACAGCACAAGTGCCCACTGTGAATACTGACACATGCCCCGGCATCACCCTGTATACACTGACATACTCGATGGGCATCCCCTGTAAATAATGATACGTTCTACGGGAGCACCCTGTAAATACTGAAATACTCCCCGGGAGACCTCCTGTAAATACCGGCACAGTCCATGGGAGCACCGTGTAAATACTGACATGCTCCCCAGGACACGCTTGCAAACACTGACACACACCACAGGACCACACTGTAAATGGTGACACACACCCTGCATGCCCCCTTTAAATTTCAATGCACTCCCTGGCGCCAAGCCCTGTAGATACTGACACACTCCACGGGACCCCCCATAATTACCAATACTCACCTTGGGAAATACGTGTCAATACAGACAGACTCCCTGGTATCCCCCTGCAAATCACATCACACTACCTGGGATGCTGTGTGTAAATGCAGACACTCTCTCCGGGATGCCCCCTGTAAATGTTCACACACTTGCAAATAAGGACATCCTCACTGGGACCCCCTGTAAATACTGACACAATCCCTAGGTCTTGTCCTGTAAATAGTGACACACTCCCAGGACACCATTTGTAAATACTGACACACTTCTGAGGAGCCTCCTGGGAATCCTGGCAAACGCACAAAGATCCCCCTGGAAATAACAATACCCTGCATGGGACCCTCTCCCCGCCCAATAAATTCAGGCACTCTCCCAGGGACCCCTCTGTAAATAGCGACAATATCTCAGGACGTAACCCCTGTAAATACTGACTCAACCCCAGGGATACCCCTTCTAAATACCGATACACTTGCCAGGACAAACCTGTGAATCCTGGCACACTCCCCGGGACACCCCTGCAAATAATGACACACTGCCTGGGACCCCCTCTGTAAATAGAGACACTCTACCTGGCGACCCCTTTTAAATACCGACACTCTCCCAGGACACAACTGCTGTATATGGCTACTCAGCCCCACGGACAGCCCCCTGTAAATACCAACACATTTCCCAGGAAAACTTGCCAATACTGACACGCTTCCCGGGCCCACATGTAAATATTGACATGACACACTTGACGCCCCTGTCAATACCGACAGACTCCCCACGTCTCCCAGATAATACCGACACCCTCCCCGGGACCCCATCTGTAAATATTGACACAATACACGGGACCGCTCATGAAAATATTGACAAACCCTGCACAACACCCCAGTGAACACTGCAACACACCCCGGGACCACCCTGTAAATACTGACACACTCCCTGAGACCATCCTGCAAATTCTGATGCACTCCCTGGAACCCCACTTGAATACTGATACACTCCCTGGGAACCGCCTGCAAATACTACCACATTCCCCAGGACCCTCTTGCAAATACCAACACACTCCCCGGGGCACCCTGTATATATTGACACACTTTCCAGGACTCCCCTGTTAACACCGACACACTCTCCAGGGCCCCATGTAAATAAAAACACACTCCCCAGGACTCACTTGAAATACTAGCACACTCCCCTGAACCCCCCTATAAATGCCGACTATGTCCTCAGGACCCCACGATAAATACAAACACGCTGCATGGAACCGCCCTTTAAATGCTGACTGATTCCCAGGCACCCCCTGGTTAATACCAACACACTCCCTCAGACCTGTATTTCCAAACACTTTTCCCGGGTCATCATTGTAAATATTGACACACGACCTGGTATCCCCCTGTTAATAATTACACACTCGATTTTACGCTCGCTGTAAATTCAGACACTCTCCCTGGAACATCCCTGCGAATAATAACGAACTTCACAGGACTCCCCTGTAAACATTAGATTAGACTCTCCACAATGTGGAAACAGGCCTTTCAGTCCAACAGGTCCACACCGCTCCTCCAAAGAGAAACCCAGCAAACCCATTTCCCGACCCGATATTCACCCCTAACTAACGCATCTAACCCTGTGGGCACTTCAGCTTGGACAATTCACCTGAGCTGCACATCTTTGGATTGTGCAAAGAAACCGGAGCACCCGGAGGACACACACGCAGACACAGGGAGAATGTGCAAACTCCACACAGACAGGCAGGAATCAAAAGAAATGACGCTGGGGCTGTGAGGCAGCAGTGCTAAACACTGAGACACCGTGATGCCCAATACTGACACACACTGGGATCCCCTCTAAATACTGACATGCTCCCGGATACACCTGAATACCGTCACATTGCGCCGGAACTCCACTTTAAATACTTCACACATCCCAGGACCCCCCTGTAAATGATGAAAACACCCCAGGAAATTCCGTGTGCATAATGACTACCATGCTATTACCGACAATCTCCTTGGGAACACACTGAAAATACCGCTACTCTCCCATGGACCACCCACATAAATTTCGATGGTGTCCCCCTCAGCCCCACTGTAAATACTTACATTCCACACAGGATCTACCTATAAATACCGACAGTCTCCTCTGAAACCCCCTGTAAGTAATACCGCACTGCCTGCCAGTCCCTTGCTAATGCCGATACTCTCCCGGAGCATACTCCCCCCGTACAAACTGACACACTCGCGAGAAGTCTCACTCCCTGGGAACCCCTGCGCATGCTTACACTCTTCTCAGAAACCCCCTGTAAACACCAGCACACTCCCCGGGAAACAGAGCTTCTATGCCATCGCGCTCCCCGGACACCCCGTAATTACTGACACTCTCCAGGACGCCCCTGTAAATACCAAAGCACTCACCAGGAGACCCTGTATACACCGACACGCTCGTAAGAACACACCTGTGAATATTGGCACACTTCCAAGAATCCTTCTGTAAATATTAACGGGATCCCCAGGGATCCCCGTTCAAATGTGACATACTCTCGTCCCACACTGTCTCATCCTCTCTCTCCAAGAAACCTCTCTCTCTGTCTTTCTCTTCCACCCTCCCCGTCCCTATTTCACGCTTTACCTCCCCACTTTCTGTCTCTCAAACCCACTCACACACTCTCACTCGACGAACTCCCACTTTCTCTCCCTACTCCATCCCAATCTCTCCCGACGCTCTATTTCTCTGCCCCACTTTCTTTACCCCCTCTCTTGCTACAAACATCTCCCACACTCCCCTTCTCTCTTGCTGTACCTGTCCTACTATCTCTGCCATCCTGCAAATCTCTCTGTCCACACCCTTCCACTCTGCCTCTCTCTACACCCTCCCTCTGTTTCTCTCCCCACTCCCACTCTCTCATTGTCTCCCCACTCCAACTCTCACTCTGTCGGTATACTCCCTATCTCTCCCCAGTTCCACCATCTCTCTACACGCTCCCACCCTCTCTCTTCCCCACCAATCTGTCTCTACCCCCTCTCAGTCTCAATCGTTGTATCCCCACCCACTCTCTCTTTGCCACCTCCTACTCTCGCTCTCTAAAACCTCCCTCTCTCTATCCTCTCCCACACTCTATATCCTCTCTCGCTATACCACCGACTCTCTCTCCACTGAAATATTCCCCATTCTTACTATCTATCTTTCTCTACCCCGTCCCATTCTCTCTTCCCTCCTCCAATTCTCTCGCTACCCTTCTCACAATCTGCCTCTCTCTACCTCGAGTCTCTCCACACCTTCCAATCTCTCTCTCTCCACCTTCCCACTCTCTCTAAATCCCTCCTACATCCTCTCTACGACCCTCCAACTCTACCTCAGTAACCTATTCCCTCTGTACCCCTCGCTACCTCTCTTCCTGCATCCCACTCTTTCTGTCTGCCTCCCTCCCACACTCACTCTCCTTACTCCTCGGACTCTGTCTCTATCTACACTTTCGCACTCTCTCTACCACACCAGCTCTCTCTATTTCTCTCTCTATCCCGCTCCCTCTATGTCTTCCTACTCCCTTACTCTGTCGTTTTCCCAAGCTTCTCTGCTCCCATTCTCTCTGTCTACCCCGTCTCTCTACCCCCTTCTCCCTCTCTCACTTTACCCCTTCCCACTCTGTCACTCCACCCCCTCCAATTCTCTCAGCCCTCTCCATCACTCTCTCTGTCTCTCGAACAAGCTCCCTTTCACTCTTTCTCCTACACTCTGTTTCCCTCCCTTTCCATCTCACAGAATATCGCTTCCTCCCTCTCTATCTGACACATTGTCTCTCGCTGGTCCTTGCCTCTCACTCTGCTCCAGAGAGGGGGGGGGGGCGAGTGGATGTTGGGGGGTGGTAGCGAGTTTAGAGGGATATGGGGGTTTGGAGAAGGGAGAAAATGGAGGAGAGATGGAAAGTCGGGATGTAGACAGAGGTAGCAGGAGAGTGAGAGAGAAATAGATGTAGGGTGAGAGACAGGGAGAGTTGGAGCTAGAGAAATCGAAACGAAGAAGAGCAGAGGAAGAGAGAGATTGATGAGAAAGAGAGAGAGAGAATTGAGGAGGAGAAAGATGGGGAGAGGAAATAGTGAAAGGGTTCAAGAGAGGGAGTGAGTGGGAGGAGTGAGTGAGGTTTGAAGCGAGCGACAAAGAGAAGGATGCGATTGAGTAGAGGTGGAGGAAACGCAGTCGAGAGATGAACTTTGCCGAAGGCCAGGTAGGAATGGGGGCAACCTAGAGGTGAAAGCAAGGACAGAGGGAATTACACCCAACTCCTGAGCTTATGTGTCAGTTCTCTCTGCTTCCCTGAGAACCAGGACTTGTAGCTGAGTCTGTCTCTCTCAAGGTCAGCTTCTTCAACACAAAGACAAACAAGAACATCATTGACTGTGCTGCTCGTCACATTTAATGAACATTTTTATTGTTTCCAAACTGAAGTAATTGACACAGTCAGTGCGATGGTGCCTTTTCTCACTGGCCACTGAGTTGTGAGAAACATTAAAATAATTCCCAGTGTCCCATTAATCACTCCGCCACCCCCCCCCCCCACCCCCATCCGTGGGATAAGGATGGAGAAACCAACGCTACCCTCAGTCTGTTACCATAAGGACAGGTTGCCCCATCGCTGAAACACTGAACTGAAATGAGAAAATCCCGGATGGATTGATTAATGAGTGAATTTACTTAATTGGTTAATTTGGGTGAAGGGATATTTCAGTACATTCTTCAGATGCTGTCTGAACTTAGTCTGGGTCACGGCATAAATCGCGGTGTTTGTGCAGCAACCGAGGAGCTGCAGCATGAAGCCCAATTCCTGAAATAAAGGATTGAGAATCACAGGAGTATCCACAATCCAATACATTCGGTCCCAGATAGAATACATCATTAATGTTGACCATAACAGGATGAAATTGGCCGAGATCACAAATAGTAAAATGATAGAAATCTTTCGGTTTTTCATTTCAGTGTCAGACTGAGCGTCCCCATTGGTGTGAGCCCGGAGTCTCCTGCGGGCTCTGCTGGTGAATAAAATGTGTCTGACAGTAAACACATTGAGCAGCAGAATCAGGACAAATGGGAGAGCCGGGGTTAGAATTTGGTGGAGGAACTCATTTGTGACCCAGAAACGGGAGGAATAAGCACCGTCTATTGCAAGACAAAACCAGGGGTTATTTCCCAGCCGATACCGAGTGGTGAGCAAAAAATACCAGAAAATGTTCTTTGAGCAGCTCAGCACAGCCACTGATCCCAGAACCACAGCCACCGTTTTCTCACGGCAATATTTACTTTTCAGCTTTTGGCAACAAATGGCCACAAACCGATCAAAGGTGAAAGTGACGGTGAACCAGACAGAACAGTCAGTGGCTGCATAAAGCAGGACGGCGTGGACATTACACACAGGGATGGAGTACAGGAAATAAAACTTTGTCCGATAAGCAATGGGAATGTGTCTCAATATCAGGTCGAGGATAATAACCAGTAGATCCGCCGCTGCCATAGACCCTAAGTAACATCTGACACATGGAGACAATCCACAATCTTTATATAGGAAGACGTAGGTCGTCACTATGTTAAATGTGAGGAAGGAAAAGAAATATATTATCCACCTGCCTGGAGGCAAATTCACCAGTTTGATTGAAGAGTCAGTGAGATTTTTCAAATGTGTCACTGCATTCAGAGATTAACAAAAACAATTGGAGCTGAAATAACAAATGGGTAGGTCTGTATTATGGACAAAAATGTATCATTGAACACATGAAACCCTCCCTGCCCAAACACAGAGGCACGTCCATAAGGCCGGGTGGTTTCAAGAACATTCTGACACACTCAATCACTACAGAGCAGACCCAAGTCACTGGTTCGAGATCCTAATATCGAGGTTAAAAACGGTGCTGTCCAAATGGATTCTCTCTCAGTTCCTTGAAGACAAACGGAGGTTGGAAATTTCTGTCTTTCAGTCGAAACTGTATTTGATCCAAGTGAAAAAATGGAAATACAATGAAAACGTATTCACATCTTTAACTGTCTGAGATGACTTTGGAACAGAGTCTCCTTCTCTCTGGAACGGGGTCTCTTCTCTCTGGGTCTTATTTTCTGTTCAATTCACTGATGTTTGGCCTTTCACAACTAATGTCAGAGATGGAATGGTCCAGAGAATGTCGGTTATAGAATGTACGGGGTGAAAGTGAGGACTGCAGATGCTGGAGACGAGAGCTGAAAAGTGCGGTGCTGGAAAAGCGCAGCAGGCCAGGCAGCATCCCAGGAGCAGGAGAATCGACATTTCGGGCATAAGCCCTTCTTTAGACTTATACCTGAAACGTCGATTCTACTGCTCCTCGGATGCTGCCTGGTCTGCTGTGCTTTTCCAGCACCACACTTTTCTGCTATAGAATGTACGGTACAGAATGATCTGGGGATGTGTCTTATAGGATGTTGGGTACAGTATGTTCCCGAGCATTTCAGTTATGGATGGTCGGGTAGAGAATGTCCTGGGTCATGTAAGTTATGGAATGTTGGATACAGAATGTTCCTGGGAATATCGGTTGTAGAATGTGGTGTACAGAATGTCCTAGCAGTGTCATTTATAAATGTTGGGTAGAGAAGATTCCTTGAAATCTATCAGTGTCTACACCGTCACGATTCCTGACCTTTTCTTCTGCTGCATCGATGACTAAATCGGTGCCACCTTATGATCCCAAGAGGAGGATGAACAGTTCTTCAACTTCGTAAACATATTCCACCCTGACCTTAAGGTCACTTGGATCATCTCACTCACCTCACTCCCCTTCATGGACCTCTCCGTCTTCATCTCTGGTGACTGACTAACCACGGACATCTACTGCAAGCCCACCGATTCCCAGGGCTACCTGTACTACATCTCCTTCCACCCTGTCTCCTGTAAAAACGCCATTCCTTATTCCCAATTCCTTTGCCTCCTCCTCACATGCTTCCAGGTTGACTACTTCCACGTTATATAATCTCAAATAGACTCCTTCTTCCTTAACCACAATTTCCTTTCCCACGAGGTCAAGGATGCCATCCAGCGCATCTCCTTCATTTCCCATACCTCCCCACTTGAACACCACCGCTCCCACCAAAATAAGGACAGAAACCCGCAGTCTACACCTTCCAGCTCACCAACCAGCAGATACTTCGCCTCATGTTCAGCCACTTCCACCACCTACAAACCCCACCACCAGAGATATATTTTCTCCGTGCAGCTATCAGTATTCCCTAGACAACATTCCCTCCATTAATCTCTTGTCAGATCCACGCCAATCCACCATTCCACACCCGACACCTTCCCCTGCCAACGCAGGAAGTGCAAAACCTGCGCCATCACCTCTCCCCTCACCTCTGTCCAAGGCCAAAGATCCTTCCACATCGGACGGAAATTTACCTGAACTTCAGCAAATCGCATTCACTGCATCAGTTGCATCCAAAAGGTCTCCTGTACATCCGGGTGACAAGATGCCATCTTCTGGATCCTTCCAGAGAAAATCTCTGTGACACCCGCACTAACTAACTCCATCGCCCCGAGTCTGAACACTTTAACTCTCCCTCCCATTCCATCAATGACATTGAGGTCCTGGGCCTCCTCCAATCACAAACTCCTAACCACCCGACGCCTGGAGGAAGAAGTGCCTTGGGAGCCTGCAACCACATGTGTTCAATGCGGATTTCAACAGTTTCCTCATTTCACCTCCTCCTGGATTTTTCCTCGATCCAACCATGCAAATCAGCACCGCCTTCCTAACTTATCGATCACCTTTTCCCTCTAGGTGCTCCATCCTCCTCTCCGACCTGTCACCAAAACTCCCACATTCATCGTCTATCGTATTCACAACTACCTTCTACCCAACGCTACTTCCTCCCATTATACACTAACACCACGACCCGCAGGCACTAATCCTGATTAAGGGGTTATGCCAGAAACGTCAATTCTGCTGCTCCTCGGATGCCACCTGACCTGCTGTGCTGTTCCATCGTCATACTCAAAGAATGAGACCTGATGGATAATAATTCATGAAGGCCCATTACCACTCCGAGTAGACCCTGTCACACCGTCTCCGTGGAATACATTTAGGAAAGGAGTTAACCTGGATTTACACAATATTGACTTTCGAATCCGGGAGATCTCATGATAACAGGTCAAAGTTGGTCAAGAAAATCGCCTGATGATGTACATGTACGTCCGTCCTCACCACCCCTCGTTGATAACTCAGTTCCCCATGACGTTGAAAACAATCAGATGAAGCAATGAGGCAGACAAGGACATAGAACGTATTCTGAGTGTGGGACTAAAAAGTCCATCATCAAGAGGGTCTCTGCAGGTCCATCAAAGACTGAGCAAGGCGAGGCGAGAAATATACAGTAGCCCGACTTTGTGAAGTGATACGGGAATCAAAAATAAGGAATCATTCTCACAAACTATTTGTCACAAATGGATGTGTCCCTAACGGTATCTGTAGGATCAGGAAGCACACAGTCCTGCGCGCGGAAACGTCTCAGTCTCATGTTGAAGATACCGCCCACTGTATTATGTTGCGCTGCCTCCTGTGAAGTAGGGCATACCTCTAATAGGTCGAGAAAATGTAATGTGGGCATCCATGAGGCACTGTGGGCTGTCGACAACTGCATCATCAACGGCCTTCCGTCCATGATAAAGTCAGAAATGGGCTGTTCACTGATGGTTCCAAAATATTCAGCACCATTCACAACTATACCCATACTGAGGCAAGTTATTCAGCACATCAAGAGTATTATGAAGCGATAGAATAAGGCCATTCATCTATTCGTGGGAGTTTCTCAGCAACTTGAGCAGATCTTTTAATCTCTCATGCGTTTTACACGGGAAATGGAAGGTAACATTCTTCCTTTCAAAACAGCCACAAACAAATACGTAGTGGACTGATTAGTAAGGCAGGTACAGATTTAAATTTGGCTTAAATCAGTCTTTATCAAGTTAACACAAATTAACAACTGCAGTGATACAGTGACCCGTGCTAGGACTCAACCTTATTTCCTTTTGGAAAATAAGACAGGGCATGTGATTGAGCTGTAACACTCATATAATTTTGGAACAAGTGATTGTCATTCCCTTAGTTTGACAATAGCTCCGGAAAAGGCTAGACCTTGTCCACAAATCAACTTCATAATTATGGGCAATTTTGATGGCATTCTGCAGGAAAATACAAAAGATAATCAGAGAAAAACTGTTTGAGTTTGAAGGACGTCTGGAAGTGGGCATCTTTCAAAAGCGAGATAATTAAAGTCCAGGGACAACGTGTTCCTGTTCGTGTGAAGAGGAATGCTCGCAGGAGTAGGGAATAGCACATGACAGGAGATGTTGCGCTTTGATCAATGAAAAAGAAGAAGACATATGTCTGTTTTAGGAAACGAGGATCAAAGGAATCCCTTGAGCGTCCAGGGTGTACGAGTACACTTACGGCGGAAGTCAGAAGGGTAAACAGGGAACATGCGATCGCTTTGGCTGATGAGGTGAAAGAGAATGGAAAATAAATCCTGCAAGTATACTCAGTTCAAAAGACAAACTAAGGAGAGAATAGAGGTGCTTAAAAATCAAACTGCTATCTATGTGAGTTTCCACAGGAGATAAATTAGATTTATTATGTTTCTTGTCACATGTACTCACGAGAGAACAGTGAAGAGTTTGCAAGTCATGACATGTGACACAATATTACATAAAGTGGTAAACCCCTCCAGCTACAGAACCTTAGTGAAAAGTGGAAAAATAAAAACACGAAAGTTAAAATGTAAAACATTGCAGCCCTTCATTTAACAGTGGAAATATAGAAATAAAGTGAACAGTTCAACAACACAGTCCATCAGCGCTTGGCCATGCTGGGTACTCACTCCTCATAAGGACTGAAACTCCCAGACTCCTCTGCCATACAGCCTGCTCCTGTTCCATGAGTGAGATCATACACAAACATACTCCGCATCAATATTTACTGTGGAGAAAAAGATGGAACTGAGGCAACTCGGGGAAATAAATCCATGCAGTGATGTTTTGAAACGAGACCAAATTACAGAAGAGGTAGTGGTGTAGTTCTTCAAATGCATAACCGTAGATAAATACCCAGGACTTGTTCAAGCGGATCCCAGATCATTGTGAGAAGCGGGGGAAGACATTGTGGAGCCCCTAGCGTAGAAATTCGTATTATCCTCAGAGTTGTGATGAAGGGTCCCTGGACCCGAAACATTAACTCTATATTCTCTGCACAGACGTTGCCAGACCAGCTGAAATTTACCAGATAATGTTTTTTTTTGTTTCCGATGAAGCATTTGCAGTTCGTTCAGATTTTATTTGTATCATTGAGAACCACGGGTGACGTGATGAAGGGCTCGAAGACAGATAATGTTGCAAAATTAATTTTGAATCGGCAGCAAGGAAAAGGCAGGGAACTACAGCGCGGTGAGTTTGACGTCAGGAGTGAGTCAGTGTTTAGAACAGATTCTCAGAGACAGGATTTACATTCAATCGTAACGGCAAGTACAGATTTTGGAGTTATCATGTCTTTGTCTATGATAAAATGTGTCTCGCAAACTTGTTTGAAACTTTTCAAGACGTGACCAAGAACATTGATAAAGGGAAAGCAGCATACGTTGTCAAAGTGGACGCTTGTGAGGCCAAGAAGGTTCTGCATGGCAGTCTGGTTAATAAGGTTAGATCACAGGGGATCAGGGAGAGCTAGACAATTCGATAAAACAATTAACTTGACAGCAGGCGGCAGAGTGTGGTTGGAGAGATTTGTGGTCCGAAATGATAACCTGTGACAGGCGGTGTGCCACAGGACCAGGCAGCTGCTGTTTGTTATCTTTATAAATGATTTGGATGAGAATATAGATACAATGGATAATTCGTTTTTTGACAAAACCAAAAATTTTGTTAGAGTGGAAGGTGAGAGGGCCATTTCAAACGACAATGAGATCTTGATCAACTGATCATTGGGCGATGTAATGGCAGATGGAGCCTTATGCAGACAAATACGAGGAATTGCATTTTGATGGACAAATGAGGGCAGAATTTAATAGTTAATTGTAGGGCCGTAGGGAATGTTGTCGAGCAGAAAGTTGCTTGAAAGTGGACCAGCAGGTAGATAGGCATGTGTATAAGGCGTTAGAAATTCTTACCTTCATCGGTCAGAGCATTGAGTATAGGAATTGGGACATCATGTTATTGCTGTACAAGAGAATGATAAATCTACTTTGGGAGTATTGAGTACAATTCATGTCACCCTTCTATCGGAAGGATGTTATGAACTGGAAAGAGTAAAAAATATTTAAAATGATGTCACGGAGTCTGGACGTTTTGAGACATGAGGATAGGCTGAGGTTTTGTTCCATTTGCGTAGGAGGCTGAGGGATGACCTCACAGACGTTTATAAAATCACGAGGTGCATGGATAGAATGAATATCCATGGTCTTTTCCCAAAGGTGGCGGAATCCAAAACTAGAGAGTATAAGTTTAAGGTGAGACAGAAAAAATTTAAAAGGGAAGTAAGGGGCAGTTGTTTCTCACATAGGGTTCTGTTTATATGTAGCGAATGGTTAGAGGAAATGGTCGTGCTGAGTACAATTGCAGCATTTCAAAGAAGATTGGATGGGTGCGTGAATAGGAAAGTTTTGGAGAGGCATGTGCGAAAAATGCAATGTAGAACAAGTTCAGCTTAGGAAACCCAGTGAGGATGGGCGATTTTGGCAAACGATCGGTTTGCATATTGCATGACTGTCAGAGTTTAAGACTCCATAACAACTCTTTCATCACTAATTCTTCACTGCCCCCAATTTACTTCCAGATCAATTATACTCTGTAAATGTTTTCAACAATCTAACTCTCTGAACTTTCTTGAATAGAGTATTTCTGATATGGATGTGATGCTGCAGACCACAGCAGGGAAGAAGTAGAGTTGTATTCAATCACAATCTATAACTTTTCTGCAAGGGATAATCTCTCAGTCTACCACGACCATTGAAGATTTTGTCACATGTCTGTGAGTCTGGAGTCACTTCTAGGCCGGTTCAGGAAAGCACTGGAGATTTGATTCCTGACAGTACTTTGGGGAAACTAATTCACTTTTTATGAACGACGTTGGCTTCAGGGTCACTATTACTGACACCAGACTTTATATCTCGATCTCTGTTTTGGAAAAGGGAATGGGAAACACATTCTTGTCGACTCTGCAGAGACCTTCTTCCTAGTGTTTGAGAACTTGTAACAATGTTGACAGAGCTTTCCCACAGACTGTACAGAAACATCCGGAAAGGTGTAGGCCGTTCAGCACTTTGGGTCTTCCCCATTCTTGTTCATGGCCGAACATCTCCTGAATATACTTTCCATCCACAATGTACATATCCCTTAATTTGACTGACCTTGGGAAAATATAAAACTGGAACTGTAGTGGCCGTTGTGTCCGTTGACGTTTCTATCCAATGCAATACAATGATGGCTGACCCATTATTTCCGCACCGATACCCTGCTCTCTCTCTCGCCTTATGTGGGCGAGAATTGCCGAGGTTCACCAGTCACTGAGTGCAGACATTTATTGTCATCTCAATGCAGAGCGGCCTGACTGTACTTAATACTGTCACATCGTGTTTTAGACTTCCCAGTCAGCAGAATTATCATTCCTGCTTCCAATCCCTCTCACCCTCAAAGACGTATATGAGATCTCCACTCATTTGCCTAAACCCCATGTCCCAAACTTTGCTCCCACAACAAGCTTGTCCTCCTAGAGATCAGACAGGTCATCCTTCACCGCACTCACTCAACGTCAAGTTTTTCCTTCATTAACTTAGGAGAGGAAAACTGAATACTAGACTGCACAATGTTCGAGATGGGGGCTCACCCAGGCCCTGTACAGCTACTTTCTCTTGTACTGAAGTCCCGTTACGATGAGGGTCAACAGAACATTTATGTTCCAAACTACTTTCTGTTACCGCAATATTGTTTTCAGTGACTGGTGTGCAGGGAGATCCAGATCGCATTCAATGTTACCGCTACTCACTTGGTGCGTGTATGTTCACTGGTCAGCATGACAATGCTATTCCCACTATTGACTTCAGGTTTCAGAACTCATTGCCATGAATGGACCTGAGCGACTACACAGAAGGAAACAAAAAATGAGCACCGGTTCATTTATAGATCAACGGTTTACAAACAATCCATTTTCAAATGGTAGTCTGCTGTACTTTATTTACGCTGAAGTGCACAATGAGACATCTACCTCCATCTGCCAAATTTTTGGTCGTGGAATGAAGCCTTTTTTAAGCCATTCTCAATGGTGTCTTGCACCTCTGAGACAGCAGACTCATGTTCTCTCTGGAGGCCCGAAGCTAGTGAGGAATGTCTGACTGTTTCAGAATTTCGGTATTCCGGCTGCTGACAGGATTGTGAACAGTATAACGTTGAGTGTAGGGTCACATAGTAACTGCACATTAATGTGTTCAGAGTTCAGACCTCCGCCAATTGACATGAGGTCTCTGCACAAGCCCATAACCTGTCGGGAATCGAGCATCCTCGGGAAAATATGAAATTTGTTACCTGATAAATGGCTGCTTCAGACATAATGAGTGTGCGTTCATAAGCATCAAGTTTAAACTTCTTATTCTCGCACAGAACGACATATTAACCACATAATTATTGCATTCTGTCTTCATGGCAACATCATGCCAGGGGTAAATGTTGCAAAGCTCCTTTGATCTGTCTTGGTTCATGTCGATTATTATTTATCAAGCAAACTCAGTCTGTACACAATATTACTGTCTCAACAGAATACTACAATCAAGTCAGATATATTTACACTGATAACTAAATATTTTGCATGGAGGACCACACATAATTTACAATTATAATTACTTACTATCTCGTATGGATTCTGTTTGTGACTTATAACCAAGGACATCCAGGTCCTTTTCCACAACAGCACTTCCTGACCTCTCACCATTTAATAAACATAAATGCAAATGATTACATTTGTTGTTTACATATTAATCATTTTTATATCTTGCGAACAGCTATTGCCCAAACACTGGTCTTTCTGATAACACACAAGCCTTCTGTCCAGAGAAAAACTCTACTCTCTTCATTCTATCCATTATCCAATTTTTAATTCATATGTTATATTTTCCACTCACACATGCCTTAGAAAAATAATCAGTAATTCTTTCACCAGCTCTATTGTCACCTCTTCAATACACTGGCATGTAGTAATCAATGCAGCAAATTACCAAGCTTCAATTCAATTCGATTTTGAAAAACGTGCTCTTTATTAATTCTAACTTTGTGACGTTCCTCATTTTCACCAGTCCCCAGTCCCCTAGTATTTCTGGAAGTTAGATTATGTACCTTCCTCGGGGGATATAGAACCAAGGTAGTCCTCTCAGTGGGCAGATGGCTTCTGTCAACTCGTGAATACATCCAAGGACTACATTTCGGATATGATGGATATGTCACCCATTGATGCCTGTAAAGTTTCAGAATCAATCCATTTCACTTCATGGTGAGTGTCAGCACAGTCTTGTCCCTGGTGTGAGACTGGAGGTTTTACTGAAGAACGGGACACAGCTCTGTGAGAATCTGATTTTTGAAAGGAGCTGGTTTCACACTTTGCACATGGAATTGAAAAATGTTCATCGAAATCTGTGGGCGAACGTGTAGTGGCCTGCTCCTTCCTGTGTCAGAACTTCCCTTCTGTATAGTCTCAGGTGAATTTGTTTACCATGGACCCAGGTACACTGGAAATGCAGTATCCAGAGTGGGGTGACCACTTTGCAAACGACAGTGCAATGATATATACATTTGAATGCTCTAACAGTGAATGTATAACTATAATCACCAGTATAGTTAGGCATGCGCGTTTTCCGGTTCAAATAAAATGTGATTTCTTTATTTTTGTATCATATAATGTTGATAGGTGTTAATACTTTAGTACCATAAAAGTAGAATCAACTTAATTATTTTCAATTCTTGTTCAGTTGAATGATCACAATTCATATGTATTTTTTTTTCCAATTCACAAAATGGAAAACACCTGATTACTGTACGGGTCAGTAAATTCGTCGTTTGCAAACATGACCTACATTAGAAATGGATTCCAGAAGGCCTAAATTCAAACACAATTCTATTAAACTTCACAGTTGACTGTGATATTGAGTGATGCACTGGTCTGCTCCTGAATCTGTCCAGAGAGTTTCCAAATTGCATCAGAGTAGTCATTCAAACATTCCTTCACAACAAATCATTTGGACTTCACCTTGGGAAGGGGCAAAATAGCCAACAGACTATCTCCGGTCTCAATGTCCGAACAACTGCTGTTCAAGTTAGATACCAATGTCTGACCAGCATCCATGTCTTCCAAATTCCTCTTTAGTCAGAGTTTGGCCCAGCGAGCAGATGTATGGACTCACACTGAAGAAGTTATTTTATGGTGTTAACATCCGGCTGCCCCTTCCCCACCCCCCACCCCCACCCACCACAGACGCTATTCATCAGCACCCTGGTCTTGACACAGACTGAAGACATTAACAAACTGACAGTCTTCTCCAGCACATTGAGTCACACAGTGAATCCTCTAAAATCATATGTAATGAATGTCGCCTTGTCAATCACCGGTATCAAAACAAAATTACACATCTCTGTGGATGTCCAGATATTAATACATGGATCAACCAACAGAACAAAACAGGAGCAAACATCAAGCTGAGAATCACTTGAAAAGCGGAACTTGGTGGATTATTTTCTCGTGTACGTAAACACGCAGATATTTGACTGGCACTGAGTTAAATGTAATAATGTGCTGCATAACTGGAAGAATCGGCCTAACACTCCTCGCCAGCTTCCTGACCTCACACACCTCACTCCCGCACATGTTCACCAATTGATAAGAATCCACAAGCGGGGAGACACTTGAAACATAGAACAGTAGAGCACAGTGCAGACGCTTCGGTCTTGATATTGCGCCGGCCATTTGTCCTACCCTAAATTCAGACTACCCTACATATCCTTCATTGTACTACCTTCCATGTGCCTATCCAGCAATCGCTTAAATATCCCTAATGTATCTGACTCGACTGGACTGTCAGCAGTACAATCCACCCACCCACCAACTCTGAAAGAACCAAATCCGATATCTCCCCTAATAATTTCTCCAAGCACCTTAAACTTATGCCCCCTCTTGAGAGACATGTACGCCCTGGAAAAAAAGTCTTGGCTATCCACTCTACCTATGACTCTCAACATCTCATACACGCTATCAAGTCACGTCTCATCCTTCTTTTCTCCAATGTGAAAAGTACTAGCTCCCTCAACGTTTCTTCATAAGACATGCCCACCAGTCCAGGCAGTATCCTGTTAACTATCCTCTGCACGCTCTCTAAAACTTCCACATCCTTCGTATAATGAGGCGTCAGA
Organism: Chiloscyllium punctatum; assembly: GCF_047496795.1. NCBI lineage: Eukaryota > Metazoa > Chordata > Chondrichthyes > Orectolobiformes > Hemiscylliidae > Chiloscyllium > Chiloscyllium punctatum. The sequence goes on along the minus strand of NC_092789.1, from coordinate 26,510,505 downwards.
ACTGAACACAATATTCCAAGTGAGATGTAACCAAGGTTCGAAAGACCTGCAGCATAACAACGCCGCTTTCAAAAACAATCCCCCTGCTTATTAAATCCAAAACAACATAGGCCTTCTTAATACCTTATCAACTTGGGTGGCAACTCTGAGTGATCTATGTACATGGAACACCAGATGCCTACGTTCCTCCACACCTCAAAAATCCTGCCTTTATCCCCGCATTCTGCATTCAAATTCGACCATTCAAAACAAATTTCTTCAAACTTTTCCTGGTTGAACCCCAACTCCCACTTATCAACCGAGTTCTGCATCCGGTCAATGTCCCTTTGCAACCTGCAACAGCCCTCTGCATTACCCACAAATCCACAAACCTTCGTTTCATCGACACAGTTACTACCCACAATAACAGTTCCTCATTCAAGTCATTTATCAAATTTACAAGGAGTAGAGGTTCCAAAACTGATCCCTGTGGAACACCACTGGTCACTGGCCTCCAGGCTGAATACTTCCCATCTACTTCACCCACTGTCTTCTATGGGCCAGCCAATTCTGCATCCAGAGAGCCAAATTTCCCTGTATTCCATGCCGCCTTACTTTCTGAATGAGTCTACCACGGAAAGCTTATCAAAAGTCTTGCTAAAATCCATGTACACCACATTCACTGCTCTGCCAGCAATAATGTGTTTTTTCACATCCTCAAAGAATTCAATCAGATTTGGTAGGCATGACCTGCCCCTCACAAAGCCATACTGACAATGACTAATCAAACTGTGGTTTTGAAAGTAATTAGAAATACTGACTCTCAGAATTCACTGCAATAGTTTGCCTTCGACCGATGTAAGACCAACACGTCTGTTATTCCCATGATTATCCCTATTCCTTTTTTTCTGAATAAGGCTATGGCATTTACCCACCTCCACACATCTGGCACTGCTGCAGTTGACAGTGAGGAAACAAAGATCATTGAGAAAGGCGCAGCAATCTCTTTCCTCGCTTCCTGTTGTAATCTCTAGAAATCTGCACTGTGCCCGAAATTGACCGGGGGATTTATCTATCGTTATGTTTGTACTTCACCTTTACTTGTCTATTCCATAAGATCTATTCAAGCAACTGATAAACTGCTTTCCATTTCACTGCTATATACAGTGCTGCCATCCTTGAACAAGTAGCGTTCCCAATCCCATTGAATCATGAAATGGAAAATAATGGGAAGACACGAACGCCTTTATGATGAAGGCTTATGCCTAAGGCGCTATGAATTGTTCTCCTTGGATACTGCCTGGCCTGTCGTGCTTTTCCAGAGCCATAGTTTTCGACTCGGAGTCTCCAGCAAATGCAGACTGCACTTTGTCCATTGCTGAGGGGTGAGTCGATGAGTGTGGTGCTGGAAAAGCACTGCGGGTCTGGCAGCATCTGAAGAGCAGAGGAATCAATGTTTGAAGCGCAAGCTCTTGAACAGGAATTAGGCTTGAGGCCCAAGGGGGCTGCGAGATAAGTAGGAGGATTATGGGGTTGAGCAGAAGATCGCTAGAAATGCGAAAGCTAGATGACAGTGGGGTGAAGGTGATCAGTTGTCGAGAAGAGTAGAGGTTAAATGTGAGAAGAAAGAGAGACAGGGTGGGCAGTTCTTCAATAGGGCATTGCTGAATTAGAGGTTCAGATTTTGGAAAATATGATGGGTGGAGAAATGAGAAAGCTGATGAAATCCACATTGATCACGTATCGTTGGAGAGTTTTAAGGTGGAAGATGAGGCGTTCTTCCACCCAGGTGTCAGGTGGTTAGGGTTTGGTGGTGGAGATGGCCCAGCTAATGTGTGTCTTTGGCGGAGTGGGAGGGGCTTCAAAGTGGTGGGGGTGGAGTGGTGGGGTTATTTCATATGTGTGTTCCTGAGATGTTGTTTGGAAAACTCCACGTTTTGCTGTCCTGTCTCCTGAATGTTGAGGCCACCACATCGAGAGAGACGGGCACAGTAGATGACATGTGCGAAAGTATAGGTGAATCTCTGTTAGATGTGTGACGGACTCTTTGGAGCCATGGGCAGAACTGTGGGGGACGGGGAACACGTCTGGCGGTTGAAGGGGGAGGTGCTGGGAGTGGAGAGTGTGTTGATGGGGTGGGGGGGGGGGGGGGTTGGCTTGGAACTGACAAGGAGATATGGGAGACAACGCAGATATTTGTGGGAAGTGAGACATATACCTGATGGTATGGTCTGTTTGTAAGTGGCGGAAATGGCGGAGGATGACGCGCTGCATACGCAGGTTGATTGGATGGAAGAGGAGGACGGGGTGGGGGTGGGTGTTCCATTCTTGTTACGAGTGGAGATTTGTGAAGTGGAGGAGATGCGCTGGAGGGCACTGTCGCCCATGTGGATCAGTTTAGGATCAATCCAAGAGATATTTTACGTATATTACAGCAAGAAAATAACAAACGAGAGAAAGGGACCCCTTAAGCTTATGCCCAAAACGTCTATTCTCCTACTCCTTGGATGCCGCCTGACCAGCTGCGCTTTTCCAGAAACACATTTTTCAGCTCTGATCTCCAGTATCTGCAGTCCTCACTTTCTCCCATACATTCATTTATAATGACAGGGCTTGATTAGGAACAGTAAACATGGCTTTGTGCATGATAGTTCAAGCCTAACGTTTTTATTATTAACTTTACTTTGATGAAATGAGCAGGAAGCCTGATGGGAGTTGGGCGTTAGAACATCGAACATAGAACAATACAGCTTAGCACAGGCCCTTAGGCCCTCAATGTTGCCCGACCTGTGAACTATTCTCAGCTCGTCCCTCTACACTATCCCATCACCATCCATGTGTTTATCCAAGGAATGTTTAAATCTCCCTAATTTGGCTGAGTTAACTGCATTAGCAGGTAGGGTTTCCACTCCCTTACCACTCTCGAAGTCTTGAACCTACCTCTGACATCTGTCTTAAATCTAGCACGCCTCAATTTGCAGTTATGACCCCTCCAACAAGCTGACCTCATCAACCTCAGAAAAAAGACTTTCACAGTATCCCCTATCTAATCCTCTGCTCAACTTGTATGGCTCTAATAAATCCCCTGCTAGCCTTCTTAAATTCCAATGAGAACAAACCCAAGTCCCTCAGATGTTCCTCATAAGAACTTTCATCCAGACCAGGCAACATCCTGTGAAATCTCCTCGGCACCTTTTTCGATGCTTTCGATATCCTTCCTGAAATTTGGCAATGAGAACTGTACACAGTATTCCAAGTGCGGCCGCACCAGCGTTTTCAATACTTCCGGCATGATATTGCGGCTCCAGAATTCAGTACCTCTACCAATGAAACCGAACACACCGTATGCCTTCTTAATGGCACTAACAACCTGGGTGGCAACTTTCAGGGATCAATGTACATGGACTCCAAGATCCCTCTGCACATCCATACTACCAAGAATATTTCCAATGACCCAGTCTTCTGCCTTCCTGTTCTGCTTCCCAACGAGAATCACTTCACACTTAGCTGCATTGAACTCCATTTGCCACCTCTCAGCCCAATACTATCGAAGTCCCCCTGCAACCTGTAACATTCTTCCGAACTGTCTGCTACTCCAACGACTTTATTGTCATTTGCAAACTTACTGATCCATCCACCTATGCCTGCGTCTAAGTCATTTAGAAAAATGACAAACAGCAGCGGTCCCAAAACAGAACCTTGTGGCACAATATTAGTGACCAGACTCCAGGTTGGATATGTTCCATTAGCCACCACTCACTGCCTTCTTTCAGAAAGCCAGTTTCTAATCCAAACTGCTAAATCACCCTCAGTCTCATGCCTCTACATTTTGTCCAAAAGCCTACCATGTGGAATCTTATCAAAGGTTTGACTGAAGTCCATGTATGCCACGTCAATAGCCTACCCTCATCTACACGCTGGGTCAACTACCCAAAAAAGTCATTGAGGTTTGTGAGACACTGCCTGCCCTTGACTAAACCATGTTGAATATTTGAAATCAAATTGTTGCTTGCGAGATGATTAGAAATCCTATCTCTTATAATCACTTACAAAATCTTTCTGACAAAAGTATTAGGGCTCTCTGGTCTACAATTTCTGGGTTATCTCTACTGCCTTTGTTGAACAAAGACATAACATTTGTCCCCCAGTCCTCTGGTACCAAACCAATAGAAAATGACGACTCAAGTATCAAAGCCAAAGGCTCTGCAATATCCTCCCTAGCTTCCCAGACAATCCTTGAATACATCCCATACAGCCCAGTGGACTTATGTACTTTCACACCTTCGAGTATTTATAACATCTCTTTGTAACTAACCTCAATCCTTTCTAGTCGAATATATCTGTCTCATTCTTCCCCTCTACAATATTCTCCTTTTACTGAATGAACACAGATGAGAAATGTTCATTTAGCACCTGTCCGATCTCAACAGGGCAAACACTCAACTTCCAAATTCTTTGTCTGTCCCTATTCCTCCCCGAGTCGTCCTTTTGTTCCTCACATACTTATAGAAAACGTTAGGGTTCTCCTCTATTCTATTTGCTAAAGACTGCTCGTGTCCTCTCTTTGTTCTTAACTCTCTCTTTAAATCCTTCCATGGTGAACGGTAACTCTCCACCACCTCATGTGAATCAGCTTGACTCATCAACACATAAGCATCATTCTTCTGCTTTAGAAGAGATGCAATTTCTGCAGGAAACAAAGGTTCCTTACCTTGTCACTTCCTCCCTGCCTGACAGGGAAATACCAATCAAGGACATACAATATCTGTTCCTTCAACCATTTCCACATTGCCATTGTCTGCATCCCCTGCATTTGGATACCCAATTCTATGCATCCTAATTCTGGTCTAATTGCATTATAATTGCCCTTGGCCCATCGATAACTCTTACCTGTGTTATGTACCGATCCCTTTCCATCGCTAAACTAAACGTAACTGAATTATGGTCACTATCTCCAAAGTGCTGACCTACAACGAAGTCAAACACCTGGCCTGGTTCATTACCAAGCACCAGATCCAGTGTGGCCTCCGCTCTTTAAGCCCTTTGACATACTGTGTCGGGAAACCCTCCTGTCCACGTTGGACAACACACTGATCCATCCAACATACAAGAATTGTAGAATTTCTAGTCAATGATGGGGAAGTAAAAGTGCCCCATATTGCCCAACCTATTCCTTTCATTCCTACCCAGAATCATGTTGCCAATCCTTTCCTCCACATCCCCGAACTCTTATCGGAGGCCTATAAAAAGCTCCAAGTAGTGTGACCTCGCCTCTCCTTCTAACCTCAGGCCACACTACCTCAGTACACGAGACCTCGTCATAAGTTCTTTCAGCCACCAGTATACCATCCTTTACAAACACTTCCACAAATTCCCCTGTTTTGCCACCTTGCCTCTTCTTCATGAAAGATCTGAACCCTGGAACCTGCAGCATTCATTCCGCACCCTGCCCTATACATATCTGCTAAATAGCCACAACATCGAATTCCCATGTACTTATTAATGCTGCAAGCTCACCTACAATATTTCGGAAACTTCTGGCATTGAAGTCGACACACTTCAAATCAGCTTGCTGTCTGCCCCCACATTCCTGTGACCGTGAAATCCTGTCCCTGTTCTCCCTACTCTCATCCTCCTGTGCACTGGAACTACACCTCAGGTTCCCATTGCCCTGCTGAACTCGACGTCGGAAAGTAAGATGTCGGAGAAGAACGGCAAGTCAGGCAGCATCCGAAGAGCAGAGGACTCGAGAATTTGGGCGGAAACCCTTAATCTGGAAGGTCCGAAATTTCGTTTCTGCTGCTTCTTGGTTGCTGCCTGACGTGCTGTACATTTCCAGCGTCAAAATATTCTCCTCTGATCTCCAGCATCTGCAGTCCTAACTTTTTCTCGGGGCTGGCGATTTAGTCCATATGGATTTCAGGTACAGCAGAACGGGATGAGGCTGTTCAACCTCTGGAGCCTGATATCCAGTTACAGGAGCAGGCCATTCAGCCTCTCTACAAACGTCGGCCATGCAGCACCAGCCTTCACATGCAAAGAATAATTCTCCGCCATTTTCTCCAACTCCAACACGACACCACCACTGAACACTTCTTACCTTCACTCCCCCTGCCTGCATTCCGCAGAAATCATTCCCTCTGAGACAACCTAGTCCCCTCCTCCATCACACCGAACACCTCTCCTTCCCATGCAACCGCAAAAGTTGTAACACCTCCCACTTTACCTCTTTCATGCTCACCATCCAAGGTCCCAAACACTAATTTCAGATTAAGCAGCGTTTCACTTCTAACTCTTTCAATTTGGTTCATTGCATTCGTTTTTCCCAATGTGGTCTCCTCCAAATCGGAGAGACAAAACGCTGAATGGGTGATCGCTTTGCTGAGCACATTCGGTCGGTGCACAATCAGGTCCCGGACCTTCCCGCTGCTTGCCACTTCGACACACAATCCTGCTCCTATGCCCAAATGTCTGTCCTTGACCTGCTGCATTGTCCCAGTGAAGCTCAGCGCAAACTGGAAGAACAACATCTCATATTCCGCCTGGTACGTTACAGCCTGTCTGTCTCAACATTGAATTCAACAACTTCAGATGATTATCCCATCTCGACTCCTCTGTTTTCATTCTGCTCCGTAATTTTATTTCATTTATTTTATTTATTTTTAAAATATTTTTCACTGTTCTGTACCTCTTATTTCTTGATTGTCTCTTTCTCTCTCTCCCCACTCTCTCATCACCTTATCCCTCTCCTCTTCCCCCTTTGCGACCATTCTCCCCTGTTTTCCATTTTGCCTCTGCTTCACACATCACCCCCCATCCCCACATATTTTGTCACATAGCGCTGGCTTCAGCCTTGGTCATTCACAGCTCCTAATCTCCATACAATCTCTCTATGCACTGTCATTATCACCTCTTTATTGCTACTTTTGCTTCTGGAGCCATGACTCACATTCTCTCAGCCGAGCACAAATACATCCCTATTTCTCATTTTTTTTAGTTCTGACAAAGGATCCGTTAGACTCGAAAATTTAGCTCTTTTCTCTCCTTCGAAATGCTGACTGACCTGCTGAGATTTTCCAGCATTTTCTCTTTTGGTTTCAAATTCCTGCATCCACAGTAATTTGCTTTCATCCAGCACCAGTATCTTGTCACACAGCAACATTATGAGTCCATTCAGCCGTTTCCTGTCAGTAATGCGTAAATTGGATGAGAACACAAAATGACTGGAGTATGGGTATACTGGAATAACAGGAGGCTATTTAACCTCTCAAGCCTCACTTCCATTCAGTGAGATGGGGACTGATCTTCTGTCGGCCCCAATTTCTCTTCCATGCCCAATTCTTTGTCGCCTTTGAAATGTCAAAATGTGTTGTCACAGCCCATGAACATTTCAGGGATGGATCTCCCAACCTCTCTGGGATGGAGACGCACCTACTATCACTACCCTCTGAGAGAAGGAAACCCTCCCCACACATAACCTTTGACCTGTTGACATGAACAAAACATATGAACACAGCGTAAGAGTGGCAATTCCTGGTATCACGGCAGAATTGGATTGTGAAAAATTCAACTTAACAGGAATCAGTTGTAACCTCACCAATGTTGGGTCATTCAGAGCACAATGTGTCTGGTGGGTGTCATCCTTTTAGACTCTGGATATCACTATGGGCATTCCTCAGGGTAGCTTCCTCAATAAAACATCTTCAGCTGCTTCATTAATGTCCTTCCCTCCTTCATACAGTCTGAACTGTGGATGTTCAGTGAAGATCAAATAGTGATCAGAAAAAATTGTAACCCCGTCAGGTGCTAAAGAATCAAAACCTGGACAACTTGTAATAGTACTGCTAGAGACTGCACATTTCCACAATGAAAAAAAAAACAGGAGCTCATTGAGTTTCTCAAACTTGTTTCAAAGGAGTATTAGATATCCATTAAGCTCATCAAAACTATTAGATAAGAAGAGGAACAGCCCATTCACTACCTTTTGCCGATTATTCAAGAAGAGATTAAAATAAAACACTGCAAATGTTGGAATCGATATTAAACCCCCAGGAGGGTGGAAATACACAACAAGCCGGACAGCACCAGGAGGTGGGGAAGTCAACGCCTTGGTATCACCGCCCTTCAGGACTGAGGGGGAGGTGGAAGGAAGCTCAGGGAAAAAAGGCAGGACGAGTGAGGAGGAGGCAAGATGGTGAGGTGGGGATCGGTGAAAACATGCAGAGGGTACCACCCGGTTTGTCGATGTGTAGAATGATCGGTTGGCAGCTGGAAGAAGGGTTGGTCAGCAGAATGTAAGGAAGGGAAGGGGGTTGGAGGGTTGGAAGGGATGTCATTTGAAGTTGGTAATCTCAATGTTGCCTGGCACACTGTATTCTTCCAGCCACTACAGGACCATTGTTACACAGAAAAATAAGCAGTCAAGTCATTTCCCTGCACTTCTTCCATATCCTTTCATTTCTACATATTTATCCAAATGTGGAAACATGCATCACGGGAAAGCACGTTATATTTCACACAATCAATGTTTTGTTTTGAAAATCTTGTGTTGGTTTTAACCCTCAAGTTTTAATGCAATCACCCTTTATTCTTTTGCATCGATAAAGATTAGTTCTTTCACACTCTCCTCATCGTATTATTGCTGCAGGGACTAATCTCGTGAAACTCCTTTATGTTGTCTCTCTGTGGCAAGGAGACCATTCCTTATGAAGGACGGATAAACTGCACAGTGCCCCAAGTACTTTCTGAACAGCATTCTACTACTACAGGAAGGTGTCTTCACTGTTTCACTTTAATCAGTTTGCAATGATGGACTGCACACGATTCCCTGTGCTGATTAATTGCTGCCAGGTATGAATTCTGTTCATAACCCATCACGAAGGACATCCATCTCATTTTCGCTAAGCGCTCCTCTGATCCTCAAACCTTCCAATAAATGCAAAATTAAGCACAATGGTGTTTTTTTTTGCCAAAATATTGCCTTGCCTCGCAAACAACTGTGCTTCAAACGCAGCCATGCCAATTGCATATCCACTATCTACAATGGAGCAGCTTGGAGATACTTGGGAAGCGATGGCCCCGCACTTTTAAATCCAGATTATTAATGCAGCGAACAAGGTAATGGTGCAGAGATCAGATCCGAATCCCAAAACGGCAAATGGTGGAATTTGAATTCAGTTTTAAAAAATACAGGAATAAAGTATCAAAGGAGACTATAAAACCATTGGCAAGTGTCCGAAAATCCTACCTGACACTCTGATGTCCTTCAGGAAGGAAATCTGCCGTCTTCACCTGGTAGGACTTACATGTGAGTCCAGACCCACTCCCATGTGCTTGACTCTCAAGTGCCGTTAAAAATGTCCAATACAACCACTCAGTTGTATGACTCATTACAAAGTCTCAAAGAAATGAAAGTGGACGGACCTAAACACTGACTCCTTCCAGCCCACGGATGGCGGTGGGTCAGGAAGGCAGGTCAATGACACCTTCTCAAGGACAGTGGGGAAATGGAATTATATTTTGTCCCAGCATTCTTTTAATGAATGAAAGGCGGTTATTACACGAACTCACTTGAAACCGGGAATTTGATGTCTCCCCTACATGGTCATGACATTCATTAATATGGAAACAGGAGAAAAAATAAATTAGATTAGTCCGTTTTTTCGTTCTATTCCAGCTGATCTTCAACAACCGCTTTGTTTGTTTTTCATCTATTTATCTTTCTCTATCAGTTCAACTCACCCCTTCTCCTCATCACAGCAGACATCCCTGTCATCAACATTAAACAACCCATTTCACAGCTGTGTTCAGTTCTGATATTTGGTCATTGGTCTGGAAATGCGAATTGTGTTTTTCTCTCGATCAGAGGTTTCCATATCTGCTCAGATACTCTGGAAAAATCTTGGTCTTTTTGTTTCCGATAGCTAGCATTATTCCTTACTTGTTTAAACTTTAATTTTGTTATTGCATGGGATGTTTGCATTGATGACAACGGCAGTATTTGTTGACCTCACTGATTGTCCCATACTTATTGTAGTACAGAACCAAACACATGGTTGTCGGTCTGAATTCACTCTTAATCCAAACCAAGTAATAATGTTAGATTTCAAGGCCATCAGTGAAATAGAAAAGTTTAAAAACAAAATGCTGTTCGAGTTACAGTTGTATTAGTAAAATTCGCTTTTATTTCCAACCTGTGTCATGTGAATTTAAGTTCTGGAAGCACCTCTGGTCGGATTTGTGCAGTGTTACGAAATGTCTCAAATAGCTGGGTATTACACGTCCAGCGGTGTTACTACTCTAACACAATGTCCCCATCATGAAGTTATTTTAGACACAAGAACAAGGTTGTGATTGAAACATTTGTAACTGAAAGAGCGTTCAGAACAGGGCTGGAACCGTAATGTCTGAATTTTACCAAGGCACAGATAATGGTTTACTTCGTAAAAACACTGGCACAGAGATGGAAACTGAGGATATTATGGATCTGCTAGTGGATAGGTTTATTAATGGAGATAATACCGAGATATAAACTAATTCAGGGCAAAAATAGATCTCAAGATTGTGAACAGTCTTGTTTTCAGATGTTTGCGAGTTGAGGGGGAGGACTGAAGTATGTGGGTAATGAATGGAGGTCGTAATTAAAACTGAGCACAACAGTTTCCGTCTTTGCCAAGTATAGCTAATGTAATAACAATGAAGTTCACCATAGTTTATCGGATTAATAAATGGAAAGCAATGGAGAGACTTACCTGGTACACCAACAATGGCGAGGATAAGATAGTAACCCGCCTGAATAATCAGCAACACACCGTATATTCGCCATGGTCATGTTAATCTTGACAAGGATAAATAGTAAAGGCCCTCGGATAAACTCCTCTTCATTGTTCTAACATTGCAATCTATTGGTTTCAGAATCTGACACGCTATTGTAATTTTCCAGTCTAACGTTATTAGCTTTTGAATTTTCCTCTCCCTATCTCTGCAACTGCTGAACGCTGTTACTGTCTGAGGTGATGCATCGGCTGCGACCATGAGATAAAACTTCGAAAGAAGTCCCTTACTCATAGAAGAGGTAAACCCTCCAGTGACACAATTAGTATCCATGGAGACAGATACCAAAGGCAGTCACTGTACAAACAGTTCCAGTTAACCTCTTTCAGTTTGGTACTTTCAGTTCACAATAAAAGCTGGAGTGGAATGGATACTGACAATTTTGGCTATCGATCTAATCCCTCATCACTAATTGCTCTAATGAAGTTCGTTGTGAGGAAGGATGATAGATGATTCATTTTACCAGGCTGGACGATTCTGCTGTGATGTCCATGTACAATGCTGCAACTACTGATAAACCCACACGCTCCCTAAAAAAAAAATCACAATCAAGAGATTTTTACTGTGCTAATCTCCCCTCCTCCAACGCATTTGCCAAATAATAGATTAGCATGGGGCATATTTGCCCTGACCATACACAGGAACTCTGGATTTGCCTGGACATTGATCTTATTGCACTTATAAGGTAAACTTGTATTTTCAACGCCGAAAGTGTTTCAGGAATTTTAAGATAAAGTCACAAACATCTGAAAACAAACATCTGAAAACAGCTTATTGGCTTTACTGCCATAAGACTTACACTTTGTGACTTTAGTTCAAAATTTAAATGGGACATGTACAATAACCTTGTTCTTTACAACCCATGATTAGTGAGTCAGGGAAACTGCTTATATCTGTACAGGATATTCAAATTTAAAAACAGACACAGCTGACAAATCTGTGGGGTTACAGGGAGTTGCAGCAGAGTAACAGGAAGTGCACAGTTCATTCCGTCTGGTGCAGAGATGATAAGCTGCGTGACCACCATCTTCACTTTAATTATTCTGAGAAATAGTTTAAAAACCTTCAGAGTCTGAGAAAACAGGTTTATTCATAATGAACAGACAATGTCATCATCAATAGTCTATTCCTGTTGTTTCGTTAAGTGTAGCTGCCTCTGTCGTGTCTTTTAAATCAAAATCAATTTGCTGCGGCTCGCGCAGTTAAGAAGATATTGACAATGAGTTTTCTTGTGGAATTTAAATAAGGAACAGGTTCCAGTGCAATACAAGTGACACTGGCACAAGTAATGGCAACAGAAACGGAGCATATCGTCCAAAGATAAAGAGGTTGAACAGCTAGAACCATCAAGAACAGCAAAATACTAGAGATAATGGAAATCTGACTAGCAAGAACAAAATGGTGTAGGAATGAAACAGATAAGGCAGGATCTCCAGAGAGAGGCAGAGCTAACACATCTACTCTGATATGAACCTGCTCGAAACAAGTCATATTGAATTAAAATAAAAGTAAATTATGCTCCGATGGTGCCAGAACAGCTGGGTTTCTTTCCAGAACTTTCAAATAGCTTATTTGCAGGAGACCGAGAGTAATGGTGTAGGTTGCTTTTCTGTATGGAGGCTTGTGACCCACAGTGTTCCACAGATGGTGGTTCTGGGTTCTCATTGTGTGTCATTTATATAAATGATTTGGATGAAAATTTACACAGCATGATAAGTTTGCGGATGAGACAATCATTGTTGATTCAGTGAACAGTGCAGAAAGTTTTCGAAGATTACAAAAGGAACTTGATCAAATGGATCAATGGGCTCACAAATGGCAGAGAGATCGTAATCTGAATGAATGCGAGATGCACGCAATAGTGTGTATTTGCCGCTGTCTGGTGCATCAGTAACAGGATGGTTGCGATCCCCATCTCCTGGAGTTTAACACAAAGATGTCCTCCATGAAATTTGAGAGGCCCTGCCCTCTCCCTAGCTCCCCGTTTGCTATTAGAGAAGTTGTGGAAACTTTCTGGTATATCGTTATTCTTATCTGTTCATCCACTTTACTGACACCTTCCAACCCGAACTCAACTTTACCTGGACCGTCTCAGACTCCTCTCTCCCCCTCCTAGACCTCTCCATTTCTATCTCGTGCGACCGACTCAACACAGATATTTAGTACAAACTGACCGAATCTGACAGCTGCCTAGATTACACGTCCTCCCACGCTGCCCCATGTGAAAACGCCATCCCGTGTTCACAATTCCTCCGCCTCCACCGCATCTGCTCCCAGGAGGACCAATTCCACCACCGAACAACTCAAATGGCCTCCTTTTTCAAAGACAGCAATTCCCCCTCAGACCTGTTCGACCCCGCTCTCCACCGCATGTTCTCAACTTCCCGCACCTCCGCCCTTGAACCCCGCCCCTCCAATCGCCACCAGGACAGAACCCCACTGGTCCTCACCTTACACCCCATTAACCTCTGGATAAATCGCATCATCCTACGTCATTTCAACCACATCTTGACAGACCCCACTACCAGGGATATATTTCCCTTTCCACCCCTATCAGTATTCAGGAGAGATCACTCCCTTTGCCACTCCCTCGTCACGTCCACACCCTCCACCAACCCAACCTCCACTCCTGGCACATCCTCCTGCAACCGTAAGAAGTGCAAAACTTGCGCCCACACCTCCCCCCTCACCTCTCTCCAAGGTCCCAATGGATCATTCTATATCCATCGCAAATTCACCAGCACCTCCACACACATCATTTAATATATCCAATACACCTGATGTGGCCTCCTCGATATAAGGGAGACAGGCCACCTACTTGCGGAACGTTTCAGGGAACATCTCTAGGACACCGCAACAACCAACCCAACCGCCCTGTGGTTGAACACTTTAACTCCCCCTCCCACTCCGCCAATGTCATGCAAGTCCTTGGCCTCCACCATCGCCCGACTCTGGCCACACGACGCCTGGAGGAAGAGCACCTCATCTTCCGCCTAGGAACTCTCCAACCACAGGGATGAATGTAGATTTCTACAGCATCCTCATTTCCCCTGTCCCCACCTTATCTCAGTCCAAACCCTCGGATTCAGCACCGCCCTCTTGACCTGCAATCTTCTTCCCGATCTCTCTGTCCCCAACACCTCTCCGGCCTATCACCCTCACCCACACCTCCTTCCACCTATCGTGTCCCATCTCCCCTCCCCCAAATTCTCTACCCCCTACCCTTTTATCTCAGCCCGCTTGGCACACTAGCCTCATTCCTGAAGAAGGGAGTATACCCGAAACATCGATTCTGCTGCTCCTCGGATGCTACCTGGCCTGCTGTGTTTTTCCAGCACCACAGCTTTCAACTCTGGTACTTTCCCCTTCGTCATTTCTTATCTGCCAATTCTACCTGATATCCCGTTTTGGTCTTCCTGATTTCACTGTTAAGAGTCACCCATACTCTTTATATTGGTTAACAGATTCGATTGAGCCAAGTTGTCTATGTATAAATTAAGATTCTCCTGTATTTTGATTACTACCTCAATAATTTTATTCATCCATCGTTCGTTGATCTTACCAGGCAAAAGTGAGGACTGCAGATGCTGGAATCCAGAGTTTAGATTCCAGTGGTGCTGGAAAAGCACGGCAGTTCAGGTTGCAGACGAGGAGCCGGAAAACCGATGTTTTGGGCAAACGCCCTTCATCATGAATGGAGGCAGGGAACATCCAGGGTGGAGGGATAAATGGGGGCAGGGGCAGGAAGAAGGTAGCAAAGGGTACAATAGGTGAATGGGGGTGTGGATTTAGCTGTTAGATCAGAGAGGAGTGTGGTAGAAGGTCGCAATGTGTATAATGGGTGGATGGAGGTGGGGGTGAGTGTGATAGGTCAGAGGAGAGGGTGGAGCGGAGAGGTGGAAGCGAAATCGACAGGTAGGACAGGCCATGAGGGCAGAGCTGAGCTGAAAGTTTGGAACTGGGGGAAGATGGGGGAGAGAAAATGAGAAAACTGGTGATTCCAAGTTAATGCCTTATTGTTGAAGTGTTCCGAGGTGGAAGATGAACTGTTCTTCCTCCTGGCTTCGGGTGGAGATGGAGCGGCGGTAGAGGAGGACCAGGACTTGCATGTTCTCGTTCGAGTGGAAGGGGGAGTTGAAATGTTAGGCCACTGGGCAGTGGGGTTGATTTGTGCGGGTGCCCGGAGATGTTCCCTAAGCGCTCTGCCAGGAGGCACCCAGTTTCCCCAATATAGAGGAGACTGCAGCGGGAGCAACGTATACAATAAATGACATTGGTGGATGCGCAGGCATTGAGGAAGCAAATGTGGCTGTGGTAGCGAGACTGATTCAGTACATGGTTGAACAGCTTCAGGGCAGAGGACATGACCCCCACCCTCCTCTTTGTACTATCACCGAATATACTCTTTGTTACCTTCTCCCCAGTCTCACATCCACCCATTTATCTCTCCTCCCTGGAGGCTCCCTGCCTCCATTCCTGATGAATTGCTTTTGCCCAAAACATCGGTTTCCCTGCTCCTCGGATGCTCCCTGACGTGCTGTGCTTTTGCAGCATCATCTAGTCTAAACCCTTAATCTTACCAGCTGTCCCCTTCACTCTACCAGCAGTATAATGTCTCTGAACTCTTGTCGTCACACTGCTGATCGCCTTTCACTTTTCAGAGATCCTTTTCCCTGTGAACAGTCCACTCCAGTTAACCTTTGATAGTCCCTGTCTCATGGCATTAAAATTTGTTGCACTTCAATCATAAAAATTATTTTTTAATGGAAGGCTTATTAGTTGAATAGCATTTTTCAAATTAATGGAATCATGATCACAAGATCCAAAGTAATGCCCTACTTTTACTTAACTCGCTCGCCCTGCCTTACTGCCAAATGAAGATCGAAATTTGTTCCTTTTCTCAGAGGAACATTTACATCATGATAAAGAAATAATTCTTGAACACATTTATCAAAGGCTTCATCATCCAAACCATTAGCATTTTGTTAGTACCAGTCAACGTTGGGGTATGAAGTTTCTCCATTAGTACAACCTTATTATGCTTCCATATATATGAGTTCTCCCTCCATATGTGGTTTTCAATTTATTTCTTACTGTTGCGAGCATGTAGAACAATCCCAACAAAGTGATCTTTAGTTTCTTATTTTTAATTTCTGCCGGTATATTTTTCAGAAATGAGGATACAGTACAATCCCAGCAAAGTGATCTTCACTTCTGTATTTTTAATTTCTACACCGATATATTCACTGGGCTAGATTTCAAAAATAGCCTGCCTACTTTCAGCTATAAGTTATTCCTTAATCAAAAACGCCAGCTCCCAACCCATGTCTACTTTTCTCTCCTGCATAACACCTTGCACCTGGAACATTGGATTGCTACTCTTGAACATCTCTCGGCTAATTCTCTGTAACAGCTATGATGTCCCAATGTCATGTCCTTAAACATGTGCTGGGTTCATCAGCCTTCCCTGTAAAACACCTTTCATTGAAGTAAATGCAGTTCAGGTCTCCAGAATTACTCTATACTCTGACTCTCTCGTCTTTCCTTTCTAATTGACGTGCTCTCCATACATTCAGAATCCTACACTGCCACTTAGAATACCTGCTCTTGCCTTCTCTATCAATATAAAGTCTACCGACGTAGAGTGAGCAAATCTTTCTGCTAAGATATTGGTCCCTATACAGTTTAGATTCGACCAATCCTTTATGAACAGGCCTTTTCTATTCCAATTGATATCCCAATTTCCCAGAACACTAAATCCTTGAACAACACATCAGCTTTTCAGCCATTGATATTTCTCGATAACCTTTTGTTCCTTCCCGCGATTGAGTTTTGCATTGGCAGTCAATCAGAAACTCAGAATTTTACTGAGGTTTTTTTTAGTCGTCTACCTCACCTCGTACATTCACTCTGTACTGTTTTAAGCTTTTCCCTAAACATGTCATTCCCACCAATATGTACAATAATTTCTGGCTTTACAATCTCACCTTTAGAAATATGCTTGAAACTTTCAGAGACATTCGTAAACCTCGCAGCGGGAGATCAACAATCTATTCTGAATATACGTTCACTGCCACAGAATGTCCTATTGATACCCCTGATAGAAGACTCCACTGTAGCAACTTTTCTACTAAATCTTGTCAAACGCCGCCGAAGATAAGAATCGTTCCAAGTGTCCAATGATTGGCGCCATTTCCATTTTCTTCAGAGGGACTACGACCATCAACTGTTCCAAAGACTGAATATCCGTTTGATGGAGAAATAGCCACCGAAGACCTTTGAATGACACTCTCAACTTTCATGAAAATCTCCCATCTATCTGACTGCTTTTGCTGGATAAGAACATTCCTAAATCCTTCAGCGATCTTTTTCTGTACCTTATATGTGGCTTTAATATGCTTGAAACGTTCAGAGACGTTCGTAAACCTCGCGCCGGGAAACCAACAATCTATTCTGAATATTTCTAATATTACCTGTCATGTCAAAATGGAATGCATTTGCAAGTATAAATTCATTTACGTCTAATCATTAAATTAAACCAACCGTTCAGCAAATTAACTAAATTAAAACAAATTCCTCTTCAATAAATACCTCGAAGCAAAATGTCTCCGATAGTGCTGAGTATGTGTAGGGCTCTCCGTAATGAAAGCAAAACTTATTATCTGACAAAAGAAACTTCGGTTTTTCAAAACAAAAAAAAATGCAGTTTAATTATTGAAAATGGAATAGAAGCTGGAGGATTTTACTGGGAGAGGGACGGGACGAGAAGGAGGTGGGAACAGGATTTTGGAGCTGTACAAATGCTGGAGGAAATTACAGAAATAAAAGGATGAGTGAAATCTGAAGGAGATAATCGTGGTTTCCTAGTCTGCGGGATGTTCGAGAAATAGGAAAGCAAGGGAGAAGATGTTACAGAGATAGCGAGACACGTGCATATTCCCACAGTCTACTGATTTTTTTCTTAATTATTTCCCAAGATATGGGGAGGGGTGCAACAGCTCAGGTTAGAGAGGTAGTGAATTGTGTAGGGGCTGGAAGTGGTTCGACTGATGGGGAGTATATGGGCTGGAGTTGTTTCGAGAGACAGGGAAGGGTACGGGAGTTGGAGGTGGTTTGAGAGATAGGGAGTGGTGTGCAGGGTGGAGATGGGAAGAGAGATTGGGTGGGGTGTTGGGGCGAGACAATATTACAGGAATAGGGATTGAGAGTAGGTTCTGGAAGATGTCACAGAGATCACTTGGGGTGTAGGTGCCAGACAATGTTGCATTGATGGGGAGGGGTGTTGGTGCTGAAGAATGTTACATCGATAGGGAGTGGGTGCAGGTGCTGGAGAATGTGACAGGGATTGGGGTGGGTGTTGATGCGGGAGAATGTTACAGTGACAGGGAGATGGGTAGGGCTTGGAGAATGGTAGAGGGATCGGGAGGAATGCAGGTCCCGGAGAATGTCATATGGTTAGAGAGGGTCTGAGGTGCTGGAGATTGTAACGAAGTACTGAGAGGTGTCGGTGATGGGGAATGCTACTGGGATAGGGAGTGGAATAGGTGATGTAGAATGCTACAGGGATGGGAGTGGTCTAGGTGCAGGAGAATGTTACATTGACAACGAGTGTGTGCAGGTGCTGGAGAATGTTACAGGATAGGGAGTGTGTGTTGGTGCCGAAGCGATTTATAGTGACAAGGAATTAGCGTCGGTTCTGGAGATTGTTACAGGGATCGGGTGGGGTCTTGGTGCTGGAGAATGTTACAGGAACAGGGATGGAGTCAGGGGCTGGAGATATACAAACTGGACTAGATGCTGGAGGGACGGGACGCGGAAGGAGGCGGTAACAGCAGTTTGGAGTTGTGGAGATGTTGTAGGAAATAACAGAAGTAAGGATGAGTGAAATCTGCAGGAGATAATCGTGGTTTTCTAGTCTGGGGGATGTTACAGAAATAGGAAAACAAAGCTGACGATGATTCCATGTTACAGAGATAGCGAGGCATGTGCACACTCGAACAGACCATTGACTTTTTCTTAATTCTTTCCCACGATATGGGGAGGGTTGCAGCAGCTCAGGTTAGAGAGATAGGGAGGGCTGTAGCACTTGGGAGGAGGTTAGAGAGATAGGGATCTATGTATGGGTTGGAAGTAGTTCGACTGATTTGGGGTCCACGGGCTGCAGGTGTTTTGAGAGATAGCAAAGGGTTTGGGAGGTGGAGGTTGTTCGAGAGATAGGGAGTGGTTTGGGGGCTGGAGGTGGGTGGAGGGATAGGGAGGGGTGTAGTGGTTGGAGGTTTTTAGAGAGAAGAGGAGAGCTATAGGGTTTGGAGGAGGTTAGAAAGATATGGAGGGACGCAGGGTTTGGAGAAGGTGACAGAAAAAGAGGGATTTGGGTGCTGAACGAGGATAGAGAGATATGTAATGTTTTGGGATGGAAATGATTAGTGAGATATGTAAGTGTGTTGGGCGGGATGTGGTCCAAGATAGACAGGCGTTTGGAAGCTGGAGGCATTTAGAGAGAGAGGAATTGAAGTTGTTTTAGATAAGGAGGGGTGTGGGAGATGGAGGTGGTTAATGAAACAGGGAGGGGTATCGGGGCTGGAGGTGGTTCCAGAGATTGGGAGAGAGGCAGTGTTTGGAAGAGGTTCAAGAAATGGAAATCGCTTTGGCTGCTGAAGGAGATTAGAGAGATAGGGATGCATATGTGGCTGGATGTTGTCAGAGAGATAGTGACGTTTGTCCGTGTTGGAGATGGTTAGGGAGATGGGGCGGTCTCTAGGGCTTTAGAGGTTTAAAGATAGGGAGGAATGTTGGGTTTGGAGGAGGTTAGAGAAATCAAGAGGGATGTATGTGCTGGAGGTGGTTAAAAAATTGGAAGTCGTCAAGATTCTGCAGTAAATTATAATTATACCGCAGTGAAGGAGCTGGAGAAGCTTAGAGAGATGACGAAGGGCGTAGCGCTTTAGAGGGGCTTAGAGAGATAGGTAGGGTGCAGGTGTTGGAGGAATGTAGAAGATAAATAGGGCTGTTGTAGCTGCTGAAGCTTGTGGAGAAGCGCAATGTTCCTGCGATAGAGATGGTTGGAGCAGCTGAAGTTGATGACAGGGAAAGATACAGAGGTGCAGATGGACAGCTGAAACACAGATTTGCGCAGTGACTTAACAGATAACACATTGTTGAAATCTGTGGAATAGAAAAGACACTGGGAGGATCTGGAACTGAATGACTGAGACCAGGCGTGGTCCAATCACAACAGCCGTTGAGTCAGTGTGATACAGCAAAAAACAAGCCGCTCGGTTGACAGTAACAAAGTAAAAAGGCCTGTGGACCCAGTAAAGTCCTACTTCCTAACATCCGGACTCAGGCCAGAATTGGGAGAGCTGCCCTACAGACTGCTCAATCAACAACGTAACAAAACGTAGCCTCATGGTGTCAGATCAAACATTGAAACAGAAACCTCCTGCTGACCCCCCTTCCCTCAGCCTAATTGTATCAGATCAAACGTTGACACAGAACCCTTCTGCTGACTCTCCTCCTTCAGCCTCATTGTGTCAAATTAAACACTGACATTGGAAGCTCATGCTGACTCCCCTTCCTCGGCCTCATGGTGTCTGATTAAACACTGACATGGAAACCTCATGCTGACACCGTTCCCTCAGCCACATGGTGTCATATCAAACACTGAAACAGAAAACTTCTGCTGACTCGGTTTCCTCAGCCTCATAGTTTCAGATCAAACACTGACAGAGACACCTCCTGCTGACTCCCCTCTCTCAGCCTGATGGAGTCAGATCAAACACAGACATGGAAGCATCCTGCTGATTCTCCACCCTCAGCCTCATGGCGTCAGATTGATCACTGACACAGAAATCTCCTGCTGTCTCCCCTCCTTCAGCTGGTGTATCATTGTTACCACCACCACCCACAACATACACACACATTAAATAATGCTTGGTGGATGATTTGAGAGGCTGATAAAGTTGGAGGATGTAAACTGGGTCGGCCATTTCAAAACCACCACAAAGAAATGCGCGGCAGCAGCATTTCTCAATGAAGAACACAGGATGGCCTGCCTGGAGCAACACCAGGTCCACCTCACTATGAGGTGAAGTTCGTAAATTGGACAATTAACTCGCCAAAGTGATCGAAAGAATTAACAAATCAGACCAAATCTCTGCAATGCTGTCACATGCAGTCAGTGTGAATAGTGGTGAACAACCAAACAACTCTGTGGAGGAGAGGATCCACAAATATCACCTTCCTCAATGATGGAGGAACCCAGCACAACAATAGAAAAGATAAGGTTGAAACACCGGCAGCAATTTTCAGACAGGAGTGTCAATGGGATGATCTATTTTCGTCTGCTCCAAATGGAAGTCTTCAGGGAATTCGATTCATCTCGTCTGAGATTGTATTGAATGGAAATGAATTGCATTTATTATCACGTGTACCATTCAGATAACGAAATTAAACGGCATAGATAAGTTAATAATAGGTGAACAGCAGCAAAAACTAAAACACAGTTCAGACTTTGTGAGTCCATTCTGTATTCGAACAGCCGGAGAGTTGAAACTGTTACGAAACCAGCCTGTAGAGTGTGTTCAGGTTTCTGTACCTTCTCCCTGATGGTAGAGGTTGTAGAAAAACATTGCCAGGGTGGGGTGGTTCTTTGGGAATCCTGGCGGCCTTACCATCCCAGCGGTCCTGGTCGGCTGATTCTGTAGATGAGAAGCTGGCCTTTGTGATTGTCCGGGACGAGTTCACCACTCTCTGTAACCGTCTTCCATCTTGAATCGTACATTTGCCATATCAGGTCCCGATACATCCAGAAAGATGTACAAGTGGCTGGAGGGATTGAATAAAACAAAGACTTAGGCATTGATAACCTTCCATTAAAGCTGTTCCTTATGGACTATAGCACTGGCATCTATCCGGGCAAACCCAGATAAAACATCAGACAATCAATGGCTCCCCCATTGGTCTAATTGCTTTCATTAATAAAGAGATGTAGATGCCGGCTACAGTGATATCAAACAGCACGTCTCAGCAAGTACCTACTCACTGAAGTTCTGTTTGGGCTATGCCAGGGCTACGCATCCCGCGAAGCCTTTGAAGCCTTGATTTAAGATGGAAAACAACATTTAAAAACAAAAACAGGTGAAGTGTGGAGGTGAGGCGAGAGTGGCTGCACATAACATCATTATAAATTCATTTGACAATGTATGGTATCCAGAATTAATAGCAAAACTGGAGCAAATTGGAATTAGGGAAACTTCTGCATTGGTTAAAGTTATAAATGGTATAAAGCAAGTTGGTTGAGATTGGTGGAGAGCAGCCATCTGGAATCTTCTGCATTTCCTCAGAGGAAGTTGGTTCTGGGTAAGCCTGTAGATCAGAGATGGAAAGGTTAGGCATCATATTTCTACGGAACGATAGTTTCTCTTTGGTTAGGCAGAATTGACTAATGGTAGTTTTACTGGAGAGTCATCATGTTTCAAGGAAGGGAGAAGTTGAGTAGGATTCATTTACAGTCACCTCAGGAATTGAATGCACACTGTAAGCAATAATCTGGATTACAAAACAGCCGTCCAACTAACTGAGGTAGTCACTTCCTCACTCAGCTTCTTCGGGTGTATATTTTAATATTAATCTGTTCAGACATGGTGTTACACACTTCTGGAGTAGGTGGAACTTGAAGCAAGCTTCCTAGCTCAGAGAGATGGTCACTATTAGTGACATATAAGAGTGTTCTCCGTCCTTGACCCAAGAGTCTTCAGTTGCTTCATAAATGACTATCCCTCCACTGCAAAATCACAAGGGGGGGGTGTGGGTAGAGTGGTGTTCGCCAATGATTAGACAATGTTCACGATTTGACAATATTCGCAATTACTCAGACATGTAATACATGTGGGCGTGTACTTAGAAGTTTCAGACAATGATCACCTCTAAGAGTACAGAACTGCACCATCATCCTCTAGCATTCATAGTCATCACCATCACTGAACGTCCACTTACCAATATCCTGGGGATTGCCATTAACCAGAACCGGACTGACCATATAAATTCATCATCTACTCCTATGAAGGGCTTATGCCTGAAACGTTGTTTTAACTGCACATCAGATGTTACCAAACCTGTTGTGGTATTCCAGCGCCACACTTTTTGATCTGCAGAAAGTCATTAGCCCCAAGAATGAGGGGCTCGGAATCCTGCAAAAATAACTTTCCTCAAGTTTTCCAAAAACCTGTCCACCATGTATAAGACACACGTTGAATGAGTGTGTGTTCAAATTCCACCCAATTTCCTGGCTGAATGCAGCTTCATCCCTCATCCACTGACACTAGGAATCACTAATGCCTGCCATCGAAACGGTGCTCTTTAGAAATTTACCAAGGCTCTTTACGAAATGCAATGAATCTATCACTATCAAGAAGGACAAAGACCGGAAATACATGTTCAAGTTCAATTCCAAGCCACACATCATCTAGATTTGGAAACATGTTGATATTCGTTCAGTTTCATTGTTTAAAGTTCCCACCTGAATGGCATTACAAGTTTACCTCCAGCACATGGACTGCAGTTGTTCAATGTGGCGTGGCAGCTCACTTCCAACTTCTCAATGGCAAAGAGAAATGGGCAATAAATATTGTTCCATACACCATGAATAAATTAGAATGAAAAATATTGTCCAAACGTGCCAGTGCTGAGCATAGAGTTTTGCGTTCTGTGAGAGCAGGCTGGTTAGGCCCAGTCAGTACTTTGCTTGCTGTGAACAGCTAAAGTGATATGCTGTTTGAAACAATCTGTCAGCCTTTCAGAGACATGGCCTACAAACGTAGCGTTACATAGAGACTGACATTCACAGACCACATGACTGAGCTGTGGGTTAGGCAGAACTAATTGAAAATGTTCACATATCTGACGATAGAATGTTTAGACACAGTGATATTAATACCATCAAAATGATTTTGTATGTTTATTAGCACACAGAATTAATGCAAGGGAAAATCATTGTATACTTTTAACGTCCATGTACGTAATAATAATTTGATCTTGGGTGTGGTAACGCGACTCATCATTTCAAAGCCCCTTACTGTGATTTGGGGACTGTTTCCATCATATTGTTGTCATAAAAGTGGACTGAATAAATGGGGGTATTTTGCAAATATAAGACAATCTAAAAGTGGATATTATCAAGGGATGTCAAACCTTCAGTCAAGAGACATTGCTTTTAATGGTTAGGACAATGCTGCAAATGTTTACACAGAAATTCCTATGCCGATTCACCCACAAGAACTTTGGGCTGCGATGACGTCGACTATCAATGTAGCTGTACAATTCTGTTGAGATACTGATGTTGTGGAGCTGATACACACTGGATTTGTTTCATGAGGGATTCAATGAAATACGCCATGAGCTGCAGACTCCATCACCTTTATAATACCTTCTTTTAGGATCGGGCCCAACGTTCAGAGTTTAGGTGGCACTTCAGAGGAGATAAACTTGCAAAACATGCTTGTGGTCAGGTGATTTTTATAAATGTTGAATTGCGCTTGGACCAGCACAGAACCCTGTGCTAGTCCATGAGCCAGTCTGCCCCACGCATTTCCCTGCTGTTCAGGTATAACTCTATCTGGCCTGTTGTGAGATATTGTCTGAATAACTGTCAAGCTCCAGTTTCCAGATCTTTGGACAGATTTTGCATATAACCACTGTTTTGGAGGTACTGGTGAGGCCCAGTCGCACTGTGTCTGAATTCAGGCTCTTTTTGAAAGTCATTTTCAACAGATTGCTGACTGCAGGATAATGTGCTCATTCATCTGAACATGAATTAGCTGTTTACTACAGTCACTTGTTCATGTATATTCTGGTAATCTAATTATTCTTTACATCAAATGTTTTCAAATGGAAATCAATGATGTCTAGTTTACTTCAAAACAAATAAGAAATAAAGTGACATTAAATGTTCCTTGTAGAAAATGTGGAAATAACTTGCTGTATATTTCCCAAAGACTAATCAAGCAACAGTCATGCGTTGTCTGTAAAACAGGATTCTGTGAACAGAACTATGTCCTAGACAACAGCACCACCCCCTCTGGTAGATTCTGTCCCACACAGAGGGGGCAGCTTCTTGGTATATGGTCAATAAAGTGCTCAGCATTGATGCTGGATCCTGCTGTTGCTGGACTGCTCTGCGGCAGCTTTGGAGTGAATCAATAAATGAGAAACCTATAACTGACCTCATCGTCAACCATCCACCTGTTTCAGATACACCTCCACATTTAATATGTGCATTTATTGAAGAATTCATACAGTGTGGAACAGTCCTTACAACCCAACAAGTCCACAAAGACCCTCCAAAGAGTAACCCACCCACATTCGTCTCCCCTAAATTTACTCCCCACGAATGTGCCTAACCTCCACATTTTTGGAATGTGTGAGGAAACCGGAGCACTCGGAGAAAACCCACGCACATACAGTTAGAATGTGCAAACTCCACACAGACAGTCTCCAAAGGCGGGAATACAACACAGGGTCCTGGCGCTGTGAGGCAGCAGTGCTAACTACTGAGCCACCGTGCCACCCCTTATAAAGATAAGAACAGCCACGGCACAGTCCACGCGTGGAGGAAGGTCCATCGTCACAATTTGGCGAGATGTCCATGAGATGCAGTGGGCCATCGGCAGCAGCAGAATCATTCTCTACAATTCATACAGTCTGCACGTCACAGCCTGACGTACATCCCACTCTACAGTAACCATCAAGCCAGGGATCCACACTGAGTCAAGGAAGAGTGCAGAAGGACATGGCGGGAGCAACACTTGGCAGACCCAGAGATGAGGGGACAATCTGGAGAAACTCTTTTCTCTTCAGCAACAAAACACGATGACTTGCATGCTAAATAGCTTTAGCAGCAAGTAATGGACAGAGCTCATTTTTTTCACAATCAATTGTTCTGATCTATCACTGAGGTCCTGCCACATGTGATCATAAAATTTAGTGGACAATGAAGGATACCATTGGAGGAAAGGGCTGCTGTCCTACAATGAAATCCCCATTTTTAGGAGAGCGCAGCTCATCATCGAAAAAATAAAGCTGATACATTTGTAACAATCTTCAGGCAGAAGGGCTCAGCAGATGATCCATTTCGGCCTTCTTCAGTGGGCCGCAGCATCACAGACCCTAATATTCAGACAGTTTGATTCACACCACACAATGTCAAGAAATAGTTGGAGTGACAGTGAACTGTGATTTTACTCCAGAAATTGCCACATCTCTTGCCAAGCTGTTCAATTTGCTGAAGAATACTGATACTTACCAACAATGTTATAAATGGCAAGGATGTCCTGGAAACAAAAAGCAGGGCACTTGCATTGCTGCCAGTTGTGAAGAAAGCTTTTCGCAATAATGTGATCAACCAGCAATTACCTGCTCAATGTCATTTAGTTAGTGTCCCGTCGGGACCACTCAGCTCCTGACCACATTGCAAACTTCGTTCAAAAGAGTGGAAGTCCAAAGGGGCAGTGAGAGTAATTACTGTTAACATCAACACACCATTTAACAGGGTGGGAGAAGAGGAACCTGAGTAAAATTATACTTATTCAGATTCTGGGGTAAGTACTCTCCTGATTAGAATTATCACCAGCAAAGATAAAAATGCTATCAGTGTCAGTAATTCGAACTCAAGGTGAGCGCGACAACGATTCCTCAGGAAAGAGTGTGTCCGAGGCTCAACCATTTCCAGCTGCTCTCTCCGTCATAAGGTCAGATTTGGGAATGTTTATTGATTGCAGCATTCCTGAAACAGCATTTCGGAAACAGTCCATGTTCAAATGCATCCAGGTTTAGTCTAAAAATGGCAGGTAATGTTCACGACAGACAAATGCTGGACATACATGACAATAAAGAATCAAACCATCCTTCTTTGATTTTCAGTCATGTTACCACCACTGAGTCCCCAACACTGTGTCTTTCTGCATCCTGGGTGTGATAATTGAACGGGAACTGTCCTGGACAAGCCATATAAATAACACTGTCTCCAGGAGCAGGTCAGAGGCTAGGAATTGTGCAGTCAGGAACTCATCTGCTGACTCCCGAAAGCCTGAGATGGAGTACATTCCAGGAAAAACCCAGGACAAAACGAGTCCATTTCATTGCTATCACTTCCACGAGCATCAATCCCCTCCACTACTGAGGCACAATAGTAGCAGTTCATGCCATCTACAAGTTTCTCTGCACCAAGACTTAGTATACAGAACCTGCTAAACACAGTGCCATCTCGAAGATCAAAGACAGCAAGTACTTTGGAAAACCAGCTATCTGAAAGCTTGCTCCTTCATTCGGTCAGATGTAATGAGGTTTGATCATGATTTTACAATTCATAACTCCTTAGATCACAAAATCAGTCCAAAAGCAGCAGGACTTGGACAATAGCCAGGCTTCGCGGCTGACAGGTGACAAGTAACATTCGTGCCACACAAATGACAGTCAATGGCCATTCCATCACTAAATTAGAGGGCTAATACTATTCAGAAGCCAAACGCGTTCCCATTGTTGAAATCATTGCCACTAACTTTCTCAGTTTTATCAAAGACTATCTAACTGCTATGGTGAAAACGTCAGATCAGAAGTGAGGAATCCTGCAGCCAGTATCTTTTCCCCGACTTCCTCTCCATTACCTCCAAGGTTCAAGCGAGCAACATGTAATCTCCACCTGTTTGAATGAATGCACGTCAACAGTACTGAAACTGTTTGACACGACTAAAGACTAAGCAGTCCACTCGAATGGTTCCTATCCACAATCACACCCTCCTTCCAACATCGACAGTTGCCAGCAGGTGTTCGTGCCATGACACTCCCCATTCAGCACTTTCCACACTCATTCAACTACCAACAGGAAGGAAACGGGCAGCACTTAAAGAAAGGTGATCATAATTCATGACTATATGTAAGTACACTAAAGCATTCATCCAGACTAAGAAGTTTTAGTATGAATCATTCTAAAATGAGTCGGCTGAAAATGGATTTCATTCAAATGAACAGGAAACAAGAAAGAGAAAATAAATCAGAATCCTGGGAAAACGGCCCCAGCCTAATTAGCCTCTCCTGAATACAACAGAAATCTGAGGGGAGTTTGGAATGCAAAGGGGTGGGGGTGGGGGGTGATTCCAAAAAAGAAATTACGAAAAAAATACTGGGTTTAAAGTCATGCTGGCAAGAAACGACAAGCAATCTTTCACAGATTTGTTTTCAAAGCAGAAAATGAAACTAAGTAAAAGAACATAAAAGGCAATCAATGGAAACCTCATGTCACTGTAGGAGATAAATTATGGTTTTGATTTTGAATTGAAGCCTAAATGGGCTATCATGATGAGTCTGGTAGAATTGTCTGAGAAGCACATTAGACCCTTCGCAATGTTACTGTATTGAGGTATATGACATCTGGCCATCGAGACAGGTGGCAATGATGTCAAACTTTGGGAACTTTCATCGACAAGAGAAATTGTGAGCTTCGTCAAAAAGATAAAGGAGGCACATTAAAGAGTGTGGATCGGGGTCTCGAAAAACATAATAAAAATCAGGAAAAACATAACCAACGATTTAGGAGGGTTAAAAGACACCATGAATTGTCTTTGAGAATCATGATTAAGGAACTTCCCAACCGGTTTGTCAGGAGGAAAAGGTAACCGGGGAAGAAACGGTCCACTCAAGGGCAAAGGAGGAAATTAGTGCATGGATCTGAAGGTTGCGGGTGACGGCCTTAACGAATAATTTGCATTGGTTTTCACAAATGAGAAGGACATGGTGGATGGTGTGTCTTGAGAAGGATATGTTGATATTCCAGAGCATTTCGAGATGTAAAAAATGAATGCTGTGCTGGGAGCTTTGAAAAGCAATGAGGTAGACAAGCTTCCGGTTATGATGGGATCAATTCCAGAATACTGCGAGAATCGAGGGAATAATTTGCTTGACAATCGTGCACACTTTTTGCATGCAAATCAGGAACATGGGAGGTTCCAGAGAACTCGAGAAGAGCGAGTGTTGTTCCTTTTTGATGAAGAATAACACTGAAAATGCAAGAAAGTTCAGGTCGTGAGCCTTATCTGAGTAGTAGGGAAAATATTCGAGATTCTTCGAGATATGGTTGAGTCCTATTTGGAAAAATATGGAATTTTATCGAAAGGTAATATAGCTTTATGTGTTGAAAACCGTGTCTCAAACAATTGATGGCATATTTTGAGAACGTGACAAAGGTGATTGATGAGGCCATGGGGCTGGATGCTGGCCATATGGACCTTGGAAAGGGCTTTGGTATAGTTCCTTATGGCAGGTTCATACAGAAGGTGGAGTCAAGTGGGATTAGCGGGCAGCCGGAAAGATGGATACTGAACTCGTTGGTCATAGAAGACGGAGTGGTGGGGAAAGGGTGTATTTGTAACTGGAGATGTGTGAATAGATTGGATGAGCTGCGGATTGTTAGGATGATTGGCACAGCATACAGCAGGCTACACATAGGATGGAGTCTTGGATGGAAAAAGTGCAGATGCAATTTATTCAGGGCAAATGCGAGTCGAAGCATTTTAGAAGGTCTTCAGCACAAGAGAAGTAGATAGTAAATGGAAGGACTCGAAATAGTTGCATCATCTCAGGTATCGAGACAACAGGTCCACAGTTCCCTAAAAGTGGCAACCCAGGTGAAAATTGTGGTCAAGAGGCCTATCCGTATGCTGGCGTATCTCAATCAGAGCACAAAGTATAAAAATTAGAATGGAATGTTGGAGCTGGATAAAACTTTATTTTGGTCACGTTTGGAAATTTGTGTGCAGGTCTTATTACCACATCAGCACAAGGATGTAGAGGTGATGGAGAGGGTTTGAAAGACTTTCACCAGGGTGTTGCCTGGTTTGGAGGATATTAGCCTTCAGGAAAAAATGAACAAACTTGGCTTGTTTTCAATTGGACATTTCCGGTTGAGGGGCGACCTCAGTAGCATTCCAAACGTATGAGAGATATGGACAGAATAGATATTCAGAGCCTTTTTCCCAGGATAGAAATATCAATTATTATTGCCATCATCTTAGACAAACAGGGAAATGTTTGAAGGATTTATAATAGACACGTTAGTTTCTTTCTGTTCCAGGCTGAATGTGGAAGTGCCTCGAATGCACTGTCGAGGATGTTGAAGAAGAAACAATAGCAATGGTGAAGAGGTATCTTCACACAGACATGTGAAAGCGAATAGAGTCCTCTAGATTTTTTTTTACTTTTGGATAGGCATCATGTGTCAAAGCAGGCTCGGGGGGCTGAATGGCACATTCCTGTTCTGTATTGTTCAAGAAGACAAGATTTCAGAAAGATAGTGGCAAGATGCTGACTGCATGAATACTGAAGAACAAAAGACACATTTAGGAAGATCTTTCCTCATCAAGTCAGAGCAACATAGCCTCCCTCCCACTGT
Organism: Chiloscyllium punctatum; assembly: GCF_047496795.1. NCBI lineage: Eukaryota > Metazoa > Chordata > Chondrichthyes > Orectolobiformes > Hemiscylliidae > Chiloscyllium > Chiloscyllium punctatum. The sequence continues at coordinate 26,480,252 of NC_092789.1, read as the reverse complement.
GGGGAAACTCAATGTGGGGAATTCGACATGGAATTCAGAGCTTGTAACTAGTGACTCCATCTCGCTCCCCTCTCTTGCGGACCTCTACCTCGTAAACCAACGTCTAGGGATACACTACACAGACAGAAGCTGAATGTACTCCACACCCACCAATGCTGGCATCTGCCACATGGCAGCCTCACCATGCCGTCACACCACATCTCCGACTGACTGACAGCATAATTCTGTACTTCAATGCTGCAGATCAGGGTGCACTGACAACTCTCATCGTAATGCCGCTGAAAGCAAGCTGTCTTCAGGGATACACACCCAGCTCATGAACTGCACATATGGGCTGCTTAGTGAATGTGTGTACACACTGACTTTGAGTTTACCTGAATGCTGACTGATTTATCGCCTTGTCTTAGCCTGCTTTGAGCTGTATTTGCCCTCAGCCAGAGCGGCTAGGCTCATACACCTGCTGCATTGCCTTGTTGTTTAGAAAGATATAAAATCAGAAAACTTGATAACATTGTCCACAATAAGTCAAGTGCCCAACACAACGGGTAAAGGGGAGTTTATGATACCATTCCAGGAGCTTGGAAACTGTCATTCAGCCTCACCTGGTTGTTAGGGTCAGGATCCTTCCCCTGTTTAGGGTGAGGAGCTCAATGTTGGGAGAGCCCAATTCCTCGTGACTTTTTGTGAAATATTGATTCTTTCTGGAATGAGAGAATTACCAAGAGGTGTTAAGGGAGATGGAAGTGGTTGGTAGAGCTGTTAGTGCTAGCAAAGCTGGGGGAAAGGTGATGAGGTGTCCTGAGTGACTGAGTAGTCAACGCAGACAGCAGGCGGGGTTGGGAAGAGAGACAGTGAACAGGTGAGAGAGAGAACGTGAAGAGCGAACAGAGATAACGAGAGGAGGAGCTGTATTCAGTGAGAGTGGAAAAACATGAGCCTTTGTTGGAGATGGTCACAGTAACAGAGATAGAGTGACTCCGACGTCACAAAGTACAGAAGGTGGCATTTATTCTGGTGGTGTGGAGAAGGTCGCTAACCTCCTATTTACACTGCTGGGCATTCACCCAGGAGGTTGACACCTCACTGACTGAGGTCAACCTCGGAACAATCTGGCAGGGTCTGAAGTCATGGTATCATCTGATCGACCTGGAGGAAGATCATGTCCCGTTCCTGCACCACGCAATCCAACGGAACCTTAGAGGCTTGACCACAAAGAGAGGAACCAATTTTACCAGCTCTGTCGTGTTCAGGGCAGTTTCAGATTGACAATCGAAGAGTTTAATGGCTTTTTGCAGATGGCGCCTGTACCAGGGAGGGCGATTCGTTCTGGGATATACAGGCAGTGACCAGTTGTCCAAGAAAACGAAAATCATCGGGCTAATTCCAGATGAGAGGAAGACCACGCTGGCAGGGAAGGTAGTTAATGAAGTTGGGCAGCTGTCTGAACCAAAATAGGGAAGCGATCCACACTGTGTAGTGCGGCATATCAAGAGAAATACACTTCTGTCGGGGGGATGTTGCAAAGGAGCTTCAATTCCTTAAAAATGGACGACAGAATGTTCCAGACTGTTTCAAGAGGTCAAGAAAATCACCGCATAATACTGACCGTCCAATCCTCACTGGATACAGCGATGGTGCTTGAGGACAAGAGAACGGCAAACATTGCAGTTTTGTTTAATTTGAATCAAGGGACTGACTGAAGAGTCGAGGTTGTAATTCTGAGACACAGCTAAAACTGTCACTGAGGAAGTCTGAGAGATTCAAGGACAGTCGGTCTGGATTTGGATTTGTTCAAAAAAGATTGTGTGCAATTAATCTGACTGTTAGTTTGAGACAGTAACTCCTAACTTGATGTGATTTGCTTGGATTTGACAAGAGCTTGCATGGCAGACTGTTTAGAAACGGAAACAATGGTGTCCAGGTGAAAGTAGCAAACCAGCCAGAGACGGACAATGCAAGACGTTTGGGGACATCAGCAACAGAGAGGAATGCACATTAAATGAGATTATGGTCAGTTTAGGCAGATGTTAAAAAGGTACACATCAATGAACTCCTTAAGCAGCAATTTCATAAGTTCCTCTATCAGCCAAAGTGGAGAATTTAAGAGCAGGAATGTTAGTCAGAACTGCATAAATCATGAGTTCAGTCACAGCTTGTGTACTGTGTGCGGTTCTGGTCACCTCATCACATGCAAGGATGGAATTTGACTGGAGAGAATATAGAGGATATTAGTTACCCTGTGCAAGTGAAAGTGCAGTCATGAGGAAAGATTGGAATGCAGGATGCGGAAAGGATTAGAGCACACATATTTTCAGGGGCATCAGTACAGAGGCGGATAACATATTGTTCCTGTGAATAAGAAGTGCGTTTTCTCATGACCCCATCCCCAATCTCCCTACATAACTACCTTCACTGCCCGAGTGGTCTTCCTCTGATCTGACATTACCCCGATGATTTTCCCTTTGTTATAACAAACGCTCACTGCCTTGATATCTCAGAATTAACCGGCCTCCCTGTTACAGGTACTATCTGTAAAATTGTCAATGTGAAACTGCCCTGAACATGGCAGAGGTGGAAAGAGTGGGCGCCCCCTTTGTGGACAAGCCTCTAAGGTTCTGGTGGACGGCATGGAGCAGCAAAGGAAGATTACGTTACTCCGTGACACCAGATCAGCGGTGAAAAATAAATGCAACTGTTTGAAATATTAGCGAAGCAGTGAGGAAAGTGATTATTTCTGCTATAGTGTGCTAGGGATTTGTAAGTCATACACGGGAACACAGGAGCGGCAGAAACTCTTCAACCAATTTTAACGGTGCCTAGATTGACACCTGATGTCCGACAGTCTCCAGGGAGTAAGAACAAGGGCTTAATAACATTTTGTATCCAATGCAAACAGTCTACAAAATGCTCTCCTGCATGTGCTGCGATTTCCTGAAGTCTTCAAAGGTTACCAATATTTGATCAATTTACAGGGATAAGGCGAGAGGATGGGAGGATCAATGTAAAAATTCATTAGCATCACAATAATTCTGATTCCAACCTTTTCACACAATGCTTCTTCACTGTGTTGGTCTTTTAATTCTTGCTGTGTAAACGTTGTAATCCCTTGAATATCCAGTTCTCAGCCTTGGCCACTGTGCAGCCACATCTTCATATGACATCTACGTCTGACTTTGTTCATTCTATTTTAAAAGCTCATTTCATTTGTCTTGTTGAAAAGTTTGGAAGGAATGGCAGCAAGTGCCAGATAGCAGGGTGGCTGTAGGGTACAGAGGAGATTGCAGAACTAGTTAAGGCTGGGGGACATTACTGTGATACGGATTTCTTTAGGTGCTGAAGGAGATTCCAAAGACAAGTACAGTTTTTGGTTTTGGTTGAAGTGAAAACCATTCTCGACCAGCCAGATCAATATTTTGGCGACAAAACCATTTGAAGAGCAACCGTTTACGAACGCTGACAAAAATGACACTTTGAGAACATATCACATGATGTAGCCCTGAATCTCTCTGCACCAGAAATAAATGCAGCAGGAACAGGGATAGGGAATTCAGGCACATCACGCCTGAAGATGGAGACAACACAGTGACAGGGGAAATGAACTTTCTATCTTCACAGATTATGATCAATGATGCAGATGCAATTCACACGAGTTGAAACGTTGCTTTCAGTTGTAGCATTTCAGGAAGTGGGAACTTACTCTGATGTGAGGTTCTAGTGAGCTGACCGCTGGTCAGGAATGTATACCGAGAACTTGTTGTAGGGTGTAATTTCCGTTGTAATTGTTTCATTTCTGAATCACATCGAGACATAGACAAAGTATAGGTAAATACGCTCAGAACTGTACAAACCCCAGCGCATTAGGTATTGATAGCTTCTCACAAGGAATCTGGAAAACAGACTCAGAATGAGATCAGGAAGGTACAGGCTCCCTTTGTTGCCTGAACATGGACATCTGCTCTCCTCCAATCTGGAACCAAGCTCCAACATCCCATCAGGAAGATAAAATACATTCTGCCAAGCCTGTGCAGAGTCAACTACTGGTACCTATTCCAGTCCCGAGGCCCATAGTCAGAGCAGGTAGATCCCAGTCTATGCATTTGCAGGTAAATTCAATATTTTATTGAACATCACAGCCAATCAGTTAAATCCCATACACGTGCCTCTGTGCTGACAAATTGCCACTCTCTGTAACATATTTTACATTCGATAGTCCTTCCCAACTCTGTAAATGTCTAGTTTCTACAAATAATCCTGCATTTATAACATTCTTCCAAACACCATAGCACCGGTTTCAAAAACATATTTTCCTCATGGAAAGGTTCACAGAAGTTCGGTTGGATTCCGTTTTTGGAACAGATTAGAGATAACAAGGGATGTTCTTGGTGGAGGACGTTGAGAATGAGAAATTGCAGAAATCAGAAAGAAAAGATTACATTGGTGCTGCAGGAAATTATTAAAGGAGATTCTACAGAAAAGGATGGGACTTCTCTTAGAGGGTTTTACAGAGATAGAGAGAGTTTAATCAGATGGTGGATGTTTTAGAAACTGGTGGATTTGAAGAACCAGTGGCGTTTCGAGATACATGAAGGATTTTAACATCTGGTAGATATTACAGAGATATTGAGGGCGAGATGTTCCCACAGATATGGACTGATTTCGTTTGTGGCGTTTGCAGCGATAGTGAGCTGTGTATCAGCAGGAGTTGGTTACAGCATGGGCAACGTTGGAGTGACTAGAGGATGTAAAACAGCTGGTTAGACATTGGAGGAAGTTATACAACAGGGAAAGTTTAGGAGAGGAGGAAGATGAAGATATGGGCAGAGTTATAGTTGCTGGAGAATGTTGCAGACATAACACCCACTACTGGAAGCAGGATGTTGTAGAAATAATGAGATTTGTCAGGGCAGAAGGGAGTTTGTGATATTATTGCTTTTGTGGACTGTGAGCAGATCGCAAAGATTGGAAGATTAACATAGATCGGAGTTGTTACAGAGAATGGGCGAGCTGTAAGGACTTGAGAACTTATACAGAGAGGGAGCATTGTAGGGGCTAGAGGAGATTCTAGAAAAACAGTCTGTATGGGTAACAGAGATAAAGAGGGGTGTATTTGCTGATGGAGAGTGTTGAGATCGGAATGGATCATATGGAAGAGTCGACGTTACAAAGATGGGAGATTATTCGAGTTGAAGGATTCTCACGAAATCACACAAGACCACACAGAAGTCTTATGACACTAAACGATATCATTTATTCCACCACGTTTACACCAGCTCTACAAATAAACATATTACTCAGTAATGATCTGGCAGAGCTTACTGACACACGAGCATTAGGGCCTAGAGACAGTTACACAGATCGGGAGCATCGCACAAACTGGAGGAGATTCCTGCAGTATGAAGGGTTCTAGGGGAGAATGACGGTTACACATATAGGGGTGTGATAGCTGAAGAAGGTTATGGAGATGGGTAGATGGAGGGTGAGACTGGAGGAGCTCACATGGACATGGTGGTTGACAACACTAGAAGGGAGTTAAATATACATTGAGCCTTGTAAGAATGGGATCAGGAGAGTCGCAGGTTTTGGAGTGGGTTCCGCAGATCGGAAGTGTTGCCGGGATGGCAAAGGACAACACATCGGGAGGATTGTGGGGTCTCCACATTTTGAGAGCGTTTAAGAACGGGAGGAAGATACACAGATGAGGAGAGACGTTGGAGCTGTTGGAGTTTACCGAGATCGGGAGGGTTGGAGCTGTTTACCGATCGTGGGATATTTTTAGGAGTAGTAACACGAAACTCTGAGGGAGGGTTGCAGAGTACACAAAGGGAGAGGGTGTGAGGTGTGGGCAGGGGTGTGGGGAATGGAGTAGCAAAGAGAAATGAGGAGTGCTGCTTTGGCTGGAAAAGTATACCGAACATAGGAGGCGTTCAGGTCCCGAGGGAGGTAAGAGAGAGGGTGGGCTGCAGAGTCTGTAGGAATTGCAGTATGCCTGACAGATGGGGAGTGATATAGCGACAGGAACAGTTAGAGAGTGACAGGTTTTCACGGACCAAAGGGGTTTACAAATGTCAGGAGGGCTACGGAAGCTGGAGGATACTGTTGAGACACAGTGAACTACAGAGGATCATACATACATGGAGGTCTGAAGGAGCAGGTGAAGGTAACAGAGACAGAGAAGGTTTCAACAATGGAAGACGGGTCAGTGTGTGGGATAACGTCACAGAGATAGGGACAGTGGTAGGGATTGGAGGGGAATGCAAAGGTCGGGAAGCTGTATGCTATGATTTTACAGAGATATGTAGGGTTCCAGAAGCAAGAGGAAGTAACAAAGACACAGAACATTATCGGGCTAGAGGAGGAAATAGATTGGTAGAGCTGTAGGGAGTGGAGTAGGTTTGGCAGATATGGAGAATTCTGTGGTCTGAGATAGTTCCAGTTGTAGGAGGTTGTGTAGGTTACAGAGATGGGAAAGGGAGCAGGGAATCAAGTAGATACAGAGATAGGGAGTGTTACACAGAAACAGTACAGAAGGGAATGGGCAGGCCATTCAACCTCACGAGCCTGTTTCACCATTGATTATGGTCACAGCTGACCTTTTTAATTCAGTGCCATGTTGCTGCTTTTCTCCCATACTGAGTCAGTCATAACTGGGGGAGGTTAAATGACAGAGAGGTATGGAGTGACTGGGGGAAGGTTACAGAAGTAGGAAGAGTTGGAGTGATTGCGGAATTTCCAGTGATCAGGAGGGTTGGAGTGACTGGAGGAATTTATGGACATTGGAAGGATTGAAGTGACTGGGGAAAATTACAGAAAAAGGAAGGATTGGAGGGACTGGAGGAGGTCATTTAGATCGGACAGCGCGTGGATTCTGATCGATATTAAAGAGGTGGGGCACATCATTTAGCCTGGAGAAGAGTATGGAGACATGCAGACATGTGGAGGCTGAAGGAGATGACTGAAAAAGGAGGTACAGAGATACAGGGGTTGGAGATGTTTATTGTGACTTTCATAAAACACAAAGTTTATTGAGTCAGAAACTTCCCAAGCACTTATGGTAGACAGAGAAAAGATAGAATCGGAAAGTTGATTATTGCAACGAGGTTTACACATGGAATATGAAACTCAGTCCCTCAGAGGTCTGGAAATTCGCAGTCTCCATCCCCCGTCTGTGCAGTCCTGCCTCTCCGGAGTGGAGAATTCAGCTGTCTCGAGATCTGGAGTGGTTGCAAGAGCTAGGGGCATTGACAGAGGCATTAACTAAACTCACAGAGTGAGGGACACCACATGGCGAGATACTGAACGATATCACCAGAGTGCAGGAATGTATTAGGTTAAAACAGCGATCAGGCTGAAAGCGTTTTGAATCATGGTGCACAGGTATCAGTATTCAGGGATGAGCGAGTTATGAGTGGAATAAATAATAGCCAAGTATCATTCTCACACGATTGTTTATCGTGCATTTAATGCTAGTGTCAGGGATACACATCTGAATGCTTAATATCCTTGAAGGAAGGAAATGTGTTATTGGCACCGCTCAAGCCTGCATATGATTCCAGAAACAGAGCAATGGGGTTGACTTTCAACTGCCATCTGAAATGGACGAGCAAGTCACTCAGCGCAAGGGCAGCTGGGGGAGGGCATGAAATTCTGGGCAGCCAGAAACGCCTGTATCTTACCAGTGAATAAGAAAAAGTTCAATTGCACTGAGCCCCAAGGATAATTGCTAGCACGTCTGTCCTGTCCAATCATTGCGGTAGGTTTAAGGACAGGGCTTTAAACTGACAGAGAGGAAGCAGGGATAGGATGAAAGGATTTTCCAAAATCCAAAGATAAAAAGTGATGCATCAGAACAACACGGTAATGTGGCTGAAGATAAACAGGAAGGTAGAAACAGGAGGGGACAGAGTTTCACTAAAACTGTACATTAGCGAATAGGTTTGTGGCAGGAAATTGTTGGGAAACCTAAATTGCAATGTTCTTTTATGGAACAAACAAATTATCTGCGATACCATGCATGGACTTGTGCTACAGAGATACAATCGATTCAACACTAGGCAGACGTGGTTACGGGGTGAAGAGTAGGTAAAACATAAATAGTCAACAATAAACAATCTTGCAGGGCCTCTGGCAAAATGGGAAATCGGAATGGGTAAACCTGACAGTAATGGAGAACAAAGGCATGATAGAAATAAGCATTTGGCCTCCGATTATGTAGTGCAGTCAGCTTGAATCCAAATTCTGAGTACCAAGTATCCCAAATACAAGCATGAGAAAAACTGTTCGAAGACAACGTGAGAATTTTGGGAAGCTTCAATCTTTATATGATTAGGAATATAACACTGGCGGGACTGATATTCAATCAGGAGCTCGGAGAATGGTTTTGTCAGTGTTTCTTTGAATAACATGTTGTACAAATGTTTCGGATGTTAAGCATCTAAGATCGACCGATGGATGATGTAGTTTAGTGAACGAATAATGTCACATGGAGAGATCCTCCGGGAAATTGTAAAATATTGCAATTAATGGTGATTATGAAATTTTAAAGTGACCATAAAGCACACACGACAATCAGAAACAAATCTGTTTGAAGGGGTTTGAGAGGAGAACTGAACAAAGTAAACATGTTAAACAGACTGAAAGGTATGAATTTAAATGAACAGTGGAAATCGTTTTAAGAAACTGTGTAACACATTGAACAAAAGGAGAATAACCTCAGCAAGACATTTCTACCTGCAAGTCACGAAGAGATGAAGGATCTGATTTGGTTAAGGGATGCTGAGAAGACAAAAAATAACTAACAATTCTGAAGAAATCAACGTTTTAGAGATATCGGAATACTTGTTAATTGGATCGCAATGAGTCTCTGAACAGGAAGAGTGGAACAGGAAGAGGAAACATTGTCAGGTTTTCATGAGATGTTAAGAACAGGCAGACGTGAAGATGCTAGACGTGCTGAGATTGCTACCGAGAGCAACAAGGGACTAAAAACTTCTACCCAGCCAGTTTGAATTGTTGCAGTTGGAGGCATTTGCAGAGGTCGTTGGCGGGGGGGGGGGGGGGGGGGGGGGGGGGGAGGGGATAGACATATGTCGTTTTATTTATTCATTCATGGGCTGAGCGTGTCACCGATTGGACCAGCATGCATTCCCCACTGCTAATTGCCCGGAGGCGTCTCAAAGTCAGCCATATTGCTGTGGGCCTGGAGTCACATGTAGGCGAGACCATTGAAGAATGTCAGATATTCTTACTTAATGGACATACGTGAACCAGTTGAGTTTTTCCAAATGATCAAAAATGGTTTTATGGTGGCCCCATTAATGCCCTGTACAGCGACAACATTACGTCCAAATTGCTATTCTCAATGCTTGATCCATGAAGGCAGGCAGTCCAAATTCCCTCATCAACAATCTGTCCACATGTCACGCAACTTTCAAAGAACTGTGTACCTGCACCCTTAGGTTTCTCTGTTTGACAACATTACCCAGGGCCCGAATATTATCTGTACAACCACTGCCGCGGTTTACCATATCAAAATAAAGCATCGTGCATTTCCCCACCTGCTAATCTTCAACCTTTTGGTCCAGCTATACTAGTGACCCCATTGTACCCTTAATAACCCTTCTAAATATCCATTTTCCAATCAAAGTCAGTGTCATTCACAAACTTTGTAACTACGACAGCTTTATTCTCAACCAAAGTGTTGATGTAAATGATGCAGAACAATGGACCCAGAAAAGAATCTCGTGGCACACCGCCGGTTACTGATGAATGGCTTTTGCCTGAAACATCGATTTTACTGCTCCTCGAATGCTGCCTGAACTGCTGTGCTTTTCCAACACCACTCTAGCCTAAACTCTTGTTCCCAGCATCTGCAGTTTTATTTCCCATGGTCCATACCCATCTATTCTCTGCCTGTTCATATTTCTGTCCAAAGACCACTTCAAAGCGTTGCTCACATTTCCAAATCGACCGCCTTCTGAGCAGATTCTACCCATACTGGAAATAAAAACCTTGCCTCATTCATCTCACTTGAAATTTCTCACTCTCATCTGAAACCGAGCAACCTAGTATTTAACATTTTCACGTTGCAAAATAGATTCCGACTATCTACAATATCCATGCCTTTCCTAATACATTATACCAGTACGTGGTCGCCCCTAAGCCTCCGACACTCCAGCAAAACAATCCAACTGGGTCAAATCATTCATTATAGTTTACACAATTACATTCAGGAAACAAGCTGGTAAATTCTTGCACGCTCTCAAAGCCTCCACATCCTTCCCATGGTATGGTGACGAGAACAGCACACAACGTTCCAAACATGGCCGATCTGATGTTTTATTCGGTTACAACATGGTATGCAAACATCGAAACTCAGTGCTGTGACCGCTGAAGGTAATCAAGACATACTCCTTCATTATCACCACATCCTGCCGTGTTGTTATTATCAGGGAGCTGTGGATTTACATTGAAGTTCCATCTGTATATTACTGCTTCCAAAGCTCTGGTCATTTTTAGTGAAATTTTTCTTGCACTTGACTTCCAAAATTCATCATCTCACAATTGTCCCGATGAAATTCCATTTGCTATTTCTCAATAGAATATAGAAAAATAGAACATTGTACAGGCTGTTCGTCCCTCGAAGTTGTGTCGACCTGTGAAACTAATCTAAAGGCCTTCTAACCTACACGATTCGATCTAAGGCCATATGTCTATCCAATGACCATTTAAACATGCTTTCCTTGTTCCTTGACATGTTATTATAGAAAACCATTTCTTATGCAATCCAAGTTTTTACCATTAAATCCCAAAATTCAATATTTATCTTGTCGGGATGGAGACTACTGTCACACACAGTTACTGTACTGCCCTTGTTACAAGCACATTCAGTTTCCTGACTGTAACCGTATTTTCATGACCATCGCGCTCTGGTGTCTAGAAAAGAATTCCTTCTCATGGTGGCTGTCCCTTGCGGCTTCTCAGTTCGAACCAAAATGACTCTAAACCCTGACGACCGTTGAATGTTCACCTCCCAGTCATTGACATTCTCACCCATAACTCCATAATGACATTTTAATCATGTCTGATCACTCCAGTTCAGGTTGTCCTTCCAACTGCCTTGTTTTAAGTGCACAGGGTGTTTCAGTGAGAATCGGTGTTAAAGGAATAGGCAGTGGTTACAGTTTTCGAGAGGTGTTCAGGGGTTCTAGGATGTTGCAACGCTAAGGATACGAAAGAATGAGAATGGGAGAAAGGGTTTTAGACATTGGGGGAAGTTCCACAGATAGTGCGTCCTAGAATACATTCCAGAGATAGGGATGAGTGTAGGGTTGTGGATCGTTACAGGGACGATACTAATCAGGGTGTCGAAACATTCGGAGGCAACGAGGATGTGGTATATTATAACAGGAGTTGTGGTGTCTGGAGAATATTACAGTGAGAACGAGTGTGGTATTGATTGGGGAATGTTACAAGGATAGCGAGAGTGGTATGGACTGGATAATATTACAGGGACAACGTGGGTTGGACGAACTCGGAAGTATGTAATGGACTGGAGAAAGTCAGGGAAAGAGAAATGATTTATGCACTGTAAGATATTTCACAGAGATTGAGTATTATGCATGTTGGAAGATTTGATAGGGATAGGAAGGCTTTTTGAGAGTGGAGAAGGATACCGTCATAAGAGGGTTGTGGCAGACTAGGATGTGCTACAGGGAGCTGTTTACAGACAAATGAAAGATAAAATGGCCTCAAACCTGTTACGTTGATAGCGAGATATGTGGCAACTGACGGAGTTTACACAGATAGGGAGTGTTGTTGGGTTTAAACCGTTTTGCAGCTCAAGAGAACTGTAGGAACTAGAGGACATTACACTGATACGGACAGTTTTAAAAACTGAGTAGATATGAAAAGTGAAGAGGGTTGCGATGGTGAGAGCAGGTGTCAGAAATTTGGAGTACATGGGTCTGTGGGAGGTTATACAAATGGCGGTGGCTCTAGGGTTTGTGGTAGCAACATAGTAATGGGGATGTACTTACTGAAAGGATTTACACAGATATGGCGAGCACTAGTGAAAGGAAAAATTGAGAGATATCATGAGGATTCTTGGGATTGCAGGACACTACAGAAATGAGGAGAGTTGTACCAACCTGATGATGTACACAGGCAGGGAAGATTGTGGGGATTGAAGCTGCTCACTATGATAGGGACGGATACAGCGACTGGAGATGTTATAGAATTGGGCAGGTTTGAAATCTTTGCAGGCAGTTACAGAGATAGCGAAGAGAGTTGTAAGGTCTACTGGAGGTTCAACAGATCGAAAGAGTTGTAGAGACTTGATGATATTGCACATGAAAGTAGGGTTGTTGGGACGGAAGGTAGGTACAGAGATAGAGAGAACCGTAAGGGATCACAGAGACATGGAGCGCTATCGTCTCTAATTGATATTCCTGTGAGAAGGATGTTTGTTGGAACTATAGGACCTTCCAGGGATAGGAGACTTGAACAGGCAGAGCAGAGAGGGAGAAATGTAACGACTAGAGGATGCAGAGGTGGTGTAGGCTGTAGGATATACAATGAATTGGGAGGACTTTAGAAGCTCGAGTGGTTCCCATAGACAAGGAGGATTATAGGAAAATGAGGAATTTTCAGGGGTAACGAGGCTTGGGGCATTCCCAGTAATTAGCGGTTTGGAGTACTGTTCAGACTGGGGACGAATTCAGAGTTAGGGAGGGTTAGAGGAACAAGTAGCGTCTGCAGAAAATAGAGTGATATCAACATGTCACTTCGGTGTTATACTGCTGATGGTCATCAGGTGGATCGTTGTTCACCTTAAAATATACAGATTCTCAGGAGAATGGACAGGTTGGATGCTGAACCGATGCTTCCTTCCCTTTATGAATCAGAGATAAATAAGGAAACTTTGTAAGACCAACACGGAGAATGAGGGAGTTATCTTGTTTTCACTGGCCCAAACATACTTGAGGTTTGGTTCCACACAGCTCAGAGCAATGCATTCTGATAAAAAAGAACAAGGTCGGTAGGGACTGCAGTAGAGACGAGAGGAAAGCCAGTTTGTCAGGGCTGGAAGTAGATAGAATGAAGGGAGATGTTCAACAGGTGGAAGGGTTTACAGTGAGTGTGGAACATTATGCACTTACTCTTAAGATGGAGATAAAAATATGGCATAAGGCCAAACAGCAAGAAGATCCCAATCTCCGAAACTGTTATTTACTCAGTGAACTGCTCTCACCAAGTCTGGTGCCAAGCCCCACTTAGAAGCAGAATGTGGTTTCCCAGCTCCTGGTGCTCAGGGCCCAATCCACGAAGCAAAGAATGTCTGCATGCAGTTTCCCTGGTTATACAATCCTCGGAACGAGAATCTGCAGAAAACAACAGAATTGACGAAATGATACTGCATGGGTCAGGGTGAATGATAAACGTTTCCTTCTCTCAAAGTGTAACTCCTGAATTCCTGCATCTCACGAAATTGACAGTTTAAAATATTTAAAATGAAGAGCATTCCAAACAAAGGCTTGGACGAGGAGAGCTCTGGTCAGTCTTGTAGATATGGAAGGCAGAAGACGTTAGGAGAGTGCTTTCTATCAGAATAACGCCAGGTAAGTGACAGATACATAAACAGAGTGGATAAATAGATCTACATCTGAACTTATATCTCCCAGTCTGGGAATCTGAAGCTGTGCTCGTCCATTCTGGTAAACTCGTCCAGAATTAGGTCATTAAGATCGGTCCAATGATCCGATCAAACAAGATCTGTGGGTCAAATTCTAATATCCTTCAGGATCCACAAACGATTATTGGTCCTATTCTGCAGGTTCTGTGAAACCCGCTACCTCTAACCGCCTGCAAGATGCACGCCCCTTCCTACATTTGTACCACACTCCAGATTCTGAAGCTGTTCATACCTCTGTATTTGGCCCGGCCTCGATAACACTTCCTTCCTCTGCAATGTTCTCAAAATGTGCACAGGAGGATGGTGGTGTTTACAGCCATCGGGAGGGCTTTCAGTATGGCTGGGTAATATAGATATTATGAATGTTGCAGTGGCAAAAAAAAAGCTTCAGTAATTTTGAAGATTGAGGGTAATAAAGGAGGTATCTGAGCTAACGAGGATTGTAGGGACCTGAAGAGGTTTCACGTTTTATGAAGGTTGTAGGGACTGGAGAAATATACCAAATAAGGACGGTTTAAGTTTGAAGAATTCTGCAGAAATCCTTGACAGGGTTAAAGGCAGGATTCTTGTCACCGTGGAGGAACAGAATTAACGTGTGGTCCATGTCTATATATCACTCACATTTGTCACCAAATTTGATAGGGCTTCTAAGAAGTCAGATGATGGGCTGGCTTTCATTAGCGGGGAATGTGTTTAAGAACTTTGAGGTTAAGCTGCAGCTCCGTAGAGTCCTGGTTAGACCACACTTGGAATATTGTGTTCAGTTCTCGTCGCCTCATTATTGGAAGAATGCTAAGCTTGCGAGAGGTTTCAGAGGACATTTACCAGGATGCTACCTGGCCCGGAGGGCATGTCTTATGAAGAAAGACTGAAGGAGCTCGGGATTTTCTTTTTGAAGCGAATAAGGAAGACTTGTGACTTGATGGATGTGTTCGAGATGATGGAAGGCATAGATATAGTGGATAGCCAGAGATTTTATCCCATGGCGGTAATGCTCAGCATAATGGGGTATGTTTTTAAGATGAATGAAGGAAGGCCTACCTCAGATGTCAGTGGTAGCTACTTTATACAGTTTGGTCAGTGCATGGAAATCGCTGCCAGCAGTGGTAGTGGAATCATATACATTAGGGACATTTAAGCAACTCTTGAATAGTCACATGGTGATGTTTAGATGAAGGTGATGTGGGTTTGTTTCATTTTAGTGTAGCGTAAACGCCAAAGGGCCTGTACTGTGCTATACGGTTCTATGTTTGACATAAGGAGGGTTACAATGGCAGGAAGGGATTTCGGTAATTTTGACAGTATGAGATCTGAATGATGAGACAAAAATAGTAAGAGTTGCTACGATTCTCAGGGATAACAGAGGCAGCAATAGTCTGATCTGGAGCAGACGACCCAGATTAGGAGGTGGTTTCACACGGGGGGAGGACCACAGAGCCACAGGAGGGTACAGAAATGTGGAGAGCTGTTGGGTCAACATGAGTTCATGGACTAGGGAGGATGGGAGGGATGGAGCGGGTTGAAAGGATACGGAGGTTGGTAAGACAAGTCTGGTTTACACAGACAGGGATTGTTTCGGAAATGGAGCAGATTATAGATTAAACCTAGGTTGTACAGCCTGGAAGAACGAACAAACATATTGGAGGTACACATGATGGAAGATGTTTATAGATATCAGAAGGCTTATGTTCTGCAGGTTATTTAGGTATGGAGGGTGTGGCGCCTGACAGATTTTGCAGGAATGAATGACAGAAATCTTGGTTGGAGACATTTTTGGAAATAAGGGAGCATTAAACTCCTCATGTTTGGTCAAAGTGGGAATGTTGTTGGAGAGGATCATGTTTACATAGATCGGAGTGTAAAATCAACATAAGATTATGGAAATGAGTAGATGGAAGGAGAGACTGGGAGAGGTTATATTGACAGGGTGGGTGTTAGCGACTGGAGGATGTTCCACAGGCCGTGACTCTGGTAGGAACTGGAGCGAAAAACCACAGGCACTGGAGTGAGTTCTATAGATCCGGACTACGGCAGTACCTGAGAGCATTAATCGTATCTTTAGCTCTGGTAGAGATTACGTGGAGAGGCTAAAGTCAATGTATGCCATTTTCCTTTTTCCTGAACAGAGCGTCAACACCCATCATCAGCCAGATATGCTGAAACCTGCCAGCTTTCCCCTTTCGCAACTCCCCTCTCCGAACAGTGACATACTGACATAGTATTCTTGATCACACACTTTAAAAAAAATCTTCCATTTGCCAGTCGTTCCTTTTCCTTCAAACAGACTCACCCAATCGACCTCTGTGAGATCTTGGCTCATGTCCCCAAACCTGACCCTGTTCTACATTAGCACCTAAACCTGTGGGTCTCTCCTGTTTTTATCAATAGTTGTGTTAAAAAGAGAGCAGTTGTGGATACTGGACCCAAACTGCTCTCCGACTGAGACCTGCCCGCCCTCGTTTTCTAAAGGGGCGTCCATTATTGAATCCATCTGAGTGGAACAGCGCCTTGTACATCTTGATTTAGGTAACTTCTTTGGACACTTTTGACAAATTCCACACTGTGCTGGCGTTTTACACTCTGGTTAGCCCAGTCAATCTAAGAGAAATTAAAAGGGCGGAACGTTATGTCAGTGGCTAGGGTCCTGGGTTCGATTCCCGCCTCTCTGTGTGGCGTGTGCACATTCTTCTGGCGTAGGTTTTCTTCCACAATTCACAGATATGCAGATGGCCATGATAAATTGCTCACAGTTTCAGGTGCGTTAGTCAAGATAAATATAGGATAGGGGGATGGGTTTCTCTTCGGAAGGGCGGTGTGGACTTGTTGGGATAAAGGGCCTGTTTCCACACTGTCGAGAATCTAATCGACAGCCCAGTAACAGGGCCTTCTGCCCTCCAAGACTGATACGATCAATACGTAATGTCTAAACCTGTTGGTTAATTCATAAGCATCTGTATCCCTCTACTCCCCATCTACTGAAGCATTTATCCACACGCATCTTAAATGAATCTACCGTGCCAGCATCTACCATCTCTGCTGGCAATGCGATCCAAACGCCCGCCACCCTCTGTGTGAAGTACTTGCTGCGTGAATCTGCCTTAAAATTTCCACCTCCTCCCACCTTAAAAGCGTGACCTCTCGTTATTGAATCCTTCACCCTGTGAAAATGTTTGTTTCTGTCAACCCGGTCTATACCCTTCATGATTTTGTAAACCTCAAACAAGTCCCGCCTCAATACCCTTTTTCAAATGAAAATGAACCGAACCTCGTAAACCTTCTCTGCACCCTCTCCAAAGCGTCCACATCCTTTTGGTAATATGGCGACCAGATCTGTGCACAGCATTCTAAATGCGGCCTAACCAATGTCTTGCACAAGTTTAACATGACGTGTCAGCTCTTATACTCAATACCCCGTCCAATGAAGGCAAGCGTACTAGCTGCCTTCTTGACCACTGTATCCACCTGTGCAGAAACCTTCAGGGTACAATGGGTCTGCACTCCCAGATCTCACTGCCCTTCAACTTTTCCCAAGACTCTTTCATTCATTGTCTAATTCGCTCTCGAATTAGCCTTGCCTAAATGCATCATCTCACATTTGTCTGGATTGCAAACCACCTTTCTGCCTAACTTTCCATCTATCTATATCCTCCAGTATTCTCTGACAGTCCCTTATGTTTTCTGCTACTCCACTAATCTTCGTGTCATCTGCAAACTTACTGATCATACCAACAGTGCCCTCTTCCAGATCATTTCGGTATATTACAAACAACGGTGGCCCCAAAACTGACCTGTATGAAACACCACTGGTCATATTTCTCCATTTCGATAAACTCCCTTTAACTACTACTCTTTGTCTCCTGTTGCTCAACCAGTAATTTATCCACCTAGCTAGAACACCCTGCACACTATGTAACTTCACTTTCTCCATTAGTCTACCGTGGGGAACCTTATCAAACGCCTTACTAAAGTCCATGTATATGACATCAACAGCCCTTCCTTCACCTATCAACTTCGTCACTTCCTCGAAGAACTCTATTAAGTTGGTAAGACACGATCTCCCCGCACAATACCATGTTTCCTATCACTGATGAGCCCAAAAATTCTAAATATTAATATATACAATCACCCAGTACCTTCTCCAGCAAATTTCCTCCCGCCGAAGTCAGGGTCACTGGTTTGCAGTTACTCTGAATATCCCTACTACACTTCTCGTGCAGGGGGACTACTTAAGCCAGCCTCCAATCCTCTGGTACCTCACTGTATTTAAGGATGTCACAAGTATAACTGTCAGGGCTCCAGATATTTTCTCTCCCACCTCCCTGAACAACCTGGGATACATTCCATCCTGCCCTGCGGATTTGTCCATATTAACTACCTCTAACCTACCCAACACATTTTCCCGACTTAAATCAACGTGATCCAGAATAATCAAACTTCTCTTTCTTATCTCAACACTTATCATGTTCCTCTCCTCAGTGAACACTGAAGCAAAGTAATCATTCAGAATCTCACCCATTTTCTCAGGCACGTCACACAGCCTTCCTACGTTATCGTTTATTGGACCAATCCTTTCTCTCGTCACCCACTTGCTTCTTAGATAAGAATACAATTCGTTGGGTTTCCCCTTAATTCTGCTCACCAAAACTATTTCATGACCCATTTTACCCACTTGATTCCTCGTTTATGACTTGTCATACACTTCCGACATTCTTCCAGGGCCCGTTATGTTCTTAGCTACCTCGATTATATGTATGCTTCCCTTTTCCTCTTGGCCTTCGTACAATTTGTCCTGTCATCCACGGTTCACGAATCTTGCACTTCCTATCCTTTGCCTTCAACGGGACATGCCCATCCTGCACTTTAACACATATTTGATAGCCTCCCAGATCTAAAATGTGGAGTTCCCTTCACAAAGCTGTGTCCAAACCACATTTCCGAGCTCCTCCCTAATTTTACTATAATTGGCGTTGGTCCCGTTTAGTACTCTTCCCTTAGACCCTTCAGACCACTCACTTCTTTACCTTCTATGCTAAAACTTGCAGAATTGTGGTCACTGTTCCCAAAGAAATCCCTTACCCCAACTTCCACAACCTGTCCTGCCTCTTTCCCCAGTACCAGGTCCAACATACACCCTTCCCTCGTCGGACTGTTGACATACTGTTCTAGAAAACACACCTGGACGCTTCTTACAAAGTCAACCCCATCCAGAACTCTGACGTTAAGTGTATCCCAGTCAATTTTGGGAAAAATAAAATCTCCCATCACCACTACAGCATTGCCTCGACATCTTTCCATAATCTCTTAACCTATTTTTTCTTCCACCTCACTCTCACGGTTGGGAAGCCTGTAATGCAGCCCCAGTGTGACTGCACCCTTTGTATTTCTCCAGTTCACCCATAATGCCTCAATACCTAAGACCTCCACAGTGTACTCCCTTGGCACAGCCATGATATCCTGCATGACCAGCAATGCAACTCCACCCTCCTACTCTTTTACTTCCCTCCCTGGCCTGTCTGAAGCGTCTATATCCTGGAACATTTAATTACCAATCATCATGCCGTTCCTTCAACCAAGTCTCTGTGATTGCAGTATCATACTCCCAGGCATCAATCCAAGCCCTAAGTTCATCTGCCTTACAAACTATACTCCTTGCATTAAAGTAGATGCATTTCATGGCACCAGTATTTTTTTGCACTCATCTGCTCTCTGCCTATCTTTCTTTTATTAATGCTATCTTCATAAATCTTACAGTCTCCAATCTTCAACTCACTGCCTACATGTTTTTTCTTCTGGTTCCCAGACCCCTGCCACATTAGTTTAAAACTTGCCCAACAGGAATAGCAAACTCTCCCCCAGGACATTTGTATCAGTCTGGTTTAGACGTAGACCGTCCATTTTGTAATCGCCCCAGCTTCCCCAGAACAGGTCCCAATGTCTATCACATCTGAACACTTCCCTCGTACACCATCTCTCAAGCCACGTGTTTATCCTGCCTATTTTTGTCATTACTATGCAAGCTCGAACGTGGCAGTGGTAGTAATCCCGAGATCACTACCTTTGAGGTCCTCCTCTTTAACTTCTCTCCGAGCTCCCTGAATTCTTTTTTCAGGACCGCATCTGGTTTTATACTCGTATCGTTGGTGCCTTTTCATCCTCCCCTTTTAGAAAGCACAGCAGCCGATCGGTGACATACCAGAGCCGAGCACCTGGGAGGCATCATACTATCTGGGATTCCCGTTTCCGGGCACAGAACCGCCTATCTACTCCCCTGGCAATAGAATCCACTATCACTACGTTCCTAAGAGTCTTTCTCCCGCCCTTCTTAACCGAGTGCCCGCCACGGTGCCATGATCCTGGCAACTGCTGCCCTCCCCTGATGAGCCATCTCCTCCAACAGTATCCAAAACAATATACATGATTTGGAGGGAGATGAATGCAGGGGACATCCGCACTACACTGCTTTCCTACTCATTTTCTGTCTATTGGTCACCCATTTTCTGTCTCCATCAGCAACTCTAACCTGCAGTGTGATCAGTTCACTAAACGTGCTCTCCACGACCTGCTCAGCATCAGGGATGCTCCACAGCTCCAGAGCCGTCATGCGGTCAAGCAAGAGCTGCAGCTGGACACACTTCTCGCAATTAAAACAGTCAGGAAAGTCAGGCACGTTCCTAAGCTCCCACATCAAGCGAGAGGTACATGCCACAGGTCTGAGGGCCCCTGCCCTTGTAAGCTTAGCACTATAAGAAGTAAAACTAAACAATGCACTTAAATATATGAAAAAGAAAGATAAAGAAAAAAACAAAAGCCTTACTTACAGTCTTTTTCTTCCAGTTAGAGGGGGGGAAGGTGAGGGAGACACTACACGTGTAGCATCTCGGGTTTAGACACTGCCCAAATATAAATTAAGCCCATAGCCTCCCGGCAGCCCTCGCTTCATTCAACCTTATGTCCTCGCCGTTCTGTCAAAATGGAAGCCCGAATCCCGAGACAAAGACCGTTTTAAGCAGGAAAGCTTCCCCTTCCGGGCAGCCCTCGCTTCACTCCAAATTCTCTCCTCGCCGATCTGTCAAAATCTAACCTAATCTAATCTTATCTAAAATCTCCAACGAATGCTGCGCTAATATTCTTATAGGAATCTGCAGTTTCGCGAAACATTTGCTCCTCTCGTCCTTGTTTGCTATTTGATGGTCTATCATACAGTCCCAACAGAGGGACCATCCCCGTTTTGTTTCTAAATTCTAAACATATTGCCTCATTAAATGATCCCTTTAGTGTATCATTTATTAGCTCTGATGTTATTTCCTCCCTCATCAAAAAGAGAACATCCCCTCCTCACTTGCTTGATTTCTGTCACGCCTGCTGCTTCTGTATCCTGGAAAACTGATCGACCAGTCCTGCCCTTCTCTCAGCCATGTTTCTGTTATGGCTATAATATCCCCATCCCAAAGTCAATCCATGCTCTGAGCTTGAATGCCTTTTCAATCAGGCCGCGTGTGGTAAAATAAATGCACTTTAAACCTGACGTCTTTTACCTCCCTTTGCAGTGCCCCTGGATCTCCTGAACAGTAAACCTCCTCTCGATGGCTGATGTATTTACCCCTCACAGGTCGATCGACCCTCTCTTCTTCAGAGTCCCAACCCCCTGCCAAACTAGTTTAATGCTTCATAATTGAAAATAGTAAATTTAGCATGATGCGACCTCGTGCATCTCTGGTTCAAGTACAACCCGACCCCCACTTGAGGATAATCCTGGGGATCATCCAGTGAAACCATTTAGTAGAACTGAGAAATGAGAATGGATGATCTCTTTCACATGACTGTATGGCAGGCCCCCAACAGTCAGCGGGAATTTGTTCAGCAAACATGTCAGGAGATCTGATACCTGTAAGAATGAGAGAGTTATAACGTTCCAAATCGAGACTGGGAATACGATAGTATTCAGAGCTTGGATGGGAGGAATTTGTTTATTATGGTCAAGAAAACTGCCTCAGTCAATATGTAAATAGGTGGACTGGAGAAACGGCCAAAACCTGGCCTCCCCTTTGGAAACAATTAGGGAAGAAGGACTGAGGTGTCAGTGCTGAAGCATTTTGGCAAAGTGACCACAATTCTAATAGATTGAAAATAGTTATGGAAAAGAACAGGCCTGGTCCACAAGTTAAAGAGCAAAATTGGCCTTGCCGCAATCCAGAAATTACTACTCAAGACCTTTCAAACGTTATTTACTGCAGGCTAGTTGCAGGAAAAAGGCCGAGTGGCAAGTGGTAAGCTTTCAAAATAGAGAAACAACGAAAGTTCATGGCAAGCATATTCCTGTTAGTATGAAGGACAATGCTGACACAGGAGGAAATACTGAATGACTGTGCATATTGAGGCTCTATTCAAGACGAATAGGGCACATAACAGATATAGTCAGCAGGATTAAGTGAATCACTTGATAAACATTGAAGGTGCAGTAGTACACTTAACACGGAAATCAGGAGGGCAAACAGGGGACCTGAGAAAGCGTTGGCGGATCAGGTTCATGAAAATCCAAAGAGATGCTACATTTATATTAAAAACTAAGGATTAATTTTTGAATACATGTGGTATCTTAAAGATCAATGGGGCCATCATTGTGTGGAACCACAGGAAATGGGTGGGAACCTAATCGAAAATTTCATGACATTGTGGAGAAAACCTGGGGAAGTCAGGCAAATAAAGAATGATGTCTTCAAAAGAGTCCACAGAAAAGAACAGGACGTACTGGAGTTTCTGACATGCCTAAAATATAGCCAAATCCCTGGGAACTAATCACGAATGCCCCAGATCATAATGGAAAGCTCAGGAAGAAATTTCGGAGCCCCTTAGGTAATATTTCTACTGACCGCGACAGGTAATGAGCTATAATCCTAGAGTTTGAATAATGTTGTCACAGCAAGTTATTTGAAAACAAAGCCTACGTGTGAAAGCCAAAGATCCAAAGACCAATTAGCTTGATTTCAGTGGTGCGTACTTTGTTGGAAGCGATTCTGCGGGACAGGAATCACGTACATTTTGGAGGGACAAGCATTGATGAGAGATAGTCGGCACAACTTTGTGCATGGTGTGAGAGTGTGTTGCTGAAAAAGCACAGCAGGTCATGCCGCATCTTCGGAGCAGGAAAATGGAAGTTTCAGCCCAAAGCCTTTCATCAGGAATGAGGCTGAGAGCCTCGGGGGTGGAGAGACAGATGGGAGGCCGGGGGAAATTAGTTCAGAGTGCAATAGGTCGATGGAGGTGGTGAAAATGTGATATATCGGAGAGGAGGGTGGAGCAGATAAGTGGGAAGGACGATTGACAAGTGCGACAGGTCATGACGGCGATGCTGAGTTGGATGGGTGGAACTGGGTTCAGGGAAATGCTGAAACTGTTTAAGTCCACATTGATGCCCTGGAGCTGGAGAGTTCCGAGGCAGAAGATAAGGCGATCTTCCTCCAGGCGTCGGGTGGTGAGGGAGTGATGATGGAGGAGGCTTAGGACCTGCATGCCCTCGCAATAATGGGAGGGAGAGTTGAAATGTTCAGAGAGGGGGCGATGGGGATCTTTAGTGCAGGTGTCCTGGAGATGTTCTGTCAAGCACTCTGCGTGAAGGCATCCAGTCTGCACAATATAAAGGAGACAGCATCGTCAGTAATGAATGCAATAATTGACATATCTGGAAGTGCAGATGAAACCTTGAAGGATGTGCCGTGTCAAGGGAAAGTACCAGGAGTTGAGTGCGGCTTAATAGGGGGCATGGAACTGACCAATTGGTCACAGAGGGTACCGTCTTTGCGGAAAGTGGATAGGGTTGGCGAGGGAAATGTATCCCTGGTGGTGGGGTCCATTTCTAGGTGCCGGTGGATACAAAGCACTATCTCATGAACATGATTGAGTTTGCTGATGAGCTCACTCAGAAGATAGATGAAGGCAGAGCAGAGGACTCTCTCTATAGGTAATTCAGCAAGGGCTTGGACAGAGTTTTCCAGATGACACTGGGTAGTAAGGTTACATCTCACGGGAACAGGTAGAGCTAGGCAAATGGATACAAAATTGGCTTGAAAATTGGAGACAGGTGGTGCTGTTAGATGGTTGTTCTTCACATTGGAGGCCGACGGCCAGTGGTGGATCCATTTCTGTTCATCAGTTACATGAAGGATTTTGTTCAGTATATCGGAGTCATTGTTAGTTTACGGATGCCAAAATTAGTGTTACAGTGGGTAGTGAATACAGGGGATCTTGATCATCTGTCCACAGGTCAAGGAATGAAAGATGGGGTTTAAATCAGGTGTAGGCATTTGTCAAGACAGAACAGGGAGGACTAACGCAGTTAATGGTAGACCCTGGGCAGTTCTGTCGAATAGAGAGAGCCCAAGGGGTGCAGTTGCATAGCTCCTTGGAAGTGACATCACATGTGGAAAAGGTGGTGAAAGCTGCATTTGGCACATTTGCCCTGATTGGTCAGAGGAATTTGTGCATGAGTTGATACATCATGCTTCAGTTGTACCAGATACTGATGGATCTCCCTTTGGAGTACTGCGTAGAATTCTGATCAACCTGGTTTACGAAGCATTTTCGAAACCTGCAAATGGAGCAAAGATTGAAAAATGTGTTACTGACACTGGGGGATTTGACGTACAAGTAGAGGCTCCATAAGCTGAAAGCAAAACGGGGATTGAGATAGCTGTGGCAGATAAGGTTAATGAGAATGGAAAAAAAGTTCTCTCAGGATACAAGTACAAAAAAGCAACAAGAGAAGCAATAGGGCTCTCAAACTTCAATGAGGCCATTCATGTGTGGAATCACAAGAGTTGGGCGAGACCAGAAATGCATAATTCATGTCAGACCGTACTGTGGACAAAGGCATTTAAATTAAGTGAATGAAGCAGTGATGGCTTGCAAAGAGATTCCCGTGACTGAAGAGCTGGTGCTGGAGATCTTAAAATATGAAGGTAGAGAAAGCTCGAGGTCCTGAACAAGTGTATCCAGAACATTGTGGAAAATAGTGGCGGGGAACCGAAGAGATATTTGTATCATTGTCCTTCGTATTCCATTGGGCGTTCGTGGCTGAGGGGTGACATTATAAAGGTTAATAAGAAAATGAGGGATATAAATAAGGGGAATAACCATGGCCTGTACCCCAGGGTAGAGGAATCCAGATCTAAAGGACTAAAATATGGAGTGAGAGAGGAAATACTTAAAAAGAATCATCCAGACAGACGATGGTGCAAGTATTGAATGAGCTGACACAGAATCGATAAGTTTATGGTTGGGTTGTAAACCGACAGAGAGGCTATAGAGACAGGGTTCACGTGAAAAGGAGTTTTCCAAATCCAAAGGGAAAATGTGAAACATGAGGACAACATAGGGATGTGGCTGAAGACGAGCACACCGGAAAAGGATGGAGCGGAATTTAACTAAAATTGCGTATCAGCGCATAGGTTTGTGACAGGAAATTGTTGGAAATAGTAAATTATGTGTTTTCTCTGGAATGGACAAAGTCTCCACAGTAAGGCAGACTGATTTGTGCCACCTGAGATACACGGTTACAGGATGAATAAAAGGTGGAACATCGATATTCAATGGCACACAACGTGAAAGCATTTGGCCTCAGTTCATGAATTAGTGTCAGTAAGGATGGGAATTCTGGCTTCTCCCCGCCAAGGACACACGCAGGAGAAATGTTTCAGGGCACCTAACAGCATTTCATTGCTTTCACTGTATTAAACTGGAATTCATTGGAATGATTAACCATGGAATTGCAATAAGTTTGGGAATCCTCAATATTCGTATAATCTGAGACAATCACACTGGCAAGAGTAATATACGAGAATGAGTTTTGGGAATGTTTCTGTTAGTGTTTCTTTTAATAACACATTGTGAAATTGGCTAGGGACATAACTATATCAGATCGACCAACGTGTCGTAAAACTGAGTGAATGAGCAATGTCACATGGTGAGTTCACCTCGGAAATATTGGTTAAATGCAGTTTAAAGAAAAATAAAGTTGTAAAGAGAATCATAGAAAGGACAACTCGAAACAAAAATAGCCAATTCCATGAGTTTGACGGGAGAACTGACGAAGGAAAACAGGCTAAACAGAGAGAAATACATGTCCGCAAATGAAAAATTTGAAGGAACAATGTAAATCACTCAACAAAAGGATATTCCATTGAAACATAAAATTCCCACTCGTCCCTTACTGAGGACAAAACGGATTATAGTAGGTTATGAGGCTTGGAAGATCACCAAACATTACGTAAAAATCTGATGTGAGAGAGTGTTTTCGGAGTAAATTTTAAAGGGAATGCATACGAGCAAGAGGAGGGCAGTGGCAAGAGTAATCATTGTCGGGGTTTAATGACATACAGATAAACAGAGAGATGAAGGGTCTGGAGGTGGTTTGAGTGTTACAGAGTGTTGCCAGAGCCTGACGGTTTTACAAAGCCAAAGGAAAATGCTGCAACTGGTAGGGTTTGCAGCGGTAGGGAGGGAAATATGTATTTTTATTTAAAATTGCTTCATGGCATGTGCGTATCACTGATTTTACCAGGCTTTTTTGCCCGACAGCTAATCGCCCCGAGGGCAGCTCAGTCTTGCCATACTGCTGTGGGTCTGAGGGCACCGTGAGCCAGACCAGGTTCTAATGTCCGATGTCCTTCTCTAAAGGACGTAAGTGAACCAGATGAGTTCGTCCTACTGATCAGCAGAGTCCCAACAGAGTCTTGCTTAACCACAACATAACATCCCAGCCCCTCCTCTCAATGTTCAGACCAATGAAGAAACGGAACCCAAATGCCTGCTTCACCACTCTGTCCACCTGCAACGCCACTTTTCAAGAATTATGTACCTGCAATCCGAGGTAACTGATTAACAACACGATCCTAAAGCCAAACAAAAACTTCCCAAGTTCTGACCTGGTTTGCTTCACTAAAATGGATCATTTCACATTTTTCAAATTGAACTCTATCGAATATTTTTCATCCCTCTATTCCAAAAATCCTGTTAATCCTGTTGTATAACAGATAACCTTCTTCATTACCTACTGTATTACCAATTTTTATATCACCCACAAACTTACTTCCCAGGAAACCAAAATTCTCATCCAAAACATTTATCCAAAGTACAAATAACAGTGGACCCACTACACCGCTGGTCACATGCTTCCAGTCAGCAAATCAAAACGTCTCCCACCACCCTCTGTCTCCAACTGTCAAGCCAATTTTATGTCCATTTGACTAGCTCCTCCTGGATGCCATCTCCTTTTGGGTTGATCTGAACTGATTGCCCAGTCCACCATACGGAACATGAAACGCGGGAGAAAGAACAATGCAGCCTTTTATCCTATGCTAAGATCAAACTAACCTGCATAATCTTCTTGTAATAAAATCTATGTGCCTATCTAAGTATCTATTATATGCCTCGAATGTATCTGACTCTCCTCCCACCACTGACAGAGCAATTCAGACATGCACCACTCTGTGTAAAGAACAGAAACTTGAATCGCTCCAAAACCTCCTACCAGTTACCCTGTTGTGATAGCTATTTCTGCCATGGCAAAAAATCGCTCACTATTCGCTCAATCGATACCTCTAATCATCTTGTTCACCTCTATCCAGTGGCCCCACAACCTTCCTCGCTCCAATCAAAAACGCCTTGACTCCTTTAGCCTTTCTTCTTAACAAATACCTTTTAGTCCAGGCAGCGTCATTGTAAAGCACGTCTGTACCCAGTCAAAAGCTTCCACATCCTTCCTGTAATGAAAGGACTAGAACTGAAAGCAATGTTAAAAGTATTGTCTTACCAGGCCTCGAGAGATCTGCAGCAAAACCACACCATTCTTAAACTCAATCCCCCAGCTAATGAAAACCGACACACGATAAGCCTTATCAACAACCCAATCAACCTGTGTGGCAACTTTGAGGGATCAATGTGCATTAACCCCAAGATCCCTCTATTATTACACATTACCAAGAATTCTGCCTTGAGCCCTGTAATATGCTTTCAAATTTGACCTTCCAAAATGAATCACTTCAGACCATTTCAACAGTAACTGCATTTGTCATGTCTCAGCCCAGTTCTGCATCCTATCAATGCCCCGTTGCAACCTTCAACAGCCCTACAAAGTATCCACCACTTCACCCACATTTATGTAATCAGTAAAATGACGAACACACTCTTCTACATCGACATCCAATTCATTTATAAAAATCACAAAGCGCAGAGGTCCCTGAGCCGATCCCTGCACAACACGACAGGTCATCGTGCTTCAGGCTGAATGCCATCTTTCTATTGCCGCACTGTCTTCTATGGGCCAGCCCATGATGTATCCAGACAGTCAAATTTCCCTGTACCCCATGCCTCCGTAATTTCTGAACAAGCAATCAGCGTGTTTTGTAACATCCTGAAAGAATTCAATATACGGACCCTGGTGAGATGTCTTGGTAGGAGGAGCTTACAGGGATAGACATGACTTTCGGAATTTACAGAGATAAAGGAAGGTAGTAACTACTTTAGAAGTTTAGGGATGAGAGTGTTAGGGATTAGAGAAGCTGACAGAAATATGGAGCGTTTTGGGGAGGTTGCAAACAGAAGAACTGTCTAAAGGATATAATAAGGATCACTCATTCAGCATGGGGTAGGATTGATGTCTTGAATCCCCTTTGCAGTCTCAGTGCGGACCAGTCAACAGAGGTGAAAACGTGTCTCTCACAAGCTGGTGGCAATGATGCCGAGAACGTTGCGTTTCCCTGCCCAGCACTGTATTTATGTCCTGTTTTGTGGGTCTGAATATAGCAGTCCACTAACTTCCCCATGCTGTCTAGTATGAGTAATCTTATGGTCTGCAGGATTTACTGAAGGGTCCAGATATCACTCTCTATCTCTCTCTCTGGCTGACCAACTGTCTTTCATGAGGTGATGGACGAGATGGTTTTGAGATTTCTGTTGAGTCAACAACGTTCTGTGTACCAGCTGGAGACAGAGAAATAGGAACAGTCAGAAATTAGACTGATGCAGTGAGTATTACCTATTCAATGAGCACTGAAAGACTACTCAGTGAGGAGTGAGCTATTATATCGGGATGGGCTCATCTGGAATTGTGCTGGGGCCAGTGCCCTGGTCAGTTATATGACCATAATTATGCAGAGTCCATTAAACTTACATCGATGAGTAGGGACAGGACTCAGATGAAAGGAAATTTCAAAGTCCACTGGGAAATTCTGAGATATTGGATCACCATGGGGATTTTGGCTGAAGAAAGAAACATGAAGGGACTGAGTGTCACAAAAAATATACATGAGCAAATAAAGGTTGTGACAGGGAATTGTGGTAAAATAGAAAAGTACTGTTTCTTAATTTGAATCATGAAGTTTCTGAAATAAGGTAAATATGTGAATAGTGATTTCTATCTAATCAGGGAGATGTGGTCACAGGGTGAACATAAAAGTAGGGCATTAATATGCATCGATACACAACATTGTGGAAAGTCAGGCAGAGTTGGAAGCTGGATGGGGAGCTCTAATACTTAAGGATAACAATGAGATGACCAAAAACTATGTGGCCTCAGATTATGAATAAGTATGAACGCAAATTGTGGCTCGTAAGTGTCAGAACACAGAAGTGGAAGGACACTGTTAATGCCACTTTAGAGCATTGCGTTGAGATACTGCATAAACAGGAAATTATTTGAATTTGTAACAGAGGCACTGTGATAATTGTGATAGGATCCACTCTTCCGAACTCATCATCTCATTGACGATAGGTCACAGCCGATGCTGTTTGTTCCCACTCGCAGGCAGTGTCTGTAGTTGGCTGACAGACGGATGAGATCTTCCACAGACTCTGTTACACTTGGGGCCAAAGGGAGCCTTGGGAAGGGATGGGTGGGGCGTTGGTGTGCCAGCGTGCTCCTTGTGCTGTTTGCTCCTGGATTCCCCCTTTTTACCCAACATCAAGTCTCAAGGTTCTCGACATTTTCCCAATGCTGCTCCCAAATTTTGGACGGCATTGGCCCTGTGATTCCCAGATGCTTTCCTTCCCACCTGGGGCATTGAAAGTCTTGCTGGAGCACTTCCTCTGTCCACCTGGGGCTCGCCTGCCGTTTCAGAGCTGGGCGTAGAGCACCTGTTTGGGAGAGTCTCGTGTCAGTAATTGAGACGATTTACCAAGCCCATTTCAGCTGATTGAGTTGGTGTGTTAGTGCCTCAATGCTGGGGCTTATGGCCTGTTCGACGACGTTGGTGTTGGTGAATCTGTCTTCCCAACTGATTCACAGTTTCTTGCACAGGCAGCATTAGCTGGAACGCTTCAGCACCTTGATGTCCCTGCTTCAGACAGTCCACGTCTCAGAAACATATCGGAGGTTGCGTATCTCCATAGATCAGTATAATATGAGTTTATGGTAGGATCTGCTATTGTTGTCCTCCAACACCCTTTCCCTCAGACGTCAGGGGGCAGTCCTAGCACAATGGATGCAGTGTTGGATCTCTTTGCAATACCTGCTGTGGTCGACACGGTACTACGGAGGTTTTGGAAGGTTCAAGGCCACTCTGTGAACATTGATAATCGGGGATTCGCTCTGCAATACCGAGCCAGTTTACTTGTGAACCTGTGTCTTGCGGATGTTCAGGACAAGACCCATGTTATCCTATGTCCCTGTAAAGGTGCTGACATTAGTCTTGAGTACACCCTCAGATTGCATCCACACGTAAAAACACCATCTACGTACTGCAGCTCGATGGCACTGATTTGGGGTGATTTTGGTTTTGGTTTTGAAGGGGTTGGGATTATGAGTAATTCCTATTGGGACCACTCCAGCGGTGAGGTGAGGCATTGCAAAAAGGCAGATTGGGAATAGTGTTGGGAAAATGCTTGACACCGGTCCAAACAGGGAATGGGTTGATGATGGAGCCATTGATCACTATTATTTATTCTTATTCATCAGTAACACAAGCCTTGGAGCGTTGGGTGATAAGATGGAATTCAAATGGATCATGAAGATTCACACCGATCACTCCAAGCTCCCCCAAATGTCTGAAATTAAAACAAAGCAAGCTACATGGATATGAGTGGAGAATTGCCAAAGGATAACAAAGTAACCGGACGGAAATGCATGACTTTAATTAATAGCCAGAAAATATTCAACGGAAGGACATTCCATTGACACGGACAAAACTTCAGGAAGAAAGACCAGTCATTGGCTCGCTCAGGTCTTTCAATATTATGTATTAGATTAAAAGAGGCTTCAAAGACAGTCAACAAAGTCTAATAATTCTGAAGACGAGCATTTTACAAACTGACAAGGACTATCGAAATGTTGAAGCAGTTCTTAAAGGAAGAGCAAGGGTTCTCCCAGCAGGAATAGTTTTGCCAGAAGCGGGATCACGGTTAGCCTTTAATGAGGTGATAAGGGAGACTTAAATGTTCTCGACGTAATGACAGACATGAAGTGTGATAAGGGCGTGAACGACATTATGAACCCAGTATGAATTGCTGGGGCAGGAGGATTTCACATACTTAGGGAGGGAAATATGGATGGAGTTGGTTCGTGATATGGAGGGTTATGGGACATGGAAATAATTACAAATACAGACCGTGTTGTGGGACCCAATACAGTTTATGGAGATAAATTGTGTCAATGAGTTTTGAGTGGACGTTGACCGGGCAGGAGGGTATAAATTAGGTTCGATATTGGGATGAGTTGTAGGAACAGGAGGATATTTGGGCCTACAGGCAGTTACAGACATAACGAAAAGTGAAGGGACTGGAAGAAGATCCAGCGATAAGGGATGGTTCTGTTGCTTGAGGAAGATATGCCAACGCATACACACAGAACTGAAGATTCAGAACTGCATACGCACACACATGCACACGCATGCACAAAAATAATCAAAAACGTTCACAAACACTGACAATCCACAGGATTAATATCAACACCACCTTAGAGCCAGTTATGTGTGAAGTAGGGAGAGAGATGTGTACTTTTATTTGTGCATTCATGCGATGTGCGTATCACCGGCTGGAGCAGCTTTTATTCCCCACTGCTAATTGAAATAGTGCAGCTCAGAGCCAGCCATATTGTTGTGAGTTTGGAATCCCATCGAGATCATACCTCGGACCAATGTCAGATGCCATTCCTTGAAGGATATAAGTGGACGAGATGAGTTTTTCTTAATGATCAGCAAGTTTTATGGTCATCATTAGATTACAATAAATCATCTAACCAATGTCCTGGACACAACATCATAATGTCTCAACCCCGACCGTCTAAGCTCCGTCCAATGAAGACAAATTTGCCAAATGCCTTCTTCTGCATTCTGACCACCTCTGTCACCACTTTCAAGGAACTGTGTACCTGCACCGTCTTCACTCTCTGCTTGAAAACACAGGCCAGAGCTCCACCATTAACTGTTACGTCCTGCTCTGTTTCACCTTACTAAAATGCAACGCCTTGCATTTATCTTAATTATAATCCACCTGCTGCTCCTCAGACCATTCACCCAGCGGATCAACATCCCAAGGTAATCTTAAACATCCTTATTGAAACGCCAAGTCTATCACTAATTTTAGTGTCACCCAGAAATGTACAAACTGAGCCTCTTGTATTTTGCTCCAAATCATCTACGTACCCCACATCGTCCGTTGTCCTGCAATACACGGATCCAGTAGAACAACAAACCTCTACCACCAACGTCTGTCTCCGACCGTCAAGAGAACTTTGTACCCAATTGACTAGATCTCACTGGATCCCACCCTATTAACGAATCGAATTTGCAGAACCTTGTCAAAGGCATTGTTATTGACTACATATACAATAGCTAGCGCATTGCCTCCTGACCACATCCTCAAAAACTCATTGATGTTCGTGAGATATAACTTCCAACGCACAAAGCCATGCAAACTGTCCCTAATCTGCAAGTTGCAAAATGCATGAAAATCTGAGAATATATTCCAACACATCACCCATCACTAAGGGTTGTCTCACTCGCCTGTAGTTTTCTGGCGTTTCCTTGTAGCCCTTAAATGATGCAACAGCATCAGCAACCCTGCAGTCCTCTGGCGCTTCGCCGTGGTTGTCGATGACACAAATATCTCTGCAAGAGGCCCTGCAATCTCTTCCCAAGGTTTTCACACAAACCTGGGATACACCTGATCAGGTTTTGAAATGTTCGCCATCTTTCTGGGTCTTATGACCTTCAGCCCCTCCTTTTCTGTCGTGAACACTTTTCAACACCATTATTTATTTCCCCAAGCTCCCAAGGTTCTATGTCTTTCTTCACTCTAAATATAGAAGAGAAACCTTTCATTAAGATCTCCCGGAACTCCTGTGGCGTTTAGAAGAATGAGAAAAAAAAAAAATCATCCAATATTCTGAGGTCGATTCTGGAAAGATAGAAAATAGACCAGCACAGCAGAGCAATAGGCTCTTCCGCCCTCCAGGGCAGTGCCGACCACATTGCATTTGTTGTTTCTGTTATTATTATTACTGATAGCCGTTACTGTACCCTGCCATTTTATTCTCCGCCTGTTTATGTGTCATGTTGAATGCCCTTTCAAAACTTTGCTAATATTTCTGTTTTCACCATCTCCCGATATTAGCTTCCGCCCTCTTTGTAAAAATTCTTGCGTTGCAAATCTAATGTAAAACTTTTCTCTCGCACCTTAAATTTTTGCACTCTACTATATGACATTTCCAAATTGGGAATGAGATTGCGACTACCCAAACGATCTATGCCTCTGCTAAAATCATATACCTGTACCAGGTCACTCCTCAGACCCCGACACTACAGTAAAATAAACAACGTGCCCCCAAACACTTATTATGGCAAACGCATTTTCATTCAGGCAACGTTCTGATAAATCTCTTTTGCAAAGTCCAGGGCATTCCAGATGGCCTCATCTTTCAAGGATCACTTCCGATTCCCACACCTCCTCCTTGGACCCCTCTCAAAAGCCTCTACAATTTTCCTGTAGTGTGGTGACGAGACGTGGGTACAATACTCCACCTGCGGCTATTCTGAAGTTTTATACAACAACAACATTGCAATTTCTGAGAGAGAAATGATTTTATGCACTGGAAGATATTTCAGAAAGTGTGATTGTTAAGCAAGCTAGACGATTTTTCAAGGTTAAGTACGCCTTTTGTGACTGGTGGATGCAACAGTCATAGAGAATATTGTGACAGACTGGAATACCTTACGATAATGGGATGGGCTAAAGTGAGAGGACCGATTTGCCGACATATAAGTTGTATATAATTGTCTCAACGTCTTCACAACGATAGTGAGGTATATAGCAACGAAAGGAGTTTAAACAGGGAGCGAGCTAATCAGTGTTTGAGGAGCTTGAACAGACAGGGATTGTTAAATGGACTGGAGGAGATTACACAGATAGGGAGGAATTTAGGGAATGCAGAATGTTCAGAAATAGGGAGGGTTGCAATGTTGAGAATATGATTCAGAAAATTGGAGGATATGGGGATGAAGGATGTTGCACTGATAGTGAAGTATGTCGTGTCTGGAGGGGATGACCCGGACAGGAGGTTGCACTTACTGGATGCATTTAACTAGAAAGGGATAGTACAATAGCAGGCAGTGTTTGCAGAGATAGGGAGAATTGTAGAGTCTGCAGGAGATTACAGAAATGAGAGGGATTGTATCATTTGGGTGGTCTACACAGGCAGGTGGGTTTAGAGACTGGAGTAGCTCACCATGATATGAGTCTGGAAGACCTTATAGTATTGCGAGTGTTGCAGAGACTGGAAATCATTGGAGACAGTCAGATCTAGCGAGAAAGTTGCAATGTCTGGTCGAGTCTCCAAGAATCTGGATGGTTGTAGAGACTTGATAAAATGCAAATGGCTTTAGCTGGACAGAAGGTTGTTACAGAGATAGAAAGGGCTGTAGGCGTTTGCAGACATTGGGAGGGCTGTGGTGTCCAGGGGAAGTTCCGCATGGAAGGATGGTTGTTGGAGCTGCAGGAACTTCGAAAGAGAGGAGGTCACCGAGACAGGGAGAAATGTAGCGACTGGAGAACACAGAACTGGTGATGGCTGCAGGCGAAACTAGAAAATGAGAAACTAGAAATTGGGAACACTGTAGAAGCTGTAGGATCCCACAAGGATGAGGCGGATTGTAGGAGTTGGTGAACTTTACAGAAGTAATTATTCGTTTGGAGAACTGTCCATACCGGGGCAGGATTCACAATTAAGGAGGAATAGAGCAACAGGAAGTGGTTGCAGACCAATAGACGGATGTCATTTTCAACACTTGTGTCCTGAACCCGATGAGAGTCATCAGGATGAGAGTTAACCTCATTAAAATGTTGGGATAATTTGGGGAAATGACAGAGTGGACGCTGAAATTATTTTTTCCTCTTACAGGAGAGACAAACAAGGAGACTCAGTTTGACAGAGAGACTTCCCGTATATGATGGAGGAAGAGACAATTTGTTTTTCAGTGATCCAAACCTACTTCAGGTTCGTTTTGAAATAGCACCTAGGAATTTGACAGGATTACAAAGAACTGCGGACGACAGGAGATAAAAGATGAAAGCCAGGCTGGAAGGGCTGGGAGGGGCTGGAGAGAGTGGAATCGTTCAGCAGTCGAAGGGGGCTACAGTGATGCTGTCATGTCGGG
The DNA here is from genome assembly GCF_047496795.1 of Chiloscyllium punctatum. Taxonomy (NCBI): domain Eukaryota; kingdom Metazoa; phylum Chordata; class Chondrichthyes; order Orectolobiformes; family Hemiscylliidae; genus Chiloscyllium; species Chiloscyllium punctatum. The sequence goes on along the minus strand of NC_092789.1, from coordinate 26,444,921 downwards.
ACTGGAAAACGGAACAAGCACACTTAACAAAAGGTGGATATATATGGCACAAGGCCAGACACAACAGGGAGATTCCAAGCTCCCTATCAGTCATTTTCTCAGGAAACTGCTCTCTTCCGTTCTGGGGCCAAGCCCCATATACAAACAGTATCAGGTTTCCCAGCTCCAGGTGCACAGGGCAAGAGCACTTACTTCTGACCCAGTCAATGAGATACCATCGGATAGGTATTACACTGTTCCACCCTGCGCACAAACACAACATCTCTGTTACATTTACATGATGACTAACTCTACACAGAAAAGACAATCGGCACTCAGACTCCATGATTAAAAAATCCTCTAAATGACAGTCCATAGAAAAGGATAGAATCCACAAAAACCCACTGCATGTGTCAGGGTGAATGAGTAAGGTTTTATTCTCTCCACTTGGAATCGAATTCCTGCATCTCACGAAACTGACCCTTTAAAAATAATTAAAACAGTAAAGAATATTCAAATTGAAGGCCTAAATGAGATGAGCTTAAGGAAATTAAAGAGCATGAAAACATGGGAAGGGCTAAAGCATGAAGACCACTGACAATCTGTGGTCTGAGGAAGGCAGAATGGGATAAGATTAGTGGGATGCTCATACATCAATTATCAGAGCAAGGTTGAGGCTGAATGGTCACTCTGAGGAGATGAGGTAACGATTAGTAAAGGTGATCTCCCTGCTCGTGTCATTGTGACAAGTCTCGGAACATAAACATTTGGGACATGACATTAAATATCTAATTAATAGTTAGCAGAATCAGCTTGAGATAAGAGACTATTGTAATAGATGTAACAGATAAATATCTAATCATGATATGTTGGTCTGGAATGGAAGATCGCTGTAGCAGAGGTGATAATAAGTATCTAATCATGACATTATCAAAATATTAAGTAGGGTCTGGAATGAAAGACCATTGTTGCAAAAGTTGACACGAAATATCTGACCGTGACATTAGAATAACATCAAGTAGAATGTGCGACTGAAGAGATAATGGGAACTAACATCAATGGTTTATTATGTAGGTCGAGTGAGTACTTTGAATAATATAGTTAGGCATGCTGACAAGCTAACCGAAATATGATAAAAAGTACAAAAAACCACGGACTCTGAGGTTTGGGGGCATTAGAGAATCTGCTTTCGCAGTGTCACATTTTTTTCTTGAAGATCTCTCTGTTTCCGGCTGATTCTCTACATTTTCTCCACGACAAATTTGGCGCTGCAAGCAGGGTCGTGCAGAGACACACCTGGAAAGAGGGCAATAGCAACAGGGAGCTTCTCGGTCTACCGGAGCAAATCCGAAGATGGACAGAATAAGTGTAACGATCAAAAGTCCGCTTGGTTTTAATAAATGTCCACGTGGTTATCGTAAAAAATCCACGTTTTGAGTATAAGACACAATAGATATTGCCTCAGAGAAAATGTGGGCCTGAATATATAGGGCAGAATAATAAAGGAAATTTGTTTTAATAAAAGTTCAGAATAAACCTGTTTAGAAAGCCAGCAGGTTTGTAGTGGTTGATTAAATTCAAAATACCACAGACTAAGTCAAAATGTTCAAGCGTTCCTAGACTGTTAACTGTTTTCGACAAGGCCTGCAGGGTAATTAAAATGTACTTTTGGAATTGAACGAAGGGTCTCTTTAACTCAGCGTCTAGCAGAGAGAGAGAGAGAAAAAATGATTTTTTGTTGAATATTTGACTGCGTGCAGAACGATTCTGTGTGTTTGTGTGAGAGAGCGATTTTACGGTTTAATCATTGTGATCTGGTTTGCATGCATAATTGTTTCTTTGTGGGTGAGTGTTTGTGTTTTGTTTGTCTGGAGCTCGAGCTCCGTGGGTATTTTGATTTTATTTTGCAGTGTACTAATTTAAGATAGTGTTTTTGAGAGAGACTTTTTCGAGAAACCGTGAGTGATTGGTGTATTTTGAAAATGCAGTGCTAGATTGGCTTAGGTTGAATGAATGAAAATAGATTGTTTGTATTAACAAGCTGCAATTGAGGACGTTTAGGAATTGATAGATTGGTAAGGGTCAAATGCAAGTTATAAGTTTACGGATTGCTCATAGTGTTGACAAAGCCCGACATGACTTGAATGGTATGAGAAAGTGATTTGTGAGTGCAGAGATAATACATTAGCTGGATTGAAATATATGTTAGAATGGATAAAGGGACTGCAGTTCATCTGCTGAGTAAGAAATTGTCGTGGCAACAAATGATATTGTAAAAAGTTCTGAGAAATGGGAAAAAAGAACGAAGGATTTATTGACTAAACGGCCAAAATAAGGTACCTTTGATATACGTATGTGCAAAATAAGGTACCTTTGATATACGTATGTGCAATGAGATGGAAGGACTAATTAAGAACTCTAAGACGAAAATCTAAAAATAGAAACTAAAAGTGTGATCAGGAGATGGAAATACTGAAACTTCTCAGTAAAGTGTTTGAGGAACTGAAGGTAGGTTTTCAGGCACCTGTGGTGACCATGAAAGCTGCAAAATAATAAACTGAGCAGTTAGGGGAAACAGAAAAAAACAGGAACCAGCCCCACCTCCTTATACCCAGATGTAGAGTAAGTGAATAGACCTCCTCCCTACTCGAATGAAGAGGCATTGAAGCAGTGTCCAGTAATGAAGTGAACTGTAGAAATACAGGGACAGTTCGAATGGGATGGAAGTGCAGGAACAAAAATGAACTGAGGGCGACAAGAGAAAGAGAAAAGGGACAGGCAGGAGCAAATAGAAGCTATCCAATGAAGCAAGAAAAGCTGAAACATGAGATTAGTGTTCTTCATGGGCAAAGGGAACGAAAAACAACTGAGGAATACTCATGGAGATATGAAAGGAGAGCGAAAGAGAAAAACAGTGAAGGTGACGCAGAGGAAGCGGTAAGGGATAATGAGAGACAAGGAAAGAAAAAGGCATCATTACCTAAAGAATGGGAGGAATTAAAAATAGCATTGAACACAAGCCCGAGGGCGCATAATTGAGAAGTAACTCAGGTAATGGGGAAAAGGGCCAACAGGAATTCATGCTATCGTCGCTTATAAAAGAGGAGAGAAACCCGAAATGCATTCCTTGGGGAACTCCGGATCTGGAAGTACCAAAGATTCCGCTGCCCAGTTTACATGAGGGAGCGGGAAAGTGGATTAGCGCTTTTGAAGATGAAACCACAGGGGGATTGCTGGCTATAGGAAACTTTAAAATTTTGCTGCGGAGGGGGGTAGGGCTCCCGAAGTTAAACGAAACAATGGTCCGACCCCGTTTGAAAATTGCAGCAGACAATACAATGATTGATGGGGTCGGGTTTGATCAAGTGAGACAATTCATGACAGGCCTTAAGAGACTGTTTTCCACCCAAAATGGACCGCCAGGCACTGAGAGGAGATCCACTGGGAGAAAGTGAAAACCCAGCAACCTACTTGGAGAAACAGTTTAAAAAGTGGAGGCTTGAAAGAGAGCAAGACATAGAGAATAACCAGTTGCTGAACACAATGTCTATCTCTCCATCTAACACTTACAAACTTACTTTCGAACTCGGTCCCTTACAGCCAACCTAGCGACCATAGTGACACTTTCCCGAGGAAGAATTGATGCCCCAGGACGCCTCACTCGATACCCTTGTACATTAGTGACAATGGATTGCCTTGTTATTACTTTTGCCGTCATTTTAATTCGGCTTTCGGCAATTTGTTTTCCAGCTAGTTCAAAACATCACACAGGGATGTCACGTGATAATCTTAATTATTTACACTTCTTGAAACTGTTTGTGATTGATTGTCGCTTTTATCTTAAATCAATTCCTAACTATTTGTCACTGGCAGGACAAAAATAAGTTGTGAACAGATAAAACTATCACCTGTAGTTACAGGAATAGTTTGTGTGCCATGCTGTTTGAAAAACATTCCATTTCACTTCGTATTTGCGGCGTTAAATATCTTTAATAACGTAGGCTGGGATCTATCACACACTGCTTGATTGGATATTGTTTGACACTTTTGCTCGCATTTAAACTCCATGTCTCCCGTTTCTCCTTATTTTGCTGTTTAATGTACCGAATTTTCGACATATTATAGTTGTTCGTCGAGCCTGAAGGAGACTCAGGTCCAAAGAGAAATAAAGTATTTAATACGACTCCGAAATGGAGTGCAGGAGAAAGTTCATTGTTTTACTCTTTGCCATCACGGGCAGTTTCCTCTTGTTGTGTTTGACGTACACAGCACATTTTCGACTTGTGCAAATTTCAGGCGGTAGCTGCTCTATCGGTTCCAAGTCCAATTAACCCCAAAATGTATTCTGAAGTAAAGCTCGTACATGCTACAGCTCTTTAGTTCATGCACTAATGCGTATATTTATGCAGGGACACAGACAAAATTCAGAGGTCAGTTGAAAGATGTTTTTAGATAGTTTTCCAAACTTGTTACGAAATACCATAAACAGTGAATCCTGATAAATATCTTGATGTAACTTATCAGTTCATAAATCCACATGCAACACTATGAATCTGTAGTTCAGCAATTCTGGTGAGGATATCATCAGGGTTCCCAAGCTTGTTCATTCACACCAATGAGAGATGAATCAAAAATCAACCAGTTTTTACATTGATGACAGCCACGTGCGAAAGAGATTTTATTTTTCAGGGTTTGTCTCTTCTGCAAGCCACAAAGGCGCAGGATAAGAATATTTCCTTTTGAAGTAGATGTGTTAGCTCTGAATGGGAAGATATCCATAGTCACAACTAAAAATAAGTGTCATGAACCAGGCCAGGGTACCTTCAAAATAATTTAAGAAATTAGCTTAAAACCTTTACTTATTTGTTTTATGCAGATGTGAAGTAGACATTCCAGGTAAAATGCAACTGATAAAAACAACCAGTTGTTAAGTACAACTGAAATTATTTAAACACTAGATGTGAAACACTAACGAAAGAAAACGAAATTTAGCATAACTTAACTATTGGAAAATTAAATGTCCCGACAACCAATTTTAGTAAGGAGCATTTCCAATTCACGTAACATCCTGTTAACACATCCCTGGGCAAACGGTATATTGAAACACAGATTATTTCAGGCAGGCGAAATTTCCAAGTGAAAAGTCAGCCAGGAATAATCTCCTGAATCTTGAAACCATTCACCACAACAGCAGCTTTTACAAAGTAAAGTAGAGAGAAAAATGGACTCGGATAATTGGCCGCTCCCCTGCCATTGTTAATCTATGCATTTTGGGACCTCTACCAACACGACGCCTCTTGAAAAAAAACAAAGACAAAATAACCTAAAGGTGACAGCTTCCTCACATTAGCCCCCTTTAAAAAATATGTTCACACAGATGAATTCACTTTAAAACACATTCGTCTCACTCTGTCAGTATACTACAACACAAATACATGATAGTGCTGCTGTTTACTCCTGCCATTGAAAACCTCCATATTTTCATCCAAGCCTCGATAACTCGCTGCAAGTTGTGATGTCTCTTCCTATCACGTATAATTTTCAAATTGAATGGATGCAATAATAAGGTCCATTTGAACAGTCTGCATTTTCTTCTCCTTAACTTTCTCCTTTAATGAGTTTTGATCGGTACGTGTGATTGTCTCAGACACATTCCTGGCAATATAAATGTCGAAATGCTGGAACGTCAATAGCGATCTCAAGGTGTCATTCTCAATTGTTGAATACTTCTGATGATACATGTTCAATTTCCTGGCGAAATATAGACAGTTCATTCAATCTTCTCGTTATCTCCCTGCGACAGCACAGCACTGACACTCACATCACACTCATCGACATCCATCTTGAATGTCTTTGTCTAATTAAATGTGGCTAATACTGGGGCCGTCGTGAACACAGCTTTACTGCTGTCAAATGCCATTCCAAAGTCTGCTGCACACTGAAACATTGTGCATTTTCTCAGTAGTTCAGTGAATGGAGTAGCGCGCTGCTCAATTCGTTACGAATTCCCAACAAGCCTACTCAACCACAAGAATCAGAGTATTGCTGTCTTCGTCGAGAATATGAGAAACCCGAATAACCTTTGTTTTCACATTCCATGATGCGATCTGTCTGTATTTGATAACAAGGACCAGGAATGTGACGTGGGCTTTAGAACATGTACAGAACATAGATCACTACATCACAGTACAGGCCCTTCGGACCGAGACTTAGAGCCGACGTGTTAAACTCATCTGACGCCCATCAAACGTCTACAATTCCATGATCATACATCGGTTTACCCAACGACCATTTAAATGCACTTAATGATGGCGATTCTACTATGGTTCTAGGCAAAGTGTTCCACACCCTGACTGACCCTCTGGGAAAAGAAACTACCCCTGATGTCAGTCCTCTCTCTTTCAGTCCTCAATGTAAATGTTTGTAGCCCCGTGCGAATCATTTCCAACTGAAGAAAAAAGCTCCAACTGTCCACAATATCTCATCATCTGATCGTCTTTTATGTTTCTGTTAAGTCACCTCTCAACATTCTTCTCTCAAACGAAAACAACCAAAAGACCGTCACCTTTTCCCGATGATACATTTCCTCCATATTCGACAACATCCTAGTAAATCTCCGATGCATCCTTTCCAAAGCTTCCACGTGCTACCTGTAATGCAGTGACCAGAACTGTTTGCAATACTCCAAGGGCAACTGTACCAGAGTGTAGTCTTGCTGCAACATGATCTCATCGCCTCGAAACTTAATCCCTCGACTAATAAAGGCTGATACACCGTATGCCTTCTGAACAACGCTATCAAATTGGGTTGCAACTTTCTGGGATCGATGTACATGGACGCCGAGATCATTCTGCTCATCGACACTACCAAGAATACTATCAAAGTGAAACACCTCACACTTTTCTGCAGTAACCTTCATTTACCAACTCTCAGCCCAGCTCCATAGCTTATCTGTATTCCTATGTAACCTAAAACATCTTTCAGGACGATCCACAACTCCACCGAACTTAGTGTCATCCGCACAGTTACTAACCCATCCTTCAACATACCCTCATCCAGATCATTTGTGAAAATGACAAGCGGTATTGTTCCTATACCAGATCCATGCGGGACACCACTCGTATCTGAACTCCAAGTTGAACGTTTTCTATCAACCACACGCTGGCTTCTATCCGATAGGCAATTCCTGATTTAAACGGCTAGATCACCCTCAACACTATTCCTCTGTTTTTTATGCAATTCCGTGGGTAACATTAGCAAACGCGTCCATATACACCATATCAATCGTTTTACCATCATCTGACTGTATGGTAAACATCTCAAAAAACTCAATAAGTTTTGTGAGGCACAACCTACCCTTCAAAAATGCGTGTTGAATATTCGTAATAAAATTATTCCTTTCCAGATATTTATAAACCCGATCTCGTATGATCCTTTCCAACACTTTAACCAAAACAGAATTATGGCTCACTGGTCCATAATTGCCAAGGCTGTCTCTCTTCCACATCTTGAACAAGAAGACAACATTGGCTCTCAGCCAGGAGTCTGGCACTATATATTAGACAATGACGACATAACGATCAGTGACAAAGGCTCTGCAATCTCCTCCCTTGCTTCCCAGAGAATCCGAGCATAAATGCCATTTGGTCCAGGACTTGTGTATTTTCACACGTTCCAGAATTGCTAAGACGCGCTCCTCATGAACTTCAAACCCGTCTCGCCGAACAGACTGTATCTCGACATTGTCCTCGACAGCATTGCTTTTTTCCAATAAAATTACGAACGAGAAGTGTTCATCTAGCGCCTCTCTTATATCCTCGAACTCCACTCACAATTTCCAACAACTGTGACGAAGGATGTTGTAGATTACAGAGAGACATAAATAAGCTGCATGGGCTGGGCGAAGAGGTGGCAAATGGAGTTTAATGCGGACAAGTGCGAGGTGATTCACTTTGGTCGGAGCAACCAGAATGCAAAGTATTCCACTCATGGCAATCTTCTTGGTAGTGTAGATGAGAGAAGCGATCTCGGTGTCCAGGTACACAGATCCTTGAAAGTGGCCACCCAGGTTGACAGGGTTATTAAGAGGCATACAGCGTTTTAGCTTTTATTAATAGTGGGATCGAGTTCCGGAACCATGAAGTTATGCTACAGCTGTAGAAATCTCTAGTGTGGCCGCACTTGGAGTATTGTGTACAGTTCTGGTCACGACATCATAAGAAGGATGTGGAAGCCTTGGAAAGTGTGCAGAGGAGATTTACTAGGATATTTCCCGGTATGGAGGGAAGGTCTTACGAGGAAAGGCTGAGGGACTTGAGGCTGTTTTCATGAGATTGAAGAAGGATGAGAGGTGACTTAATAGAGACGTGTAAGATAATCAGAGGGTCAAATAGGGTGGACATAGAAAGCCTTTTTCTACGAGTGATGATGGCGAGTACAAGGGTGCATAGCATTAAATTGAGGGGTGTTAGAGAAAGGACAGATGTCAGAGGTAGTTTCTTTACTCAAAGAGTCGTAAGGGGATGGAATGTTTTGCCTGCAACGGTAGTAGATTCACCAACTTTAAGTAGATTTAAGTCATCACTGGGCAAGCACATGGACGTACATGGAATATTGTAGGTTAGATGGGCTTCAGATTGGCATGACATGTCGGCGCATCATCGAGAGCCGAAGGGCCTGTACTGTGCTGTAATGTTCTATCTTCTATGTTCTAGTCACAGAACTTCCGTTCTGAAAATCTACACATAACCTGTAGGTACCAATTGGTTTTGACAATATCACTGTGGGTGGGCTCCAGTCATGGCAACTCACTTCGAATATGTTGCCTTGGAGCATTCGTTCAATCTGTTTTTGCACCCTTGCCAACTTTAGAATTGAAGTTTATAAGGATACTGTTTAATTGGAACAGGATTTCCCATGTCTACATCATGCATTAACACTTCTCAGCTTAATTCCAGGTATTTCCCCATTCAAACTCAACAATTCTTTCCGGTCATAATGTTTTCCCCCTTGAGGGTAAGTCAATAATTAATTCGAATTTTGACAACATCTCCATTTCCTGTGAAATTTGTACAATGTTCAATTCTAAATGCTTTGAACTTTGTTCTTCACTGTGTGCTGCAATGCGGAACCCATTTTCTGCTTGTTTTCTTTCCCTGTCAGAACACCTATTCAGCATATTCACATAACACACCCTGTGTGATTTCTTCCTGTCTGGAATCATTATGAAATAGTTCACCTCACTCAATCTCCCTTAGATCAGATATGATCCACTAAACTTATCTTTCGAAGGTTCATCTCTCAGTGGATGTAATACTGAGACTTTATCTCCTGAAGAGAAGTTGCCAGTTTTTGATTTCGTATCTGCTTCCTGTTTCATCGTCTACTGCGATTTTTTTTAATGCAGCCTTGCCTTCTCTTTAAACGTTCTCTAAAATTTGACACATGATCCAAATATGTGGTGTCTGAATTCTGTATCATAAGTTTCTCTTTAATCAATTTTAGTGTACTCTGATTTCATGCCCATGACAAAATTCAAATGGAGAGAACTTAATCGATTCATTTGGTACATCTCTAATGGCAAAGAGTTAAAACCGAAATTCCTCATCTGAATCATCTGGACAGTGTTAGGTGTTCGCCCTCATCATTGTCTTTAATGTCTAATGTCAGATATCTAGCGATCCTTCTGATTCAGGATGGTCCTCAGTTGATTTCAATTGTTTAATTCCTCAGATTTTCGGAACTGCTTTGAATAAGTTTGAAGTAAATTTTATCCCTTAATTTGATTGTATTTCTATGGATAGTGAATATCCAGGGAATAATTTGAGCAACACCTCTACAATACTTTTAGATGAGCTATTGTGTAATTGAATGGCCGATGGGAATCTTGATGCACGCATTCATTATGGTTAAACAATACCGATTCCCACTTTTTCTTTTCGGTAGGATTCCTACACAATCAATTTAAACACTCCTCAAATGCAGGAAATGGTATTAAAGGTGTTAGTTTTATTGATACCTTTAGTTTTCCAATTACCTGATATTTATAACGTGTGTGGCAAATTTCACTCCCTCCTTATGCAGTCCACGCCAATTACAATGGTTTTGTATTTTCAGTCCAGCTTTTCTTACCCCTAAATTACCTTCTACAGTTAATTCATGTGCCACTCGCAACACCTACTTTCTGTCACCGACCAGCAATACAGCGTGATGGACTTCTGCACATTTCTCAAGTGCCTGAATATGGGATAGTCTTTATTTTCTCAACAAGACCTCATTTTTAACATAGTAGCACTCAGGGTCGCAAGTATATTCTCCTTCCATGCATGTTTTTTGATACAATTGTTTCAGAGTTTCAGCATTCTGCTGCAAACAGTGAATTTTCCATGAGCTGAAAATATTCACTTTCTCCACCACCTGTTTCTGTTTTGTCTCAACCATTTAAAAAAGTTTCCTGATAATTCTCCCCTAACTTACTTATCTGTATTCATTGATTCCTCCTTTCAATTCAAATGGTGATATTTTGACCTTGTTACCATATCGTATGTGTGTGTGTGTGTGGGGGGGGGGGTATTGGGGTGGGGGAGGGAGGTGTGGTGGGGGGAACAGAATATGTTTTCTGCATTACCGAAGTTGCCTTATTTTCCACTTTCTTTTCATTCTTAGTTGGCTGTACTCCTACCACTGACCGAGCAAACCCGTTAGTATGCGATAATGTATTCATGAAGCTGATAGTTTCTTCAGTATTCCTGACACCACTTCTCCACTTTTCACTGGTCATTTGAACCTCACTCTACATAATTAACCTCTTCTTGTCTCACCATGAATTCCACACACTATCACGTTTTCTGGTAATTGACTTTCTGAGTTACATTTCCCTTCATCTCTCAACATCAAACGTTGAGATTATCCCGTATCAATCAATGCTGTAACTATTTCACCTGCTGCTCCTGCCTGTGAGTAAACTTTAACTTTACAAGTAAATAGTTTAAGAAGCTCTGGCACTTCCTCATTGACAAACTTTAAACAGATCCCTGCCAAACTTTTAGCGACGATGTGTTTGGAAAATATCTCTATCTTCCTCACTAAGCCTACCTTCTACATTTATCTCCCTTCATGTAAGCCGACTGTACTGTTTCGGTGCAAATTTCTAAATTTGAAGCTCTCTCTCGCTTTCTCCTCTCTCATTTTACCTTTATTCTTTCTTTTTCGCCCTTTCTACGCTCTCTTTCTCCAATTGTTCTCCTGGGGCCTTACATTTCTTTTGATTTTTTTTTGCAAAAGCGATTCTGTCCCTTTCTTTTTGTCATGCCAGGGCAAGTCATATTCTCTTCTTTCCTCTTCTTCTAACCGTCATTCAAACTGTTTTGTTTCCTTCTCATATTCAAGCTGCATCATCTACAATTGATTTCTCATCTTTTCCAACGATTTTGATAGCATTTCCAGCAAATTTAAGTGTTGAGCTTTTGTGGTCATTACGTCACCGTTACTCAGAAGTGGAGGCAACTCTGACTCTAGTTTGTCTGCAATTTCTAGCAGATTTGCCTTGGTATTCTTTTGTACAGCCACAAAGTCACTTCTTCTAACCCAGAAAACTCTAAGTGGCTCAACGTCCTATTACTGAACCAAGTGCTGTTGATACCGACTGAATTCAACACCCGGAATCAAAGGTATTAAACCATTCCACTCGCTGCCTTTAAGTCCAACAACACTTATCCGAAAGTGGAATTACGGATTTAATCGTGACAAGGTGCCCCAATGTGTTATGAATCAGGCAGTATCACATGAAAACATTTTCAGAAGGAAACCGATATCCGAACATCTTATTATTTGAAAGGCAGGAATGTATTAGATTTTCCCGGTGACATGCAGCTGGTCAAATAACTCGGCTTTAAGCAAAACAGAACTTATTTAAACATTACAGTCGAAACACAAGCAACTGAAAGCGAAAGTTAAAATAACATAACTGTTGGAAACTTAACGGAGCCAGCACAGCAATTCCAGTTCTCATAACATTACAGGAACACTTTAATTGGCAATGTGTAAATTCAAACGCAGGTTCTTACAGGCAGGAGACATTTCATAGAGAAACGTCAGCCAGGAAATATCTGCTGAATCCTGGAATCTTTTTTGACTGCAACAGTATCTGACACAGCTGAAGCTGCAGCGTCTCGGTGTCACAACTGAACCAGAGTAGCGAACAAAAACCTGAACTGGGAGAATTGGGCACTCCCCTGCCATTGGGAATGCCGACATTTCAGCACGTCTGCTGTTAATCCGTCTGTTGAAAAGAAAAGGATAAAATTCATTTTTTTCGGTTTTAAAGTGACAGCATCCTCACTTGAGATGTTTGGGTTTTTAAATTCCTATAATTGAACACCTGCACACCAAGACTGCTACTTATGCAAAACATGTATGATGAAAAGAACATAGTTACAGTTAACATTCTGTTTTGACTTTCTGATATCTTCATATCGATGGCAGAACCTGTCCAGATCTCATTTCATATGGATCTGTCTAGCAATGTGTGCTGTGGTCGCCATTATGCTTCGCTTGGTGCAAAATTCGTTCTTATATATTCCGAACCTGAGAAGAAAGCAACAAAAAGACATTTCCAGTTTTTGAGATATTTAACTGTTTTTGACCTGAATAAGTATTAATCCACCGTGACACCTAAAATTAGTTATGCCTTACAATTTGACACAACAAACAAAACGAGTGAAAATGTGTATTTTAAAATTAATCGATGAAGTTTGTGTACGTGACCATTCACATTTCACAGCACGACATTGGCAGTTTTAGGTCAGCAGAAGCAGAAACCATCACTGTGCTCATTACGTGAAGCGAGGATTTGCCTCGAGCGCACTGAAAATATTTTAATCATCATGTTAATTTTTAAAAGAGTCTCTACAGGTTTTAGGGTCAACAAAATGACTTTTCGTACTCCCCAACATCCGAATCAGTTGACCTGTCGCATTTGTACTTAATAGACAGCAAGAGACGGTCGCATCCCATTTTTTCAATTTTTGTTGGCAAAAATTGGGGAAGATGGTGGGATGTTCGAAACAGCAAAATGAAACAGATGACTAGTTTAGGGGCGTAAAGTAATTCAGTCCATGCCTATCAATGTAGGAAACACTTAGAGTCGTCTTATGAGAGTAAACATATTGCGCTGTTATCATGGATCATCCTCCATTATATTGGGATCGTTGCTACTAACGTCATAACATGACAGAAGCGGGACAACTTTTATATGAAAAACGTTGATAATCTAGTATTATCACTGAGGAATAGAATGCTCCAGCAGGCCTCCTTTAAATTTTCGGTTTCCTTGCCTTTTCTCTCCTTTTTTATCTCTTTTACCTGATGTTGCTCCTTTGTAGATCTCAATCTGGCCTTTCTGCAGCTTCTGGCAGGTCTCAGCCTATTCTCTCGGCGGCTGTCAGCCTGGTCTCGCAGTGGTTCATGGTTGTACACGACCTGGTCTCTTGGCGGCAAGATGTGCTGTTCTCTTTTCAGTTTATGATTGTCTGTCAGGTTCAAATGCGAGTGGAACCTGCCTAGACATGTTGTCATACCAACGGGGGTGATGGGAGCCACAGCATTGACGGAATCTATGGCGGTGGTGTTGGCAACAGAGAGCAGAGCGAGATAAGCGAAGGACTCATCAAAGTCTGCTGAAGTTTTAACTTATGTCTTTGTTATCCTAGTCTAAATGATGAGAACGAATTGATGTGAACTATTATCAATTTCTTTGTTTTTCTAACATTCTATCAATTAACACTTAACTTTTCAACGTTTTCTTTCTCTGTGTCTTTTGTGTCAAAGCTTCATTTTACAATCGTATGTGCCTTGGCATCTTAGATAGCGCCATGTATGGCAACGGTATTCATTTTCATTGTAGTGCTGTATTTCTATACTCGAAATCACATGATTATAAAAATTAAAGGGAAAATAGATCGTTTAGCTTTTTATCAAACAGTGATTGTTGTGCGATAATTATAGAGTGTACCATAAACACAACAGGGATCTGGCGCTACAATTGCTTTAAAAGAGTGACTTCACCATTTCAGTTATATAGTCGAAGGACATCGGGACAGACAGGAAGTGATGTTTCCACCACAGACAGATCATCCATGGTCTTATCAAATTTTGGAAGTTTTATGTGAGCCAGACAACTTACATCAGTTTTAAGTCAAACAGTCGAACTAAGTCGAACTTTGACAAAAATAACAGTGCTATTACACATGCTACATTATCCAGACAGGCTGCACCGATCAACAGCCAGTAAGCAATCAACCCCGTATTTGCAAACCTACCATATACACCCGAGTCTCGATGGAATGTCTTCGTCATGAAGGTGTGAAGCGGCGCATCACACTCTTATTTGGAGTATGCTACATGCTCCGAGCACCTGCAGTAATGGACACCCAAGTACTGCCTTTTTTGGGTCCGATTAATCAGTATGATCTGGCCTGATTGATCCATTGGTAAACAGTGGAAACCTCCCCAAGTGGGCGCTAATACCTTTGAGTATAAGAATTGAGTGCAAGCCACGCTCTAAGCAGTCAATCAAGAATAACCACCCAGAAGAAATGCCACCTGTATTCTTCGGTTGAAGACCAAACGAAAACACGACATGGAGCAAGGCCTGGTTCTAATGTGGTGGTATGTGATCATAGAATCCTTACAGTGTGGAAACAGGCCATTCTGCCTAACATGTCCACACGGGACACTCCGAAGCGTATCTCACGCAGACCCATTCCCTCACAAGATGAGTTCACATTTCCTGAAAACCCCAAAACACAATTGGCAATTTAGCAAGGCCAATTCACTTAACCAGCATATCCTTGGACTGTGGGAGGAATTCGAGGCACATGGAGAAGATCCATGCAGAAATGGGGAGAATGTACAAACGCCACGCAGATGGTCGGCCGAGACGGGGATCAAAAGTGGTTACATGGCACTATCTCACAACAGTGCGAAACACTGAGCCAACCTGCCTCATCTAGATTTCAGTTACATCAAAGCCAGATTTGAAGATTAAATCATTAGTTTATAGTGCATTTTGTTGTTATATATTAATTCTGCTCAATAAATATTATTTATTGTCATTCAGAGTCGACTGACGGTTCTTCTCCTGTTCATGAGTTAATAAAGAAACACAGTGAAGCAGACACAGCACGGATTGGTACAGACCAATGTTTGGTAGCAAGGAAACTTACCTTTAATCTGTGGAAAAGTAAAATTCTCCGAATGCAGATACAGCGCCTGACTACATACAAAGTAATGTAATTGCCAAACTGTTGCATCAAACAATCCCTGTGGGTGTTCAGAAATAAAAGAATACACAATGATTGGCGACATAGAATTGTACAGTTCAGAAGGAGATCACATGAATTCTCAGACCAAATCGGGCTGCAAATTGCCTATCCAACTAATGTCTATATCCAGTGTTAGATCCGAATATCCCTTAGGCCAATATGTTGGTTTCAAAATAAGATCACGTTATAGAGTAAAGACAATGGCTCATTTTAAAGATGGAGGACTCACAAGTAAACTGGAAGGAGTGAGCGGTGAGCATGAGATTCATAGAATATTCAAGAAAGGTTTGCAATGTCATATTGGTGACATTGATATTTTATGATTGGAGTTAATTTTGATTAGTTCTAAGTACTTTTTGCACCCGTGCAGCAATTGTGAAAAACGTGTCTCAGCGAAATCTGTTGATATATTTGTTTTGGTAACCCTATTCTTACTGCACTGTATACAGGGAAATGTTTGTTTTCTTAATGTAGTTCAGTTGTCTAATGTAGGACTGTAACTTTTGGATTTATATTCATAAATGCTGCATTTGTTTCAAGTGTAGAAGCGAAAGCAAATTACCACATTAACTTCCAATCGAAATAAACTCTATTGTATGAATATTCATCCATTCTACAAATAGGAAGACACTTGCAAGAGGTATTCCATTCGTGATTAATGGAAAATCCTGTTTTCAATGTTCTGTTTGCAGACCAAATTAAGCATCTCAGATAAGGGCAATATTCTTTGCAATTGCAATTTGTTTGAGATTTTAATACACATATTGGAATGTTTTAATGCATCATAATTTGCTTTTTACACTGAAGGTTAAGTTACTACACTTTAAATTAGGTTTAAACCTCGGCACAAGACTGTAGGCCAAAGACTGTTCTGTGCTGTAACTTACTATGTTCTGTGTTAAAAAAAATCGGAACTTCTCCAATCCATGCGGGTTCTTTTTATACAGAAGAAGCTCTGAAGCACTGCAACAAGCTTGGAACAGGAGGATTGGAAGGAGGTGAATGAAGGAGCTCAGTGTAGTCTTCTTTATCACTGCTCGCTCGCGATTTAGTGTCTTGTCTCTTGCGGAAATGAAGTTTAGACTGGCTGACGTCTTCGTAGAACTGAAACATTCTGCTCTCAACACAAAATCGCTGAGTTTCCTGTTGCTTGCTCCTTCAACACATCACATTTTTCCCTTGTCAACATTTCTGTCGCAAACTTGTTCCAGTGCTTCAGAGCTCCTCTTCTAAAACAAAGAACCTGCTTGGATTGTGTAGGTTCAGTTTTTTGTAGAACACAGTACATAGAAAGGTACAGCACAGATGATGTTTCTTAAGTTCTCACCTTTTTATAAGGAGAGTTTTTATAGTGCTTTAAAGAAAAAATAGCTATAAAGAATAGTAAGATTGAATCATGAAAAAATAACCAGCACTGAACGGAAAGACAGATAACAAAAGTTTCTGTAAATGATGCTTATTTAATCTGGACCATGAGAAATCATTTATTCCACCTGCAGAGGAATGCAACCACGAGACTCATATTTCTGTCTCTCTTGTCAACCATCAACATGTACTTTTCCCTCTGGAAGATCCGTGCCAATTCCACATCCACTCCCGACACCACCTCCCACAAGTCATGGCACCATCCCCTGCCAACCCAGTGTGTCTTTGCCCAAACACACCTTCCAGTTGAGGCACCGCTTTACCAGCACTTAACTCAGTCCAGCCTTCTGTATTCACGGCTCGTTCGCAATTTAGTGTCTTCTGTCTTGCGGAAACGAAGTGTAGACTGGATGACGTCTTCGTCGAGCTAAAACATTCTGCCCTTAAAATAAAATCGCTGAGATTCCTGTTGCTTGCTCCTTCAACACATCACATTGTTCCCTTGTCAACATTTCCGTTGGAAGCTTCTTGCAGTGCTTCAGAGCTCCTCCTCTAAAATAAAAACCCACGTGGATTGTGGAAGTTCAGTTTTTTTAAGAATACAGGACAGTGGAAAGTTACAGCACAGAACAGGCACTTTGGCCCACGATGTTAGAACATAGAACAATACAGCACAGAACAGGCCCTTCGGCCCACGATGTTGTGCCAAACATTTGTCCTAGCTTAAGCACCTATCCATATTCCTATCCAATTGCCGCTTACTGACTCTGCCACTCCCACAGGCAGCGCATTCCATGCTCTCACCACTCTCTGGGTAAAGAAGCTACCCCTGACATCCCCCCTATACTTTACACCCTTCACCTTAAATTTCTCTCCCCTTGTAGCACTCTGTTGTAACCGCGGAAAAAGTCTCTGACTTTTTACTCTATCTGTTCCCCTGATCATCTTATAAACCTCTGTCAAGTCACCCCTCATCCTTCGCCGTTCCAACGAGAAAAGGCCGAGCACTCTCAACCTAACCTCGTACGACCTATTCTCCATTCCAGGTAACATCCTGGTAAATCTCCTCTGCACCCTCTCCAAAGCTTCCACATCTTTCGTAAAATGAGGCGACCAGAACTGCACACAGTACTCCAAATGTGGCCTTACCAAGGCCCTGTACAGCTGCAACATCACCTCACGACTCTTGAATCCAATTCCTCTGCAAATGAAAATACACTAGAGGCCTTCTTACAAGCTCTATCCAACTGTGTGGCAACTTTCAAAGAGCTATGAACATAGACCCCAAGATGCATCTGCCACTCCACGTTAATAAGAACCCTACCGTTAATCCTGTATTCCGCATTCTTATTTGTCCTTCCAAAATGAACAATGTCACACTTGACAGTGTTGAACTCCATCTGCCACTCCTCAGCCCAGCTCTGCATCATATCTAAGTCCCTTTGCAGCCGACAACAGCCATCCTCGCTATCCACAACTCCACCAATCTTATTATCATCTGCAAATTTACTGACCCACCTTTTGACTCCCTGTTCCAAGTCATTAATAAACATTTCAAACAGCAGAGGACCCAGAACTGATCCCTGCGGAACTCCACTTGTAACTGGGCTCCAGGCTGAATATTTACCATCTACCACCACTCTCTGACTTCGACCGGTTAGCTAGTTCTCTATCCAACTGACCATATTTCCCTCTATCCCACGCCCGCTGAATTTCTGCATAAACCTACCATGGGGAAGATTATCAAATGTCTTACTAAAATCCATGTGCACTACATCCACTGCTCTACCCTCATCCATATGCTTGGTCACCTCCTCAAATAATTCAGTAAGACTTGTAAGGGAAGACCTACCCCTCACAAATCCGTGCTGGCTGTCCCTTATCAAGCAGTGTCTTTCCAGATACTCATAAATCCTATCCCTCAGTACCCTTTCCATTTCTTTGCCTACCAGCGAAGTAAGACTAACTGGCCTGTAATTCCCGGAGTTATCCCTATGTTGTGCCGAGGTATAATCCAAATTTAAAATATAGTCACCTAAACTCCGCACTACTCTACTCACTGCTATCTATGTGCATATTCATCAGTCGCTGAAATGATCCCAATGACATTTCTTACACCACCACAGCTGGCAATGCATTCCATTTATTCAGCACTCTCTGCATAAAGAACCTATCTCCGACGTCTCCTTTATACCTTCCACCTAATATCTTCAAACTATGACTCCTCGTACCAGTCAATCCTGCCCTGTGGAAAAAAGTCTCTGACTATGAATCCATCTATTCCACTCATTACCTGGTATAACTCGGTGAGGTCTCCTCTCTTCCAACTTCTCTCCAGAGAGATTATTCAAACTTTCTTCTTAGTGCAGCATCCTGGTAAAACTTGCTTGCACCCTACTTTAAGCCTTTGTATCATTGCTAGTGTAGGAAGACCAGAACTGGATGCAATATTCCAAGTGTTGTCTCACCAGGTACTTGTAATGCTGTTGCAAATCCTCACGGCTCTTAAATTCGATTCCCCGTTAATGAATGCCAAAACACCTTCTGCTTTCTTAACAACCCTGTCCACTTGGGTGGCAACTTTGAGGGCTCTATGTATTTGCACACACAGATCCCTCTGTTCCTGCACACTGCCAGGAATCCTACCTTTAATCTTATATTCAGGATTCCTGTTCGACCTTGAAAAATGCATCACTTCGCATTTATCCAGGTTGAATTCCTCTGCCATTTCTTAGCCCAGCACTGCATCCTCATTATGTCACGCTGCAGCCTGCAGTAGACCTCTATACTATCGACGACACTTCCAACCTTTGTGTCATGTGCAAATTTACGAACCCTCAACTGCCTCATCAAAATCATTTATAAACACTACAAAGAGCAGCGACCCAAGAACAGAGCACTGCGGTATCCCACTCAACATTGTCCTCCAGGCAGAATACTTTCCAACTATAACCACTGTCTGCCTTCTATCAGCCAGCCAATTCTGAATCCAAATAGCCAAATCTCCCTGTATCCCATTCTTCCTGACTTTATGAATGAGTCTACCATGAGGAATCCTATGAAATGCCTTACTGAAAACTATATACACCACAACCACTGTTTGATCATCGTCGACATATCTTGTCACTTGTTCGAAGAATTCAATACAATTTGAGAGGCATGACCTTCCCCTCACAAAGCCATGCTGACTGCCATTAATCTCACTATGCTTTGCCAAACAGTTATACTTCCTATCCCTCAGAATTCTTTCCAAAACGTCACTGACCACAGACGGAAGACTGACTCGTCCATAATTGCCAGGCTTTTCCCTATTCCCTTCTTGAAACACGGTACACCATTCACATCCTTCCAATCCTCCAGTACGAAGCCCGTGGAGATTGAGGAGACATATATTCCCGCCCACGCCTCAGAAACCTCCTGTCTTGCTGCCCGGAGCAGCCTAAGATAAATCTGATTTGGCCCTGGGGACAGAATCAACCTTCTTGTTTGCCAAAATTTTCACCAAATCAACTTCATCGATCTTGATCTGGTCAAGACTGTATCCGAGCCCCTCAAAGTTTTCATTTACGTCAACTTCCCTTTCGTTGGAGAAAACCGAAGCAAAACGCTCAGTTAGGCCTTCCCCTATCTGCACAGATTCCATGCACAAATTCCTTCCAATATCACTGTTCGGCCCTATCTTCTCCCTGATCATTCTCTTATTCCATATGTATGAATAAAATGCCTTTAGCTTCTTCCTAATGCTTCTTGCCTTTTTCATGCCTCATCCTCGCTCTCCTCAGTCTATTTCTTAGCTCGTTTCTCGCAGGCCGGTAATCCTCTAAAGTTGATCCTTGCCTCCTCCACCTTATGGAAGCTGGCTTTTTTCTTTTGACGAGAGGTTCTTCTGTTCTCGTCATCCAAGGTTCCTTATCCTTATCCCTTCTTAGATTTCTCTGTGGGACAAATTCATGCATCACTCGCAACAACTGCCACTTAAATAGTCTCCACATATCTGCTGTGCCTTTTCAGTGGAGCCATTAATCCCAGTCTGTACTTCCCAACACCTGTCTGATAGCGTCACAATGTCTTTTTCCCTAATTAAATATTTTCCCTCGGTAACTGCTACATTCACGCTCCAGGTTTATGCCAAATATGAGGCATTTGTGATAAATGTCACCAAATTGTTCTCCTACAGCGAGATCTGACACCTGTCTTGGCTCATTGTCGAGCACCAGATCCAAAAGGGCCTCTCCCCTCGTCGGTCTTTATACATACTGAGTAAGGAAGCCCTCCTGAACACACCTGACAAAAACGGCTCCATCCAAACCATCTGCTCTTCTGAGGTTCCAGTCGATATTGGGAAAGTTGAAATTACCCTTAACAACAACCCTGTTACTTCTGCATTTTTCTAGTATCTGCCCGCCTACGAGTTCTTCAATCTCTCTACTGCTATTAGATGGCCTGTAGTGGC
The DNA here is from genome assembly GCF_047496795.1 of Chiloscyllium punctatum. Taxonomy (NCBI): domain Eukaryota; kingdom Metazoa; phylum Chordata; class Chondrichthyes; order Orectolobiformes; family Hemiscylliidae; genus Chiloscyllium; species Chiloscyllium punctatum. The sequence goes on along the minus strand of NC_092789.1, from coordinate 26,423,801 downwards.
TGCACCCTTGCTGTTCCTAACTTCCTCTCATACTGACTCAGTAGACGCACCTTCCTCAACAACGTTCGTTTCTGTAGCTATGATGCACTCTCTGATTTGCAATGCTACATCCCTTCCTCTTTTGCCACCCTCTCTGTTCTTTTTCAACGTTCTAAACCCTGGAATATCAAGCAACCATTCCTGTTCCTGTGAAACCCATGTCTCCGTTGTTGCCACAACATCATAGCCCAAGTATTGCTTCATGCTCTACGTTTGTCACTCTTATTTCCGATTCTCATTACATTAAAGCAGGCACTCTTGAACTGATCCCTTTGTTTAATCGCGTGATAAACCTTCCTAATAGATTTAACACATCCTGTCACTGACCCATCTACAACTGACCCCCTCTCACACATGTGGCTCTGATTCCCACCCCCCTGCCAATCTATCTTAAACGCACCCGAATCACACGAGCAAATTTCCCACTCAGGGTAGTTGTGCCTCTCCAGATCAGGTACAACCAGTCCTTCATGTACAGACACCAACTTCCACAGATGGTATCCCAATGGTCTAGGTATCTGAAGTCCTCCCTCCTGCCCCAGGCTCACAGCCACGTGTTCTGCTGCATTCGCTCATTGTTCCGCATCTCACTATCTCATGGCACCAGGAGCAAACCTGTGATCACTACTCTGCTCGTCCTGCTATTCAGCATCAAACGTAACTATCTGTAGTCACTATCCAGGTCCTCAATCCCTTTCCTGGCCATGTCATTGGTGCCAATATGTACAAGGATTTCTGATTGCTCACCCTCCTCCTTCACAATTTTATCAACCCGATCGGCGACATCCTGGACCCTGAAACCAGGCGGGTAACATACTTTCCCGGAGTTCCGTGCCTGACCACAAAATCTCCTGTCAATCCGTCTAATTATTGAGTCCCATACCGCTACCGCTTTTCTAATTTCCCCATCTCCCTTCTGAGCCGTAACGCCAGACTCAGTGCCAGAGGTCTGACAACCTTGTCGGCTGTCCTCACAGTAGTACACAAAACGGCATGCTTAGTGCTCAGGGGAACAGCCACAGGGGTCCCTGCTCTGACTGTCGGTTCCCTTTCCTCCCCCTGACAGCAACCCAACTGTGCTTTTTCCTATGTCTGGGGAGTGACCACCTCCCTGCACATTCTCTCAATTCCCCCCTCAGCCTACCAGATGATCCATAGTTCATCACGTTCCAGCTCCGGTTCCCTAACTCGGTTTTCGAGGAGCTGGAATTGGGCGCACATCCCGCAGATTTAGTCGGCAGAGAGAGTGTCTCTCACCTGCCACATTGTGCAGGAGGAACATGCAACTGACGTAACATCCATATCCCGGTACTCTGAAAGCCAGCACACGACTAAGCAAAGGAAGAGGAGAAAAAAGGAGAGAAACCTGAAAACTTACCTAGTTTACAGACCCTTATTAAGGTGAGAAGAGGTGTGTTGGAGGGAGGCCCTACGCTGTAAGGTTTCGGGTTTAGATCTCAACCACTTAAAGACTTCCCAGCAGTCCTTTGCTCCTCCCTCCCACCTCTCGGCAAATGGAAGCCCTGACGCCTGAAGTAAGTGTTTGAAGCAGTCAGACTCACCTTTCCAGCAGTCTGTTTCTTTTTAATTTTCATTTATTCCATCACTCTCTGTAGTTTACAGCAGTCAGAATGAAGGAAAGCACAGTTACATGTTCTTCTTGCAGGATGTAGGAAATAAAGGACGTCACCGGTGTACTTACTGACTTCGCCGGCGAGAAGTGTACCGAACCCAAGCTCCTCATAGACTGGAATTGGAAGTGGACAAACTTCGGAACATTAGGGAGGCAGAGTGGGGTGAATGCAGAGGAGTTATGGGGAGGCAGTCACACTTAAGTTGCAATACAAAGGTGTCTCTGTTAACATGATCAGACGGCTAAGGGAATAGGCAGACACTGTAGGGCCGTCCAATCAATACTCAGAATACCGTTTTGGAAACTGTGAGCGGAGGAGCACGCGGATCCACCAACATCATGGAATTGTTCAGGGAGAGGTGAGCGCCGCAGGGAGTGGAGTCCATTATTGCCCAATCCAACTCTATTTTGATTTGATCCCTGCCATACCCTTCACTGTTTGATCACGCAGCATTGTCCATGGATGTGAAGGGTACTGCTTGTCACAGGCCATTCGGCTGTTTCCTTTGTTCCTGGTGGTGTAAAATTGAATAAAGGTTCGTGTATTTCGTGTCTTTCAATGTGTCTCACACCTGTACACACACAACATGGGTGCTGGGGAAAAATAAGCACTACCACAGTTAGGCGTTAGCGTGGGGGCAAAAAAGTGTAGGAGTATATAAAAAGGAAACTGCTAGGGGATCGACCGATAAGGGGAAATCCAAAGCGACCAGTTTTCTGGCACTGCACCTGGCTCTGTGGCTGAGAAAGTAAGAGGGGAGAATGGGACAGCAATAGGGATAAGAGGTTCAGTGGTGAGTGGAACAGACAGGGAATTCTGTGGCCTGAGTTAGACTACTGGATCGTGTTGCCTTCCGGCTGCCAAGGTCAGGGCTGTCTGTGATAGTGTCTACAGGATGCTTAAGGGGAGGTAGAGCAGCCAGAAGTCGTTGTACACATCAGTAGCCAATGGCGATGGTAGGAAAAGGGAGGAAGACCTAAAAAGCGAATATGGGGAATTTAGTTGTAAGCTAGAAGGCAGTCCGAACAGAGCAGTAATTTTCGGATTGTTGACCGTGCTACGTGCTAGTGAGGCTAGGAATAGGGAGCCGGACCAGATGGAAACATTGGTTGGAAGGTTGTTGTGCAAGGAAGGGCTTCAAATATGCGAATCTTTAGGATACTTTCTAGCGAAGGTAGGAGCTTTCCAAGAATGACCGATGGCATCTGAAATGGAGGAACAACAATATCCTGGGTATCCGGTTTGCTCGAAACATTCGAGAAGGTTTACACTGGTTTTGCATGGTGCTGGGGACTGAGCTACGGTTCAAATGATGGAGTATGTAGCGAACGCCCAGATACAGCACACAGAGTATCTGGGAGGAGGGAGAGGCACTTGAAAGAGAAGAGGTGCAGTCAGTGTGTTTAACTGTGTCTATCTTATTACAAGGGTGTCAGAATAAATTTTGGCGAACTTGGAACATAGATCAGTATTTGCAACTATGATATTGTATCTGTTATGAAGACTTGGATATCACAGAGTGAGGAATGGTTATTGAATGTTCCAGGGTCTAGTGGTTTCGAAATGATGAGAGGAAAGTAAAAGACTTGGTGGAGTGGCATTGCTCGTCAGGAATAGGATAATTGCTCAAGAAACAGAAATCATCGAGAAGGGTTTGTCTCCAGGATCAGTGCCAGTGGAAATTAGGAACAGTAATGGAGCGTCACTTGGTTGGGAATTTTCTATCGAACACCAATACCAACAGAGGAGCAGATTGCGAAGCAGATACTGGAAATGGGTACAAGTAATGTGGTCCCTGTTCTTGGTGACTTCAAAGCTACAAATATTGCTTTGAACCTACTTAGATCAAGCGGTTGGATTAGGATTTTCTCATATGTATCCAAGAAGGTTACTTGATGCAATATATCGATTGGCTGGGTAGAAGGGAGGCCAAATTAAACTTTAATGCATGGCAATGACCCTAGCCAGCTGTCAAATCTCTCGGTGGGAGAGCATTTTAGTGATCGTGATCACAGCTCCATGACATTTACTCTCCTCATGGAGAAGGATATCAGAAGACGGTATGGGAATGTTTTTAATTGGGGGCTAGGGAATTATGTTACTTTTCAGCAAGAACTGAGGTACCTCGATTTGGAAGCAATATTCTCAGAGATGTCAATAACAAAAATGTGGAGTTTCTTTCAGAAGCACCTACAGAAAGTGCTACCCAGTTTTGTCCCAGTGAGGCAAGAAAGTGATGGTAATTTGAAAGAATTTCGGATAACAAATAATGTGGAAGATCTAGTCCACAGGATGAACAATATTATTTAAGGTTGAAGAGGTGAGGATCATACGGGGCTTCAGAGGATTGCAAAGTAGCGAGGAAGCACCATCAATATTTGGGAGGAAAGAGAGTGAGAGAGATAATGTGTAATGGAGAATGGGACAGAGAGAGAGAGAGAGAAAGAAAGAGAGAGTTAGAGAGAGAGGAAACTAGTGGCTGACGGGAAGGTAAATTTTCCCAGTTAAAAGGCACTAAACTCGGGCATCAGTGGCCTTCGAGCTTTGAGTGACCGGATGTCGTTTAGGGAGTACAGTTTGTGTTCGAAAACGAGACTCCCCAATGGTATGTTGCCACCAAGGTGTACTCAGAGCGGCCGCAGAACATTCTGAAGGTGGAAGGTGAACAACCAATTGTCGTGGTGCATAAAGGCACCAATGATGTAGGTAAAAAAAAGTGGACTTATATCTGACAAGCAGAAATTAGAGAGTTTTTGCCAAGTTAAAAAAGTACGACCTCAGAGATAGTAATAGCAAGGCTATTACCAGTGCCGCTTCCTCACCAGAGTTGACATGAAAGAATAAACATGTCTTGAGCGATAGTGCAGGAGGAAGGGTTCTGATTTTTGCGACATTGAGACTGGTTCTGGGGCAGGTAGGACTATTACATACTTCACGGTCGTCTCCTGGACTGGACTGGAATCAATGTCCTCAGGGTTGCTCTTGGTGATACAGTTGGGGAGGGATTAAAGTATATTTTCGCAGTAGCGATGGAGAGAAACAGAGATACAGAGGACCAGGGGCCTGCTGCGAAGGGAAATTTCCCACTTAAAGCGTCAGGCCTCCATTTGCAACAGCAGTGAGAGCGACGAACGAAGTGGGAGCTGTTGAATTGCCACTAGGAAGGTGAGAGAACAAATACATTTGGTGAGTGAATGAATCCGAGACCTCTACACGTGTAATGTTTCCCACCCGCCCTTGTCCTCCAATCAAAAACAAAGGACTCTGTAGTATGTTGATCAAGTTTTACTTTTTTCATCCTGTGCATTTCCTTTTGTTCAATATCCCTTTATCTAAGTTAAGATTACGATTAGAAATGGCAGGAGATAAACTGTGTTTTTCTTCGGTTTTTCAATGTGGAAGCTTAAGAAGACACCTGATGTCCCTGACTCCTCGTGTGCAGTAAATGTGTTTCGCTGCAACACTTGTTCGACTGCATGACAGCTCTGGAGCTGCGAATGGACTCACCTTGGAGCTTACGAGATGCTGAGAGTGTTGTGGTTTGCACGTTTAGTGAATTGGTCATAACATATATTACGATTGCTGAGGGAGAAACGGAATGGGTGACGAAACGGTAGAGAAAGCGCAGGAAGGCAGTGCAGGTGCAGCCTTCAAGACATCTCCTTCCAAATAGGTATACTGTTTTGGATTTTGTCACGAGAGATGGCACTCCAGGAGAACGCAGCATCTATCTGGTTCAGAGCACCTTGACTGGCTCTGGTGTACAGAAGGGTGGGAAAAAGAGTCGAAGGCCGATAGTCATAGGGTATTCAGTTGTAAGTGGAATACATAGTCGGTCCTGTGTTTGGAAACTAGAGTCCCGAATGGTATGTTGCCTCACAGGTTCACGGGTCAGGGATGTTTCAGATCGGCTGCAGAATATTCTGAAGTGGGAGGATGAACAGCCAGTTGTCGTGGTGCATACAGATTGCAATGTTAGTGGTAGGAAAGGGGAAGAGATCCTACAAGCAGTACTAAGGGTGTTGAGAATGATGTTAAAAATTAAGACCTCAAATGTAGTAATCTCAGGATTGCCAACACTGCCACCCGCTGCTCAGATTCCATGTTGAAACATAGGCAGGATCAATGTGCAGCTTGAGAGACCGTCCGTGTGAGGGGTTCATATTTTTGAGATTTCAGAACTGTTTCCGGTTAAATGGAAATATGACAATTTGGATTGTCAACACCTGGGTCGGACTGGACCAATGTCCTTGGGGATGCTTTTTCTAACGCTGTTGTGCTGGTTTTAAACTAATGTGGCAGCAGAAGTGAAACAAATGAGGAGAGTAATGGACAGTTTGGAGGTAGTAACTGAAGCGTTGAAGGAACTAGAAATTGTAGTCATCGGGATTCAAGAGAAGTTTAGGCAGGGTGCTCATGATGATCGAAAAGAGAGTGGTTGCCTGAGATGCACTTGTTTTAATGCAGGAAGTTTGTTCGGAAAGGAAGATGAACGTCTACCTGACAGAATGACATTATTGCCATTACTGAGACTTGGTTGAGGGAAGGGCACAGAACATAGAATGTAGACCAGACAACGTAACAGCGCAGTTCCGGCCCTTTGGCCCTCGATGTTGCGCCAATCTGTGAAATTAATCTGATACCCATCTAACCTACGCTTTTCTGTTAATATCCATATGTATGTCCCATGTCTATTGATATGCCCTTAACGTCGGCGGGTCTATTACCGTTGCAGTCAGGTCGGTCCACGAGCCGCCTATTCTCTGAGTAAAGAAACTACCCCTGATAACTATCCAAAGTCTCTCACCCTTCAATTTAAAGCTATGTTAGTCGTCACCATCCTGGGGGGAGAAGGCATCCATTGTCCACCGTAACTAAGCTTCTGATCAACATGCACGTCTTGATTAAGTTGCCTCTCAACGTTCTTCTCTCCAACGAAAATAGCCTCAGTTCCCTCGGTCTTTCCTCGTAAGACTATTCTTTCATACCAGGAAATATCCGAGTAAATCCTCTCTGAAACCTTTCCAAAACTTCCACATCTTACCGACAATTTGGTGACCAGGCTATAAGTAAAACCCCAGGTGCAGCATCACCAGTCTCTTGTACAGTTTCAGCATGTCCTCGTGGCTTTGAAACTCAATCGCTTTACCCATCAACGGCAGCACATCCAGATCATTAATAGACATGACAAACATCCTTGGCCCCAAAACAGGTCCTTGTGGCACACAACTTATAACTGAGCTTCAATATGAACATTTCCTATCAATCATCACACTCTGTCTTTTTCAGTTAGCCAATTACCGATACAGATGGCTAAATCACCTTCAGTGATTTTGTGCAATGATATACAACTAAATTTGCCAGGATATCGATGGTTCAGGCCGGATACGGAGGGCAGTAAAAGTAGTGGAGATTTTGCATTACATGGCAGAAAGGAGGGTTCGATGGAGGACTAGAGCAGTGAGTCAATATGGGCAGACCTCAGAAAAAATAGAGGTGCAGTAACAATGTTGGAACTATACTACAGGCCTCCCAATGAAGAGGGTAATTTCGAGGTGCAAATATATAAACAGATTATGCAAAGACATTGGGCATCAGGGTGATGGCGACAGGGGATTCAGGTTTTTCAACATTGACTGGAATTCCTTTGTTAGTAGTGGTGTAGATGGAGCAGCATTTTTCAGGAGCATCCAGGAGGGCTTTCTAGAGCGGTATATAAATAATCAAATTCAGGAAGAGGCCATACTGGACGTGGTGTTGGGGAATTAGACGAGCTAGGTGTTTGATGTTTCAGTAGGGGATTAGCTTGGGAATAGTGATCACAATCACATACCATTTAGAATACTCATGGACAAGATGAGAGTGCTCCTGATAAAAGAATGCTAAATTTGAGCCCGTACTACTATTCCAAATTTCGGCAGCAGCTGGGAAATTTAGAATGGGAACAGCTGTCTGACGGTAAATCCATATTTGGTGGGAGTGGGGATTTTAGAGAGCAGTGGATTCAATGCAGTGGAAACATGTTCCTGTCAAAATGAAAATAGAACTTGCAAAGACGAAGGAACCACGGATGACAGATGAAATTGTGAGACTAGCTAAGAGGAAAAATGAAGCAAGATCTAGGATACTGAAGACAGATGAACCTTTGGAATAACATCGAGAATGTAGGACCAATCTGCAACGAGGAATTCAGAAGGAGAAAAGGGTCATGAGATATCTTTAGCAAACAAGGTTAATAAAAATCATGAAGCCTTGTATTCATATATTAGGAGTAAGGGATTAACTAGAGAAATGGTTGGCCCACTCAAGAGACATAGGAGGAAAGTTATGCATGGAGTCAGAAAAAATGTTTGAGTTCTTTCAATTAGTATTCACCGAAGGGACGGAGGTGGCGGCTGCTAACGCGAAAGATAGATATTTGGTTACTCCAGGTCATGTCTGCATAAGGAGGCAGAAAGTGTTCTATTTCAGAAGGCATGAAGGTGGACAGGTCCCCAGGTCCAGATGGGGTCTATCCCAGGTTATTTGGGGGAAGTGAGACAGGAATTAACAGACAACTTAATAGATATCTTTGCAGCATACTTGAACACAAGTGATGTCCTGGAGGACTGGATAATTGCTGACGTTGCAAGACCTCACATTGAGCAATAATTTGGACCGCTCAACATCTCTTGGACTCCATTCCCAGCTGACCAATGCTGAGCTGAAATTTCAGGACAACTTTCATTATTGTCCACAATAACAGCTATTGAAAACTTAGTAGTCATGCTTTGTGCATTCTAATCCAAGTCATTTATATCGACAACAAACAATAATCGGCCGAGCACCATCTCCTCAGGCGTTCCACTGGACACAGATCTCCTGTCCAACAAGCATCCTTCCACTGTTACCACCTGCTTCCTTCCATCTTACTAATAATGCATCGAATTTGCCAGCACTACCTGGATTCCATGCGATGTGACCATCCCGATCACCCTATCATTTGGAACATTACCAAAGACCTTTTTGAAATCCATACAGACAATGCCCAACGCCCAGCCTTCGTCAACCCTGTTGGTCACTTCATTAAATAACGCTAATTTGTTAAGCATGATCTCCCGCACAAGAAACCATTCTAACTCTTCCTAATAAACCCTGCCTTTCCATATAAATGACAGGCTTTTCTTTCAGAATCTTCGCAATTAAATTATCCACCACAAAGCTGATGCTTGCCGGTGCATATTTCCCAAATTTCTTCTTCTCACACTTCTTGAATAATTGCATAATGTTGGTCAACCTCCAATCTTTCAGAACCTCACCCCTGGCTAACAATAATGTAAAAATATCAGACTGAGCCCCCACAAATTCGTACAGCGCGTCTTGCAGTGTTCTTGGATTTATCTGGGCAGGACGAGGAGGTTTATTCACCTCCAAACATTCTAATACATGCAACACCTCCTCTATTGGGAAAGAGACTGACCACTAACTTCAGCAAGATCCCATGACTTCAATTCTTTCTCTACGATAAACACAGCAAAGAGGACCTCGTCCATCTCCCTTCACACGCATATATTAGCTTGAGAGACCCTATTCTGTATTTCATAATTCATTTTCTCTAAATATATGTGAACACTCAACTTTTAACAGTTATCCTGTGCCTTCTGCCAACAATTGAAATAACCTGTAGTCCGATAATCAATATTATAATTAAGAACATTATCTTGCGATCATGTGTGTGAAGAGAGAAAATGTGATTTGTTTCTCAGTCAATGCCTCCACGCATAACATCAATACATTTATGCTGTCTACATCTGTGTGTTGCTCGACGTTTATTTGGGAGTTATTGTTTTCAGTTTTACAGTTATATGTCGATAGCCCATGACTTTTTAGCCACTGTTACAAGTTATGAAATAATTCTTGGCAAGTCCAGACATCTGGTCTGCGCTTATTGCCAGATTAGGTCCGACGAATTGGGAAATTCGGCACATTCAATGTGCACTTTTATGACAACATTGAGATTAACAGGACTTTCATTTACGAAGTTTCGTCTCTGAGGGATAATGCGACTGTATATTACTGAGGATTCTGGACTACGAAGTCTGATCAAGCACTATGTTCTGTGAGCACAGTCTTCCAAATTTTGGCCGCAACCACTTTGCTTCTGAGCCTGTTCTTTGGTGGGGCGTTGGCATAAACTGATAAATCCATTAACCTGCTTGTTGATTCCCAGAATATGGAGGACCTGCTGGCAACTTACTGAATGTTGAGAAAAAAAGTATATGGAGGTACTTTCTCTGTCATTTGCGATGCAAGGATCGTGCAATGAATGTAGGCATTGTCTGATGCAAACAAAACTGACAGGTCAGTACACAAAATGCATCGTCCACTCTCAGAAGAGGTTTTTGAGAACTGGAACAGTATAAAATAAAACTGCGTTACAGTGAATGCATAGAGGGAATAGAGAACCCAAGTCAAAACTAAATCAGTTCTAAAGAGGATAAGGAAACGAATTTTGACAACGTGTTTGGAAGTCATTGCAATGCCAGAAATTCTTTGTGCTCTTATAGATATTTACCTCTCTCAGAAATGTCAAATCTCTACATAACGATACATTCAAGACCGAACGTTCGTACTTTCTTCTGTACCATGACCCATGTATTTTACGAGCTACACTGTGTCACAATGTTAGTCTTTTTACAAGTTTACTCTGCCATTGAGATTCCAGAGAGTTTGTAATTGGCCAGGTTCCAACTCGGCTGCTTTGAAAGGTTTATTGGGGGCATTTTTTGTTTACCACACCAGGTAGTGCCTCTGGCCTGATTGGAGATTTGAGTCAAATCAGCAGTTCTGTGTGACGAAAGGCTTCTGAGCCCAGTCCAGATGGCAACTCGCTTTCTCACACTTCTGGCGTGTAAGACCTAATTTGTTTCAGTTTTCCTCGTTTTGCAAAGTGATGTGTTCCTTGGAAGACTGTTGCAGGTTTTTATCGGAGCAGCATCATTGGGTCTGGACATCCCTCGCGTTTTTGAATCAGGTAAGTTATTCGGTATTCTATTTACTGGTCTTTCCGTTGCAATCCATAGTTTTCGAATTAATTCTATTTGCCTAAACCTTTGAAGTCTGATCAGAGTTCACTCTGGGAATATCTGTGATACATTTACCTGAAACAAATAGCAAATTTACCATCTGGGCTAACTGCTTAACATTGTTTTGTGGGTGTCGGGCCTGGTCTGTAACAACTGTGAAATTGCATACTTTAGTTCCGTGTAAACCTAATCAATTGGAAAGTGGCAGAAAATGAAAGGAAGCCAAGTTCATAACTGGTCGCTGGACTGGCTGCAATTAAAAAACTGGAGAAGAATATTTAGAAGTGGGTGTAGGCAAACCAATTCCTCGGTACCCGCTCTGCCAGTGAACATGATCATGACTGAACTTATACTGGTCTCAACTCCAGTATCCGATATTTTACCTCTCTCGTTTTCTGACAAATTTCATCGTAATCACATGTATTCGTCCCTTGAATCCGTCAATTGATTGTGCCACCACTGAATTACTTCAGCGAGTGCCACGGATTCACAACTCTCTGACAGAATTAGTTTCTCCTCATCTCAATTTTTAATCTGACTCCTCTCATTGTCTCCCTCGATGAACTATTGTTTGAGACTGTTCTATAAGGGGGATCATTTGATAAACAAACTCAGCTAGCAAATGTGCTTTAGTGTTTGTTTTACCCAACTCGGACCCGCTGTCATTCTTCTGAACTGCAGCGAGTAGAAGCGCAAGTCTATTAAATACTGATCCTATGACAGCCCGTTCAAGACTGGAAAATAACCTGAGGAACATCCTCTGAATTGCATTCAGTGCCAACATACCCTCCCTCCCGTTAGGAGACCAAAACTAGAAACAATATTCAGGTGTGGTCTTACCAAAGCTTGACAAAAGTGTAACAACACGTCTTTACTATTTATAATTTCCCATTTTTGCATTAAATGCCAGGAATTCATTTCCAGGTCATTTTTTACAGAATATAAATAGTTAAGGTTCGACAAGAGAATCAATAATTACTGTCCAATCACAATAATTACCGTTCACCATGCACAGAATGCCGCATTTCACTCAATTCTCTGCATTCCATCACGCAGTTAATACTGTATTACAACCAATTCTCCGCCCTTTAACCTCTGTGAGCTACCCTCCTCGATCAGTCTACAATGCTGCACTTTGTCAACCACAATTTGGAAGTCTAAGACGATTGTGCCCATTGCATTCCCATCATTCACCTTGTAGTTTACACCATAAAAGAACCTCAGCAAATTTTCCAAGCACAACTTTCCCTTCATGAAACCATGCTGACACTTCGTTAATCCCAGTGTTTAGTTATTTCCTCCTTTCTGATTAACTCTATCAACTTAACCACAACAGACACGAAACACATTGATCTCCTGGCACCACTTTTTGTGTATGTCCTCTTTTGAATAAGGGTGTAATGTTATTCTATTTCCAATCTTCTGATAACTGTCCATAATCCAGAGTATTTTGTAAAATCATTACTAATGCAATCAGAATCTCTCCTGTCACTTTTTTCAACTACCAACAATGCAAGCCATCAGGCCCGGAAAACTTAAATATATTTACACCCAACAGTTCTCTGAACATTTTCTCCCGAGTTATTGTAATTTCACCAACGTACTCTGTAGTTACTGCAGTTTTTCAGACGAAGATATTTTATCCACTGTGAAAACAGCATCAAAGGTTTGGTTTCCTGCCTCTGGAATTTCTCAGTTCCTCCTCATTATTTGCCATTTCGTTCTCGAAAGGTCAATCAATTACTTTCAGTACGGTGTTCATTTTTTTTTGCATCAGTATTCATGTAAGTAGCATCAGTATTGAAGGTTTCTGTTTGTATGGTTTGTTTTGCTCATTTAGCTCTTTTGATTTCATTTTGAGCGACCACTTTCTGACTTTTAATGTTCTCCCAATTCTCGAGAGTGCTTTGAATTTGTTGAGTATGATATGCCCTCGCCTTTGATTTTTTGTTATCCATGAATTCCTTATTAATACACGAATGATTTTTTTCTCATTTATACAATTCTGCTTCCTCTCACAAAGATAATTTAATGCTGCCATGTGTCGCATCTCTCTAATCAGTTGCCATAGTTGCACTGAAGTCCTACCCTTCAATATTGTTTGCCAAACCCAGTCTTAGCCAACTCATTATTCAGGTCTTTATAATTACATTGTCCAAAGCTGTGCATCTTGTATGTGATGCTTTCTTCACTCCTTAAAAAGAATTTCTTCTCTGGCAGATTGTGGTCACTCCTTTCAAGCGCATCTTTCACTGTATGACCATTTAAGGATCGCTAATTGTTATCAAATGTAAAACAACCTGTTCGCTATCTGGCTCTACAGCATATTGCGACAATGAGCCATTTCTAAGACATTGCATGAGACTTCCATCAAGGTTTCCTTGCCTAATTCATTAATTCAAACAATTCGCGTGCTCACGTCTCATGTAAATAATTTTGCACCCTTCTCACAATCGCTCATTATTTTTCTGTTTATGCTATGCCCTATTTTGGAAGAACTGAACGGGGGCGTATAAATAACTCTGACATTATATGAAGATGGAACCAGGAGAGATGGGAAGAGTGAGCCAGTCGATGTGGTCTATTTGGAATTTCACAAAATGTTTGACAAAGCCGCACATAAGAGATTTTAGTGCAAAATTAACGCGCATGGGTTTGATAAATGCCTGAATAGAAAACTGTTTGGCAGAGAGCAAACAAAGAAGATGAATGAATATTTATTTTTTCCTTTGGTTGAGAATAACTGGTATGGTGTCAGAATGATTCGTTCTTGTATCCAAACTATAAACAATATATGGTATTGATTTGATTAGGGGAACAAAATACAACATCTCAAATCTAGCAGGTAGTATCACGTTCGATGGTAGGGTAAAATGTTTCGAAGATGCAGAGGTCCATCAGCATGTTGTGAACAGATCGGCTGAGTGGGCAAAGCAATGGCAGATGTTGTGTAATTGGCATACATTTGAGGATATTCACATAGAATGCAAAAAAAAGACGGCGGATTACAAACTGAATGGCTGTGAATTGGGTGGAGGCAAGTGTGCACTGGAAACTTGGACTTCCTGTGCACCCGTGCAACAGACGGTAAACAAGGCAAATATTATGTTGGCCTTCACTGCGAGTCCAGGAGCAGGGATGTTTTATGGCAGTTATATAAGGACTTGGTATGGTCACATCTAAAGGTTGTCTGCTTTGTTGAGGATGAATGCTCTTGCTCTAGTGGGAGTGCAGTGAAGTTTTACCAGAGTGATTCCGGGGACGGTGCGACTAAGGTATCAGAAGACATTTACTCAGTTATGTTTCTTTTTCGTGGAGTTCTGATGAATGAGCATCGATCTCATATAGACTAAGAATATTCGAAGAAAATGAGACAGTGTAGATGCAGAGAGGGTGTTCCTGACGGTTGGTACGTCCAGAATCACTGTCTGAGGATTCGGGTGGATAATTTTGGATGTAAATACAGGGTGAACCTCTGTAAATCATTTCCACAAGAAGTTATGGGGAGAAATTACGGTTAGGTTATTGTGTTGTACCATGAGTTATAATCGTGACAGATGGCGGACCAAGATCGAATGGTTGAATGGCATCCTCCCACTCCAATATTCAACCTGTCCATGTTTAACCTTCCTCCCTTGCTTTAAACTTCCACTTGGTATAATTCAATATTCTGATCCCTCCTGCCAGTTTCTTTTCTTAGTGCAGAAGTCATTTCATGCTTGATCATGAAAGTTACTCCGCCTCCTTGTCCTTGCTTTCAGAATATTTTGCTCACGTAAACACGGCATGGTGCATCAGTAGTTGGCAATCTTGCCTCACCGCACCAGGGACACAGGTTCGATTCCAGCCTCCCCGTCTCGGCGTGGGTTTCCTCAGGGTGCTCCGGTTTTGCCCACAGTCACCAAGATCTGTAGATCAGGTGAATTGGACATGCAAAATTGCCCAGGGTTTGGTGCACTAGTCAGAGAGAAATGGGTGTGTGTGGGTTACTCTTTGGAGGGTTGGTGTGGACCTTTGGGCCGAAGGGCCTGTTTCCACGCTGTAGGGAAGCTAATCTAATAACATGAGAACTAGGAGCGGAAGTAGGCCATCTGGCGCTTTCAGCGTGCTCTGCCGTTGAATAAATCTGTTGCTGATCTTTTCGTGGATTCAACTCCACTTAGCCGTCCTGTCACCAACATCCTTAATTCCTTCCTTGTTTAAAAACCTGTCTTATCTTTTAAAAAATTGCAAAACTGTCATCAGTTCCTTCAATGCGCACGGATTTCCACGGAAAGAGAACCCTCTGGATGAAGAAGTTCCTTTCCAATTCAGTGCTAATAATGCTCCTCATGAGTTTAATGCTACTCCCTCCTATCCTCGGTACTCCTGCCTATGGAAACATCCTCTCTGCTTCTATCTGATCTGATCCTCATAAATTTTATTTATTTGAGTAAGGTCACCTCTCATACTTCAAAATTCGAATGAATATAATGCCAGTCTACTCAGTGTGACCAGATACGCCGCCCCCCCTCACCTCGACAATTAACCTAGTGCACCTCCTCTGCAGCCCCTCCAGCGATAGTACATCCTTTCGCATGTATGGAAACCGAAACTGCAAGCAATATTCCAGTTGTGCCCTTATTGACGCCTTTTACAGGTGCAACAAGAAGTCCCTGCTTTCAAGCACCATCCCTTCAGCAATGAAAGGCAAAATTTCATTTGCCTTCCTAATTCCCTCTTCTGCCTGCAGACCAACAGCTCTGTGATTTATGAAAGAGAACATCGGGCCCCTCTGCACACAGCGTCCTGCAATATTTTACCATTTAAACAATCATCCTTTTTTATTGTTACTCTGAACAAAGTGTAGGACTTCCAGTTTATTGAAAGTTTATGCCAGCTGCCACGGCTTTGGCCATTCACTCAAAGCATCTATGTTCCTCTGCAAGGTTTGAAAGTCCTCTGTGCACTTTGATCTGTCACTCATTTCAGTTCCACCTACCAACTTGACACACTCAAAGTGGTCCCCAACTCGAAATCATGAATATAAATTGTAACTAATTGCAGTCCCAACATTGCTGCCTGAGGCACACCATAAGTTACATATTGCCAACTACTCTGTCAATCATTTATCACCGTTCTTTGCTTCCTGTTAGTCAACCAGTTCTCTAGCCTTTCTCATACATAACCGATAACACCATGCATCTTTATGTTATGCAGCAGCCTCTTGTGTGGCACGTTGTCCTCGTCTTTTGGAAACCTAGCTACACCAAATCCACTGGATCACCATTGTCCACCTTGCTCAGCAAGTCTTCATAGAATTCCGAAGACTTGTTAAGTATGACCTGTCTTTCAAGAATACATGCTGCGTCCGGTCAATGGGAAATTTTCCATTAAAATATCTGGTATTTCTTCCTGTATCATGGACTGAAACAACTTCCCATGAAAAAATGAAGCTAACCGTTCGATTGCCTAAGGCATATTTTGTCTAAAATCCATTTAAAACGGTGGTGTCATGCTTGCACTTTTCCAATCTACTAGATCTGCCCCAGATTCCAGCGAATTTTGGAAAAATATACAAGTGCACTTTCTGTTTCTCCCGCCATCTCTTTTACTGTTCTGGGATGCATTCCACCAGGTCCACGAAACCTCTCTACCTGAGCTCCATGAGCATGTCTAACAGTACACGAATAATGATTGTTTCCATGTCATCTACCTTGATCACTTTGTGAATTACTGGCAAGTTATTCATATTAGTTATTGTGATGACCTATGAAAAATACATATTCGATGCCTGAGCCACGTCATCCTATCTTATAACTCAATGCCCCTTCTCATCCTCCCAAGGGTCAACGCTTGTTTCAGCAACTCTTTTTGTTTTATACTTTATAGGCATTTTTGCTTTCCATCTTTTTTTTTCCCGCGTTCTTTCCTCCTTTTCTTTATAAGGATGCTTGTGAGATTCGGTTGACCTTTAATTTATTTTTCCAAAACTTCTATTTTCCAGCTATTCTTAACCAATTTTTATGCCCTTTGTTCCAATTGGGTAGACTACCTTTATTTTTCCAAAAACACGCATGACAGATTAGTCATTTTCTTACAGTCCTTCATTTTCACTGAATAGACTTTTCCGAAAATCTTCAGAAAACTGCATTGAAAGTCTTCCACTGCAAGTCCACTGTCCCACAATAACATATTTGTTTCCAATCTACTTTCATCCAGTTCCCCCTCAGTCTATTGTAGTTTCTCTTGCTTATGCACAGATATCTGCTTTTGGCTTTTATCTTCACATGTCCATCTGTGTTCTAAATTCAACGATACTGTGATTGCTCCTTCCAAGAGAATCCCTAACTATGGGGTCATTAATTATTCCTGACTCGTTACACAGGACATGACCGAGGATCGTTTCCTCATTCTTCGGTTTCATTGAATTCTGTTCAAAAGTACTATCTCAGATGCACTCAACGTAACCCGTCCACAACGCGGCCCAGACAGAGCTGGTTCGAACAATAAAATGAGATTAAAATCCCCCGTGATAATTGCCATGTAATTTTGCAGGCATAAGTTTTCTTTTTCTTTTTTATTGCCCACTCCAGTGTGATGTCATTATTTTGTGTCCTTCTGATTTTGCATGTCAGTGAGATTTTTTTGACTTCGAATTTCTAATTGCCACCCAAATTAATTCAATCGCATTCTGATGTTGTCCCTGAATATCCGAGCAACACCACTTCCTTTACCTTCCTGTTGGTCCTTCCGAATACTCTGAAACGCTGGAGAATTATCTCTCACTCATGGCCATACTGTAGCCATGTCTCCGCAACGTCTACTAAAATATATTCATTTGAAATGAGCTGTGTCGTTAATTTAGTGTTCTGATTACGAATTCAGGTAAAGAGCCCTAATGGTAGTATTCATACTGTCATGATTTCCAAAACATCTCAAAATATCTCCTGAGTTATCCATACCTTTTTAAATCTTACATTGATTAGAGTGGTGCTGCAAAAGCACAGCACGTCAGGTAGCATCCGAGGAGCAGGAAAATCGACGTTTCGGGCAAAACCCCTTCATGAGGATTGGAGGAATGGTACCTGCAGAGTGAAAAGGCAAATGCGAGGGGGAGGGGGTGTGGAGAAAGTAGCATACAGTACAATATGTGAATGGGGATGGGGTTGGAGGTCAAAGGTCAGAGAAGAGGGTGGGAGACTGTAGCAAAGATACAATGCATGAATGGGGTGGGGATGAAGGTGATATGTCGGAGAGATGGGTAGAGTGGATAGGTGGAAAGGAATATAGGCAGATAGGACAGGTCATGGGGCGGTGCTGAGCTGAAAGCTTGGAACTGGGGTGAGGTGGGGAAGGGGAAATGAAGAATCTTCCTGTCCACCTATCCATCCCTCCCTCCTCTATGACCTATCATCTTCATCCCCACCCCATTCACCGATTGTCCTCTACGCTACTTTCTCTCCACCCCACCCCCTCACAATGATCTCTCCACTCTGCAGGCAGTCTGCCTCTTTTCATGATGAAGGGATTTTGCCGGAAACGTCGATTTTCCAGCTCATCGGATTTTGCCTGTCGTGCTGTGCTGCTCCAGCACCACTCTAATTTATTTAAAGAGATGGTCTATCCACCCATTGGGGACTCTTGAACTGGGGGCATGTTCTGCGATTTAGGACGAGACTGTTCAAGCGAGATTTTCGAAAGAGCTGCTACACTCAACGGGTGCAAATTTTTGGAACACTCTTGCTCAAATGGCAGAGGTTGCTGCATCAATTTTTAATTTTAAGTCTGCGTGAATGATTCTTACTTCAAGCCAAGAATTAAGAGGTATGAAATAAAGAAAATTGCCTTTGAACAGGCTGGGGCAGTTTTCCATGGACCGTCGGAGGCTGAGGGGTGACCTCAAAGAGGTTTAAATAATTATGAGGGGCATGGAGGGATAAATGGTCAAAGTATTTTCCCTGGGTTTGGGGAGTCTAGGACTAGAGCGCATAGGTTTAGGATGAGAGGGGAAAGATATAAAATAGACCTAAGGGCAACTTTTTTCACGCAGAGGGTGGTACATGCGTGGAATGAGCTGCTGAAGGAAGTGGTGGAGGCTAGTACAATTGCAACATTTAAGAGACATTTGGATGAGTATATGAATAGGAAGGGTATGGATGGATATGGGACGGGTGCTGGCAGGTGGGACTAGATTGAGTTGGAATATCTGGTCGGCATGGACGGGTTGGACCGAAGGGTCTGTTTCCATGCTGTACATCTCTATGACTCTATGGCTCTAATATTTAGGTTTTGTTTGTTAGAGAATAACTGGTATGGCGTCAGTGTGATTTGTTCAAGTATCCAAGCTATTCACAATATATGTTAATGATTTGAATGAGGGAACAAAATGTAACATCTCAAATTCAGCAGGCAGTATCACGTTCGGTGGGAGGGTAAATTGCTTCGAAGATTCAGAGATCATTCAGCATGTTGTGAACAGATCAGCGGAGTGGGCAAAGCAATGGCAGATGTTGTTAAGTGGCAGAAATGTGAGGATATTCACTTCGGATGCAAAAACAAGATGTCAGATTACGAACTGTGAATTGGGAGCAGCGGAGTATGCAGTGGGACCTGCGCCTTCTTGTGCACCCGTGTAACAGATGGTAAACAAGGCAAATATTATATTGGCCTTCACTGCGTGTCCAGGAACCAGGATGTGTTTTGGAAGTTTTACTAGTCCTTGGTGTGGTAACATCTAAATGTTGTCTGCTTTTTGGAGGAAGACTTCTCTTGCTCTCGTCAGAGTGCAGTTAAGTTTTACAGGGTGATTCCGGGGGTGATGGGACTAACGTATGAGCAGACAATTACTCAGTTATTATTTTTTCTCGTGGAGTTCAGATGAATGAGCGTGGATCTCATATAGACTCAGAATATTCTAAGAAGACAAGACAGTGTAGATGCAGAGATGATGTTCCTGATGTTGGTATGTTCAGAATCAATGGTCACTGTCTGAAGATTCGGGTGGACCATTTATGACGTAGGTACAGTGTGAACCTGTGGAAATCATTACCACAGGAAACATTAAATATGGTCAAGAAGAGTTTGGGTATAGTACTTTAGGCCGTCTTATTATCAAAAGTGATGGGGCGAAAGAAGGGTTAGGTTATTGAGTTGCACCATCAGTCATAATTGTGATAGATGCCGGAGCAGGCTCGTATGGCTGAATGACATCCTCCAACTCCAACCTTGAATCTTTCTATGTTTAATCTTCCTCGCTTGATTTTAATTTCCACATGGAATTATTCAATATTCTGATCCTTCATGCCAGTTTCTTTTCTTAGTGCAGCCGTCATTTCATGCTTGATCATGAAAGCAACTCCACCTCCTTGTCTTTGCTTTTGGAACAATGTGCACATGCAAACACGGCATGGCGCCTCAGTGGTTATCACTGGTGCCTCACCACATCAGGGACACGGGTGCGATTCCAGACTCCCCGTCTCGGCGTGGGATTCCCCCTTGTGCCCCGGTTCCTGCCCACAGTCACAAAGATCTGCAAATCAGGTGAATTGGCGATGCTAAATTGCCCAGTGTCAGATGCATTCGTCGGAGGGAAATGAGTCTAGGTGGGTTACTCTTTGGAGGGTTGGTGTGGACTTGTTGGGCCAAAGGGCCTGTTTCCACGCTGTAGGGAACCTAATCTAATAACATGAGAACTAGGAACAGGAGTAGGCCATCTGGCGATTTCAGTCTGCTCCGCCATTCAATAAACCTGTTGCAGAACTTTTCCTGGATTCACCTCCACTTATCTGCACTGTCATAATCATCCTTCATTCCGTCCTTGTTTAAAAACCTGTCTTACCTTTATAAAATATGACTAAAATAGCATGAATTACTTCACTGCGCAAGGATTTCCACAGCTTTATTACTCTGGACGTGAAGAGGTCTTTTTCCAATTCAGTCCTAACTCTGCTCCCCATGATTTTAATGCTACGCCCTCCCGTCCTAGTATGACCGGCTATGAAAACATCTTCTCTGTTTCTATCTGTTCTGTTCCCTTCATACTTATATTTTTTGTGTAAGATCACCGGCTCATTCTTCATCAAAATGCGAATGAATGTAATGCCTTTCGAGTCAGTGTGTCCACATATGCCGGCCCCCCTCACCTCCACCATTAACCTAGTGTACGTCGTCTGCAGCCCCTCCAGTGATAGTGCATCCTTTCACATGTATGGAAACCGAAACTGCAAGCAGTATTACAATTGTGGCTTTATCAACGCCTATTACAGCTGCAACAAGAAGTCCCTGCTTTAAAATATCATCCCTTCAGCAATGAAAGGCAAAGTTTCATTTGCCTTCCTAATTCCATCTTCTGCCTGCAGACCAACGGCCCCTCTGCACACAGCGTCCTGCAACATTTTACCATTTAAACAATCATACTTTTTTTTACTCTTAATAAAGTATTGTACTTCCCGTTTATTAAAATTGTATTCCATCTGCCAGGAATTTGCTCATTCACTTTAAGTATCGATGTTCCTCTCCAACGCTTCAAAGTCCTCTGTGCACTTTGATCTGCCACTCCTTTTAGTTCCACCTACAAACCTGACCACCTCAAAGTGGTCTCCAACTCCAAATCATGGATATAAATTGTAAATAATTGCAGTCCCAACACTTCTGCCTGAGGCACATCACACGTTACGTATTGCCAACTAGTATGTCAGACTTTTATCAGCGCTCTCTGCATCCTGTTAGTCAACCAATTCTCTATCCTTTCTAATATTTAACCCGTAACGTCATATGCAACTTTATATTACGCAGCAGTCTCTTGTGTGGCACGTTGTCCGAGTCTTTTGGAAATCTGGCCACACCAGATCCACTGGATCATCGTTGTCCACCTTGCTCAGCATGTCTTCATAGAATTCTAAAGACTAGTTCAGTATGACCTGTCTTTCATGAATACATGCTGCGTCCGCTCAACGGGAGAATTTCGATCTAGATGCCTGCTATTTGTCCCTGCATATTAGACTGAAACATCTTCCCATGGGATAGATTAAGCTAACCGTTCGATTACCTAATACATTTATTGACTACTTTCATTTTTAAACAGTGGTGTCTCACTTGCTCTTTTCCAATCTACTAGATCTACCCCAAATTCCAGCGAAATTTGGATAAATATACAAGTGCACTTGCTGTTTCTCCCACCATCTCTTTTACTGCTCTGGGATGCATTCCACCAGGGCCATAAGACCGATCTACCTGAGCCACATGAGCATGTCTAAAAGTACACGAATAATGATTGTTTACATGAAATCATCTACCTTCATCATTCTGTCAATTACTGGCATGTTATTAATGTTATCCACTGTGAGGACCGATGAAAAATACATATTCGATGCCTGAGCCAAGTCATCATATCTTATAACAAAATGTTCCTTCTCATCCTCCAAAGAATCAAAATTTATTTCTGCAACTCTTTTCCTTTTATAGTTTACAAAAGGTTTTGATTTCCATCTTTATAGTTTGTGTTCATCATTTTTTCTCGTGATCTATCATTCCTTTCTTTATAACTATGCTTGTGAGTTTCTGATGAACTTTAATTTATTTTTCCAAATCTTCTATTTTCCTGCTATTTTGACCAATTTGTATGTCCTCTGTTCCAACTGGATAGACTGCTTTTTTTCCCCAAAATCACCAGTGACAGATTATACATTTTCTTACAGTTCCTCATTTTCATTGAATAGACCTTTCCTAAAATCTTTGGAAAATTGCATTGAAAGTCTTCCAATGCACGCCAACTGTCGCGCCAAAAAATAATTATTTCCAATCTACTTTGATCAAGATCCCCCTCAGTCGATTGTAGTATCTTTTTTTTAAGCACAGAAGTCTGCTTTTGGCTTTTACCTTCACATGTCCATCTGTATTCTGAATTCAACGATACTGTGATTTTTCCTTCCAAGAGGATCCCTAAATATGGGGTCATTAATCATTCCTGTCTCATTACACAGGGCATGACCAAGGATTGTTTGGTCCTTCTTCGGTTCCATTGCATTCTACTCAAAGATACTATCACGGATGCACTCAACGCAACCCCTCCACAAGGCGGCCCAGACAAAGCTGGTTCGAACAATCAAATGAGACTAAAATCCCACATGATAATTGCGTGTCATTTTTGCAGGCATTAGTTATTTCTTGATTTTTTTGCCCACTCCAGTGTGATGTTATTATTTTGTGTCCTTTTTGTTGTGCGTATTAGTGAGATTTTTTGTCTTCGAATTTCTATTTGCCATCCAAATGAATTCAAACTTATTCTGATGTTGTTCTTGAAAATCAGAGCGACACCATTTCCTTTACCTTCCTGTTTTCCTTCCGAATACTCTGAAACGCTGGAGACTTAATTCACAGTCATGACCATTCTGAAACCAAATCTCTGCAATATCTGCTAAAATATATTCATTCGCGATGAGTTGTGCTGTTAATTCATTGACCTAATTACGAATTCAGGTAAAGTGCCCGAATGATAGTATTCATCCCCTCATGGTTTCCAACAAATCTCAAAATATCTCCTGAGTTATCCATGCCTTTTTATGTATTTCATTAATTGGTGTAGTGCTGGAAAAGCACAGCAAGACAAGCAGCATCCGAGGAACAGGAAAATCGACGTTTCGTGCAAAAGCCCTTCATCAGGAATAGAGTAATAGTGCCTGCAGAGTGGAATGACAAATGAGAGGGGTGGGGTGGGGCGAAAGTAGCATACCGTACAATGGGAGAATTGGGGTGAGGTGAAGGTGATAGGTCAGAGATGTTGGTGGAGTGGATAGGTGGAAAGGAGGATAGGCAGGTAGGACAGGGCATGGGGACGGTGCTGAGCTGGATGGTTGGAACTGGTCTGAGGTGGGGGTAGGGAAAATGAAGAACCTTCCTTTGCACCTGCCCACTCCATCTTCCTCTCTGACATACCATCTTCACCCCATTCCCATTCACCGATTGTACTCTTTGATATCTTCTCTGACCTATCACCTCCATCCCCAACCCATTCACCGATTGTAACCTATGCAACTTTCTCCCTCTCCCCATCCCCTCTCATTCATCTCTCCACCCTGCAGGCACCCTGCCGCGGCTTTTGCCGAAACGCCGATCTTCCTGCTCTTCGGATGTTGCCTGACATGCTGTGCTTTTCCAGCACCACTCTAACTTATTTAAAGAGATGGCCTATCCACACATTTCGAGCTCTAGAACTGGGCATGTTCTGAAAGTTAGGACGAGACTGTTCAGGTGAGATTTTTGAAAGAGCTGCTGCACGCAAGGAGTGCAAAATATTCGGAACACTTGCACAAATGGCAGAGGTTGCTGCATCAATTTTTAATTTTAATTCTGCGTGAATACTTTTTGCTTCACACTAAGATTTAAGGGGTATGAAGTAAAGGAAATTGCCTTTGAACTTTGAATTTTGACCAAGAGATGCCAAGAGTGTAGACTGAGGGGAACGAAATTTTGGAAAAGTTCTGAGATCTCGGTCCTATAGCTTGCAGTCTGGCAGGAGTGTTAACAAGATGGGGAGGATGCTGAAGGCAGACGAAGAGAGTGGACAATGAAGTGACTGATCGAAAATAAGGGCGTACAATCTGAGGTTAGAACGTTCATCGATGTTTACATGTGTAAATAATATTCTAAATTAGGAAGGGTTCGATAGGAGGGCAAGTTGGTCGGAAAGGAAATGTCTGAAGACAATATTTTTAATCTTTATGTCAAATGATTGTCTAAAAACCACGACAGATTTTATCCATCTATATTTTTAATTGTTGTGGCAATCAACATCGAATAACCATATTACTCTCCAAGCTTTCCCAACAAAACAGCCAACTGTAATGATAGAACGAAATACAATATGGAAAAAAATAGGACGAAATGCAATTTGATTGAAGGAACAGGGTCATAGAATGTTTTCTAAATTAGGAAGGACTTCGGAGTTTTGAAGAACTGAGAGAGCTGTGAGTCCTGTTTCGGGCTTTCTACAGTTTGGTTTGCAGGTTCAGTTGGAGGGAAGGAAGACATTCATCTTGACAGTGCGAGAATGAAAAACCATGGATATACTGCTAATAGTGTGCAAGGCTGTAGTCGGACCACATTTGGAATATCGTGTGTCAATTAGTCTAAATCATCGTTGTGAATTAGGGCGTGTGATGGGAAACAAGAGCAGGAGTTAATCTTAACGGTTGATTAAATGAGTGATCAAACTGAATGGATATATCACCAAATTCTTGAATTGTCCTCTGAACTTATTCTGAGTCACGACATAGATTCCAGTGTTTGTGCAGCAACTCAGGAGCTGGAGAATAAATCCTAATTCTAGGACATATTCAGGCACATAAATCAAATAGCCCAGGTTATCCATTCTTTCAAGCATTGCATTCACGGCGAACACTGCCCACAGCAGGATGAAGTTGCCGGAAATCAGAAACAGCAGAACAATTGATTTTCTTCGGTTCTCCATCTCCACGTCTCTAGGACCCTCCCTCTGGCTGTCAGACCGGAGTCTCTTGCGGGCTCTGCTGCTCACTGCAATATGTCTGACAGTGAAAATGTTGAGCAGCAGAATCAGAAAGAATGGGAGACAGGGTGTGAGAATGTAGTGAACAATTTCAATTATGGCCCATAATTCTAAATTATCATCACTCAATTCTATACCACAAAACATAGGATGATTAGATAAACGATAATTACCGTTATACATAAAATACCAGCTGATATTATTCAAACAGCTGAGTACAGTCATTGTTCCAAGAACAACCGCCGCTGTCTTCTCACTACAATATTTAGTTTTGAACTTTTGGCAACGAATGGCCACCAAGCGGTCGAAGGTGAATGTGACTGTGAACCAGACTGAGCAATTGGATACCGCATAAAGCAGGACAGCATGAATGTTGCACGTATCCATTTCCTCCACGAATATGAAGACCTCTGGATAAACAATCGGAATATGTCTCAATATCAGGTCAAGGATGACCACCAGTAAATCTGCCATCGCCATGGCCGTCAGATAGAGAGTGACACAACTGGAGAGTCCACACTTCCCACGGAACAGGATCACAATCGTCACTATATTAACTGTGGGAATGGAAACTTCGATATAAGAAATAAGGTTTGATGAGGGAAGAAATTCAAATGATCAATTTTAACTCATCCATAAGTGGTGCATGGTCATGACTGTGTTTCCCATTCAGAAAGCATGTTGAGAATCCTCAATGAATACCTTCCAAATTCACATTCTCCACTCCAATTTAGGTAATTAGTAAAGATGAAGTTGTTGGAGAAATTGACAAAACTGTGGTGTTGGAAAAGCACAGCCGGTCAGGAAGTATCCAAGGAGTAGGCAACTCGACATTTAGAGCGGAAGCTTTCATCAGCAATCAAGTATAGACCATTGAGGTGAGACATAAATGGGAGGAGTTGGACAGTGGTGTAGGCAACTATGAATGAGATAGGTAGATGGAGATAAGGGATTATGGTGATATGTCGGAAAGGAGGGTGGAGGGGAATTGTGGGAAGGGAGATGGGCAGTTTGGACAGTTCCAGAGGGTGGTGTCGTGTCGGAATGTTGGCTGTGGATAAAGTTGGAAAGAGGGATAATGGGGAATGAAAAAACTCGTGAAAACTGTATTGTTCCCATGTGGCTGCAAAGATAAAAAGGCGAAAGATACGGCGTCATTCATCCAGTTATTGGTTGGCTACATGTTGGTTGGGGAAAAGGCACAGGGTGCGAATGCCCTTGGCAGAGTGGGATTACGATTTTAAGTGTTTGGCCACAGGGCAATAGGGTTTTTCGTGCATGTGTCTCAGAGATGATCTCTGAAAACTTCTGCAAATAAGCATTCTGTCTGCTTTAGTTGGAGGAGAGCACAGCGAGATCAACTGGCACAGTGTATGATTGTGTGGAAGTGAAGTTAAATCTCTGTCGGTTGTGGAATGATCCTTTGGGGCCTTGGACTGTGGTGAGTAGGGAGGTGTGGGCGGAGGTTTTTTACTTCATCCGTTGGCAAGGGAAGATGTTGGGAGTGGATGGTGGGTTGGTGGTGTTCTTGGACATAACGAAGGAGTCCCGGAGAGAATTGCCCCTATGGAGCGCAGGTACGGGTGGGTCTGGAATTTTATTTCTGGTGATGTGGTCTGTTTGTCGGTAGTATAAATGGTCGAGGATGACGTGTCGCATTTGCTGGTTGTTGGGGCAGAAGGTGAGGACGGGGAGCTCTGTGCTTGCTGTGATTGGATGGGGGCGCTTCAAGGACAGATGTGCAAAAGAGGAGGAGATGTACTGGAGGGAGTCTGCGACCAAATGAGTGGGGAAATTGCTCTCTGTGTTGAGTCTTTAACTGGAAACAAAGACGGAGCGGTACAGGAAAGAGAGTGATGTGGGCGAAATGATCCAGATGAATGTGTTGTCAGGGAATAAATTGTTACTAAAATTCATGACTTTTCAAACTCTTTGTTGGAGCATGATGTGGCGTTGATACAGAGGAAATGGCTGGAAATGGTGCCGGTGCAGCTGCGGAAAACACACCGTTCCCCGTACTTGAGGATGAGGTAGACACATCTGAGAACCATGCTGGTGCCTCTGGCTACCCATCAAACAACAGACAAAGCGGGCACAATGATAGATTGGCGCACCAATCTCTACATAGCTGAAGACAGGCACAACTCACCTTTTCCTACTGCCCACTCAATCACGAGCTCACCTGCCAACACCAAACTACCATGTATTAGACCATCCATAATCACATCACCACGGGGATTTCCCAACCTCAGCCTCAAAACTTATAGGCCGGGAACAATGCACTGCTCGGATCTATCTCTCACCAAAAATTCACAAACCTGAACTGCCCTTGTTGACCGAATGTCTCACCCAGCTCCTTCCCCAAAGAACGTACCCCAGCACACCTTGACACCGTTCTGTTCAGCTTGGTCGAGGATCTCCCCACATATGTTCGGGATGCCACCTAATCCATTCACCGCCTCCATGACTTTCGTTTCTCTGGCTCCCAAATTTCACCTTCAGACATTCTTCTCCCAAGACCTCAATGCCGTCGTCAACCGATGAAGCAAATCGCATACTTCCACTGAAACGTTCGTCTGATTGGTTGAACTGGACCTTACCCTCAACAAAATGTCCTTTCAATTCTCCCACTTCCTCTAGAGAAAAAGGGTAACCATGAACATCCGCATAGACCCCAACTGTGCATGCCCCGTCCTCTGGTACATGGAACAGTCCATCTTCCGCAGCTAAACTGACACCAATCTCCTCCATTTCCTCCGCTTCATCAATGTCTCTATCGGCGCCAGCGCATGCTCCTGCGAGCAGCATGAACAGTCCATCAACTTCACCAGTACATTGCACCCTGACCTGGCATTCATCTGGACCGTCTTGGGCACTGCTCACCCCGTCCTGGACCTCTCCATCTTCATTTCCGTGAACAGACCCAAAATAGACATCGACATCAAGCCAACTGCCTCCCACAGCTATCTGGACGACACCTCGTCTCAGCTTGGCAGCTGTAAAAACGCTATTGATTCCTTCCAATTTATCTTCCGTATCTTGTCCCAGGAAGACTAATTCCACCAAAGAAAATCCCGGATGACCTCCTTCTTCAATGACTGCAAACTCCCCTCCCTTTGGTCGACGATGCTCTCCAGTGCATCTCGTCCTTTTCGCTCCCCACTGCCCTTGAACCCTGCCCCTTCAATCGGAACAAGGATAGGATTCCTCGCTTCTCACCTTGCACAGTACCAACCACCACATTCAACTTAACATCTTCAGCCATGTCCGCCACCTTGGATATCTTTCACTTTCCACCACTACCTGCATTCCGCAGAGATGATAACCGCTGAGTCTCCCTTGTGAGGGCCACGGAATTCACCAACTCATCGTCCACACCTGGCACCTTTTCTTGACACCACATAAAGAGTAAATCTTGCGCCTACACCTTCAAACTCACCGCCGTCCATGGTCCTCAACGATCCTTTCGCACTTGCAAAGAGATTTATCTTTGCTTCCATGCACATCACCTGTTGTGTCCGTTGGTTTTATTGTGGCATCCTCGACATTAGGCGACAGGACTGGCGGAACGCCTCTGAGAACATCTCGAGGAAACATGGTCTAAATAATTCCACCTTTCTGTGGCAGAACATTTTCACTCCCTCCTCCCAACCATTAAAAACATACAAATCCTGGACTTTGTCCACCGGCAGACTCTAGGCACCCGATGCCTGGAGGAACAATGCCTCAACTTCCACACTTGGGACCCTCCAACCACACGGGATCGATGCAGCTTTCACAAGTTGCTTCATGATCCACATCTCACTCGCCACCCAATTCCTGAGCCAACCTTTCAACTCAGCTCCGCCGATTGAACTGTCGTAACTCACCATTTTTCTTCCCACCAATTTGCTCCAATCTCCTTTCCGAACTATCTCCAACATCGCCCACCTCCATCTAAAAATCGTATTCTCAGTTACCTTCCCCAGCATCACCCATTTTTCTTCAGGGCCCTTGGCCCACCCCCTCATTTGTTATGAACGGCTGATGCTCAAAACTTCGACTCTCCTCCACTTCGCATGCTGCCAGAACAGTGTTTTCCGGCACCACACTTTACGACACGGCGTACATTCTGACAGAGTTGCTGCGTGAGATTATCTGAATATGTGAATGTTTGCCATTGATTGTGTGTGTGTGCATGTGTGTGTGCATGTGCATGTGTGCGTGTGTGTGATCGATAGATCGAGAAAGAGAGAGAGAATTTCTCTTTGCATTTGGCAATGTTCTAAAAGGTTTTATGTGAGTGATAGTGGGTGTATGCAGTTTTGCAAGAGTGAGAGTTTGTGAGAGAGTGTGTACGTTTGTCTGTTTGACTGATATGCCGTCATCTTACATGAAATACAGTGAATCTACCAACGCAGAATTCTGGTCCAAGTATTCACGGTCTCTCAAACAAATATCGTCAACTACTGCAGAGGATTTCAGGTTATCCTTCCACATTTGCTCGTAGATAATTAGATTTATAGCCACGAGTATAAGAAGCAGCAAATCAATCGAATTCGTCTCCGGTAGTGAATATGTAGACAGTGTAATGTAGTCTGGTCAAACATAGCTTTACATTTCACCATATATACCAAGGGGAGTAAGGAGGAATCAGCAATCCATCTACGAGCAAACGTGGATCAGGAAACAGTTCGGAACAATAAATGAAGAGTACAACACGGTTTAGAAAATTGATAAGGACGCTTAGCACTTACGGGGGACACTGAGAGCAGCAAGTATTGGGTAGTATATCCTCTCAAACTCTAGAATTATACTTTTGATGTCGAAAGCCCCATTATTCCATGAAAATGCGACATAGTGTCCTTCAAGAAAGTATAGATAGAAATCTTTGAAATTCATGCCGCGTTTTCTTCCAGTGGGTGGAGGGTAATTCTGTGCAGTTAAGCCAGGAATCCTTTTATGGAGCAGAGAGACAAGTCCCTGAGAGACTTTACTTATTAATTGTGGAGCTGACATTATTTTATCGTCAACACCTGGGTTCCGTTAATAGCATTGTTTATTCCATGTACAGTCACTGAGCAGATGACCTCAGCTATCCCGAGGAATCCAGACGTCTTTTTTTGCTGAACTGAAATGAGCTTGTCAAACTAAACTCAGAAAATTATAGTCACTCTTTTTAGCTGGCAGAACCGAGAGCAAACGGCTTGGTCTGTTGGAATACAATGTTTAAAATAAATAATTTTCTCTTTTACGCTCTCTATTGAAATGGGGAAAAATATTTATTTTTAAATACTAACGATGGTTCAAAGGATTTCTGCATGTTTGCTAAGTCAGTCAACTCACGCTCATTGCTGACTTCATGTGTGAGAAGTGGTCCCAAATCCAGTGCCTCGAGAACCAAGTTAGGGAGCTGCAGGGATAGCTGGATGAGCGTCGGTTCATACAGAAGGACGAGGCAGTTATTGTGAGGAGTTAAAGGTAGTTAAACAACAGCCACGCGAATATGGTAGATAGGTTAACATCAGGAGTAGGGAAGGGAACTATTAGACAGTGCAGGGATCTTCTGTGGTGACTCGCCACAACAAGTATGCCATTTTGGTTACTGTTGGGGGAAAGACTATGTAGGCGTAAGTAATGGGGAAGAGGTCGCTGGTGCAGAGTCTATCCCTGCTGCTCAGTGGGGAAGGGGGATAGAAGCAGAGGTATTGCCATTGGGGAGTCATAGTCAGGATAACAGAGAGGAGGTTTTGTGGGAACGAGAGTAATTCACGATTGGGTCGTTGCTTCCTGAGGTATGGGGCCCAAAACTCGACATAGGACTCTAAAAGGGTCCGAACCAGACCTTTATAAAGTCTCAGTAGCACATCTCTCCTTTTACATTCTAACTCTCTTGGGAATTATAACAAAATTGCATTGGATTTCTTGATCACTGCAGGTGGAGTTGAATGAACGTCGTGTCATTCACAAGACAGAGGCAGTTATTGTGGGGAGTTGGAGGGAGGTAGTTCCGCCACAGCCACGCGAAGAAGATAGATCTGTTCCCGTCAGTCGTTTGGCAGTGCAGGGATCTTCTGTGATGATTCGCCGCAAAAAAAAGTATACCATTTTGGATACTGTTGGGGGAACGATTAACCAGGCGTAACTAATGGGGAAGAGGTCGCTGGGGCAGAATCTATCACTTCTGCTCAGTGGGGAAGGGGGAGAGAAGCAGAGGTATTGTCACTGGGGAGTCATCGTCAGGAGAACAGAGAGGAGGTTTTGTGGGAACGAGAATATTTCACGATTGGGTCGTTGCCTCCCAGGTGCCAAGGTTCCCGATGTCATTGATGGTGTTTACAGGATCCGGAGCATAAGACATAGGAGTGAAAGTAAAGCCATTCATCCCATCGAATCCACTCTGCTATTTAACCATGGCTTATGAGCATTTCAACGCCACTTACCTGCACTCTCCCCCATCCCAGTGAGATTAAGACTTTATTAATCTCTGCCTTGAAGACATTTTACGTCCCGGCCTCACTACGCTCCGTGGTAAAGAATTTCACAACTCTGCCACTCGCTGGCCAAAGAAAAGTCTCCTCATTTCCGTTTTAAATTGAACTCTACTAATTCTCAGGCTGTGCCCACGGCTCCCAGTAGTCCAGTCTGACTTTTAAAAAAATCTCCTCTGAACCTTCTAAACTCCAATTAATACGATCCCAGGATCCTCAGCCTTTCATCATACGTTAGGCCTACCATTCCAGGGATCATTCGTGTGAAAGTCCGCTGAACATGCTCCAGTACCAGTACGTCCTTCCTGAGTTCTGGGGTCCAAAACTCGTCATAGTATTCTAAATGTGTCCTAACCAGAGCTTTATAAATTCTCAGTAGCGCATCTTTCGTTTTACATTCCAACTGTCTTGAGAAAAATGACAACATTACTTTTGCTTTCTTAACCACGGACTCAACTGGCAAGTCAACCTTTAGAGAAACCTGGGGTAGCACACCCCGTCAGATTTGTACTTTGGCTTTAGAATTTTTTTCTCACCGTTTAGAAAATAATCAGTCTCTTTATCTTTTTTTTCCGAAGTGGAAGACCTCGCTTTTGCTCTGGCATAAGGTGGGTGATCTTGCATCATGGGTTGGTCCCTAGGATTTCGAACTTGGGATCATTTTAGAGACATGATTCGAGGAGGGACAGGAATGTTTTCGTAAATTCCAGGATTTAGATGTGTCACCAAGAACAGAGAAGATGGTAAGGGGGTATGTGGCATTGTTAATCAAGGATAGCATGACAGCAGCTAAGAGATCGGTTGAGGAGTCAGCTACTGAGGTAATTTGGGATGAAATTGGAAATAAGAAAGGAGAGGTCAGGTTTCTATCGACCTCTGAATTGTTTCAGCGATATAGAAAGGATAGCGAATGTTGCAGCTGCGGGGGACTTTGGGCTCGAGAGTTATAAGTTAGCTGGAATTGATCTAAACAGAGAAGTCGAAGAAGAATCAGGAGGGGAAAGAGAGGTTATTGGCGGACAGGATCAATGAAAACCACGAGGCATTCCACGCGTATATCAGGAATTAACGAATGACTGGGGGAAGATTCTAGCCAACCGATGATAATAGTGGAATGTTGAGTGTGGAATGTGAGGAATAATGGAAACACATAATGAATACTTTTCGTCAGTATTCACATTGGAAAAGGGCAATGTTATTGAGAATACAGAGACACAGGCTACAATATTGTATGGGACTGAAGTTGACAAAGATGGGTATTTCGCAATTTTGGAAAATCTGAAAATAGAAAAGACCCTGGGCCAGATGGGATGTATCCACAGATTCTCTTGCAAACCAGGGAGGAGTTTGCAGAGACTTTGTGTTCTATATTTATTTCTTGATTATTGACAGGAGTAGTGACAGAAGTCTGGAGGATAGGAAATGTTGTGCTCATGTTTAAGAATGGGATTCGGGACAAACGTGATATTCCTAGGCCCTTGAGCTTTACTTTCGTTGAGAATAAGATGTTGGAAAAAATATTAGCGATAGAATTTATAATCATATGGAAATGAATAATTTATATATGTCTCGTCCACACGGTTCTGTGAAGGTTGGGTCGAGTTTCATTAACATTAATAATTTCTTCGAGAAGGTGACAATACAGGTGGATGAAGGTAAAGCGTAGCTATGGTGCACATGGACTTCAGTAAGGCGTTTAATAGGTTCCACACGATAGTATTTTGCACAAAAAATGCCGTTCTGGGATTGAAGGTGATTGAGCAGTTTGAAGTAGAAATTGTCTAGCTGAAAGAAGACAAAGGGTGGTGATTGATGGGAAATGTTCATTCTGAAGTTCACTTACAGTGTCGTGCCACCAGGATCTGTTTTGAGCCCACTGCTTTTTGTTTTTCATTATTATAAATGATCTGGATGTGAGTTTAGAAATAAGGGTTAATACATTTGTGGATTACACTAAGGTAGGCACAGTTTCAGATAGTGACGAAGAATGTTGTGGTTTGCAGAGGGTCATACATAGATTGCAGAGTTGGGCTGAGGAAAGGCAAATGGAGTTTAATGCGGAAAATTGTGAGTCAGTTCACTTCAGAAGAAATAACAGGAATGCAGAGTACTGGATAATGATAAAAGTCTTAGCCGTGTCGGTCAACAGAGAGATCTAAGTGTCCTGATACATAAATCCGTGGAAGTTGCCACCCTGGTTGGTCGGGTTGTTGAGAATGCAACTGGCGTGTTGGCGTTTATTCGGAGAGGGATTGAGTTTAGGAGCCACGTGGTCATGCTTCAGCTCGACAAGACAATAGTAAGACCGCACCTGGA
Source organism: Chiloscyllium punctatum (assembly GCF_047496795.1). Classification (NCBI taxonomy): domain Eukaryota; kingdom Metazoa; phylum Chordata; class Chondrichthyes; order Orectolobiformes; family Hemiscylliidae; genus Chiloscyllium; species Chiloscyllium punctatum. The sequence continues at coordinate 26,389,771 of NC_092789.1, read as the reverse complement.
GTATTGCGTGCAGTTCTGGTCACTGCATTATTAGAAAAACGTGAAAGCTTTGGAATACGGTTCAGAGTGATTTACTGGGATGCTGCCTGGTAAGGAAGGAATTTCATACAAGCGAAGACAGGGGGAACTGTGCGTGTTTTTCTTGGAGAGAAGATTGAAAGCTGACTTAATCGAGACGTATAAGATAATCTGACTGTGAGTTCGAGTGGACAGTGAGAGCCATTTTACTCTAATGGTGAAGGCTAATAGAAGAAGACTAATTTTTCAATTGAGAGGTGATAGATTTAAGACAGTTTTTCCGGGTATTTCCTTCAATCAGAGAGTAGTAGGAGCGTGGAACGGCCTGATTGCAACAATAATGGACTCGGCATCATTAAAGACATTTAACTGGGCACTGGACATACATTTGGATAATAATGGAATAGTGTCGGTTTGGTGGGCATCAGATTATTTTCACAATTCGGACCAACATCGAGTGCCTAACTGTCTGGATTTTGCTGTAAAAATCTACATTCTACGTTCTGTGTTCATTGTAAGCACTGTTTACGCAGCTTTTTTCTCAACAATCGGGTGGGGATAATGTGAAATATGCTAAGCTCTGTAAAGTGAGTAGACATAAAGATCTGTAGGACAGGTGCAGGCCAATGCGCTAATCCTTTCAGCATCGGTAACCCATCCAATGGACATTTTGAATCTCATTTTGCCGCACTCGGCATTTAACCCCAGATGGCTCGTCATGAAGTGTGCTCATTTAAATACTTCTATCATGCTTTGAAGGGTTCCACCTTGAGCAACATTCCAGTACTAAGTTCCATATTCTAACTACTCTCTGTGTGAAAAAAAGCCTCAAATCTCCTCGACACCGCCTGACGCTGACTTTCCATCTATGCCACCTCTTCATTGTTCCCTTCCTGAAGGAATAACATTTCTTCCTGTCCACCCTGTGCATGCAGCTGATAACGTTATATATCTCCATCACATCCCAACTCCCTCTACCCTCCTGTCATGCAAGCAACCCCAGTTTGTGTAATCTCTCTTCGTCACTGAACCTTTCCTGTTAAGTCCCCACTTCACCCTCCAAATCATCATTTCAGCCTTGGTCGTGGAATGACGTCACTCTGTGATGTGGATTCCGGAACGTACGCTGTGCTCTAATTGTGACCAAACGAACGTTGAATACAGTTTCAGGACGCAAACCAAATATTTCGATTAACAAATGCATGTACACCATATGCCTTTTTAATCAGTTTATCCAGGAATCCTTACATACTATAGAACAGGTGGCCCGGTGGCTCAGTCATTTCCATGGCTGCAAGTATCATTAGTGACATGGGCTTGACTTGAACCTCAGGCGATTGTAGGTGAGGAGTTTGCACGTTATCCCCGTTTATGCATGGGTTTCTGTTTCCATTCACAGTCAAAAGATGTATGGATTATGAAGAATTGCCCATAGTGTTCAAGGATGTGTGTTTTGTGTGAGGTCGCCAGAGAAATGAAGGATTACAGGAATAAGGGGTAGGCCTGGGGTATGCTCTTTTAGGGTTGGTGTGGGCTTGTTGAGCCGAATGGCCTGTTTACACACTGTCGGGATTGCCTGGTGGACAAACACTTTGAGGTTCTTCTGTTCTTCGGTGCTAGTCAGAGTGTGATTGTTCACCATGCTACATTCTCGTTTGTCCAGACAAAGGGCATCACCTGGCACATCTCCAGGTTGAATTCCATTTGCCTCTGATCATCCTAACTGCGTCTTTCTGTAAGCGACGATTATCGTCCTCACTGTTTATCACGACACCATTTTATTTATGTGTGAAATTATTGATCACGCATCTGATTGCCTGCCAACAACGATGTATTTAGCTCTTAGATCAATAAATAGCTTGTGGAGTGGGCTGTTGGACCGAAAGCATCACAAGTCCACAAACGTTTCTTCAGTTGATGCATGTATAAAATATGAAAATGCACGGTTCCTTTCCCCTCACATTTTCTCTGAGGCTTTTAATGAAAACGGCCTTTCCACTTTCTAACTAGGCAATATGTATCTTCTGCAAATAATTCAAAGAACCGAAAAAGTGAAGGTCAAGAAACAATACAATGCATAACAAAATGTCCTTGCCAGTAATGTTTATGCCGTGGGGACAGTTAATTATCTTTCCCTCCGCCTGTAACATCAATACTTTTAACCGTGCCTGTATCCGTGTGTTGCAGGAAGTATATCAGCGACTTAGTGTTTTCATTGTTAGAATTATTTGTCCACGGTTCATTACTGATGACATGTGTCGACGGACTCTCCTTTTGAACCTTTTTTTATCCATGTAGGTGAACGAATGCCTTTTAAATGTTCTTGATGTAGTCGCATTAAACACTTTCTCTGGCAGATCATTCTGTATGTGCACCACCCTCTAAGCAAAAAATACTGCCCCTCATGTTCACTCTTATTATTTCTCTCTAATCTTAAACTGATGCCCTACATTCCTTGATTCCACAATCCTGGGAAAAAGACAGAGTGAATCAATGCTTCTCATTATCTTTACTCAGACAGTAGTAAGGGTTTGAAATGATTTGCCTGCAATGGTAGTAGATTCGCAAAGTTTAAGTGCATTTAAATCGTCATTGGACAGGTACATGGACGTACAAAGAATAGTGTAGGTGGGATGGACTTCAGATTAGTATGACAGGCGGCGCAACATCAAGGGCCGAAGGGCGAGTACTGCGCTGTAATCTTCTATGTTCTATGTTCTATGTTGTAATACATTCCTTTGATCTCCCTTCTCAGTCTCGGAAGCTCTATATTCAGGAGTCCAAGGTTGTCCAAACTCTGCCTGTATCTCAGACTGCTGAGTCCTGGAAATATCCTTACAAATTTGTTAAACACTCTTTTCAGATAAATAACAACTTCCCTTTAACAATTTGGCCAAAACTGAACACAATACACCTCGTGCGAACTCACTGATGACCTGTGCAACTTCAATATAACTTCGCAACGTCATATGTCAGTGGATTAACCAATGAGAGTGCCAAAAACTTTCTTCTCTGCCCTATCTAGATGTGGCTCCACTTGCAGAGAACTGTGCAGCTGATCTCCAAGGTCCCTCGGTTCCAGGACGCTCCTTCCAGCCCGAAAATCCATCATGAAAGTCCTACCTTGAATTGATTTTGCAAAATGCGAGAGCTCGCACGTATTTATATTACACTCCGATTTGCCTTTACAGGGCCCGCGTCCCAAACTGACCAAATTTCTACAGCAAGTTCTGATAATCTTATCAATGCGAAGGATACCTTCTATTTTGCAGCATCTAAATAAAACTAATCATGCCTTGTACATTCTCTTCCAAATCATTGACATGAATAACAAATAGAAATGAGCATATTCACAGGCCTCCCGTCCAACAAGCATCCTTCTACTATTAAAAACTTCTTCCGACCATTAAGATAAAGTGCATTTCGTTTGCCAGATTAGCCTAGAACTATGCAATCTTACTTTCCAGAGCAGCCTCCCATGTAGAAGCTTATCAAAGGCCTTTACTTGGAAACAAACTGTTCCAATCAACCTCTACAATATTTGGTCTATTTCCATCAAAATTAGCCTTGCTCCAATTTAGTACTTGAACCTTGGGTCCAGTTTACTCCCTGTCCAAACGATATTACAATTATTAGAACTATGGCCACTGGTTTCAAACTGCTCTGCCACTGTCATCTCCGTCATCTGCTTTGCACTATATCCCAAAAGTAGGTCGAGATTTGCCGCTTGCCGAGTAGGAAACTTGATGTACTGCTTGAAAAAACCTTCCCGAACGGACATAACAATTTTCAAACCACCTAAGCATGGAACTGGTCTGTAAGTACCAGCACAAGTTCACCAAGTTAAAATCCCCAAGCAAGACATAGAACATAGAACACAGAACATAGAAGAATACAGCGCAGTACAGGCTCTTTGGCCCTCGATGTTGCGCCGATCCAAGCTCACCTAACCTACACTAGCCCACTATCCTCCATATGCCTATCCAATGCCCGGTTAAATATCCATAAAGAGGGACAGTCCACCACTGCTACTGGCAGGGCATTCCATGAAATAGCAGTGGTGGACTCTCCCTCTTTATGGCCATTTAAGACAACCTAATTACTCGAGCAAGCCCCTGAAAACTCCATGCATATTTACCCCACTAATTCCCGTTATTCATTTGTTCGTTATTCTGTAAAAATTATAACTTTGCTTTCCAAATAACCTTGAAATTTTTAAATGGCAGAGCGAAAGGAAGGCGAGTATTTATAGATTGGAATGGGCAGCTGGGACAGTCTTCTTCATCAAAACACAAAATGCTCCTTCGTACCCACTGAGAGTTCTCTGATAAGATTGGCGTGTCACGGCGGCGCATTGGTTAGCACTTCTGCCTCAGCGCCTCGTGACCGGGTTTGATTCCAGCTTCGGGAGACATTCTGAGTGGAGTTTGCACATTCTACCCGTGTCTCCAATGGTTTCCTCCTGGAATTCTGTCTACATCGTCCAATCCAAGGATTTGTCCATGTCAAATTGTGTATAGTGTTCAGGGATTTGCATTTTAGAGTACTAGTCATGGACATATCTAGATGATTGGGAATAGGTTTGGTGGAGACTTCCTAGGCCGCAAGGCCTGTTTCCACGCAGTCGGGATTCTAAGATCAGAAAATCATATGTAAGGAAGGATATGTTGACATTGGAAGAAGTGCAATTTAGTTTTACGTCAATGATGTTTGGACGTCACACGTAGAAGTTCTGAGGATAAATTATACAACGAGGCCACTCTTGTCCACAATTTTGAAGGGAATCGTGAGATTTGAAGTGTATCTCAGAGACATAATTCGAAAAACGAAAGAGAGGTGAAGATGAATTATTTTATTCAAGAATTAGCAGGCACACACTGAAAATTACGTCCGTGCTCTTTACAATTGATGTTAGCAATTACTTCTACACACAAAGGTTGGGTGGAAGATGGTAAAAAATGTCTTCCACAAACGGCATTGGAAATAGAATTAGTTGTTGATGTAAAATCTAACAGAGACACATTTTGATAATCCAAGAGTAAACTGGCGCATGTGCTGTGCAATAAGGGAACTCAATGTTCAATCCTGAAGACTGCAGGGAACTCCAATTAGAAGGTTGTTTGTAGATTCACCAAAACCCAGTAAACTCTAGAAAATGAGCTTTATAGGTCACAGGCGACGATTTGACTTGCGGCTGCAAAGCTATCGTGGGAGAGGGGGACTTATTGTCACTTAACACTGGATCTCTACAAGGTGTTTTGTTGTCTCCAATAATTTTCCAAAGGCCGTGAGGAAAGCTAGATTTATTTCCCCCAAGAGGGATTTTACTGTGGTTTTTAAGTGGTAATTTGGAAAAATTGGAAGTTGTCCTGTCCCTCCAACAAGGAAATGTGTTCAACCTGGAGAAGAGAGATTGTACAACCACAAGCCCTGACTAGCAAAACTACCATCTCCGTAAACATTGTGGACTGGGGCTATTGGAGTCTCTCTAGTCTTTTTTTCCCTCCATCTGCAACACCGATTTTTTTTCCCCCTGTCTCTACGGCATAGAGATCTGTGGCAAATGAAGTAACCCTTCTGCCCGTTATTTCTGCGCTGTATGGAAATACAAGGATCGAAATGTTCGCGTCCCAGACTTCACCATTTGGCTGATTGCATTTGAATTAAACCTTCTATGAATTGGCATCACAAGTACCTGTCTAAATCATTTTGAAATGTCCTGCTGGTTTCTGCATCCACCACATTTACCATCAGTCTCAGAGAATCACAGAATCAGACAGTACAAAAAAGGCCCTTGAATCACTGAGTCTGCATCAACTCAAAGCAACACCGACTGTCCATCGACTCTCCTCCCACTTTGCCTCACTAGAGTCATGGCTTCGAACTATCCTCTCTCTCTTCATTCCTAACCTGATTCACCCCGGGTAACGTCCTGCTGAATCTTCGTTTCACCACCTCTCCAGTGGAATCAAATCCAACCTAAACTATGGAGACCAGAAATATGCGCAGTCTCCAGCTTTGCCCCACAAAATGTCCTGCACATCCCCAAAAGAAGTGGAAACTGAAATTGACTTTTCTTATGAAGGTAAGAAGCTGGAATCCCGCATAGAGACCGACAACTTTTGACAACGCACTTCTTCCCAAAACCTTTGCCACCAACGATGAGACATAATTGAGGACTATGATAGAATACGCACCATTTTCTGAATTGTATACTTAGCTACCATCAATGAAGAAATTTGACAGTTCAGCAACTCGCCAGTGGCCGACACATAACACCGGCCATTCCCTCCCTCGCTCAATTCATCGGCCACGATGCATTATCACAGTTGTGTGTACCCTCTATCAGATACGCTACAGTAATTGAACAGGCTCTTAAGGCAGCATCATCCAAACACACGATCATTACGAACGCGAAGGTCAGCATCTTTGCAGATGTGACCAGAGAGGAAAACATCATGGTATTTCTCTCAAGTGGTAATCACGCCATGATGAGGCAAGATAGCCTGGTAAAAGTCAGCTGTCGCTTCTGACTTCTAAACCAAATCGTCTGCCTGCCCAGCCTTCTTGAAGGAACTATGTGCATGGAACAGCCCTGATCCTCTGTGCTTGATAAATCATGGAACTATGACACGTCAGATCGGGGAGAATCTGGCCAAGTTAGAGATACAAGAGGCTGAGCAGCATGATGGTGGTGGTGGAATTTGTGTCTGACTGGAAAGTAGCGGCGTAACGCAGGAAGACACACTGGGTCCCCTTCCTTGCTTGCAATGTTCTGTGAAGAACGTCGATGAAAATATAAGGGATGACAAGTAAGTATTACAGATGGCGCCAAATCAGTCAAGTGTTTGACAGTATGTCAGCGGTCTAATGTTTAGGAGGACGCTGATGGATTGGGCAGATCAGTGGCATTTGGAAATTGATCCTGTTGAACTTGAGTTTTTCAAGAAGTAACCAGATAAGGGACTACTCAATGAAACGCTGGACGCTAGGCATCTCCAACTGTTCGTGCACTTTCGGTCGGCAGGATCACTGACGGTGGGAGATCAGATTAATTGGGTAACGGAGATGAGATATGGGAAAGTTGGTTCAACATTCGGATCATTAAATCGAAGAGGCGATGCCATAGGTGTACGAGAGATGGACTCTTCATTCAGTGACCCAGGTAAAGTTCTGGGGACCCGGTTTGAGTCCTGCCAACTGAAAATCGGGGAACTTCAATTTTTTTTAAAAATCCAGACATAAGAGCTGAAAAAAACGGACAACCCATTATCGCTTATTGAAAAAAAAACACGTTTGGTTCAAGACTGAATTTTCTGGAAGAGAACTGCCATCTTTACCTAGAAACGTCTACATATGACTCAAGACACACAGCAATATGGTTTATCCTTAACTGTCTATTGGGCCGATAGATATACACAATAATTGCTGGCTTATGTAGCGATACCCTCATCTTGTGAATGACTAAAACAACATAATATGGAAGGGATGATGACAATAAAATGTGGTAAAGTGAACAGTTAAAAAAGTTAGCTCAGAACACAACAAGACATGCAGCAAATGGGCAAGTGAGAAGGAATATTAGAGTAATTTTGAAAATTGATTTTATAGAGTTCAATTCATATAAAAGCAGTGATATATTTTGGAAAGGTAAAAGAGAGCAGGATATTAACATGTAATAGTCGGGTCTGGGGTCCGTAATGTTGAATACAGGGCCTTAGCAGTGAGAGCAGTGGTTCCTTGAAAGTAAGATCATAAATGGAAAGACTGGTGAAGAAGGTATTTCACATGCTGGCCGCTAAATTGGGCTTATTGGCATGAAAGTGGTTTTACTGAAAAACAGTGGAATAACGCAGGAATGTCTGCTCCCCCTAATGTTTATACTGCAACTGAGGGGCCTCAAGAATAATGTGGCGCGCTATAATGTAGTTTTAGTATGACACAACGATTGGGCCAGTGATGACGAAGGTGTTAAGGCTGCAGGATAAGGCAGACGGATGGCTGCTCCAAAGGAGGGAAGAAATAATATGAAATCATAACCACAGATTCCATTGGCATTGCGATAACCAAGATTTTACATACACAGGAAAAGTCAGAAAGACAAACTTGGATTCACATAATGGAAAAGAGAGAGGGGGATGGAATGACTGATACACTGGAAGATCGATATATATATAGATAGATAGATGCATAGACAGATAGATAGATAGATAGATAGATAGATAGATAGATAGATAGATAGATAGATAGATAGATAGATAGATAGATAGATAGATAGATAGATAGATAGATAGATAGATAGATAGATAGATAGATAGATAGATAGATAGATAGATAGATAGATAGACAGATAGACGGATGGTTAGGTAGATGGATATATACAGAGAGATAGTTAGATAGATAGATAGATAGATAGATAGATAGATAGATAGATAGATAGATAGATAGATAGATAGATAGATAGGTACATAGATACATAGATAGACGGATGGATAGGAAAATAGATGGATAGATAGAAAGGCAGAAAGAAAGAAAGAAAGATAGATAGATAGATAGATAGATAGATAGATAGATAGATAGATAGATAGATAGATAGATAGGTAGGTAGGTAGATAGATAGATAGATAGATAGATAGATAGATAGATAGATAGATAGATAGATAGATAGATAGATAGATAGATAGATAGATAGATAGATAGATAGATAGATAGATAGATAGATAGATAGATAGATAGATAGATAGATAGATAGAAAAATAGAGAGAGAGTGATAGAAAGATGAATGAATAGCTTTATAGATAGATAGATAGATAGATGGATAGATAGATAGATAGATAGATAGATAGATAGATAGATAGATAGATAGATAGATAGATAGATAGATAGATAGATAGATAGATAGATAGATAGATAGATCGATAGATAGATAGATAGATAGATAGATCGATAGATAGATCAATAGATAGATCGATAGATGGATAGATAGATAGATGGATAGATTAACCGATGTTTGTGGAGATATATTAATAGAAGCTAGAAGTAGAGATGCAACGGGCTTCCCACCACCCAGGATGATAGCGTATTATCGAGAATAATCAGTTTCCCGCCGTGAACTTGCATTCACTGCACCAGCAAAACTCAGTGGAAGCTGAGGTTACCATCTGCAGGATGATTTGCTGAATTTACTTAAGCTGTCAAACCAACATGAATTAATTATAAACTTTACAAAAATATGGACTTCACAATTAATACGTAACATATGTCCATTTGCACGGCGAATTAATACCATTCTGAAAAAAACAATGAGAAATTTGCAATCAACTTCTATACATAATTGTGCAGAGGTTTGACAAATGCTGTAATTTGTTAATATCTCCATTAAATGTATTTTTTCAGTGAAACTATCTCCGCAACAATTATTTAAGTTGTCCAGAGCCTGAAACATTTGCACAAACTGTCGAGTGACTGACGTTGAAAAATATAATGTCAGATTTTGGTGGCCAAGGGGAAGTTGTCGCATTTTCCATCAAGATTGTGACCACGGCTACTTACATTCACGCGGAGCATTTTTTCAACCAAATCAGTAAAGAATATAGTTCCACTGCATTTTACTTAAACTCTTGGTCGATATGATGAGAGATTGACTGAACGCAACAAATTATTATTCATGTTCTTTTGATTGCACTGTCTAGATCTGCAATTCTCATAAGTGAACCAGAGATCCATTCGCTTACTTCCTGTGACGGATGTTTAACAAATACTCGCTATTTTCGTTATGTGAAAATTCACAAAATATGGGGTACATGATCTCTCCAACAAACGAAGGTATTGCTGACTCTATGTGTGTTTGTGTGTTTGTGTGTGTGTGTGTGTGTGTGTGTGTGTGTGTGTGTGTGTGTGTGTGTGTGTGTGTGTGTGTGTGTGTGTGTGTGCGCTTTACCTGACATAATATTTCATATTTCAAACCTCTACTATCATTTGACCATCCATTCGACACCAAACATGATAGTAACAATATGAAGAATCGGATGTTTTAGAATACAAAACTCACTCTTCTCATGTTAACGCCATTGTTGCAGTAAAATTAAAAGCTTTCATCTTTTGGCGCCATGGATAGACAATGATCCGTTTGCTCACATTCAAGTATAGTTCATCATCATGTGTTGCAAAATGGCCTCACACAGTTTTGCAACTGTTAACTGTGCAGTTCCACTGAAAAGGCAAATGTTTAACATGGATTAAAGAGATACTTCAGATTTAGAAAAAAAACACAAACCAAAAACATGTTGCGGCAATGTCACAACAAGGAATTGTGTGTTTTTACTGTGAAGAAATTGAACGTTAAAATTAATGAGAATTATCGAAATGAGTGGAACAAGTTAGAGATCTCTTGGACCACATCGGGAGAGAATAGAAGAATTACAAGTGAGAGTGATTGGACAAAGGGGGTTCGGAAGCAAAGTTTCTAAAGCAATAATAGAGAGTCAAATACAGTATGGTGTCAAAGAGAAGGGAAAGAGTGTGACTGAGACGGCGAGGAAGGGAAACACTCAGAAACAGCACAGAAGAAAACTGGAGAACAAAATGGCAGTATATGGAAGCAGGAGGAGACTATTCATGTTAACCCACTTAATGAGGCTTCAATTCATGTACTTGTCTTTGCACTTTTTAAAATTAGATTTCTCAACGAAACCAAATTGTTTCCATGTTTTAAAGGAACATATTCTCCTCAATCAGCTCCTGTCTGTGAAAGAGTCTTCCAAACCTCTATGACCCTTCGTGTGTTGAGATATTTTCTGAAGTATCTCTAGCAAGGTCGCGCCCTAATCTTTTTGACAATGGTATGCTATGTTGTTCTAGAATCGCAACTCGATGGAAACAGTTTATCTTTACCTACATTAGCTCTTACTGTGAATACCTTGAATGCATCAATTGCATTACGTCTTATTATTTAAGGTCTGCTAAACATAGGCCAAGTTGCTACTGTTGAAAGTTTGGCGCTAGAAAAACACAGCAGGTCAGACAATATCCGAGGAGCAGGAGAATCGACGTTTTGGGCATAAACCCTTCATCAGGCATGTGTATGGTGGGGCCAAGGGAGCTGAGAGATAAATAAGACGGTAGGGGTGGATGCGTGGGGTAGGTAGCTGTGAAGACAATAGTCGATGGAGCTGGGTGATGACAATGAGAGGTCGGAGGAGAGGGTGGACACGATAAGTGGGAAGGAAGAAGGCCTGGTATGACAGTTGAAGACGGCAGTGCTGGGTTGGAGTGTTGGATCTGGGATGAGATGATGGAGAGGAGAGTAGGAAACTAGTCAAGTCGCTGTTGATGCCGTGTACTTGTGGAACATCGACTCCTTCTCGTTTCCTTATCTCGAGTTTCGCTACTGCATCCCAGATGCAAAGCTCGAAGTCAGCACCACCCTCTTGAACTGCTTTACCTATCAATTTTCCTTCTTACCTGTCAACTCCACCCTCTCCTCCGACCTTTCACTCTCACCCCACACCTTTCTCGACTGTCGCCATCACAGATGTCTTTCCCCAACACCTCGCTTCACCTCCCCCCCCCCCACCACTTATGTTAAACCCTCACCACACACATTCACGGTGAAGGGTTTAAGCCTTTAACATCGACTGACCTGTTTGTCGGTTGCGACTTAACTTGCTATGCTTTTCCAGTGCCGTGCTTTTAGAATGTGATCTCCTAAGTACATTGTCCTCACTTTCTCCTAATTTAACGCGTCCTCATAAATCAATACTGAAACCTCAGTAACAAACTTATAAATCTAAGTTGTTATAAATCATGGTCAAACTGTCAATCGATATTTTGAACATGTGGTGTCCTTACACTGGGGCTTCCAATTGTCTGTAAAACTGCTGATTACAAAGAGAATTTAAAGCTCATGAAATCCAATCTAAACACGGAGATGAAAGTGAAATCAAATAATAAGTTCTTTGTGAATCTGGTCGACCATAAAACAATAATGGGAGAAAGTGAGGATTGCAGAGGTTGGAGGTCAGAGCTGAAAATGTGTTGCTGGAAAAGCGCAGCAGGTCAAGCAGCATCCAAGGAGTAGGAGAATCGACGTTTAGGGTATGCGCCCTTCTTCAGGATTTCCATGCTGGAAACGTCAATTCTCCTGCTCCTTGGATGCTGCCTGAAGTGCTGCGCTTTTCCAGCAACACATCTTCAGCATAAAACAATAATTAAAGCCACGTGTGATTTCAAAGAGCAGAGTTCTGTCAACCAGTGGAAACTGAGCAGGTAGCTGAAAAAATTGTGATCCTAAACATTCTTCTCGTAAATAAAACGGTCTCTGGTCAATCACTTGAACAACTTGTTTTCCATTAATTGCTGACGTGTTTCAGCCCTGGTTATTCTGTTATTGCCGCTTATGGCAACATTCAGCGGGTGCTTCATTTCGTGAATCGCTTTAAGTTGAGTTTCCCCGTTACAAACTGTGTATATTCCAGGAATCCTTAATCCGTGCATACGTGGACCTCTGAGTTCTGATTTCCATATCATCTCTTAGGGCTCTGTTGGACATCCAACTGACTATCGTAGAATCAAATCTGAGGAAGGTGCTCACTTTACATCTCAACTTGCTGAGTTGGAGACAGCACATTAGGAACAATGCGAAGACATTTGTTCTCGAAATAAACTGGTTAGATCATACTTCAATTCAGGTGTTTGTTCAAGTTCGCATGTGCCTGGAGACACTACACACTCAGAGAAAATTCACAGTTCGAACTTCAATCTATTTCGGGCAGATGAGATAGAGAGGACTGTGCACGGAGAATTCTCAATTGACCGTTTTTATATCTGCCACACTGCCACAGTGAAACTGACTCAAGTTGTCAGTGCATTGTGCTTCCTGTTTCAAGCGTTTATTCGTCGGTTGTGCCATTCTTGGAGCGATTCCTCTCCCCCACCTTTTCAATTAACTTGCACGAAGTTTATGCAATATGCATGAAATCATATCCTGCAAGAAGTGGTGAATGACAACAGGCATTCGTATGCATAACTTTGTGATCCTCCTGAAACTGGAAAATCTTGAAAGCAGTTCTTGGACTTCAGGTTCTGCTTGAATTATTTTACAATCCGAAGGCTCCTGGCGAACATTTTTCTGGGAATAGCAAAAATACGAATGAAGTGCACTTTATCAAATTAATATATGAATTTCGAAATATATCCTGTACTGTCAATTTGTCACCATACATTATATCCTTTGCTAGCAGCAATATGCATGTCCTTTAATTGACGGCTGCATCATGTTCAATGGAAGTCACATAACCAGAACACCGAAAAAATTCAATATGAAAGAAATCTGACTTTTCTTGTAGGAGAAATATATCCCCGATGACACACAAAATACCAATAAGATGTTCAATGACGTTGCCTGTACATTTCTCTATAAAGTGATCACAGACAACATTTCAATATATTAATTCTCAGCAAGTAATCAACAGACCTAATGACAATCGAAAGCTTAATGATTTAAACTTAATGCATTGTTTCTGAGGCCAACTGCTGATTCATGTTTCAGAATAACACATTGATCACATCTTACGAAATGCTGCCAGACCAGTTGTTGACACCTAACAAGACAATTGGTTTTTAGATATCCTGCTGAAACTTTTGGTTGGGAAATAAATTCAAGCAGACACTCAATTCCAAGTGCAAGATCGTAACAAGTAGAAAACGGCTTAATGTCAGTAATATTTCATCATCATAAAAGATTATGATATTTTTAAATATCAGAATTACGAGATAGCCCAGACACAACACGCTGAAGAACACGTGTCAGAAGCGGCCATGAAAATGCAATCAAGGAGAAAAAGAACATGGACGTTGAAAAATGATGAAGTAGAACGGATGCATACAGATGGGGGAAAAGGGAAATTGTACAAACAGTGTGAAAGCTGTCGAAAATATGTGTGCAGAGACACAGAGTGAAAGAGAGGGAGCTAGACTGAGACACAGGGAGAGAGGGAGAGAGCGAGAGACAGTGAGGTAGGGAAAACAGAGAGCGAAGGAGAGATAAGACAGAGGTAAAAATTAGAAATGGAAAAGAAGTTGGAAGTCGGGAGAATGAAGAAATTAAGAGACAAGGGAAAAGATAGAGCAAACAAAGCAGAAAAATGGTCCATTTCGTCTTCACATTTCAATCATTGCCCACAACTTTTCCGATGTGTAATAATAAACGGTGGCTTTAGTCGGACATTTTGTCTCTGATTCAGTTACTGTTGGTCTTAATGCACAACTGTCCCTTGATAAGCGCGCAGTGCATTCTATCCATAGGCTCCAGTATGGAATTTTAACTATAGTTTCGTGGTTTTCGAATGTACAAAAGGTCAGTGGCCCACCTCACACTGTGCCCCTGAAGAGATCAGTGGAAAATATAGGCAGAATTGTACTTCGTGTTTGGACACCAGGTTGTGCTAGATATTCCTCGTTATCCTGCAGAAGTAGACTTTTATTTTAGAAAGTTAATAACTGTCATGTATGGCATTGCATAGAAAAGAAAAGATGAATCCAACAGTAGATTCTGATCTTCAATATAATGCAGTGATTCACTAAAGAAACTAGTGCACTATGATTCACTAGAGAGGAAGAAAAAGACAACCAACTCCTATTCCTAGACGTGATGGTACCGAGAACACCGAACGGAGAATTCACCACAAAGGTTTACAGGAAAGTCACACACACAGAACAAGTCGTAAACTATGAAAACAACTGCAAAAAGAGGAAGAGGAACAACTATACAAGATATTCGCCAAAAACAGATACCCTCGCAATTTCATCAACAGATGCCTAAGGGTAAGACAACGGAACGAGGGCATTCCGCAACCCAAAGGACTCACCACACGACCATACATCAGGAGCATTTCCGAACTAACAGTCAGACTACTGCGACCACCATGACTCATAACAGCACACAAACCAACAGCCACTCTCAGACAACAAATCACCAGAACGAAGGACCCGATAGCCAACATGAGAAAAACCAATGTAGTGTACAAAATCCCATGCAAGGACTGCACAAAACACTACATAGGACAAACAGGAAGACAGCTAACGATCCGTATCCATGAACACCATCTAGCCACGAAACGTCATGACAAGCTATCCTTCATAGCCACACACACAGATGACAAGCAATATGAATTCGACTGGGACAACACAATCATTATAGGGCAAGCCAAACAGAGAACAGCCAGGAAATTCCTAGAGGCATGGCACTCGTCCACCGACTCTATCAACAAACACATCGACCTGGACCCAATATACCGGCCACTACAGCAGACAGCTGGAACTGACATTGGAAGCGGCAGAGACAGGCCGCTATAAATGCCGGAGGAAACAGCACAGAAGCGCTTCACAGGAGGCTCCCAAGCGCTCAGGATGTCACCTAGACAGGGGACGAAACGTTTTCAAGACAAATTCCCAGCTCAGCGAACAGAACCACAACAGCGAGCGCCCGAGCTAAAAATCTTCTCCCAAACTTTGAAATAAATGGAGTATTGCATACATTTCTGGTCAGCACGTTACAGTAAGAATGTGGAAGATTTTGAAAGCGTTAAGAGGAGATTGACAAGGATGTTGCCTGGTATGGAGGGAAGGTCTTATGAAGAAAGATTGAGGGACTTGAGGTTGCTTTCGTTCGACAGATGAAGTCTGAGAGGTGACCTAGTTGATACCTATAAGATAATTTCAGAGTTAGACAGGTGGACAGTGAAATGGCTAACTCCTCAGATGATGATGTTTCTCACGAGGAGACATACCATTAAATTGAGGAATGATAAATATAGGACAACCTTCCCTGTCTCTGCAATCTCCTCCAATTCTAACACCCTATCTCTGTAGTTTGCTACCATCTCCACAGCAAAATATTCCTGTTACCTTCTTCAGCAGCTGTTACCCGACCTATATGTTATTTTGTACGGCCCCTACAAACCTCTCTGCATCTGAAGACTCAGTGTGCTACTAGAAACTGCCTTATCATGATTGCTTTCTCCTGACTGTATACCATGCCCTCTTCTGTGACCACCGCAAGCCCCGATAACACTCTTTTGATGTTCAAACTGATTCAGTCTGTCCAAACAGACCAATCGCAGTAAACGTTCTACATCAGAAATGATCCCTTCCTCGGACTGCAGGACCATTACATGCAACCCCTCTGTGATGCCCCTCGAAGGCTCACCGGTCTGCATTTCCCAGGTATTTCTCTGTAGCCTTTCTTAAATAATAGATCAACATTAGCCACCATCCAATCTCTGGTCACTTCAAATGTAGCTGTAGCTGATGCAAATATCTCCTCTGGGAGTCCACAATTTCCCCCCTGGCCTCTCAAGAAGAACTCAAAACTTACAATGCTTTCTTTATGTGTCGTCTCCAGCTCATACAATATTTGCTTCTGCCTATCATCTCCAGCTCATCCAGCTCAAACTGCTGGCCGTCTTAAAGGCAAGGAAATTCCTGGGACCTGATGACGGAAAGCGAGGGAGGAAATTGCATGTCTACTGAAGGAAATGTTTACATCCTTGACAGCCAGGGCAGTGTGTCTGAAGCTTGGAGGGTGGCTAATACTTGTGTCATTATTTAAGAAGTGTTTCGGGGAAGTACCTGTTAACTACAGATTGGTGGACGGAGTGAGTTGTTGCTGGGGAGTCTGAGATACTATATCCACAGAGATTTGGAAATAGATGGACTCATTTCGGATAGTCAGCATCGCTTTGTGCATGGTAAACTGTGTCTCATGCAATTGGTTCAGTTTGGAGGAGAGGTGACATGGCAGAGAGATGAAGGCCGTGAGGCAGGTATTGTTTATATGGACTTTAGCAAATGCTTTGACAAACAATAGCACATCAGCTGTTGACTCAGATTCAATCTCATAGGATCCACGGAGAGCTAGCTTATTTAATACAAAATTGGTTTGTTGGCAGAAGACCGAGAGTGGTGGCAGATAATTGTTAATTCTGTCTGTGACCTCATCCCAACGCTGTTTCACTGGTAACGGTCTGCGATCCCATTCCCATCAAAATCTCCAAGCAACAGCCTGTGAACACATCACCACTCTGCTCGTACACAAATGGTCTGGGAATCCATCTCCACTCTATTCCTCTCCCACCAGTTTGAGATCACATCCTTACTCTGCTTTCCTAGCAACGGACAGTGATAATACCCCAGTCAGTTGTGTAGCACTGGCCTGAAAAGCCAATCCCGCTGTTATCCATTCTTACCGGCCTGTGAAGACATCGTTAACAGGATGTCCTAGCAATTGGTTTGAACTCAAGCCCTGTCTGTTCTCCTAGCAATGGCCAGTGTCTGTTCTCCGAGCAACCACCCATGAACCAATCCCCACTATATTCTCCTTGCAACAGCCTTTGAATCTATTCCCAATCATTTCCTGTATCAACGGACTGTGAACCCATTGCCCTCTATTCGCATAGCAAAGGGGCCAGTGACACCCTCCCCAATCATTTTGTTCCCAGCAACGGCATATGAGACCGTTCGTACACTGTTGTCCTTACAACATACTGAAAAAGCCTCCCAAAGCAGCCCTGCCTGCAAAAGGCTGTGAGCCCATTCCTACTGTGTTCTCCTTGCGACAGCCTGTGACACCATCCCAACTCTATTTCCTTGTCAAGGCCTGTAAATCTAACTCCACTTTGTTCACCTAACAACTGCCTGTCAATGCATCTATACTCAGTTCGCTGATCAATGGCCTTTAAACCTATTCGTGCTGAAATCCACTCAGAACAGACTGTGAAGCAATCCTAGAATAGAGTTTGAAGTCTTACACAGTCAATTCTCCCAGCAACAGCCTGAACCCTTTCCCATTGCGTTCCCCTGGAAATAGCCATTGGCCCGCTTCACAATCTGTTCTCCTCATGACATCCTTTACACCCACCTCCGCGATGTGCAGCTGGCGACTGACTGTGAATCCAACAGTACTCTGTCTCCCTAGGAATGGTCTGTGAATGCATTCTCAGTCTGGTCCTCCGAGCAAGAGCTTGTGCACCAACCAGCTCTCTATTTCCGGAGCAACAGCCACTGAAACCGTTTCCATTCTGTTTCCATCACAATGGTGCGTGAAGGCAATCCGGCTGGCATTCCCTTGGAATGAACTGTGAACCAATCATGAGCGAGATGTCCAAGGAAAGACCTTTGAAATCTTCTTCAGTCTGTTCTCCAAGAAGCAGTTTGTGATCCAGTCTCCATTCGATTACCCTAGCAACGGCTTGTGAGATCACCCCCATTTTTTCACCAATCAACAGATTGTAAACACATCCCCACCCTGATCTCCTGGCAACGTCCTTTGACCCCACCCCGACCCTGTTATCCCACACATTCTTAATGTAAACCCGTGTAAACCCAGCAACGTGTACAGTATTTCCCATGGTCTCTGGATGGGGATTATTTTAACGTGTTTGTTTATGGCACCATACGATAAATACCAGGCCTTAGGATTTCTCGTGTTTCAGTCTTTTTAGCCTGTCCCAGTATTCTGATGTTGTCCTAGCTGAATTGGTGTCCTTCATTGTCAGTGTGCATTGATGTGAGGTAAGACCGGTCGTGCTGTTTTTTTCGTAAGGTGGTGCTCATGTATTCACAGATGCTGCATGTTGTTGGTCTGGGGTCTTTAGTCCTGGACCATAGCTGGTGAAGTATGGCTGTGAGTTTGTATACTGTCATTATTCGAAGAGGACTTCAGAGTCTTTTCGTCAGTTCTAAGACGTTTCTAATAAATGGTACTGTTGTCCGGGGTTTGGGGTGCAGAGCGTGTTCCTGACATTGCTTGTATGCCAGGCATTGATGGATGAATCTGTTCGGATACCAATCATTGCCAAAGAATTTATGTAAGAGTTTCTCTTCATTTTGGGGAGCTGAAGCTGTTGCAGTGTGTCATAGCTGTCATAGCTGTCTTGACACAGCTCTGTTCTTGGATGTTGTGGTGGTGACTGCTGTAACTAAGAGTCTGGTGTGCATGTGTAACCTCTCTGTATAATTTGGTAAGAAATTCACTTATTCTCCATAGCCCTCTGCAGGAATGATTTCCACAGATTCACCACCCTCTGGCTGAAGAAATTCCTTCCCCTTTCATTTCTAAAGGATCGTCCCTTCATTCTAAGTCTTTTCCCTCGGATTCTAATCTCGACTACAAGAAAAACATCTTCCCCGCATTCGTTGCATCCAGGCCTATAAGCAATCTGTGTACTTCAAACAGATCCTCTCTCCATTCTTCAAAACCTATTGCGTAGGTCCAGAGTCTTCAATAACTCCTTAATTGTAAGCCCTTCATCATTCTAATAAATCTCCTCCGGAACCCCTCCAAGAGTAGCACATTCTTCCTTAAAGAAAACTCTGAAAACTGTTCACTATATTCTAACTGCAGTCTGACAAAGACCTTCCGCAGCCTCAGCTGTACATCCCTGCGCTTGTATTATTCCGAATTTTCAAGTGATAGCCATAAGGGAATCCCTGCACACTTCATATTACCTTTGCCTTCCCCATTTAGAATACCAACTTCACTTCCATTCCGACCACTACCTTTTCAACCTCATACTTTCCCACGTTGCATTCCTTCTGCCACTTCTGCCACATTTACCCCACAGTTTGCTTCCTTCTGACTGCGTAGGAAATCTCTGTTGTTGTTCTTGCAATTTTATAGTCTTCGTTCTGTGTCGTGTAACATAGTCAGAGAATTCAATCATATCATCGTACGGCTGCTTATAATTTAAGAGGAAACAAATGCTCTTTCCGAGTGTAATAATCCTGATTGTTTGAATCGTGTATTCCTTGGCCACAATAGCAGTCTTAAAGCGTTGATTAAAAGACAAAAACATGAGGAAAAGCAGCAGTTGCCATTGAGCCCCACAGGCCTACTGTACTATTTAGAATGCTCATGGCTGATCT
Source organism: Chiloscyllium punctatum (assembly GCF_047496795.1). Classification (NCBI taxonomy): domain Eukaryota; kingdom Metazoa; phylum Chordata; class Chondrichthyes; order Orectolobiformes; family Hemiscylliidae; genus Chiloscyllium; species Chiloscyllium punctatum. The sequence continues at coordinate 26,369,830 of NC_092789.1, read as the reverse complement.
GATTGTGGCGGAACACTCCTTTCCTGTCCCATCTAAGTAAACATTAATGCATTTGTCCATCAACAAACTATGAGTGAGTTAGAATGTCCTGCTCACTGACAAGCAGAATGCTAAAGAGAGCTCAATTCTAAGAAGGAAATTATATACTTTTGTAAACCTTATAATGGAGATTTATTACTTCTAAGTTGTGTTCCTACACAACAAAGTTGAAGCTGTGTATTACAATATCAAATACAGGAACCGATGCCGGCATTTCAGGTGATCAAAAATGTTCCAGACAAAGAAAATTTCAGATTCTGGAATGCAAGGTAGACATGCAGGGGCCTGACAGAACACAGCAGGCCAGGCAGCATCAGGAAATGAAGTTAATGTTTCGGGTGTAATACGTCTTCAGGACTTGATTCACCATTGAAACACGAATAAATACTCTCCATTGTTCCCTGCATAGAAAAGGTTAAAATGGTGAAAATCAAATCGAGGCGAAAAAGTACCTCCAGTCATTAGGAGACTCGACGTTTGAAACGGAGGAACTCAGTTCTGACACGCTTATATGAGGAAACATGATCTTAGCAGCTACTTGTCGAATTATTTCTGTACCTTTTACGTCTTAAAAAGATCACCGATTCTTCCAGTAAACTCCAGTAGAATTTATTAATCTCAATATTCCCAGATGATAAACAAGTCATCCCATGAATCAAATCGGTAAATAATCTCGAAACAAATGCTCAAATGCAATGATAAGCGTTTTCATAAAGTCACACTCTTCCTGCTCACAGACTTTTGTTTCCTTTTACAATATCAGCTCTTGTATTTCATTCCTCTGGAGTCTTCAGTAAACTGTACATTTGATTTATTTGATATCGTTCCACAAATGCACTGCACAAATACTGGTGCCTGGTGATTAATATCAGAAGAACCATCTCTCTTCACTTCCCCTGCTTTCTCTATTTTTGTTCAAAGCCATGTCCAGATTCTCACACCACTGCAATTGATTATATTCTGTTTCCAAACCAAGTCCAACTAAATGACATTATATTTGGTTCTGATGCACCTTGAGCCATAAAGATCTCCAGCTCAAAATACGCACTTCAGCCTACTCTGTCAAAGGACAGAATGGAATCTACGAAGTGCAATTTTCTATTCACAAACACAGATTGCTTTCTTTTCCTTATGAATACATGTTTTCTGAACAGCAACTCTTTTCTCCAGATCTTGTACTCTTCAAATTTCCGAAATAATTTGATGATTATGAAATAAATGGGTATTTTTCCAGTGTTCATATCATTTTATTTTCTATAAGATTTACAACTCTTCAATCATCTGCTGAATCGATCGTGTCCTCTGAGGATAGAATGACCCAGGTCATTCCCTCTCCTATTTCCACAAATGTTTCCCACATCCTCTGCAATGCCTTCTACCCAGATTGGCAACATATTAGGTTTATTGTGAGAGAACATGTGTTAACTTGAAAGGAGTTAAATGAAGCTGTTTGCTCAGTGACTGTAATTAGTGTTAGTCTCCAGGATTCAAAACGCGTCGCTAGAGGATTTATCACTCTTATTAATAAGGGACTGCACTCGATGTGTTACTCCATAGTATGATCGTATGCATCACCTCCGACACGAACAGATATCAGCAGCTGCAGAGCAAAGGAGACAAGAGATCAGCATCTTAAAGTTACAGACTGGCACGTTATCACAATGGATCAGAATCTGAGATCAATAGACTGGAATGTTCCACCAATATACAGGAGTTTACCTTTGGGTCTTTACTGGCTTTTTGGTGATGGAATACCATTATCCTATCGGCTCTGGGCTGCATTTTGGGTGATCCAAGCTGGATACTTTCCTATCCTCGCTATCGTTGGTGTTCCTGGTGAGTCTCTCTATCCGACCATGAACTCTAATTAACTTGTTGCTTTGAATTACTGTCCTATGCATTTAAGTTCAGAAAAGATTGACACAAATGTAATCATTTCCAGTTATGAACTGTATTTCTTATCAAACAAATTTAAACCTGAAACTAAAGGAGGAAGCAATCTGTTCACAGCCTCCATGAGTAACCTTGCCCTGAATTGACTTCTGTCTCCATATTTAGCCCAGCAATAACACTGTTCATCATTAACTGCACAATATCCCTTGTTTCCATCTCAGTCTCACTCCAGCTGCTGACTTATCTGTACATATTTCCTACGCAATTTGTATTCCAGTACTTTCCCCTCTCCAGTTCTAATAGTAAAAATTCAACAGGGAACTTTCCTTGCTGTTCTGCCAACAGATGTCTTTTTCTTGGGACACCACAGGATTGTTGTGATATCGACTTCGGAAAGCAAAAACGTCATTAGCTCTCACGTGTCCTCTGGAATAGGAGAAGGTGAAGACTGCAGATGCTTGAGTTGTGAGTCAAAGAGTTTGGTTTTGGATATGCACAGCCGGTCAAGCAGCATCCAAGGACACCCGAACAAAGTGCTTATGCTGTAAACGTCGATTCTGCTGCCTCTCTGATGCTGCCTGACCGACAGTGCATTTCCATCACCACACTCTTGTCCTCCACAATGGATGAGCAAGCCTCCCAACTCAGGGAATAACAGGACTGACAAGGACAGCTGTTCTTTCCAATATTGCCCAAATGTCTTAAAAGATTACTGAAAAGAAAGATGAGTCCTTTTCCTCGGCCTTTACATTTTGTCCAGAAAATTGTTTCCACTTCCGTACATGTGCATTACCCTGTTCAAGTGAATTCCTTTCCCTCTGTTTCTTTGTCTGAGTGTGGTGTTTACCTCAACAGGCACCAATGGTGTTAGAGAAGCTGTACTTCAGTACGAGCTACACTGTCAAATACTTCTATGGAAAGACGAAATGTCCAATTTTCAAATCTGAAACTGTTTTTTAAGAAAGGGAAAAGAACATAAAGCTACAAAATTAAGGAAAGGCGGTTAGTTTGTTAAGTAGCGAATGGGCATCCTCTGTATTTTTGAAACGTAATGCAATTTCACCATCAGAAATGTTGTGTCGGTGTGGTGCATGCTTTCGTCGCGGTTGTGTTTGAGCTGCGGCATAGATTCAACGAGGAGCCACAAAGTCTGTGAAATCTAAGCGAAGACTGCAGAGAGGAAACGCTCAGAAAAGAAATAGGAGGAAGATGGTGGGGTAGCTGAGGAGGTGAGGCAGTTTGTGCTCACCTGATAAATCCTGACTTTTGCTGGAAACGTTTTCCATCAAATTGGAAAAGCAGAGTGAGGCAAGCCTGGTTCAAAGAGGTGGTGGCGTCAGAACTGGGTCACAACTTCCAGCTAAATATTCAGTGTCAGACCAAGTTGAGGGCAGTGCTTCCTGTGGCCATTACCGTCACAGTTGTATTGAATTTCTATGATTTGGAACTTCCCAGGCAGTCATGGGTTTGATTTCCAACAACTCCCAGGATGCAATCCATCGATTAATCCATTAGGTCATCAGGTTACCTGCTGCAGGGTAGCAGCATACATTGTTTCTGTAATTATGGATGTAGAAGAGAAAATCACCGAGCAGTACCAGTGAACTGAGTAACTTGTATTAAGTTTAACATGTCCATGGATTGTGTGCGTTATTGGCTGGGCCAGCGTTTATTTTTTATCCAAAGTTGCCTGGAAAAAAAATGGCAGTCAGCTCTTTGTTGGTCTGCTGCCGTCTAGTTGGTGTAGATTGAAACATAATACCATTCAGTGATGCGGTGTGTTTGGGGGGAGAGATTTTGCAAGATTTGGAGAAACCCTGAAGGAACAATGATATGTTGATATATTTCCAAGTCAAGATGACAAGTGGCTTGGAGGAGTCCTCGTAAATGATGGTGTTCCGATGTGTCTACTGCAGTCTTCTTTTCGGATGGATGTGTTTGTAGTTTTAGAAGATACTGTCTGAGGAACATTGCTGACTTTCCACAGAGAACATTATAGATTCCACAAGACGTACTTGCAAATAATTAGATGAAGTTAGTATTGATGAAAAGGAGATCATCCAGAAAGTAATTGTACAGGGAGTTCCACAGGGACTACGAGCTGAAGTGGCCATTTGGCCCCTCCATTCTGATATTCAATATGATTATGACTGATTGAAACCGAGTGCCTGGCGCTGTGAGGCAGCAGTGCTAAGCACTGACCAATTATTCTGGCCGAAGACTCATCAACGAGCTAATTGTTCGTTATCATACACACATTGTGAAGATTTTACAGAAAATTATAAAGTCACTCCTCAATCCTCAGAACACCAATGGAAACAAGGCCAGCTTGACAACTATCCTCGCTCTGGCCAATCGCCAACATGTTTACAGAAACACACAAAAAAGCTACTGTCCCAAATCTGCACATGGGATTCAGGATGCAATCTCACGAATGTCTTGTAAAACTGTAGTATGGCATCCTTACTGCAATTTTAAATCTCCACACCAGGAAACACTGAGGGAGCTGTACTCTGCATATTACGCAAACTGTCGGTGATCCATTAGTTCGAAATTATAGCATTGTCCAAATAGTGAAACAGTTCCCCTAACCATCACACCAAGGATGGAATATGTGTTGTTTCCTGTTCCCGTAAATTCATTTCTGTTTCTGCCGCCTGCTCCATGATAATTCCTGCACTAATCAGTTCTGAGTTTGCAATTAAACCGGAGGAGCCGACATCGTTAATCTCTACACACTATCTCCCATACACACTGACTTTATTCCTGTCATAGCCAGTATCTCAGTCTGAACCAGTTGGTGAACAACCTCAGCATTCTACTTTCTTGCCACTTTTGAATTCTATCACCAAGACATTAACCTACTTCCACGTCAATTAAATCCTCCATTTCTGTTGTTGTAGTTCTGTTCGCCGAGCCTGGAATTTGTTTTGCAGACGTTTCGTCCCCTGTCTAGGTGACATCATCAGTGCTTGGGAGCCTCCTGTGATTTACTTCTGTGATCTTTCCTCCGGCATTTGTAGTGGTTTGAATCTGCCGCCTCTGGTTGTCAGTTCCAGCTGTCCGTTGCAGTGGTTGGTATATTGGGTCCAGGTCAATGTGCTTCTTGATTGAATCTGTCGATGAGTGCCATGCATCTAGGAATTCACTGGCTGTTCTCTGTTTGGCGTGTACTAAAATAGTAGTGTTGTCACAGTCGAATTCATGTTGCTTGTCATCTGCGTGTGTGGCTACTAAGGATAGCTGGTCGTGTCGTTTCGTGGCGAGTTGGTACTCATGAATGCGTATCGTTCCCTGTCTTCCTGTTTGTCCTATGTAGTGTTTTGTGCAGTCCTTGCATGGGATTTTGTCCACGAAACGTCTGCAAGACAAATTCCCGGCTCGGCGAACAGAACCACAACAACGAGCACCCAAGCTAAAAATCATCTCACAAACTTTGCTCCATTTCTGCCTGTGCTTCAGACCCACTGTTAAAAAAAATCATTGTCAATACCTGTGGTAGATCGATACTAGACCTGTTCAATACTAATCTTAGTGACATCCTAGTTGTACTGTCCATATCCTTCAGCTCATCCTCAACTCTATTGCCTATCTTACAATTCAGACCGATTACCACTCACCTTTCTCCCCGTACAGATTGACCTACACTGTATGGTCACCCATCACCGCTGTACACACTGACCTACATTCTCTAGTTTACCCACCACATTTGTCCTCATAGACTTACACTGTTCTGTTCACCCGTTACCCCTGTATTGAATAACCTACACTTTCCCATTCACCCATCACACCTGCACTGACTGAGCGACACTTTCCCATTTACCCACCGCTCCTATACTCACAGTACTACACTGTCCTGTTCACCTATCATCACTGCGCTCACGTTCCTACACTGTCCCATTGACACATTACCCTGATAATCACTTACCAACATAGTTCCATTCAGCCACCACATCTGCATTCACTGACTTACACTCTTGCAACCACCCATCATCCCTTTGCACACGTACCTACACTGTCCCATTCACTCATCACCACTCTACCCACTGACCAACACCACCCAATTCACCCATCACACCTGCACTCACTTCCCTAAACTATCCCATTCACTCATCACCCTGTATTTACTGACCGAAACTGTCCCATTCACCCATCAGTCCTGTACTCACTGTGCAACACTGTCCGGTTCACCCACCACTCCTCGACTCTCAGAACTACACTGTCCTGTTCACCCACCATTCCTGTACTCATGTACCTACGCTGTCTCATTCACACAACACCTCTGATAATCACTGACCTACACAATCCCATTCACACAACACATCGGCATTCACTGACTTACACTCTCCCATTCACGCATCACCATCTGCCACTGACCGAGATTATCCCGCTCACCCATTACCCTGATACTCACCTACCTACACTGTCCCGTTCATTCATCACCACTCTCCTCACTGACCGATATTGTCCCAGTCACCCATCGCCCTGTGCTCACTTACCGACAAAGTCCAGAACACCCATCATCCCTGTACTCACTGACATACTGTGCCTTATTCGCGCATCTTCTATGCACTCACTGACTTAAACTGTCCCAATCACCCATCACTCCCGGTAATCACTGACGTAAACTGTCCCGATCACCCATCACTACTGTACTCATTAACGTACACTCTCCCATTCAGGTATCATCCGTGTGCTCACTGACCTAGGCTATCCCGTTCACCCATTATCCCTCTACTCACTGGCCTGCGATGCCCTGTTCAACCAAGATCTCTGTACTCAATGAGCGACATAACCCCGTTCACTCATCACCCCTGTAATCACTGGCCTGCACAGTCCCATTTACCCAACACCCCTCTACTCACTGAAATACACTGTCCCATTAACACATCACCCCGTGTTCACTTACCGACATTGTCCCGTTCACCCATCACTCTTACACTCACTGATCGACACTATCACATTCACTCATGGCCACTGTACTCTCTGAGGTAAAAACAATGACTGCAGATGCTGTAAACCTGTACTCATCACCACTCATTGTCACTTTCAGCCATCAGCTCAACACTCACTAACCTACACAATCCTATTCACACAACACGCCTGATATTCACCTTGCTACACTCTTCCATTCACCCATCAACCCTGTGCTCACTTACCTTCGCTGTCCCATTCACTCATTACTCGACACAATGTACTCAATGACTTTCACTGCCCCAATAACCCATCATCCATGGGCTCACTGACCTAAACTTTTCCAATCGCCTAACACTCCCGTTAATCACTGACATACAAGGTCCTGTTCACTCATCCCCCTGTATTCATTAACTGACAATGTCCATTTCACACATCACTCCCAGTATCACTGACCTACACTGTTCCGTTTACCCATGATCCCTGTACTCACTGACCTACAGTGTCCTGTTCACTCATAACCCCGTGCTCACTGAACTACACTGCCCCATTCACCCAACAATCATGTACTTACTGGCCTAAACTGTCTCAATCACCCATCATTCTTTGTAATCACTGACTTGCACTGTCCCATTCACATATCATCCGAATAATCACTTCCCTACACCATCCCATTCACCCATCACATCTGCATTCACTGACTTACACTCTTCCATTCATCCATCATCCGTTTACCAACGTACCGAGCCTGTCCCATTCACTCATCACCCCTCCCGTCAGTGACTACACTGTCCAATTCACGCATCACCCTTGTAGTCACATGCCTACACTGTCCCGTTCACCCATCACCTCTGTACTTACTGACCTGCAGTGTCTCAGTCAGCCAATATCCCTGAACTAACTCACCTACACTGTTACATTTACCCAACACCCACGTAGGCACTGATCTACTCTGTGCCATTCATCCATTACACCTGAACTCATTGACCTACACTGTCCCCATCACCCAACAGCCCTGTGTTCACGTACCTACACTATGGTGTTCACCCTTAACCCATGTACCCACTGACCTACACTATCCCGTTCACCCATCACCCCTGTACGTATTGACCTGCAAAGAACTGCTCATCCATCACCCCGTATTCGTAAACCTACGTTTCCCATTCACCATTCACCCTGTACTCAGTGACCTACACTGTCTCATTCACCCTTCTACTCTGTACTCACTGACCTACACTGTCCCATTCACATATCAAACCTGTCCTCACTGATCTACACTGTCCCGTTCACTCATCATCAAAGCACCCAATGACCTACACACTCGCGTTGCCCAGAAACCCCTGTACTCACTGAGCTACACTGTCTCATTCAACCAGCACCCCTGTACTTTCTGATCTAAACTGTCCCATTCACCGATCATCCCTGAACACACTCTCCTACACTGTCACATGCACCCATCACCCCTTTACTATACTGCCCCGTTCACCGATCTCCACTGTACAAACTGACTGGCACTGTCCAAGTCGTCCATCATCCCGGTACACACGGACCTACCCTGTGCCATTCACCCATCTTTCGTATACTCGGTGATCTATACTGCCCGATTCGCCCAAACCTGCGGTGTCTATTAACCTGCACTGAATTCTGCTGCTCTAACACCTATTTTCATGTGATCATTCTTATGATGGTTCGTCTTTGGCATCACTTTTCAATTTAGTCTATTCCTCCAAATCCTTATTAATGTCTTCCTCAGCCCCTCTCCCTTTCAGCGCTGCCTAACGCGATGTTTGAAGCAAATGTGTTTCTCTCTGTTACCGTCACTAAACATGAATGTATCCTCTGTTAATTCAGTGGTGCCGTAGTGTTGCTTGTACTGTTATTTACTTCCTAGTATATCACCCTTGGTGCAAGTGTGACTTTTGTCTTTGAAACTTGTTTGCTGGCTATCCTTTGAAAGTGACTGTTGTCACTGTCAAGTTGATCATGTGTTTAAACAGATGAGGAAGCTCCCACCCATCCTCATCTTCCCGGAACACACCCCTTGACGATTTGAGAAAAGAAAGGTGTCTAATCCGCAGCTCAATCACTTTTACTTACTTATTGATCGACATGAGCTGGGAAATAGGACGAAGGGGAAGCTTATTTGATGAACAAAGGCAGGTAACTGAAAGTAGGTTTCATAATGATCGAAGAGGAATCTGTAAGACGATGACCCTTTTGGGGACTTACAAAACCTCAATGACATCAAACAAATCAAAATCGTTATTGAAAAAGGAATTCGTGTGTGACAAATTTGTTGTGTTGTTTGAGGATGTAAGAAGCAAGGTTATTAAAAGTTAACCGTTCGACCGTGTATTTAGATTAGATAAACTTTTGGTAAGCTATCATAGAAAACATTTCTTGCACAAGTTATGACCTTTTTTTTCCAGAGGTTAGTGATTTGTTAAGACACAAAAGGGTGAGTCTTGTTTAATATATCTCGACGATCACGGAAGATATAACTGGTGATGTACCACAAGTATTTGCCCTTGGACTCGTAATTCTCTATATTAATGGTTTGGAGACCGGGTTAGAATGCAATCTATCAATATTTAGCGATGATGACGTAAATGGGTTGGATTGCATGGTGTGATAAAAATATAAGAAATTTGCATAGTGAAATAGATAGATGGAGCACATTGTAAGGATATGTGAGGTCATGCACTCGAACAGAATACTCAAAAATAAACCATTGTTCAAGTGGAGAGAAATTCTAAAAAATAGAACAGCACAGAGAGTTATGCGTGTTGTTCTGAATTAAACACAAAAGGTTAAACTACAGGTACATCAAGAAGTTTGACTATAACACTCGGCTACTTTTGTTGTCATTGCAAAATTTCTATCTATTCCTCCTAATATTCACATCCAAATTGTTGATATAAATGACATAATCCAATGATCCTAACACCGATTCTTGATGCACAATTTTAGTGAAAAGCCTGCATTCCAAAAAGCAACACTCTATCACCATCCACCCTGCCAAACCCCACCCCCACCCCCGTGCCTTACCTTCGAGCCAATTGCCTCCAGCCCTCCCTGGATTCCATGTAACCTAAACTTGTTAACCTGTTTACCATGTGTAACCAGTCGAACGCATTACTGGAGGCCATATAAGCAACCTTCATTGCTGTGCCTTCACAAAAGTCTTTTTGATTTTTTTTTAAAAACTCAATCATTTTCCTGAGAGTCGTGTTCACTGTCTCTAATCAATCCTTGGCACTGCAAATACATATAAAACCTGATCCGAAGGAACCCCTCCAACACCTTACCCACCATGGCAATCAGGCTGACTGGTCTGCTGTTCCATGGCTTTTCACTACCAAATAACTCACCACTGTGTAGTTTCCTGGCATCTTGCCCAAGGTTATTCATGACACAAATTGCTCGCAAAGGGCTCAATAATAAATAATTACCCTCTAATATAGTACTGGGGTACAGAAGATCAGGTCCGAGGAAGTGAGCCGCCTTTATGAGTTTTACTGTCTTTTCGCACCTCCACTACTGTTATTTGGACACTTTTCAAGATATCACTATTTATTACCCGTTTATTTCATGTCCTTCTGCAAAGTAAATACTGACAAAAAATAGTCGTTCATAATCCCCCATCTCCTGTGGTTCCACAAACGCAGCCTTGCAGTACTTTAAGAGGCCCTGCTCTCCCTCATATCATTTTTATCACTGACATACTTGCGGAACCTGTTTGGATTTTCCAAGATCCTATTTGCCAAAAGTAGATCATGTTCCCATTTTGCCCTCCAATTTCCATCTCGAGTATTACGCTATAGCCCTCAATGACTTCACTCGATCCCTACTGTCAATGCCTGTCTATGCTTCCTCCTTTTTCTTGAACCGAACCTCAATTTCGCTAGCCATTCAGCATTCCCTGCACCGACCAGCATTGCACTTCTCACCAACACTGACATACTGTCGCTGGACTCTCATTATCACATCCTTGAAGGCTTTCTGCTTTCCAAATTCCCCTTCACCTACGAAAAACCTTTCCCGATCAGCTTCTCAAAGTGCTTGCCTAAAATATACAAACTATATCTCACTGTATTTCGAACTTTATAACTTATATCAGGTCTATTGTTCTCCATATATATTTTGAAAACTAAGACTTATTGTGTAACAGGGAAAAGAAGCTGAATGGCTTCCTCATGTCGCTATGTAACCGGTCTGAGAGGCTGAAAGGACACCTCATGTCCCTCTGTAACAGATCTGAGAGGCTGAATGGCCTCCACCTGTCGGTCTGGAACAGATCTGAAAGGATGAATTTCCTCCTCCAGTCCCTCTGTAACAGACTCGTTATGGAAACACAAACAACACATTGTACTCCAGGTGTCCTCTCAGTAACACATGGACAGCTGCAGTTACATGATCTCTATGTTTTGAATGATTCCCTTTGAAATAATATGCCACTAATCCAGCTTTGCAGCTCATCAAGTGATAATAAGCGGAAGTGGGCTGAATGGCCTCTTCCAATACCTCTGTACCAGGTACATGTGGACAGAATTGCTCCCTTTGCTTCCTGGGGAGCGGTCCCAATGCTCTGAATGGTATCTCAAGGTTTGAAAGGGTTTCATTACGGGGCACTTTAAAATTAGGAGCAGCATTACACAAAGTCAATGGGCAATAAACGTTGTTGCCTTGGGGTATGGTTTCTAGAAATTTCCCTTACAGACATTATAAGCAGTTGGTCTGTTATTTTATCTCTGTCTCCTTTTATAAACAATATAGAATATACACAACCCTGCAAAGTTCTGGCAGTACTCCCACATACAAGATAGGGGAATTAATACATTGGAAGATTTATAGTCAGTCCCTCAGCAACCCTAATCTACAATCCATGGTGAGTAAATGTTTCCTTTAATTGTTGTATTAATAATGAGGCAAAGAAGGGTTTACCTGAACCCGTATGTTCAGTGACTGTGATTAATGTCAGTCTCCATCAACTCTAATTATCCCGCTGGAGAGGTTCTATCTTTAATGATGAATGGGCTCAGTTCAATGTGCTATCCCATAGTATGAGCGGGACAATCGCCGACAGCACTACCAGAGATCAGCAGCTCCAGAGAAAGGGGAACGGGAGATCATAATCTTAGAACAATAGACTGGAATATCACAACAATGGATAGGAGTTTATTCAAATTGACATCAGTTTCTTCAGTTTGACAATTTTCTAAATATTATGATTGATGGTCACTATCATGGTTGATCCAATATGAACTTTACAGTATTCAGTATTTTTTCAATATCCTATCCCGACTGTAGTTATTGTCACTGCTAATCTCACTGCTCAGTTATCATTTGCATGAACGATGTGTAACTCTACTACTGTTTCTTTTTTACATTTAGTCTACTGTCCTTACGACTGCTTTTGTTCTTGCTGAGACTCTGAATCGAGATATTCACTCCACAAATTTTTTATACCTGCATCAGTGAACATATTCAGTCATTCTCTCCCTCTTTGCCTCTGGAAACATTTCTATTTTGACTGACTGAGCTGCAGCCAGGAACCACAGGAATCACTGCCCTTGTTATTTGAATACGGGGATCATGGAGATCACTGTCTTCTCTCCTGGTTGCAAACTAAACATCAGTCTGACTCCATTCAATCCCTGTCAACACTATGTGGCTAAAACAGGTGAATTACAGCTGTAGTGATCCCTTTGGCTATGAGCTGATTCCTGACACTATAGTCTGACCATTCCTAATTCTAAATAGTGATATCGCGAGAATATTCTTTACTGGCTCATCCCATCTGCTATTTGAACGTTGAGCAATGAAATACAGTCTTTGTGATTTTAATCATAGGATACTGACACTTCCAGCTTCAAATCTGCAGAAGTTAATCTGAGTCGATACTCCATGGTTTATATCCAAATGCACGTCAACATCCAACCCATCTGAGATTCCAGCACACACTAATCTACATTGTTATTGGAACTCGCAATGTCTTAATATACTCAAGCATGTCCTCACAACTGTCCCTTAGTCTTTGTCGATTCCTGAAACCCCTGCCAGTTGTTCACATTTATACTGATTTCCTCCATGCATGTTCTCTCCCAGTGACTTTCAAGTAGAACACGCATGCGTGCACACACACACACACACACACACACACACACACACACACACACACACATATATATACACACCAACACACAGACACACATATATATACACACCAACACACACACAGACACACAAACTTTCCTTGTTCTCTTACAATGGAGCTGCAGAGACATATGGGAGCCTTATTTAGTGTTACTCACAACATGAGCAGCACATTTCCTCATGCAAAACAGTTATCAACTGCAAGCATTGCAATAATGTACTGTCAAAGGTTTCTAAAGCTCCCCAAGCTGGGCAGGTAGTGCAGTTTACTAAGCAATGCCCCAGTAAACTCTGCTCAGCTGACAATGGTGGGCTATCACCTTGCCCCAGTTTATCGTGCCTGGTCTGATTCTGTGAAGCAAATTCAGAATTTGATGAAACCAACCATTTCAGCTGATCTGGCACTGCCTTTATTCAATGTTCTCCTGATTGCGATGGCACACTCGTGGTTTATTGTAGTGACAAGAGCCTAAGCACAGTGCAAAGCTTTTTTTGTGGGAGCAGTAGAGGAACGTCATAGAAAACTAGAGTTTACAGATCATTGGTTGCTGAGACAGAGCAAGGCATACAAGGTGAAGGCTGCACAGGAAGTGCACAAAGCAAGATCAAGATTAGCAAGATCAACATTATTTGACGTTGCAGAGGTCCAATAGGCAGTCTCGTAATGGTAGGGAAGAAGCTGTTTTTGAACCGATTGGTGCGTATGCTCGAACTCCTGTATCTTCTGTCTGACAGCAGAGTTTGTAGGAGAGCATTAACGGTGTGGGAGGGATCTTTGATGATGTTGACAGCATTGCAGCACCAACGGAAGCCATAAATGGAGTTTATAGATGGGACGTTAGCTTCTGTAATTGAATGGGCTGTGCACACCATCTTCTGTAGTTTCTTACATTGCTGCACAGAGCAGCAGCCATACCAGACCGTTATGCATCTGAACAGTATTATTTGAATGGTTCATCTGTAGAAGTTGGTGAGGGCCCTTATGAACATAAAAAAAACTTCCTGAGCAGTGAGCAAGAAGAGGTTTTGTTGTGTCTTCTTGGCCGTCGCTTCTGCGTCGTAAGAGAAGGACATATTGTTGGTTTTCGTCATTGTTAAGAACTTGACACTCTCCACTCTCCCGACCTCATTTCCATTGATGTAGATGGGCGTGTTCACCTACAGTCTTTCTGAATTAAATGATCATTTTATTTTTTTGTATTGCCAACATTGAGAGACAGGTTGTTATCATTTCATCACAACAACTTTCTGCTTTGGGATTCACTGTTATTTGATATCCAGTCAACAACGGTGGTGTCGTCTGCAAGTATGGTCTGTGCCAGTCTACTGAACGCTTGTGTTTGCTCCAGTCAGCTGATCGTGTATTCAGGAACATGAGGAAGCCAGTTGAGGAGTACTCAAAAACACCAGGCATGCCATTTGTAGCAGAGTGGCTACTGACCGACTCCTGATGTTGAAAAGTCAGTAGAGCTGCTGGGGATGGTTTACTGGACGTTATGCTATGAGCTGCCTTACAATTTCAGGGAGACCTGAGGGTTTGGTGATCCAACTCTTCACTGTTCCAGCATCTGGGATTACAACATGAACAACAGATGGAGCAAAGGCTGAAGTGAGAGGAACCTCTGAAACCACGGAGTGCCACACAGGCATAAAGATGTGCAGCACAGAAACAGATCCGTCGGTCCGACTCGTCCTTGTCGACTGGATGATTGATATTAATCTCCTTCCATATAGAACATAGAACATAGAACATAACAGCGCAGTACAGGCCCTTCGACCCTCGACTTTGCGCCGACCTGTCATACTAATCTGAAGCTCATCTACACTATTCCAATGTACGTCCATATGCCTGTCCAATGACGACTTAAATCTATTTAAAGTTGGAAAATCTACTAATGTTTCAGGCAAAGCATTCCATACCCTTACTAGTCTCTGAGTAAAGAAACTACCTCGGACATCTGTCTTATACCAATCTCCCCTCACTTTAAAGTTGTATGCCCTCGTGTTTGCCGTCTCCATACTTGGAAAAAGGCTCTCCCAGTCCACCCTATCTAACCATCTGATTATCTTGTATGTCTCTATTAAGTCTCCTCTCAACCTTCTTCTCTCTAACGAGAACAGCCTCAAGGCCCTCAGCCTTTCCTCGTAAGACATTCCTTCCATACCAGGCAGCATCCTAGTAAATCTCCTCTGCACCTTTTCCAAAGCTTCCACATCCTTCTTATAATGCTGTGACCAGAACTGTACACAATTCTCCAAGTCTGGCTATACCAGAGCTTTGTATAGCTGCAGCATAACCTCCTGGTTCCAGAACTCAATCCCTCTATTCATAAAAGCCAAAACACTGCGTGCCTTCTTAACAACCCTGTCAATCTGGGTAGCAACTATCAGGGATCTGTGTACATAGACACCGAGATCACTCTGGTCATCTGCACTCTGAAGAATCTTACTGCTGGCCCAGTACTTTGCATTCCGATTACTCCATCCAAAGTGTATCACATCACACTTGTCCACATTAAACTCCATTTGCCACCTCTCAGCCCAGCTCTGCGTCCTATCTATGTCTCTCTGCAACCTACTGCATCCTTCGTCACTATCCACAACTCCACCGACCTTAGTGTCGTCCGCAAATTTACTAACTCACCCTTCTGAGCCCTCATCTAGGTCCTCTATAAAAATGACGAACAGCAGTGCACCCAATACCGACCCTTGTTGTATGCCACTAGTAACTGAACACCAAGATGAACATGTTCCATCAACTACAACCCTCTGTTTTGTTTCAGCAAGCCAATTACTGATCCAAACTGCTATGTCTCCCACAATCCCATTCCTCCGAATTTTGTACAATAGCCTACTGTGGGGAACCTTATCGAACGCCTTGCTTAAATCTGTATGCAACACATTAACCGGTTTACTCTCATCTCCCTGTTCGGTCACTTTGTCAAAAAAGTCGATAAGATTCGTTAGGCACGACCTAGCCTTCACAAAACCGTGCTGACTGTCCCTGATCAGATTATTCTTATCTAGATTGGTTATATTTCCTATCTCTTTTAACCTTTTGCCAACACGTTTCCAACAACTGAAGTGAGACTCACTGTTCTGTAATTACCAGGGTTGTCTCTACTATTCGGGACTAATCGGAGGCCTACAAAAATCTCCCAGCATGGTGAATTCTCGTTTCATGTTTCTAACCTCAGCCCATACTACCTCAGTGAACGAGTCCCCAAACATTCTTTCTATAACTGTAATAATGTCCCTGATCAACAATGCCACACCTCCCCCTCTTTTACCATCTTCTCTGTTCTTACTGAAACATCTGAATACCGGAACCTGCAACAGCCATTCCTGTCGCTGTTCGATCAATGTCTCCGTACTGGCCAAAACATCGAAGTCCCAGGTACCAACCCACGCTGCCAGTTCACCCACTTTATTTTGGAATGCTCCTCACGTGGAAGTACACACACTTCAAACCAGGTTCCTGCTTGCCAGTGTCAGATACTTGATTTTGGAACACCCTACTCTCATCCTCGTCTATACCTCTCCTAAAATTTTGGTTCCAACCCCCCGCTGTATTATCAAATCCACCTTAATAGCGTTAGCGAATTTCCAACCCAGGATATTGGTCCCCCGCTGGTTTAGATGAAGACCATCCTGCTTGTAGAGGTCCCACCTACCCCAGAAAGAGCTCCAATTATCCAAAAACCCGAAACCGTCCCTCCTGCACCATCCCTGTAGACACGTGTTCAACTCCTTTCTCTCCTTATTCCTCACCTCACTAGCACGTGGCACGGGCAGCAAACCAGAGAAAACAACTCTGTTTGTCTGAGCTCTAAGCTTCCATCCGAGCTCCCTGAATTTCTGCCTCAAGTCCCCATCTCTCTTCCGACCTATGTCGTTGGTGCCAATGTGGACCACGACTTTGGGCTGGTCTCCCTTCTCCAGAAGGATCCCAAAAATAGGATCAGAGACATCACGGACCCTGGCAACCGGAAGGCAACACACAAACCGTGAGTCTATATCGTCCCCACAGAACCTCCGATATGTCCTCCTAACTATTGAGTTCCCAATGTCTACTGCTGTGCTCCTGTTCCTCCTTCCCTTCTGAGCAGCCGGTGCCCCACTGCTTTCCCCTGGTAAGTCATTCCCCCAACAGTAACCAAAATGGTATAATTATTGTTGAGGTGAATGGCCACAGGAGATCTCTGCACTGCCTGCCGGTTCCCTTTCTATCCCCTAACTGTCACCCATCCAACGTTTTCTTTTATCTGGGGAGTGACCACCTCTCTGTAAGTCCTGTCAATAATCCCCTTTGCCTCCCGAATGATCGGAAGTTCATCCAACTCCAGCTCCAGTTCCCTAACGCGGTTTTCGAGGAGCTGGTGTTGTGTGCACTTCCCACAGATATAGTCAGCAGGGACACTAGTGGTGACCCTTACTTCCCACATTTTGCAGGAGGAACATTCCACTGTCCTCAACTCCATTCCCAGTATTCTAACTGCCGAAGTGACTACTAACAAAATGGATTAGGAAATAAACTAGTTTTCTTACCTTGTCAGTCTGGTTCCCACAACTGTTTTTGTAGGTTAGAGGAGGAGGATGGGTGGGAGGGATGCATTTGGCCCATGTCTTTCTAAACATTTCGTATTCATGCACCCCTGCAGATGTTTCTGAAACGTTGTAATTGTCCCAGCCTCCAGGGTCCAGAGACTTCAAATTCCTTGCACACGCCACTGTCTGGGTGAAAACATTGACTCTAAAAACTTATAGATTTTTTTTGTCTCACTTTAAATCCTTGCCCTCTAGGTTTGGACTCCTCCAGCCTTGGAGAAAGGTTGTGAAAAATCATATTATCCATGCCCTTCATGATTTTAAATACTTCGATAAGGTCATCCCTCAGCCCCTGACACCAGCGAAAACAGACCCAGCGTGTTCAGCCTTTCCTGGAGCTCAAAATACAAAAACCAGCAATATCCTTGTAGCATTCTTAAAGAACCCTTTAAAGTTTCACAATCTTTTTTCTACAGCAGACAGAGTAGAACTAAATGCAGTATTCCACATCTGCCTAAACCAATGTGCTGTAAAGCTGCAATTCGACCTCCTAATTTCTTATGTCATGCCCTGAAAAGTAAAGGTCAGCATATGAAACCCAGTCCTCACTAACCTATTTACCTATTGCTCTACTTTCATGCAACTGTCAACCTTCATTGCAAAGACTCTTTGTTCAGCAACACTGCCCAGGATATTACGTATCATTGGACATGTCCTGCCCCGATTTGCCGTTACAAAATGCAGCACGTCACATTTATCTGAATAAATTCCATATACTGCACCTCAGTCCATTGGCCCAACTGGTCAAGATCCCATCGTACTCTGAGGGAACCTTCTTTGCTGTATACTACACCTCCAATTTTGGTGATATCTGCAAATTTGCTCAGAATACATCCTACGCTTTCACTAAAATCATTGTGACAAAAAGCAATGGCACAGACAGGTCCTTGTCATATCTTGCTTGTCACCGGCCTCCAGTCTGACAAACCCTTAACCATCTCCCTCTAACTACTATTTTGGAAACAGTTCTATATGCAATTGGCTCGTTCTCTCTTTATTCCATGTCATCTTTTTGCACTAACCAGACTCCCAGGCTGCACCATGTTGAACACCCCACTGAGGTCCATATAGACAACGTCAATTTCTGATTGTTTTTAGTGAAAGGGATCTGCTATATCCACCCTGGTTTTCCAAGAACAACTTCCCAAGCTACAGTTTCCGCAGGAGCAGAGTGTCAGGGTATCCTGATAGAACAAGGGGCTTGTCACTGAACGGTGTCACCTCTTTGAACGCGACCTGAAGCTTTACACTGAGGGGAGGCTGGTGCTGCCAGTTGTTGTTAGGGTCACAATTTCATTCAGCTTCTATGATCTGGAACGTTCCCGTCAGGAGTTGCTGACATATCCATCATCTACAAGTATGTCGTCAACAATGACACCATTCGATGTTGGAAGATATGTACGGTGGATGAGGTGAATACAATGTTTTCTCCCTCACTTGGGAGCTACCATGTGCCCTCACCTTCAACTACCTAGCGCATTCTCAGCTCCCTTCCCCAAAAGCCCACTCACGACTCATTTACCTCTCAGCCCCCCAAGCACAAGTCTCATTCCTGATGAAGGGCTGATGCCTGAAACGTCGATTCTCCTGCTCCTCCGAGGCTGTCCGCCCTGATGTACTTTTCCAGCACAACATTGTCGACTCTGATCTCCAGCATCTGCAGTCCTCACTTTCTCCTCGTTGCCAGATGTATCCTTGTTTTCCCAGTATAGCGACATTCCCGATAGTGTACATGGATTTGCGGCGTCCCCATGTCACTGGGGAGATGTAGAGGTTCCGAAGAAACTCTTACTCAATTAATGTTGCAGTGTGACCACTCGGAATATATCATGCTAATGAATACCCCCTGTCCTCGCAGCAACCACAGCCTCTTCATTCAAAAGCGGTCAGACATTCCCATCGTCTTAGGGTATCCGTGCAGAAAAGAAAAATGGCCTCTCAGATAAAGCCGTCCCCGGATAGCAGCACCAAACCATCTTCCCCTCACCAGTCCCCACTGCCAACCAAATGCATCAAAATACCCCGTGTGTCCTGAGAGCAATGCAGCCACTGGGGAACGTCATGAAACAAACAATCATGGAGAAGGAACAACACTTGCGGTGTCTGAACGGGTCACAGCAAAACATCCAGCACACAGTGTATCACTCAGTCCTGTCATCTTTGTCCATTTGATTGACAAACTGCCTGTCATTCCTCCTAGATAAGAAATGACAGCTGAGCTGATACGTTATATTCCGCCTGCCGAACTGTTATCTATTGGCTGTCTCGGTATGGAGCCAACAGAGATGGGGAAAATTTAAATAAAAATCACTTCTCCGTGTTCACTGAAGGCAAAACAATGGATGCGAGGGTGAGAATTTTTTTTAAAAAGTGGGCATGTTTTGGCGCCGCATTCCTATTCCAGATAGGAGCTGTTTGCAGCGTTCAATTGGATTACGGTGAATAAATACCTTGGGCCTGATCAAGGCCCACCCTTGAATGTGGTGGGAGGCTTGGGAGGAAATTTCTGTTTCTTCCTCAGCCACTGTGGACGTTCCAGAAGAATGGAGGGTGGTGAAAGTTATTCTACTCTTTAAGAATGTTAATGTATAAAACGGAAATTTGAGGGAACAAATATACTGTAACTAGTGTCTGAAATTACAATTTATGTAAGCAGGAAACTAAAATATCAAGAGAAGGCAGAGATTCTGTAAATGAATATAATCAGGTAAATTTATCAAGCCATAAAATATGTCAGGATGAATACAGGCCATTCGGCCCAAACTTGTCAGATGTCCCTTAACTTGCGAACAGTTTTACCAATTTTGCAAGTACCATCAAAATTGACCTTGCTCTAATTTAGAGCTGAAAATGTGTTGCTGGAAATGTGCAGCAGGTCAGGCAGCATCCAAGGAACAGGAGAGTCGACTTTTTCCTTCTTCAGGAAAAAGGGCTTTTCCAGCAACACATTTTCAGCTCTGATCTCCAGCATCTGACGTCCTCTCTATCTCCTTGCTCTAATTTATACCATCAACTTGTGGAACAGTCGTCTCCTTTTCCATAACTATTGCAAAACTAATTCAATGATGGTCACTGGTACCAAAAGTGCTCCCAGTGGAACAGCTCAGTGACTTGCTCTGCCTTATTTCTGAAGTGCACATAAAGTTGATGCCTAGAGGCGATCATCCATGGTCTTACCGAAAGGCAAGACAGGCATAAGGGGGCGAATGTCTGCATATGGCTGTGTGTGTTTTGTTGTGTTTATCTGTGTGCGTATCTGTGATTGCCTGTGCGTGTTTTTGTGTATTAATGTGCGTGTCTCGGCAGATGCATTTCTGAGCATTTGGATTTCTGTTGTTTTGGGGGTGAATCCATCGAAATTGGAATCAAAATGTCCGTCTTCACTCTCTTTCCGTCTGTCTCTTCCTATTGTGTTTAAAGTTTAAGTAATACTACCCGCTGCTGGCTGCCACACAACGCTGCTTTGTTTGGATAAAGAATCAAAGATAATGACACTCACACATTTGAATTAAGTTGGCTTTATTTTCAGAAGCGCTCGAATGTGTGCAGTGAAAAGTTTACAATGTTGTTGGTTATTCAGCCACATTCGGTACAATATACCTAAGAACAGATTCTTATGGATTTGGTACAAAATTGGAATAATAGCAAACGAGACTCCTGCAAAACGAAAAAAAGATGAAAAAAGGCATGGATAATATTGACTGTCCACTCACCCCAGTCTCTGCCAGCACATAGTCTCCAGGCAACACCAAGCCCAATTTATTGACCGGACTGGGCCCAGTCTCCAAATCACACCAGGCCCAGTCTCGATAACGCAACAGGCCCACTCTCCAGACTGCACTGAACTCTGACTCCAGAACGCACCAGGCCTGATATCCAGACTGCACCAGTTCAAGACTCCAGACCACACCCGGCATAGTCTCCAGACTGATTTCATGGCCAAGTCTCCAAAGTACACTGGACTGTGTCTCCAGACCACATCACTCCAAGAATGCAGATCGCACCCAGCCCAGTTTGCAGACTGTTGCCAGGTCGAGTTTCCACGACTCACTAGGCCCAGTCTCCAGACTGCACTGATCCCAGTCTTCAGAGAGCACTGTGCCTAGTCTCCAGACCACACCAGGCCAAATCCACGAAACCTCACATGGCTACGTCTCCAGATCACTCCAGGCTGAATCTCCACTCTGCACTGAGCCCAGTTTCCAGACCGCATTGGTCCTCGTCTCCAGGCTGTGCTGGGCCCCGCCTCCATACTACAGCTGTCCAGGTTTCCAGACTGTGCCAGGCCCAACCTCCAGAGTGCATGAGGCCACGACTCCAGACTGAACCAGACCAAGTATTCAGAGCGCACCGGGCCCAGTCCCCAGATCACACTGAACCTTGTCCACAGACTGTATGGCACCCAGTGTCCAGATCACATCAGATAATGTCTTTAGATTGCACTAGGTCAAGTCCGCACTGCACCTATCCGAATCTTCAGACCACACTGGTCCTGGTCTCCAGACCACACTATGCCAAATCCCCAGACCGCACAAGGGCAAGTGTCCATACCACAAACTAGACCAAGCCACCAGAGCACACTGCTTTAAGTCTCCAGACCACACCAGGCCAATTCGCCAAATCACACTGGGCTGCATCTCCAGATTGCACCAGACAAGGTCTCCAGACCTCAACTGGCCAAGATTGCAGGTCACCTTGGGCCAAGCCCACAGACCGCATTCGGCCAAACCTCCAAATCACACTGGGCCGTGTCTCCAGACCGCACTGGGCCACATATCCAGAGCAAAACAGGTCCAGTCGCTAGACTGCACCAAAACCAGTCCACAGACTGCTCCGGGCCCAGTCTCCTGGCCACATCAGGCTATGTCTCCAGACCACACCACACCAAGAATCCAGATTGCAAGAAGCCAAGTCTGCACATCTTACCGTGTCAAGTGTCCTGATGGTATTGAACCCAGTCTCCGGATTGCACCAGGTCCAGTCTCTAGACTGGACCAGTCCCAGTCTCCGGGCGTGCTGGGCCCAGTCTCCAGACTGCACGGGGCCAAGTCTCCAGACCGAAGCAGGCCATGTTTGCAGACTCCACCAGCACAAGTTTCCAGACTGCGCTGGGCAAAGTCTCCAGACTGCATTGGGCCAGGTCTCCAGACAACAGCAGGCTAACTATACAGACTGCACCCGGCCCAGTTTCCCCACTGCACCAGATCCAGTCCTTAGATCGCACGGCACACAGTATCCAGACCATATCAAGCCAAGACTGCAGATCACATGGAGCCGTGTCTCCAGACTGGAGTAGGCAAAGTATCCAAAGAGCGACAGATCAAATCTCCAGACGACAGCGGAGCCAGTCTTCACACTGCACCATGCCAAGACTGCAGATCACACCAGACCAAGTCTCTAGTTCACTCCGGGCCCATTCTGCAGACTGCACAGGGCTCAGTCACCGGGCCGCACTGTGCCCATTCTCTACACAGGACTAGACCGATTCTCCTTGCCACACCAGGCCGTCTCTCCAGACTGGACCGGGCCGATTCTCCAGACTGCACAGTGCCACCTCTTCACACCGCTCCAGGCCGAGTCTTCACACCACACCGGGCCCAGTCTCCAGATGACACCAGGTCAAATCGCCAAAACGTACAGGGCCAAATCTCCTGACTGCACCAGGCCATGTTTCCAGAACACAGTGGGCCACGTCTCCCGATCACAGTCTCCAGATTGCAAGAAGGAAAGTCTGCACACCCTACTGTGCCCAGTCACTTGACGCTATTGAGCCCCGCCTCCCAACAGCACAAGGGCCAGTCTGTCCCATTCTACGATCGTGCTGGGCCCCGTCTCCAGACTGCACTGGGAAAAGTCTCCAGACCTCACCAATCCAGTCTCCAGGCCGCGCAATGCCAAGGCTCCCGACCGCATTGGGCGTAGTCTCCCGATTCCTCCAGACTGAGTTCCAAGCTTCAAAATTCGAAGTACCTAGAGCGCACTGGGGCTAGTGTTCATTCTGCAGCATACTCAGTCTAAAGGCTACACCAGGCGCAGTCTCCATACCACGTCAGGCCATGTCTGCAGATCGCAACCGGCCTAGTCTCCAGGCAGCACCCGGCCCAGCCTCTGGACCACAGCAGACTGAGTCTCCACGCCGCACCGAGCCGTGCCTCCAGACCACACTGGATCCAGTTTCCAGACTACACCGTGCCCAGTGTCCAGACCGCATCAGACCGAGTCTCCATGCTGTACTGGGCCATGTATCCAGGCTGCATCAGTCCGAGTCGCGAGACCAAACTAAACCAAGTATTCACAAAGCATTGGGCCGAGTCTTCAGACTGTACTGGGACTAGTAGCCAGATTGGAACGGGTCCAGTCCAGAGACCAAAGCCGGGCCTAGTCTCCAGACCGCACTGAGGCAATTTCGAGACTGCACCAGGATTCAAAACCTGAGGACTCACGTCCCACACCAGCGTCTGGTCAACGACTCGCCTCCAGGACTTATTCCCCCAGACTTCATGCCGCAAGGTCAAACTCTGTTCTGGTACTCACCCCCTCTATTCACCACCAAGTAACGTTAGAAAGTGAAATGTTTGGGGAATGAAATCACTTCATTAAAGCGAAAAAATGAACAAAGAGCAGTGTAGCATAAGAGCTCCGTCTGGGACATTCTGACTCTGCCGTCATCGATAGAATATTTAGTGGCTGATTTATTCTTCAAAGAATGACTTTGGAGACTCAGAGCAGTTTTATCCGATTCCTTGCAATGATGTCCCTTTGACATTAACAGAAGGAGATAAACATGCACATTGCTGACCCGAATGTTTCCAATGGGTGTGTTTCAGGACTCTACAATCCATTCACACTATAATTTGGAAGAGTACATCAAAACACATGCGAAGTTCCTGACAGTATAATAAAATTTATCTCAATCTCCTCTGTCGTGTTTCACTTAGAGTGGCCAAGATAGAATGATCCTGCTGTTGTCTGCATAGCCCCTGTTGGGATACTGCTGTCTAGTCGGGGTTGAAGTATCATACACTACGATGGTCTGCACATCGTTCTACTCTGGGCAGATTTCCGGGTTGGATCCAGCTTGGTATATACAGTTTTGAATGCTGAAGGGATATGTCCTCTGGGTTTATGGTGCCTGGACCAGTTTGGTGAGGGGGTTTGAGAATGTGACATAACTCATCATTACAGCTGATTTGTCAATGCCTTTATTTTATGTTGTCATTCCTGTGACTGGACCCTCAAGATCTCACTCCCTTAATGTTGCAGTGTGACCATGCACGGTACATTATGTTGGTGAATACTCACTGTCCTGGCAGCAGCCGCGGCCTCTTCATTGAGGAGCAGTTAAAAATTCCCATCGTTTTCAGGTCTCCACTTACTTGGATAAAGGCCACCACAACGGCCATAAAACCCTCCCCCTCACCACTCCCCAACCTTCCCTCCAACAAATCAAATGAAAATATCCCTTGTGTACTGAGAGCGGGGGGTAGGGGAGCACCAGTACATCAGGGAGTAAGCCACATCTGGTGGAAGGAGCCATACTTCCTATGCCTGAACGATTCAGAATGAACCAACTAGAACACACTGTATCAGTAAGCCTTGTGATCTCTTTCCATTTATTTAATATACTGCCTTTTGTTATTCCTGAAAAAAAGGTCGAAAGAGACCTACATTATATTCCAACTGCTTAGTTGTTGTACATTTTAAATTCATTTACAGATTCGCTGCCCCGCCTTAATAACTCAATTTCCTGCCTATGTTAATGTTGTACACCAAATTATTTAAACTGTTGACATAACATGAAAATCGTTGAGAATCCAGCACTGATCACTGTGACATTGCAGTCCTCAAACTTTGATAAACCGATAGAAACTAAGTTATCCTTGGAGATGCTGTGGACAGCAAAGAAAGTTACCTCAGATTACAACGGGATCTTGACAAGATGAGTCAATGGGGTGAGAAGTGGGAGATGGAGTTTAATTTAGATAAATGCAGGTGCTGCATTTTGGGAAAGCAAATTGTAATGGTAAGGTCCAAGGGAGTGCTGCTTAACAAAAAGAACTTGGAGTGCAGGTTCATAGTTCCTTGAACGTGGAGAGGCAGGTAGATAGGATAGTGAAGAAGGCGTTTGGTATGCTTTCTTTTATTGGTAAGAGTATTGAGTACAGGATTTGAGAGGTCATGTTGCAGCTGTACAGGACATTGGTTAGGCCACTGTTGGAATATTGCGTGCAATTCTGGTCTCCTTCCTATCTGAAAGATGATGTGAAACTTGAAAAGGATAAGAGAAGACTTACCAGGATGTTGCCAGGGTTGGAGGATTTGAGCTATAGCAAGAGGCTGAACAGGCTGGGGCTGTTTTCCCTGGAGCGTCGGAGTTCGAGGGGTGACCCTATCGAGGTTTACACAATCATGAGGCGCATGGATATGATAAATAGTCAAAGCCTTTACTCTGGGGTCGGGGAGTCCAGAACTAGCGGATATAGGTTTAGAATGAGAAGGGAAAGATATTAACCAGACCTAAGGGGCAACGTTTTTCACACAGAGGGTGATACGTGTACGGAATGAGCTGCCAGAGCAAGTGGTGGAGGCTGGTACAATTGCAACAGTTAAAAGGCATCTGGATGGGCATACAAATACGAAGGGTTTGGAGGGATATGGGCCGGGATCTGGCAGGTGGGCCTAGATTGTTTCAGGGTATCTGGTCGGCATGAACGGGTTGGAGGGATCGGTCTGTTTCCATGCTGTCCATCTCTATGACTCTATGACTACAATATTCTGGCTGAGAAACCAGTCTTAACCAGTAGAGAGTGTTGGAAATATTCTAACAGATGGAGTACAACGTTGGTAAACGTAAGGTCGTCCATTTTGCCGAAATAATTTGTTACCACTAGCAATAACATAAAGTAAGATTCAAATGGAGAAATCTTGCTGCGTTCTGCTATGTACAGGGATCTGTGTGTCCTTGTAAAGGAATCAATAGAAGCTGGTTTGCAGGTGCAGCAAATAAACAAGAAGGCAAATGGAAATTGTCCTTATTTGCTAAAGGGATGGAGTTTGAAAACAGGAAGATAATGCTGCAGCTATATATAGAGCTGATGAGGCCAAACATGGAGTAATGTGTTCAGTTGTGATCGCCCTCCATCAGAATGGATGTACTGGGACTGGACTGGGTGCAGAGCAGGTTCACGAGGTTGATTATGGATTTGGGAAGTTTGCTTCATGAGAAACGAAAGCGTAGAATGGGACTATACTCATTGGTATTAGGAAGAATGAGGGGGGTTTTACAGAAAAAATATGAGCTTATGAAGGCAGTAGATAGGATCAAAATAGGGAGGCTGTTTCTACTGATTGATGAAACATTGCGTGAAAAAAAGGCGGAAGCAGAGTTAAGACTGAGTTGAGGAGGAAATTCTTGACCCAAAAGCTTATGAAACTTGATGAGATTAGATAACTTACAGTGTGAAAACAGGCCCTTCGATACAACAAGTCCACGCCGACCCACCGAAGAGCAACCCACCCAGACCAATTCCCATACAACTAACACTACGGGCAATTTAACATGGCCAATTCACCTAACCTGCACATTTTTGGACTTTGGGCAGAAACCAGAGCACCCAGAGGAAACCCACGCTGACACGGGGAAAATGCGCAAACTCCACACAGTCAGTTGCCCGAGGCGGGACTTGAACTCGGGTCTCTGACATGTGAGGCAGCAGTGCTCACCACTGTGCCTCCATGTCGCTCTGTGTGGGATGCCCTGCCCAGGGAAGCAGCTGAGGCAACTTCGTTGAATGTTTTGACGGAAAATAAAGATAGATTTTTTTTTAACAGTGCAGGAATTATGGGCTATAGTGAGCGGGAGCGTAAGAGGAGCTGATCCCATGAAAATATCAATCATGATTTTATTGAATGGCACAGGGGATAGATGACCTACTCCTGCTCCATGTGCTTATGTTCTTATGTATTGGATTTATCTTTTCGTATTTTAAACAAAGTGCCAATTGAGTTGGGTTTGGGGAGAGATTCCTACCGTGTGGCTGAGTGAATCTCACCCAACTCAACACACGTGTTTGAGGCCTCACAGTGATAATCCTGTCGGTTTATTCCCACTGCTTACTGCACCACATTCCAGATAACCTCCCATTTACCGGAGTCCTGAATTACCCAGTATCCTGGAAACCAGTGCCATTTGTGAAAGCTCCATAGTGCACCGGGACAAGCACAGTCCATGCAGAGCGACCATGCACAGCCCTGATATTGAGCCTGCACGTGGAAGGCAAAAGGAAATTTACTGCCCTCCCCAAACCTGCATTGTGGGAATGGTCACGAAGCTTCTACTGGGTGGGGAGTGTCACAAACATGACTTCCCCTTGGCCTGGGACGAGGATGGAAGCCATGCAAGCAAACCATGCTTGCTTGGCCTGTGGTTGTCTCCCCCACCCTCCAGGTTACAGCATCTACAGCCATCAGGATGAATGCACAGCATTGCTGGGCAAACATTGTCCTTTTCTGCCTTGCCTGAGCAAGGGTAGACTGAGAGACAAGCTCACAATTCCCATTGAGAATAACGAAGAAGAGGCAGTGGGATTACCTTAACATTAAGGAAGGCCTCTGGAAACACATCACTGAATGCACCATTAGCATCACCAGAGACAACAGTGCTAATATTACACAGAAACAATTTGTGTGGATCTTCGAAACAGTAAGTAGACTTAAAAAAAAAAC
Source organism: Chiloscyllium punctatum (assembly GCF_047496795.1). Taxonomy (NCBI): domain Eukaryota; kingdom Metazoa; phylum Chordata; class Chondrichthyes; order Orectolobiformes; family Hemiscylliidae; genus Chiloscyllium; species Chiloscyllium punctatum. The sequence goes on along the minus strand of NC_092789.1, from coordinate 26,341,495 downwards.
TCTGGTGAATTTTTTATGTCGAAATCAAACCTGCAGGGTAATTTTTATGTTTGTTATAAGCAGGAAATAAGATATGCAACAAATTGTTTTTCAGTGTCAGCGGTTCTGGCTGCACCTGTAGGAAGAAAGTGGAGATAGCATGTCAAATCTAGGCACTCTTCATTGTACGATGTATTGTTTCAGATCTCCAGCATCTGCAGTTCTGTGTTTTATTTCAGATCAGAAAGTATTGTGTTTACTGCGGTATTAATGGTTGACTTGATCTGGGATCGAGGGGAAGGGTTGAGGGCAGAAGTGCAGCAGACGGGTCAGTTACAGCTGAAATCCCTGTCCATTAGAGTTTGGGGCGTGGGATATGATTCATCAGGAAGGGAAAAGGATGAAGCGGTCTTGCCCAAAACATCTTTATTGCTGCTTCTCGGGTGCTGCCTGACTTGCTGAATGTTTGCAGCACCGCACTCTCGATTTTGATCTCCAGCATCTGCAGTCTTCACTTTTTAAGACGGAAAAGGAGGGCACGTCACAGTTAAACCATTCGACCTGCTTCTGTGTGGAGTTAGGCAATGTGAAGGGTATTGATCTTTCAATGATAAATAACCTCTGTTCAATATGTTATCACATTATATGAGGAAAAGCGTCACCAGCAGTGTTATTACGGTTAAGCAGCTCCAGAGAGATGGGGAAGAGAGATCATAATCTGGGAACATTAAACTTGAATGTTCTCACAATGGATCAGAATCTGAGAACATTGGACTGAAATCTTTCAACAGTGGATCAGAATCTGAGAAGGTTAGACTGGAATGCTATAACGATGGAACGGGGTTTATCTGGGAATGTTTGGAAGCTTGCTACATATTGGTTGTCATTATTTTCATGAATCTGTTATGCATTTTTCATTAATCTTTTTTCTATCGTCCTATTATGGCAATCATTGATGTCTGTGGTAAGTCTCAGATGTTATTTCTTTAAATGAGGCAGAGACTGCATTAGTAATCGTCGCATCTACAGTGCACTCCTTATTATTGTTCCTGCTGAGACTCTGGATCCAATTGTTCACTCTACAGACGATTACTCACCTCATCAGAAGACTTGTTCATTTACTCTCTCCCTCTTTGCTTCTGGCAATGCCCTTCATGTGCCCTTAAGCTGACCTATTCGGGTGTGAAATACTATTCATTGTATCAATGTCTTTATTACAATGTTACAGATTGGAGTTGAATACAAATCTTTCTCTGTTGCTGCTGTGGTCTACAACCAGCAGACAATGTCAGGTATTCTCGATTCAAAGTTAGAGGAGCTCGATAAGTGGAAGTATTTAACGATGGTATTTGACCTTTAAGTGAATTGAGGGTAATGAATAATTTGCCATGAAATTGGAGTTACAGAGTCATAGAATTTTGGAGTCATACAATTTGCAAACAGACCCTTCCAATCAACTCCTCCATGCTCTCCAGGTTTCCTAAGCTGTGTGGCCATTTACCTTCTTTTGGTACATTCCACTCTAAACATTTCATATTCATGCACATGTTAAATTTATTTTAGAGCCTGTCATTGCATTTACATCTCCCACTCTTCTGGCAGCTCGTTCCATACATGCACCACCCACTTGTTAGAAAAAAGTTGCCGTGAAGTCATTTAAGATTTTAAATCTTACCCCGATCTCCTTCAACATATACTGTCTACTTTCAGATCACTCTGCCATGGGGTAGAGACATTGGATCCTCAAAGTACAAATGTTGCTTATGGTTTAAAAAAGTCTACAAGGTCATTCTTCATCGTCCGATTTTAGACGGTTAAACCAAAAATCCCAGCTTATTCATACAGCTGAAAACCTCCAGTTTCGGTGGAATCATTTGGAGTAAAGCAAACAAGCAGACAAAACACCTCCAGAAACTCTAGCCACTTTCCCCTACATCAAAGACACTTCGGAAATGACCGCCAGACTACTCAGAGCCCTTGGCATCATGGTAGCCCAGAAACGGACCAACACTCTAAAACAGCCGTTTATGAACTTGAAAGACCCTATTAGACAACAGGCAAAACTAACACCATTTAGAAAATACCTTGTAAGAACTGTAACAGACACTACATTGGACAAACAGGCAGAAAACTAGCCAACAGTATACGTGAACATTCACTGGCCACAAAAAGACATGATCCACTGTCACTAATATACTTACATATGGATGGAGAAGGACACCGCTTCGACTGGGACAACACACACATCCTTGAACAAGCCAAACAGAGACATGCACGAGAATTCCTATAAGGATGGCATTCCGAGCGGAATTCCATGAACAAACACATTGACTTGGATTGCATTTACCAAAACCGGAGAAAAATAACAGGAAATGACATCACTAGATGAAATGATATCACCACAGGAAATGACATCACCAACCCAAGGAAACCCAAACATATAAATGTGAAGCGGCCTACACCGACAGTACTTCATTTGGAGACTGACTGATGGCGTTACTTAGTGTGTTGACGAAACGTCTGAAAATGAACTTGCCAGCTCAGCGAGCAAACGTACATCAAGGGTGTGGCCAATATTGGGAACTGTATGTCCAAGCCATTTCGGAGTGTTACACAAAGTTGACAACAAAGACTGGGTAGTTATCCAAACAAGGGATTATTTGTTTCTGACCATGGAGGAGGATTTTGCAGGAAATGATGAAGCTTTTGGCTTAATCTTATTCTATTTTGTTTAAAATAATAGCTGAGTTGAATTTGGAGACACATTACCGCCTTGCGGCTGAGCAGATCTCATCAAATTATTGGGCACAAGAGCTTCTGAGATATGGATATTTGTAAATCCATTACATTTTACACCCGGTACTCCCTGAAACACTCTGCACCCAACTTTGCTCGGAGCATTGTACAACATAAAATACCCGGAACATTCGACAAACCACAGTCTTCAGAACTTTGTGCACCCGACATTCCCTGAAATGTTCTGGAACCAACATTCCATGGAGCATTCTACACCAAACATTCTGTGGAATATTCTGCGACCAACACTCACTGGGAGATTCTACACCTGGCTCTCCACAAACATTGTATACCCGACATCCACGGATCATTCTATTCCCGAATTTCTCCTGAACATTCTGTAACTGGCATTCCCTGAAATGTCCTATATCCGACATTCTTCAGATCATTTCACAAATAACATTCTAGAACATTTTTCTGCAGTCCCTGGAATATTCTACACCTGACATTCCTCGGAACATTTGTAACTGGAATTCCCCGGGACATTCAATACCCGACATTCCCTGGAACGTTCTACATCTGACATCCCCGGAACGTTCTATACCCAACGTTCTCTGGAAAATTCTGGAACTGTCATTCACCAGAACGTTCAGTAACCGAGACTTCCCATACAGTCTATAACTTACATTCCCAGCATATTCTGTCACCGACATTCTACAGAACATTCTGTACCGACATACGCCAGAACATGCCATACCCAATGTTCTGTGGAACATTCTGTATTAGATATTCTCTGAAATATTCTATACCCGATATTGCCTGGAAGATTCTAAAAATGACATTTCCAGCATATTCCATACCCAATATTCCCCAGAACATTCGATACCTGACATTCCCCAGAACATTCTCCTGTCGGCATTTCCTGGATCATTCCATGCCAATATTCTCAGGATGATTCTGTAACTGAAATTCCCAGAACATTCTATACCTGACTTTCTCTGAAACGTTGTAGACCAAACCTTCTACAAAGCATTCGATATCAGGCATTCCCCGGGGTATTCTTTACCTGACATTCCCTAGAAAAGTATCTCCCCGATATTCCCTGCAACGACATTCCGTTGAGCATTCTATACCTGACATTCGCCAGAGCATTCTCTATTTGCAGTCCTGGACCATTCTGGATCTGGCATTCACTGGAATTGACATTGCCAGAACATTCTTTAACCAACATTCCCTGGAATGTTCTATGCCGGCAATGCTGCGGAACATTCTGGAGTCAACATTCTCTGGACCATTCTATACCCGACAATCCTATGAATATTCTAAACCCAACATTCTCTAGAAAATTGTACTCCCAGCAGCCCAGATTTGTGAACTTCCAACATTAGTTAATTGAACAAAAGATAAGATTCTGAGGGAAGAGATCCTCTTCCAGTGAGAAGGAAACACGGTTTTGATATTCCCTCTGGCAATTAAAGGAATGAATACATTTTCCCTGCATTTACGTTTCTTCACGGCAAATGATTGACCACAATTGAGACGAAAAGACAGAAATATCCAAATGTTGTTTGCCTTCAATAAACTGGGATAGAATACTCAGGACAGCAACGTTCAGGATAGAAGTGGGATGATGTGACCTGTGTCTGCCCTCGAGTGATCGAGTCTTTAGGAGTGTTCCAGAAACCATTCTGTTGTATGGATTTGTCTGTGTCTGTTTGGGGAGGGCGGATTTCTTGCGTTTCACGTCACATTTTTGTGAGTACTTCAGACATTTCTCTTTTATATTTCAGCTCAAATTATTTCAATAAATCTCTGAATGTCGAGACACATTTCAAAGTCTCATTGTGTTATCAATCAAACTGGTAACGTTGGCTCCAGGTTGATGTTTAATTTGTATGTTTGTCTTTTTTCACAGTTAATGTATTGACGATCTATGTCCTGATTTATAAAGATTGTGGATTGTCTCCGTGTGTCAGACATTACCTTGGGGCAATGGCAGTGGCGGATCTATTGGTCATTATCCTCGACCTGATATTGAGACACATTCCCATTGTTTTTCCGAAACAATTTCATTTCGTGAGGTCCATTCCCGTGTGTAATATCCACGCCGTCCTGCTTTATGCAGCCACTGACTGTTCTGTCTGGTACACCGTTGCTTTGACCTTTGATCGATTCGTGGCGATTTGTTGCCAGAAGCTGAAAAACAAATATTGCAGTGAGAAAACGGCGGCTGTGGTTCTGGGAACAGTCACTGTGCTGAGCTGTTTAAAGAACATTTTCTGGTATTTTATGTACACATCTCGGTATTGGCTATGGAACTCCCCCTGGTTTTGTTCTATAACACTCACTGTCAAGCACTCTCCTGTCTGGGCGACAATCGAGTTCCTTCATCACATTCTAACCCCGGCTCTCCCATTTCTCCTGATCCTGCTGCTCAATGTTTTCACCATCAAACACATTTTAGTGAGCAGCAGAGCCCGCAGGAGACTCCGCGCTCACACCAATGGGAATGCTCAGTCTGACACAGAAATGCAAAATCGGAAAAAATCCATCATTTTACTGTTTCTCATCTCGGCCAATTTCATACTGTTATGGCCAATGTTAATGGTATATTCTATATGGTATCGAATGTATGATATTGGAAATCAATCTGTGCATCTCCATGACTTTGTGCTGGAATTGGCCTTCATGCTACAGCTCCTCAGTTGCTGCACAAACACCGTGATTTATGCCATGATCCAGACTAAATTCAGACAGCAGCTGAAGAATGTGCTGAAATTTCTCTTTTGTTATGAAAATTGGGTGTACTGCACCTTTCAGAAAGTTAAAAATTAGCAGAACTACCTGACAGCATCAAGTGTTCTGAACAAGATACAATGTAAGCGTTCGGTCCGGCAGCCAGTGTAGCTGGTTGCCTGCAGAGAAAAAAAGAAATACCAATTCGGGCAATCAATTTATACTATATGCCTAGAATACCAAACTGCAATCCATTTTTAGTGTACTATATTGAAAATATTTTAAAAACAGTGACATAGTCCGATGCTTTAGCGGTAAAATACCTGGAAAACGTGAACAGCTGAGGGAGAATTGCCAATACCATCAGCATGTGCAGACTACCAGAGACATAAAGATACATTTATCAGACAATGACCTGTGACACAGAAATCCCAAAGAAGAAGAAACTCTACAATCAAGATACAAGGGGATGGTTCGACAGCTGGCTGGTTTTGAAATCAGAATTTGTGGTCCATGATACTGCAAGGTTTTATCGGTTTAGTATTATATAAGGGAAAGTGAAATATGGGTGAGAGGAAGGAGTTGTAAATAATTGTTAATCAATTGTTCTCTGTTGGTCTAGTAAAAGCAAATTTGTGTTTTGTTTTACATTAAATCGTGATTTTGGCCTCACGAATTTTTACATGTTAATGTACGGGCAAATCTTTCTCTGCTGCAGGTTTAAATTAGTAGAGTTTTACCCCGTGCTGTACCACTTTGCCAAAGTTGATCTAAAAATAAGATTTTATCATTAATAAATTCTTCATGGATTTTCTGTTCTTAATTCAAAGTTTCTGCAATGAATCAGCCTGTCGCTATGGTCACAGACTCAGGTGAGTGCTCGGTTGTCTGACGCTATCCCACAGGGGGTTACAGGGATCCATTTTAATGCTTCTCTCAGATCAGGACCCAGTGCGGAAATACACCATCCCACTGACTGCATCTATCACTTCAATTTGTAAATAATAAAAATGATCATTAAAAAGGGCAAAACAGCAGCGTCAACTATAATCTTATTTCTCGTGTTCAAGAAGAGATAGACGGACTCAGCCCCACCTCTCCATACTCAGAGAAGGGAAGGGGACATGGCCTGATCGCAGGAGTTGGTTTTAACTCTCTTTGTCCTTGCTCTAACCCCTGGTGTAACACACCCTCCCCAAATCTACTCCACTCCCTCTCCTTCTAGCTCTCTCTCTCCACATCCTAAATAAACTCATCCTCACTTACCTTATGCTTGTTTTGCGTTTCATGGCTTTGGGTTCATAGACATTTGCTGGGGGAACAGAATGAGGACGGGTGAACAGTCCTTTGCAGGGAGAACACCGTGGGGTTGGATTTGCAGTATGTTTCTGGGCAAATACCGTGCGGATGGGTTCACAGGCCAAGGTAGGAGAAGAGAATGGGAATGTGTTCAGAGGTCGTTGCTCAGAGAACAAAATTGCGATATGTTATCAAACCAATTCCGGGAGAACAGAATTGGAACAGTTTCACAAAACCTTTACGAGGTTAATTGTCTGGGATTGGTTCTCAGATCGTTGCCAGAGAAACAGGGTTGGAATGAGGTCACAGGCCGATGCCGGGTGAACAATGTGGGGATGGGTTCACGGTCTAATGCTAGGAGATCAGAGTTGGGGATGATTCACAGGCCAATTCTACGGAGGGAGAGTGAAGATTTGGCCACAGGCTATTTTTAGAAGAACAGAGTGGGGATTTGTTCACACACCATTACTAGGAGAACAGAGGGAGGATGTATCAGAAACGGTTGCTGCGAGAACATAGTGGCAAAGGGTTCAGGCCGTTACGAGGGTAATACACATTGACGGGTTCACAGGCCGCTGCTGGTGGAACAGATTGGGGTTTGGACGACAGGAAATTGCTAACGGAACAGAGTGGGGTTGGAATGAGACACTGTTCCCAGGAGAAAATGCTTGTGGTAAGTTAACAGGTCATTGCTAGGATAATGGAGTGAGTTTGTGTTCAGAGGCTGTTCCTACGGGAACAGGTCTAGAATGGGGTGACAGCCAGTCACAAGGGGAACACACTGAAAATGTGGTCACATACTCTTACTCAGTGAAAAGAGCAGGGATGGGATCACAACCCATTGTTAAGTTAACAGAATGAGAAATTATTCACAGGCTGATCCTCTAAGAACAGGTTGGGGATGGGTTCACAGGCCGTTGCTCAGTGAACAGAGTGGGGACATTTAAACAGCGTGTCATAGTCGAACAGGTTGGAGATGCGTTTCTCGGCCGTTGTGAGGAAAACAGAGTGGGGACATCTTAACAGAGTCGTCATAGTCGAACAGGTTGGGCATGTGTTTCTCGGCCGTTGCGAGGAGAAATGAGGTTCCATCTGCCCGCAGGCACTTACTTGGGGAACAGAATAGCAATGGGTTTCCAAGCCGTTTCCAAGCCGTTTCCTTACATCCACACTCTCTTTCGAATCCATTCCCGTCTCCCTCATTCTCAAACCAGCTGCCACTCAATCTATCTCGCCCCTCTCACTCTCTCTGCCCCTCTCCGACTCTCTCTGTCTCCACCCCTACCCACACTCCTCTTCTCTACCCCTCCAACACCCAATCTCAACCGTTCTCTCATTCTGTGCACCCCATTCGCTCTCACACTATCCCATCACTCTCTCGTTCTCTCTGTCTGCATTCCACTCTCTGTCTTTCTCTCTCTACTCCCTCCCACTCTCTCTGTCTACCTCTCGATGCACCTCCCACACTCTTTCTCTCTACCAACCTCCCTCTCTCTCATTTTATCTTTCGTACCTACTTTAACACTCTCTCTCATCTCTCCCACTCTTTATCTCCCACTCCACGCACCGCCCACACTCTCGCTCTCTTCCAACCTGCCTAAGTCTCCTTATCTCTCTTTTTCCAACCTTTGCACTCCCGCTCATCTCGGCCACTCCCTCTCTGTTCCGGCATCCTATTCTCTCCCTATTTCTACAACCCTGCCACTCTCCCAGACTCTCTCTCTCTCTCACTGGCCCCTCCCACTTTTTCTTTCTCGACCCCTCTGACTCGCTCTCCACACCTTCCCAGTCTTGCTCTCTCTCTGACCCTTCCTCTCCATCTCTCTCAGCACAATTTGCACTTTCTCTCTCTACCCCTCCATCTCTCTCTCTCTACACATTCCCAGTATCTTTATCCATCCTTTTCCTCTCACCTTCCCTCTGAGCCCCCTAATCTCGCTCTCTAACTGCATCCAAACCTGCCACTCTTTCTCTTTTAGCCTTTCGAACTCTCTTTTGCTTTCTTTCTCTCTGCACTCTCATTATCTCTACGCCCCTCCCACTTTCTCTCTTTAGCTGCCGTCCACATTCTCTACCCCAAAAGCTCTCTCGATGTACTCCTTCACACTATCTCTCTCACTACCACCTCTGACTCTCTCTCTAACCCGTTCCCACTATCTCCTCCTCCTCTCTCTATCTATCCTCCTGCCACTCTCTCTCCGCCCATGTCTGACTCTGCCTCCCATTAAAGGCTTCCCACTCACTCCCTCTACCCCTTCCTATTCTCTCCTTCTCTCCACCTTACCGCGCTCTCACGTTCTTCATATCGCTCCCGCTCTCTCTCTTGCCCCTTACCACACTTTTTCTCTGAATCTTTCAACTCTTTCTATCTACCCGGTCGAATTCCTCCCTCTCTCTCGACCTGCTTGTGACTCTCCCTCTGCCCCTCTGACTTTCTCTCTCTACACCATCCCAATCTCTCTGCATTTTTCTACCCATTCCCACTCTCTCTATGTCACGACCCCCTTCCTCTCACTGCTCCTTTCTAGCCCCGAATCTCTCTTTGTATACCCCTTCCACACTCTCTCTGTATAGCCCCTCCCACTCTATCTCTGCCCCTTCACAATCTCCCTATCCAAGCCCTTTCAACTCTCTCTCTCTCGCTCTCTACACACCCACTCTCTCTCTCTCCACCTACTCCTTCACTCTTCCCGCCTCACCCACTCTCTCTCTCCCTTCCAAACTATATCCCTCGTTTTGTTGCCTTTCCACTCTACCACTCTTTAACGCCTTCCCACTCCATTTCTCACCAGCCCCTCCCACTCCCTCTCTCCACACCTTTCCACTGTCTTTATCTTTACACCTCACCCACTCTCTCCTCACGCCTTGCACTTGTCTCTATCGGCCTCCTCAAACTCCTTCTCCCTCTGTCTACCTGATTCCATGCTCGCTCTCTCTCCCATCTCCCTTCGTATTTTCATTTCTCTCCACCCCTTCCCTCTCTCTCTGTCTCTGGCCCCTTCCAGTTTCGCTGTCTGTCCCCCTCTCACTCTCTCTGTATCCGTTCACAAGTTATCACTCTCTACACACCCCACTCCCTCTGCCTTTCTCCAACCCTCTCTCCCACTAACCCCATCCCAGTTTTTCTGTACACTCACCCACTCTCTGTCTGCCCCGTCTGACTCCATCTCTCCCTCACTACCCTTTCCCAGTCTCGCTCTCCCTTGCTCTCCACCCCTTCCTCTCCCTCTCACCCTCGACCCGTCTCGCATTGTCTCTCTACTTCCTTCCCACTCAATCTCTGTAGCCCCAATTCCACGCTCTCTCGACGGCCTTACCACTCTCTTTATCTCTCCTGCTCCCACTCACTCTCCCGCCAAACGCTCTCGTTCTACCCCTTCCCATTATCACTCTCTACATCTTTCCTCTCACTCTCCCTCTACCTGCTTCCACTCTCGCTCTGACCCCTTCCAAATAACTCATTCTTTCTCCGTAACCCCTTCCCACTTTCTTTCACTTTCTAGCTCTATACACACTCCCACACTTTTTACACTGTTCCGACCTTCTCTCTTTAGCCCCGACCCACTCTTCCTCCCTCTCTCTATGCTTTCCTACTCTCTCTATCCCCTCCCTCTCTCTCTACCCCTTCCGACTGTCTCCCTCTCACTCTCACTCTGCACATCAGCACCTATCTGTTTCTTGCACCAACCACATTTTCTCATTATCTGTACTCCTTCCTCTCCCTCACTCTCTCGACGAGCTCCTCTGAGTCACTGTACCACCTTCCTACTATCACTCTCTCTATCCCCGACCCACACTCACTCTAGCCCTCTCACGGTCTCTCTCTCTGCTCCCTCTCCGCTTCTCCCTCACTCCCCTTCCCACTCATTCCCACTCTCAAACCCTCCACTCTCACTCTCTAGCCCCATCGCACACTTTCTCTCGATCCCTCTATCTCTCTCTGTCGCCACCAACACCTACTCTCTCTATGTCCCTTTCCCATTTTCGCTGTCTCTCTCTACCATCTTCGTCTCTCTCCCTCTACTCCCCTCGCAGTCTGAATCTCTACCCCCTTCCATTCTCACACTATTCCTTCCCACAATTTCATTCGTTCCCACTCTCTTCCTCTCTGTCTCTCTACTCCCCTCCCACTCTCAATCTCCCCTACCAACTCAGTATTCCTCAGCCCCTTCACACTGTCTCCTTTTCTTTAATCCCCTTCCCTCTCTCTCTTTGCCCCTCCACTCTTCCTCTCTGCCGGCTTCGATTCTCTCTCTACCCCTTCTCACTGTCCCTCTTCGCTCACAGTCTCTCTCGACCCGCTTCCAACCAACTATGTGTACCGCCCACTCTCTCTGTTTCCCTTTGTCTACTCTCCCACTCTCTCTCTACCGCCCACACTTGCGCACACTTAACACTCTCCCACTCGATGTCTGTCTGCACCACTCCGTCTCTCCTCTCGCTCTCTCTATCTTTCTGCCTGCTATTCACTCTGTCTTTCTGCAGCCCTTCCATTCTGTGGCTCTTTATCCAACCTGCTCCCTCTATCTCTCGACACCCCATCTCGTTTTACCTCCGCCCACACTTTCTCTCTACCTTCCCAGCGTTTTCCTGGCTCTGCCTTTCTCTCTGCCTTGAGCCAACTCCCACTCTCTTTTTTCACTTTTTCCTACTCCCTGCCTCGAAACCCCTCCCATTCTCTCTTTCCCCTTCTCTCTCCAAAGCCTCTTCCCACACAGACTCCATACTCTCCCATTCTGATTCTCTACCCCTTCCACTCTCACTTTCTCTACTCCTTCCTTTGCCTCTCTGTGTACACACCACCCACTCTCTCCTCTCTCTCGAAACACCTCCCATTCATTCCATCCCTACGTCCCTACGCTTGTTCTCTAGTACCTACCACTAACTCTCTCCATCCACCAACTATTTCTGTCTCTCCTCCCTCCTCTTTGTCTCTCTCTGCACTCCCCAATCTATCTCACTCGACACCCACCCACTCTCGGGCTCTCTGCACCACGCCACTCTTGTCTCCCTCTCTGTCTTTCCGCCTGCACCCCTATATATCATAAACCCCTGCCTCTTTCTCTCTGCACCCCTTCTACTCTCCATATCACCCTCACATTTTCCACTCTCTCTCGCTCAACCCGACTACCCCTCTCGCTACCTCATCTCACTCCCTGCCTCAAAAGCTCCCCCACTCTCTCTTTCGCCTTCTGTCTGCATAGCTCCCTTCAGCTCTCTCTCTATAATCCTCCCATTCTCTCTCTACCCCCTTCGACTCTCTCTTTCTCTAGCCCCTCCGCTACCTCTCTCCCCTTTTTCCCTACTCCCACCACCCACTCTCTCCCTTCTCCCTCTCTACACGCCTTCCAAACATTCTATTACTCTCCTTCTCATTCTATCTACCCCTTCCCACGAATTCTCTTTATCATGTCCCACTCTTTCCCTACCCACCGCTCCCTCTATCTACCTGTCTCTCACTCATTCGCCCTCTATACCCCCATTCTCTCTCTACTTCATCCCACTTTCTGTCTCCCCTCCAATATTCTTTTTCTCTACCTCCTCCCTCCCTCTGTCTCTCTCCTCCCTCTCTGTTCCCTACTCTCTCTGTCTTCACTCTCTCGCCCTCTTTCTGACGACCACCTCCCACTCTCTTTCCCTCTACCCATCCCTCCAATTCTCTCTCCCTTCCTGTATCTCTCCATTCCCCATCCCAATCTCTCACTGTCTTTGTGTATCACCTCCCAATCTCTCTCTCTACCGTAAAACCCTCCTCTCTCTCTTTCCCTCTCTGCCTTCTCCCATTCTGTCTCCCTGTGTGCCGCCTCCCACACACTCTCCTTCGATCTACCTCCCATTTTCTCTCTCTACCACTCCCTCTCACAGTCCCTCCCTCTCTCGAGTCGCCGTCCATACTCTCTCTCAGTCTGCACCCGTCCCACTCTCTTACTATGCACACCTCCCACTGTATCTCTTAGTCTAACTCCCTCGTACACTCTCTACCTTCCCACTCTTTCTCTCCGTCTCCATCGCTATCCCACTCCCAAACTCATTCTCTCAACTCTCTCTACCACTCTGTCTCTGTCTCTACCCCCAACTGTCTCTCTACCTGACTACGTTCCCTTTCTTTCGAATCCAACCTTCTTCCTTTATCTCCTTCACTCTCGCTTTCTACACCCCGATCCCCTTCTCTACCGCCTCAATGTGTCTCTGTACACCCCTCCCACTCTGCTTTCCCTTCTCTCTCTGCCTATCACGTCCAACTGTTATTCTCGCTAGCACCCTCCCAGTCTCCTTTGTCACTTTCTCATCCGCTTTCCCCTTCCCACTCTGTCTCTCTAAATATTCCATTCCACTCTTTCTCGCTCTCTCTACTCACTTGCCCCCTGGCTCTTCCACTCCCACTCTTCCTACTCCTCTCACCCTCTCTTCCCCTCTCTCGCTCCTCCGTCTATCTCTCCCACTACACCGTCCCACTCTCTTTCTCCTCTCTCTCTTCATATCCCTCTCAATCTCTCTCTACCCCCTCCCACTGTCTCTCTATCCCACTGCCTCGCTCTCTCTGTCCCCTGCTACTCTACCTGTCTACTCCCTCTATCTCTACAACCTATCACTCTCTTTTTCACTCTGCCACTCTATTCCCATCCCATTCTCACACTCACTCATTCGTTCGCTTCCTCCCACTTTCTCTTTACACTCCCTATCTCTCTGTCCCCTCATTCATTCTCTCTCAACCCACTCCCTGTCTCCCACTAGACCTACCAATAGATCTGTCTCTTTACGCCCTCCCAACCTTTATCTCTCTGCACCAATCCACTCTTCTCCCCCTCTCTATCTCTATCTATCCAGCTCCCACGCTCTGTCTCTAACCCATACCACTGTATCCTTCTCTCTCTCTCTCTTGTCCCCGTCCACCTTCTCTTTTTCCCTCTTATGCCCTTCACATTTTCTATCACTACCACTCTGCCAAGCATTATTCCTCTATCCCTGCGCGCTCTCTCACCTCTCCCTCTCCATACTCACTACCCACTCTCTCCTCTCTCTATACATATATACACCCTTTTGGCACTCTGTCCACCCGCCTCCTACTCTGTCTCTCTCTACACACCACTTCATTTATGCACCTTACCCGCTCTCTCTCTACCTCCTATCCCTCTCTGTCCTGTCCCCCAATCTCTGCCAGCCTGTCTCCTCCCACGCTCATTCTCTCCCCACCCTTCTCTCCGCACTCTTTGATCCCTCTCTCACTGTTTTTCAGTGCTTCCCCAATCTCACTCCTTTCACACTGCTCCCACTCTCGTTCTCCCTCTAACACCTTCCTCTCTCCCTCTGTACACTGCATACACTCTCTCTATACATCACCGCTCTCCTCTCCCTCTCTCTTTCCCTACCAATGTTGCATGCTCTCTCTCTGCCCCCCAGCTCTCAATGTCTCTCTCTCCTCTCTCTTTGGCTCCTCCCATTCTCACTCTACCCCACTCCAACTCTCCTTTATCTTTTCAACACTCTCTCTACCACAGTCCCTCTCTGTCTCGCTGTCAGCCCTCTACCACTCACTCTGCCTCTCTCTTCCCACATCCCACGCTCTTTGTCCCCCCACTCTGTCTTAATGCCCCTCACTCTATCTCTCCGTCTGTCCCTATAACCCCTTCCATAGTTCTTCCCATTCTCCCTCTGTGCATCTCTCTTAATCGACCCGCCTCCCTCTCTCTCACTACAGCTTCACTCACTAGTCCCAGTCTCTCTCCCTCTTCCTCCTCTGACTCGCTCACACTTTCTACCCAAATACACTCTCCATCTCTCCCTCTCGCAGCCCGTCTAATTTTCTCACTCCCCTCCCACTCCTTCACTCTCTTCACGCCCGTCCATCTCGACAGCTTCCCCCGTCCCTCTGTCTCGCAATCTCTCTCCCTCCGACTTCAGACTCTCCATACTCCCTCTCTCTCTCTCACTCTACCTTCCCAATATGTGTCGATCGACACCATCTCGTTCTCTCTCTCTGCACCACTCCCATTCTCCTTCCTTGTCTCTGACTGCACCTGTTGGAACTTCCTCGCTCTCATTCTACACCCCTCTGACTCTCTGGCTCCCGACCTTGTCTCCTCCCGCTCTCTGTCTCAACCCCCTCCCACTTTATCTCTCCTTCTCTTGTAAGCCCCCTCACTCTCTTTATTTCCCTCTACATCCCTCCCATTCTCTCTCTCCACAATTCTCCCAGTCGTATTTTCTCAACCCCCACACTGTCTCTCTCCTCGATATCTCCCTCTATACCTACCAAACCCTCCCTCCCTCTCTATGCACCCCTCTCACTGTTTTTCTGTCTCTCTCTCCACCTGCTTCCCACTTATTCGCTGTATAAAACCCAGCCTCTCTCCACCCGGTCCAACCACCTCTTTCTACCTACTCCCAATCTCTCTCTGCATTCCTTCCTCTCTGTCTCTCTCTGTAAACCCGCCTGCCAGTTATTCTCCCACTCTCTCTCTCCAACGACTCCAACTGTCTGTTTTTCGTCTTCCATGCTCTGTCTCCCTTCCACGTCCCACTTTCTCCTCCACATTCGTCTCTCACCCCATTCTCCTTCTCTCTTTCTCTCGACTACGTCCTACTCTGTGTCCCTCTACCTCCTCCCACTCACTCTCCCTCGATCCGCCTCACGTTTTACCTCTGTTAACTGCACACTCTCTCACGCTACACCCTTTGTCTCTTATATTCCGCTGTATCTCCCCATCTAACATCTCCCATTGTCTGTCTCTCTCTCCACACTCTTCCAACTATCTGTCTGCACCAACTCCATCTCTCTCTATTTCCCTCCAGCGTCTCCCAAATCCTTCTCTACCCCACTCCTACTCTCCTATCTCTCGTTTTCACTCGACCCGCTCCCACTGTGTTTCCCTCTATACCCCCTCCCATTCACTGTCCCTCTCTCTACCCACCTCATAGAGTCTCTCTTCCCACACTCTTTCTAATCACCTCTCTCTATCTCTCTCCTTCAAAAGCCCTGCTCCTCCCCCTCTCTCTACATCGTCCTAATCTTTCTCCAGCCCCTCCTACTGTCGCACCTCTCTCTACACCCCCACAACTCTCTCTCTCTCTACCCCCCACTCTCTCTCTACACCACCTGTTCTTCCTACATACCCCTAAATTTTCTCTCTGTCAATGCTGTCCCACTCTCTCTCTTTTTAAAACATCCCAAGCTCTCTCTGCCCCATTGGCATTGTATCTCTCCCCTGCCACTTCAAGTCTATCGCTGATCCCGCCCTATCTATCGCTACCCCCTCCATCTGTCTGTCCCCACCAACGCACTCTCTCTTCCCCCACTTTAACTCTTCCTAAAGCACTCTCTCCCGACACCAACCTCGCATTCAAAAGCCATCCACTCTGTCCCTCTTAACTGCCCCAACTCTCCTCTACCTCATCTCTCTGTCAACCCAAGTTCCGCTCTCATCTTATTCTGACCCTCCCACGTTCTCATTCTGTCTCTCATCCTCCATCCTTCACTGTCTTATACCTTCCCACTCTGTCTGTCTCTAGCCTCCAGCCCAATGTCTCTCCATATATACTCCTCACTCTCTTTCTCTCACCCTCCCTCCCACTGTCTCTCTCCCTCTCATTATACACCCTTCTAACTCTCTTTCCAGACATCCATGCCACCCTCTGTCTCCCAACTCTCCCAGTGTCTCTCTCTCACCTCTATCTATATATATCCCTTTCCATCTGTCTCTCTCTCTGACTCTCTGCACACCGCCTAATGTCTCTCATTGCCTCTATCTCGACCCGCCTCCCACTGTCTCTCTGTATACCCCACTATCTCTCACTAACACCCGCCAGTGTTCCTCTTCCATATTCTCTATCTCTCTCGTCTCTCACCCTTCTCTCTCTTGCCTCCCTTGCACTCTCTAGATGTGCACCCACATTCTTTCTCTTCACCACTCCTTCTCTCTCTATCCCACCACTTTTCTCTCTCCAACTGTCTCCCTCTCCCCCGAACAACTCCCACTCTGCTCCCCATTATTCTATCTACACCCCTCCACACTCTCTACCCAAAGCCCTCTCTCTCCTTCTCTCTCGTTAGTCCATTCCCACTGTCTCCCCTCTCTCTACAGCAGCCGCCCACACTCTCCCATCTCCATCTACACTCCTCCGACTGTCTCTCTTTGTCTCTCTCACTGCCTCATTCTAATTCTCTCAGAAACCCCGCTCTCAACTCCATTCCACTCCCATTCTTTGTTAACCTTCCCACACTGTCTCTCTCGCCCTGCTCCACTCTCTATCTCCTCTCCCATCCTCAGTCTGTCTCCACCAGCTGCCTCTTCCTATCTCTCTCTTTCTCCAAGACACTCTTTCGCCTCTCACTCTCACTCTTTCTGCACCAGTCCCATTTTCTCTCTCCACTCCGTCCCATTCACTCTCTCTAACCCCCACTCACTCTTCGCCCACCCATCTCTCTGTCTACCTACCTCCCCTCATTCTCCCCCTACATCCCCACTCTTCCTGGCTAACCACTCCCACTCTCTATCTCTCTGCTTCTCCTCTTTGTGTCTAGCTCCGCTCCACTCTCTTTCTCACCTCCCATCCTCAGTCTCTTTCCACAAAGTCACTCTCTATCACTTTCTCGTCCCACACTCTTTTCCTTCCCTCTCTTGATTTCTCTCTACAGCACACTCTAACTCACATTACCCCACTCTCTCTCTCCCTCTGTACCCCTCTATGTCTGTCCACTCCCTACTCTGTCTACACCCCCAACTCTTCCCTCCCTCTATGTAACCCCCTCCCAAAATCTCACGGTGTCTCTTACCCTCCCGACACTCAATCTCTCTCCTCTTCTCTCATTCTCTCTCTTCGTCCAGTACCAACTACTCACTCTTTCCCTCCCGCCAAAGCTATTCTCTTTGCCTCCCTCTACCCGACTCCCACCCAGTCTCCCTCTCTCTACCGACCTCCATGTCTCTCGCAATCCCCACTCTCTCTGGGCACCTCCCTCTCCCTCTCTCTCTTTATACACCAAGCCCACTGAATCTCTCTACCGGCTCCCACAGTGTCTCTCCATTCTCTCTCTATACCGTCTCACACTCTGTCCCCGTCTTTCTAAAACACTCCCAATCTCTGACTGTCTCGCTCTCTCTCGAATCGCCTCCCACTTACACTCTCAACACCCTATCTTTTCCCCTCACTCTTTCACTGAATCTCCTCCGACTCTCACTCTCTTTTTACCCACACACTCTCTTTCACTCCACTTGGTCCCAATCCCTCTCTTTCTCTTCCCCATCACTGTACCTACCGTCCATCACTCTCCCTCATTCTCTTTTTTTAATCCAAGCCAGTCTCTTTCTTCTGACCCGTCCCATCCTTTCTCTCTCCTCCACTCCCTCTCTCTCCCCACAACCCTCTATTTCTATCTCTCCCTGCCCTGTCTCTTTTTCACATCCCCAAACTCTCTCGTCTAGTCCCCCAACTTTATCTCTCGCTAATCCCATATCCCCACTCTCTCTTTCGACACACCCCGATCTCTCCCCTTATCCCATATCACTCTCTCCCTCTCTACACAACGTCCGCTCTCCTCCCGTCCTCATTCTCTCTATTTGCCCCGTCCCACTCTGCTATTTCTCTCTCTCTCTCTCGCTCCACTGCCTGTTTTCCAATTTCTGTCTCTGTGCCCCTGTCTCTCTCTCTTTCTTTCTACCTCTCTCCAACTCTCTCACTTCCCATTCTCTTTCCCTATCCACCACATTCTCCCTCTCTCTCTCTACAAACCCAAACTCGTTCTCTGTCTCTCTACCACCCTCACCCTTTCATTACCCCGTCCTCTCTCTCTCTCTATCTCCTCTCTCCCACTCTCTCTCGCTACCCACGCGCTATCTCCCTCTGTACATTCTCCCACTTTCCTCTCCCACTATCAATATCTACCTACCCTCTCACAGTCTCTCATCCCCGTCCACTCGCCTTCACTTCTCTCTCCATTCCTCTACCCTTCACCCACTCTCTTTCTCTCCCCTCCTCCCACTCTCTATCTCCCTACCTCCCTCCCAATCTTTGTTGCCCTTTCTCTCTATACTCCCTCCCACTCCCTCTCTCAGTCTTGCTCTAACTCTTCCACATTCTGTCTCCCTGTTTCACTCAAACCGCCTCCAACTTTTCCTCACAACACCCTTACACTCTCCCTCTCTAACCCTGTCCGTCAACCTCTCTGTCTCGACCCCACTATCTCTCTTTCTATCCAACCCACTCTGTATCGATTTGTCCCAGTATCTCTCTGCCGCCATCATTTCTCTCTCTGCAATCTGTGTTACTCGCTTTCTGTAAACACTCCCATCCTCTACTCTCTGCCACTCTCCTTCACTCTCACTCTGTACCCTCCCATGATCTCTCTCTTGGCCCCATCCAATTCTTCTTCACACTTCTCTATCCCGATTTCTTTCCTCACCCTCCCGTCTCTATCTCCTACCCCCTCCCTGGCTCCTCCCTCGCACTCTCTCTGTACTCCTTCCCACTCTCTTCTCCCTCTGTCACTCTCTATCTACCCCCGCCAACTCTCTCTAACCCCGTCCACTCATCTTTATTTCTCTCACACCCTCTACGATTCAGCTACTCTGTCTCTCTCCCTGCCTCTTCCCACTCTCTGTCTCTCTGCCTCCCTTCCACAATCTCTACCTTCCCACTTTCTCAGTATACTGCTTCCTACCCTCTCCCTCTCTCTAACCCCTTCCCATTCTCGCTCTGTCTCTCAATGTACCTCCCATAGTCTCTCTCTACCTTTCCCTCTCTCCTTATATCCGATCGCACTCACTCCCTTTCTCAATAATCCACTCCTTGTCTCTTTCTCTACCCTTTTCACTCTCTCTTGCACTCTCTCAATGCCCCACCCACTCTCTCTTTCGCTCTACACTGCTCCCTGACCTTTACTTTCACAACACACCCATTGCCTCTCTATCCACTTCCATTTCGCTCTGATTTACGACATTCCCAATCTCTTTTCCTCTATCCCTCCCACTTTCTCTCGACTTCCCTCTCAATCTCCAGACCCTCTCTCTATCGATCTAACTTGTGCCACTCTCTCTTCCTATGCGCCTCCCACTCTCTCTCTACCAGCCTCACATTTTCCTCTTTCTCTCTGTCTCCCCGAACCCCATCCAACACTGCATCTCTGTCTGCGCCATTCTATTAACCTCTCTCTACCCAGCACACTCTGACAATGGCTCTACTCATTCCCACACTCTCTTTCCCTCCACTCTACAGAAAATCCCTCTCTCTCTTCCACCCTCCCACTCTCTCTATACCTTCTCCTAAATTCTCACTCTACTCCTGTTCCCACTGCCTCTCTCTACAACCGACTCTCTCTCTTACTCTCTCTCTCTATCACCCATCCCACTGTCTCTCTTTCTTGTCACTCTCATAAGCTATCGCTAAATCTCCCTCTCTGTCTCCTCCCTTGCACTGTCTATGTCTCTCCTAACAACTCCCACTCTCTTCTCTCTCCTTCGGTCTCACTCTCTCCTCAACACATCTCCCACTCCATCTCTCTCTCTGCCCCCTCCCAATCTGTCTCTGTCTGTCTACTTCCTTGCCATTCTTTGTCTCTAGCTCGCCACCCTTTCTCTCTGCCTCTCACTGCTTCTCACTATCCTGCTCCCACTGTCTCTCTCTCTCGATCTTTTCCCCTCTTTCTCTTCACCCGACCCACACTGTCTCGGTCTCTCTTTACCTAAGTTGCTCTCCCTCTCCCAACGCTCGTCCCACTCTGACACTCGTGCTGCCCATTCCTCATCTATCCCTCCCGGCCCCCTTCCCATTTCCTGTCTCCTTCTCCCTCTGAAGGCCCGTCCCCCTCTATCTAAATTATCACCACTTCCATTCTCTGTCTCTCAAACTTGCTCCCAATCTTTCTATAAACCTCTGCCACCGTCTCCCTTTTCTCCCTCTACACCCTTCCCAATCATTCTACCGCTACAACCCCGTTCTCTCCATCTGTGCCCTCCCTCAAACTTTCCACCGCATTCCATTCAATCTGTCTCCACCCAGTCTCACTGTCTCATTCGAATCCTGTCACGCTGTTTCCACCCACCTACCGCTTGCTCTCCCCACCTCCCACTCATTCTGCCGCCAAGCCCCTACTCTCTCTCTCTCTTAACGAAACTCCCATTCATTCCCTCGCGACACCCCTCCCACTCTCTTTCTGTTTCTCTACCTATGTCCTCCCTCTCTCTAGATTCCTACTCTCACTCCCTCTCAATACACGCCACACTCTCCCTCTACCCTTCTCACTCTATGCTTCGACCTCACTCCCTCTCTCACAATTTCTCTCTGAAATCCTACCCTCTGTCTGCCTCTACTCCACCTCACACTGTCTATTTAAACATCTCCCTCTCGCTAGCACCTCCTCTCTCTCTAACTTCCCTCCTCCTCTCTCTTCAAACCCTCCTACTCTGTCTCTCTACCCCTCCCCCCTCCCTCTCCCTGGCTCACTCTCTACTCGCCTCACACGCTCTCTCTCAACACCCGTCACACTCTCTGTCTAAGTCCCCTTCTCTTTCTCTCCATTCCGTCCCTGTACCTTTCTCTCTAACTCTCCTCCTTCTTTCTCGGCACTCCTCCCATTCTCTCATTCTCTCCTTAGATACCCTCTCCTACTCTCTCTCTACACCATATCCAATGTCCCCCTAAGCCACGCTAATTCCTTATCTCTCTCTCTAACCACTCCTACTCTCTCTGTTTAAACCATCCCAGTCTCACTTTCTCTCTCTTCCCACCTCCTAATCTCTCCGTCCGTGCCCCTATCTCTTTCTCTATACACCCTTTCAACTCTATCTAGGTCCCTCCCACTACCGCCGTCCCACCCATTAACACACTCTCCGTCTTTCTACACCCCTCTGACTAATTATCTCTGGACCCTCCCATTTTGTCTCTCTCTCTACCCTCTCACTGCACTCCATTCATAGACCCAGCCCCTCCTAGCCCTCCTATCTTCTCCCGATCGGCTCGTCCTCTGTCACTCCCGGGCCCTCTCCTCTGATTTCTCTGTCTCTAAACCATTCCACTCATTCTCTGTAAGCCATTTCACTCGCCCTGTGCCACTCTCTACTCTCCACCCACTCTGTCTCGCTCTACCCCCTGCACTCTATCTCTACACTGCCACTCTCGCTTTCCACAATATGTATCTCTACCCTACACCCCCTCTCTCTCGACAACTCTCCCACACATTCTTTAATTTCCTCTCTCACTCTCTCTCTTTCTTCCCCCGCACTCTTTCTCTCTCTGCACGCTTCCCTCTCTCTCTCGCTCTGTCTAACCACTCCCAGTGTCTCTCTCCGTCGACCACCTTATACACTCTCCCCATAATTCTCCTTCTCTCTCTACCCTTCCCTTCCTCTCTCTTCCCCATCCCTCTCCCTTATTCATTCGAACTGCCATTCTTCAATCTCTACATTCCGCACAATCTCTCTCTCTCGTTAACTTTCTTCATCTACCACTTACCACTCACTCTCTCCATCCTATCCCACTCTCACCTTCTCTCCAGGTTCGCACCTCGCACGCTCTTTCTCTCTCTACCCTCTTTCACTACATCCCTCTCAATCTATCTTTCTCTTTGCCTACCATGCTCCCACTCTCTCGTTCTCTCCACTGTCCGCACACTCTTTCCCTTTACGCCCCCACTCTGATCCTGTCTCCCTCTACCTTCCTCTCTTTCTCTCCCTCTCCGCCCATGTCTCTCTCTCTCTCTCCGTACCTCCTTGCCACTCTGTGGCTCTATAACACTTCACTCTACCTCACTCTCTATTGCTTTCCCAATCTCTCTCATTCTCTCTCAATACCACCTTCCTCATTTTCTCTCTCTAATCGCCTCCTACTCTCTGACTCTCTCCCTCTTCTACCCTCCCACTCTCACGCTTTGCCTCCTCCCTCTCTCTCTTTACAATCCTCCAAGTCTCTGTCTCTCCTTCGAACCTTTCGCCTCTCTTTACCCTCCTCTCTCTCTCTTGCTCGATCTTGCTCTCAAAACCTTGCCATTCCCTCTCTCACTACACCTCTCCTACTTTCTATCTATTAGCAACTCTCTAACTATTGCTCCACCCCAGATCTCTCTCTCTATTCCTGCACATTCTCTCTTCCTCTGCAGCCTTACGACTCTCCTCGCCCTCTTTTTTCTCCATCTAGCCCCCTCCCACTCTCTCCCTTCCTGTACTGCCCTTCCACTGTCTGTCTGTCTGTCTCTCCACCCCTTCCACTCTCTATATCTCTATATCTTTCCACTCTCTCTCTCCAACTACACTCTCCACCCCCTCTCTGTGTACACTCGCTTCTCTCCCTACACAGCTCCCACTCTCCCCTCCCTCTTTGTCTCCCTCTATTTATCACACTGCCATTTTCTGACTCTCTGGCCCCTCCTTCTCTCTCTCCCGCCTCCCACTGTCTCTGTCTCCAAATCTCTGGAAGGTCCCCTCCCACTCTCTCGCACTTTGTTTATCTACATCCCTCCCTGTCTCTCTGTCTCTCTCTTGAACCGCCTCCCACTCTCTCTTCACCCCTCCACTCTCTCTCACTATACCCACTGTCTCCCTCTAAATACTCTCTCATTCTAAACTCCCCTCTCTCTCTCTCTCTCCCAAGCCCAGCTCTCTCTCTCTCTAACCCCCTCTCATTCTCTCTGTAGCACACCCACTCTCTCTGCTCCCGTCCAATTCTCTGTCTCGCCACTCCCTGTCTCTCTCCTCTCCCCTTCCTCACTGTCTCTCCGTTCTCTCTCTGCATCTACTCCCTCACAATCTCAGTCTATACCACCCCAATTTATCTCTTTAACACACTCCTTCGCTTCCTGTCTCCACCCCCAATCTATCCCTCTCGTCCCTTACAATATCTCTCTCTCGACACACCTTCCACATTCCACTCCCTCTCTCGATCTACCTTCTTGCACGCTTTCTCTCTCTAACTCTCTCCACTCCCTCTCTCTACCCCGGTCCCACTCTCCTCCCTTTCTTTCTTTCTCTTTCCCTCTACCCGTCTTTCTCGTTGCCTGTCTCTCACTGGCCCCACCCACTCTGTCTCAATCTTCCCATTCTCTCTCTCTGTCCTCCTCCCACTATCTCCCTCTCTCCCTTCTCCCCTCCGACTCTATCTCAACCCTCGCCAATCTCTCTCGCTCGCCCTCCCTCTCAATACCCCCACTCTCTGAACACCCAATCCACATGTTTCTGCTGAGGTGCCACTTAAATTCTTTGCTCACAATTCTGCTTTCACTAGTCCCCAAGGCACTTTCCATCCTCATTGTAAAAAGAAAACAATTGCTTCCCCCATCTCATTTAAACTTTCCCCATCTCACCCTAATCTTGTGCCCCTTTGTATTTAAGTCTTCTACACTGAAACAAGAGATTTCGACTATCCACGTTGTTCTTGCCTCTCCTAATTTTATATAAATCTACACAATCACCACTTCGCATTTGACACGCGCCAAACAATCCAAGTTTGTTCAATCTCACCTTACTGCTAACACAGTCTGAAAACAATAAACACAGGCAGCATGTTGGTAATCTGCTTTTGCACCCTTTCCAAATCCTCCATATGCTGGCTGTCGTGTGTCAATGTGAACAACACATACTATTTCAAGTATGACCAAACATTTTCAAAAGTTTCATATCCTTACACGATAACATGCAAACATTCCTTCTCAATTCAGCAAATGGTGAGGACAACAATGCCATCTGCTTTCTTTCCGAACTCACCAAATTGTATTGTTACTTTCATGAAGCATTGGAGGTGCGCCAAGATCCCTTTGTATGTAATTGTCCCTCAGTGTCACAGCTTTCTTACAATTAACCCCGACGAAGGCATCATCTTACACATGTCAAGTTAAATTCTATTTGCCTTTTCTTCGTCTAACTTTTCACTGAACTTATCCTGCTGCAGCCATTGACACTGTCCCTATTATCCATAACTCAAAAAGGTTTCATGTCGTCTGCAATAATTACTTTTGCCATTGGACTTGTTTTCCCTTGTGTGAGAACCTGTAACCAGAATCCTAGCAAGGGCTCACCCATTGGAGACAGAGATGAGAAGGAGGTTCTTCACTCCGAGTATAGTGAATCTAAGGAATTCCTTTGCAGCAGAGAGCTGTCGAGGCTGGGTCAGTAAGTATACTTACAGCAGAAATGGTAAGACTTCAATTCATCAGTGAAACAAGGGTGGCATGTGAAAGGCAGGAAAATAGAGGCCGGGGTAATCGGATCAGCCATGGTACCAATGAATACGTGAAATACGCAATAGGCCAAATGGTTTAATTCATCTCCGCCACTCAAGGCTTTCTCTTTTGCAAATTCAAGCTCAATAAAAGGATTATATCTTATTCTGGTTCTCTGCTTAGAAAGATTCTTTAAAACGAGGTTATTAGATATTTCTCTCTGCACAACATTTGGTCTGGAATATCCCGTTTCCTTGATGGTTTCTTCACACGCTGTTACGGAAACCCATCTTGTATAAGATGCAGGATTCCATCTATTACAGTCCTGACACGCATTAGTTATCTCGTCAGGACGGAGACTACTGAAGCACACAGTAACTGGACTGCACTTGTTACAGGTAGAATCAATTCCCTTATTGTAACCATATTTACTTTACCATCACTTCTTTGTGTCGCTAAAATATACCCTGTTGATGGTTACTGCTTCCTTCTGTTTCTTATCTTCATCCAAATAGAATCAGAATTTTGATTTTCATATCCATTTGATTGTCCCACAAATTCACTGAATGCATCCTTTCCTCATAACGTTACCAGACCGTGTTGGACTTCTTAATAATCCTGCCTACGTTCTGACAACCCTACAATATTCACTTGCCAGTCATGGCCATTCTTCAGTCATATCTTCATAATGACAGTTCGATCATATCTGTTCACTTCAGTTAATGTTGTCATTCCAGTTGCCCTTGTTGCAAATCCCTGGTGTGTTTAAGTGTGAGTGTGAGTTAAGGGGATGGACAGAGGGCACAGATATAGGGACGTGTTCTGGGGCTCGAGGGTGTGACAAAGTTAAGCGCAGATGCAAGCAGTCGAGAATGTTCGTGGAATGAAGAGCTTTAGGAATTGGATGGATTTGCAGAGACAGAGCAGGCTGAATTATACTCAAGGAATGGGGATGGGTTTAGTGCGAGACAGGCAGAAAGAGCAGCGCACACAGAGAGAGGACTGTTCTAAAGAGAAGACTGGTGAACCTAACAGAGATATGGAGGATTGTTGTGTCTGCAGAAACTTACAAATATAAAAATGCTTGTGCCTTCTACAAGTTACTTAGACAGGAAATTTGTGGAGTGTGGAAGCTTTTAGAGACCAGAAGCACTTACATATATAGGGGGTATCAACAAACTGGAGGAGGTACCCTAGGTAGGGAGGGTTAAGGATTGTCTATTTGCATAGATTGGGTTGTAAGAGCTGCGGAAGGATATCGAGATAAGTGGATGGATGACGTGACTGGATGAGCTGATACTGATAGTCAGTCTTGTACGAACTGGAGACTCACACAGATTGGAGTGGGTGCTACAGATCAGGAATTCTGCAGGGCCCTGAGGGAATTAACCAACGAGGTAAGGTTTTTGGTGCTCCAAAGATTGCTCTCAAGAACAGAATAGTTAACACGGAATTAGGTGTTTCATGGAGGTAGTGGACGGGTTTCAAGCAGTGTACAGACAGGAAAGGTTTTCGGCACAAAAAAAGTGTTACAGGTGTTATGGTATGTGTAAGAATATAACGGTTAATGGGTGAGGAAGAGCTGGGAGAGGTAGGGCTGGTTGTGCATCCCTGGTTGAGTTTATTGATTATAGCGAGACTTGCAGATGAACGGAGATTAGAAAGCGAAGTACTTCCGGCAGAGACATATTTTAGAGACTGCATTCAGTTTGACAAATGGAAAGTGACACAGAGACTGGAGGAGTTTGCAGTGAAGGAGGACGTTGAAGCGATTGGAAGACGTTACAGATGTTGGGAGGGTTGTGGAGGCTGGTAGATGTTGGAGATATGGAGGGCTCGAGAGACAGCAGGGGATCAGATAAATAGGCAGGTTCCTAAGAGCAGGGGAAGGTAACATAAAGGAAGTGCCAGAGGAAGGTTCAGCATTCAGGAGATTTCAAGGTGTGGGTCAATGTTACAAACACAGGAACAGTTGTAGCGATTGCATGAGCACACAAAGATCGAGAGAGATTTAAACACTGCATGATATTACGTTAAAAAGCTAGGAATGGATTAGTAACTAATGGAAGTTACAAAATTCGGGAGGATTGAAGGTACTGAAGCACTTTCACATATGTTGGGTGTTCTAGGTTTTGAAGAATGATTTTACACTGACTGGGAGGTCAAGTGAATGAGAGCGGTTATAGAGATAACTCACCTGATGGGTGAGTGCCGAACCAGAGGACACAGCTTAAAAATACGTGGTAGACTATTTAGGACAGAGATGAGGAGAAACGTCTTCACCCAGAGAGTGGTGCTGTGTGGAATGCTTTGCCCCAGAGGGCAGTGGAGGCCCAGTGTCTGAATTTATTTAAGAAAGAATTGGATAGAGCTCTCAAGGATTGTGGAATCAAGTGTTATGGAGATAAGGCAGTAACAGGATACTGATTAAGGATGATTTGCCATGATCATATGGAAGGTGGTGCAGGCTCGAACGGCAGAATGGCCTACTCCTGCACCAATTGTCTATTGTCTATTGACTGTGGGGACAGAAGGAGGTTATACAGATAGGGAGGCCTGTGGGGAGTGAAGGACGTTACGTAGATGGGGGGGCTGTGGGAACTGAAGGATTTTATGCAGAGAGCGCGGGTCGTGGGGCCAGAAGAAGTATCCAGGGAACTGGAGGACGTGTGGACTGAAGGAGGCTACACAAATATGGAGTGTCGTGGGTACTGAAGGAGTGAGGGCTTACACATATAGAGAGTGTTGTGGGGAGTGATGGAGGTTACAGAGATAGGAAGGGCCGTGGGTACAGAAGAATGCAACACAGACATGGGGGACTGTGAGGACTGAACGAGGTTACACAGATAGAGAGTGTCGAGGGAATGAAGGAGGGTATAGAGATAAGGGATCCATGGGGACTGAAGGAGATGAGCAGGTAGGTTGGGTCGTAATGCACTGGAGGAGTTTACATGGAAAGGGAGGGTCGGAGGGACTAAAAGAGGTTACGCAGATAGCGAGGGTTGTCGGGACTAAAGGACTTTGCAGAGA
This sequence comes from Chiloscyllium punctatum, assembly GCF_047496795.1. Taxonomy (NCBI): domain Eukaryota; kingdom Metazoa; phylum Chordata; class Chondrichthyes; order Orectolobiformes; family Hemiscylliidae; genus Chiloscyllium; species Chiloscyllium punctatum. The sequence continues at coordinate 26,313,570 of NC_092789.1, read as the reverse complement.
TAGTCCTGCTCTTAGGGACTGAAGCAGATTACACAACAAGTGAGGGCTGTTGCGACTCAAGGAGTTCGCACAGAAAGCAAATTTCGTGGAGACTGAAAGAGGCAATACAGATAGGGAGTTTCGTGTGGACTGAAGAAGGTTACAAGGTTAGGGAGAGTCGTAGGGACTGAAAGCGTTTATGGAGAACGGGTGGGTCGTGGGGACTGAAGAAGGTTACACAGTTAAGGTGTGCCGTTGGATCTGAAATAGTTGATGGAGATTGCAAGGATCGTGGATAAATGCCATCTGCTTCTAGTGCATCAGTTCTTGTATCTTATGGTCATTCTGGACAAACCACTACAGTGTTTCCTGGTTAAGTGACCGGTTGAGTGTGTGCATGCATTAATGATGGCTGCCTTGAGTTTGGACAAGTGGCTGTTGGCATCCTGTTGCTGTAGGTCGCTCGGTTTGTGAAGAGGGGCTGGCTTTATGAGGCTGTCGTTTGACTCTTTTTGAGGCCACAGTGTTGAAATTGTTGTAGCTCTGCTTCAGGTGTCTCCACTGCGGCAGGGCTTTATATACGCTAAACATGGCTCTGATCAGCCGATGGTCTATCCAACAGTCGGCGGTTCCTGTCCCGTGGCGCTGGTGATTCTCACGTCGTTCTGATCCTTTGCTCTGACAATGACGTATTTAAGCAGGTACCAGTGTTTGGGGCACCGCTGCTGCCAGGTTGTCCTGTATTTGTCACATTGGTGGAACACTGTGGTGGTGATGAGTTAGTTGGGTTAGCAGCATTTTGTCAAGGCAACAGTGGCATTGGAGTTTCGCTTCTCTCCTCCCTCTTTCCTTATTACGTTGTCCCAGAGGTCTGCACTTTTCCAGACTGTGGCGTTGAAGTCTCATGGAAAATTAGTTTATTCACTGCAGTGTCCTGAGAGAGAGAGAGATTGGTCAATGCTGGAATAGAATTCCTTCTTGTCCCCAGCTGATACATCGAGCCTTGGTGCATGCGCACTGAATATGGTGACATACTGGTTTTATGAATTTGCAGGCATGTACTGTGCCTTTAAGAGAGAGTCAAAGCTCCGTAGCACTGAGAGTTTGCAGGTAACTGTCATGTGACCGACTGTCAATCGTGGAGTGTACTGGAAAGTTGAAAATATGTTGTCTTTGGCTGTTTTCAAAACAGTCCGAATTTAACCAGTTTAGATTATGCCCCCAGATGCAAAAAACAAAACGAATTTCAATCTATTGTCTTTGACAACATCAAACCAAAGAAACGAAACGATGCTCGGGGCTGTAAAGTAGCTCGCATTTTGATAGATAATCAGAGGGAGCGAGCGATTCCCATTGAGAGACTGCAGGTAAAACATTCTCGATCAAAATACCTTTTTCATTTGAAACTTCTTTGCAGCAAAAGACCGATAACAACCCAGGAACATCTGGCAGTGCATAGAAGACCGACAACGACGATGACAGCCTCTGATTAGCTTTGAAAATTCAGTTGCTTTAAATTTATTGGGGACTTTTATTGGATCAGTATATTGTTAGAGAGTGGGAGGTTGATAACAAGCTTTTATGAGAAACGAGTTATTGAGTCGGAAGTAGCTGTTGTTTAATATTCATTTTTAAAGTTAAAGAATACAATTGATATTTATTCTCCAAACAGTGGAATTTGGGTAGTTCTTGTCACTCATACAGATTACGAGGCGAGTTGAGCTTTCTCTGTGAGTCCGGTTTAATTTGCAGAAAGTTTTCACGCCCTGTTGTAACATTGGTTCCCAGCAAGGGGGAGGCCGAGGGCCATGAGGTGTTTATTTATTTCTCAGGGGAACTCAGAGTTGGTCCATCAGTTTGGTTTTCATTGTGAAGTTGACTCCATGGATCGAGGCCTCTTCTTCGGCCTTGACTTCCTAGAGAAATGTACCGCCGCCACATTGCTCTCTGAGCTGAGATCTCCTTCCCCTGCCCCCCTCCCCCCCCCCGCTGGGTTTTACTCACGGTTGTCTCATAGCGTCTGTGTTCTTGGGGAATAATGGCGGTATGGCGTTCCAGTCTGTCACTGGTGGGACTGTCCATAATGAGTCCTGATGGTCCATGTCCCAACTCCATCCTCAGGGTGTGAAAGATGCGTGTGTGGCATCTTTAACTTGGGGACACCATTACAAATCAGCTACCACACGGGCTTAGCTGCACAAGGGATTGGCACAGTGGCGAGGGATGGGTCTAAGTTAACTTGAGAGCAGGAACTGCTGTTTGAACTCAAATTGCCTGCACTGCGAGTGCAGTTTCACAGTTCAGCGCTGGGCAACTCCTCCCGCTGAGGCAGTGCGAGGACAGAGGTGAGGAGAGTGGGAAGAAGGGGAGAGGACGGGAAGGAAAACACAGCGACTGCCATTGTACTTGACGAGTGCTGGTCACATCCATTTTCTCGCTCACTGTGTGATCCACTCTCTCGCTCACTCTGTTGACACCCTAGAAACATGTGTAACGGATACTGGGATGGTGATTTAGACTGCAAAGCCACGGGATCGAGGATCGGCCGCTGCGCTCGGTCTCTGTTGTGTCCTTCTGGGGGCTGTTACGGCTGATGAGGTAATCTACATATCATCTTGGGCAATCACACATCAAGAGTGATCTCAAAGAAAAAATTGTAAAATGTTTGTTTCTGTCAATTTTTCCTGGAACAAAACATTGTACAACTAGCTCGGAATGTATTTATCTCAGATCAAGCATGGAATAAAGAAGCTGAGTAAAGAGTAACATCACAGTCAGAGATCTCCTGAGAAGTTGAGATGAGATGGAATTCACGTGTGGCTTACGAAGTTTTTCACTGATCACTGGCTGTGACCATTCATAGACCGTTTTATTTAACGCAGCTCCTGACATGTAACTGCCCTTGCATAGACCGTAAAGTAAACACAGCTCACCACACACAAGTGACCATTCAGGGAACGTATGATGAAACACAACTCCCCGTAGAAAAGTGACAATTCACAGACAGAAATATTAAAAACTGCTCACCCACAAAAATCTGACTTCTCAAAGACCCTGATATTAACATGGTTCCCAACACCAAACTGACGATTCAAAGAACACAATATTTATTAAAGTTCCCAGAACAAAACTGACCCTTCATAGATTAATCATAATCGTAGCTCTTCGCCGAAAACTCATCGAAATATTAACGCAATTAACCCAGACAAAACTGACAATTCATATGCAGCAAAACACAACACAACACTCAGAAGAAATGTCACCATTCATTGATTATAATAATAAAAGAAGGTCATCCACACAAAACTAATTATTCACAGACTGAATTATTAAGCACAGCAGCTGGCAGGAAACTAACCTTTCACAGACCGTAGAGTAAACAGCTAGCAACACAGCTCTGAACTTTTAGCGACCATTTTAATAAACACAGCACCCCGGACAAAAGTGACAATTCATAGACACAAATATCAAACACAGCTCGAACGCACAAAAACTGACCATACATTGACCACAAAATTAAACAAATCTCCCCACACAAAGCTGCCCATTCATAGACCATAAAATTAAATACAGCTAACCATACAAAATTGATCATTCATAGATGTAATACTAAACACACCTCACTGACACATTACTGACCAATCATGCAATGTAATATTAAGGACAACTCACCCACAAAATATTAACACTCAAAGACCCTACACAATACTGACGACTCATAGATAGTTCTATTGAACACAGCTCCCCACTCAAAACTGACCATTCATTGACTGTAATGTTAAACACAGACCCATCACAAAACTGTCGATTTTAAACTGTAACATTGAACACAACTCCCCGTAAAAAACTGTTCATAGAATGCAATATGAAACACTGCTACCAATCAAATCTGACAATTGAAAGACTAATATTACTCATGGCACATCCAAACAAAAATGACCATTCTTAGACTCTAATATTAAACACAGTTCACTAGCACGGAATTGACAGTTCATAGTGCGTAATATTAAAAACAGCTTCACACACACATACACAATTCAAAGACCGTAATGTTGAACAGAGGTCCCCGAACAAAAACTTACCATTTATTGACCGTAATATTAGACACAGCCCATGCACAGACTGCAACATGAAACTCGGCTCCTGGTATGAAACTGACCATTCATTCGACCGTAGAGGAAACGCAGCTCCCCATACAAAACTGACCACACAGACACACTAATATTGAACAGACATCCTCGTGCAAAAGTGGCCATTCATTGAGCATAATATTAAACACATTTCAAAGTAACAAACTGAACATTCAGAGACTGTAATATTAATGGCAACGCAACACATTATTGTCCATTTGCACTGTGTAATATTGAGCACGGCTATGTTCAGGACACACGGATCTCAATATTAAACAAAACTCACCCACACAAAATTGAACAATCATAGACTGTACTATTAAACAAAGCTCCACGTGCAAAACTGAACATTCAATAGACTAATAGTAAACACAATTTCCTGCAGAGTACTGACCATTCCAAGACCAAAATATTAAACACATCTCACTGACACAAAACTGACCATTCTAAGACCACAACATGAATCACAGCTCACTCACATATAAGTTATCTTTCAGAGACTAATATTAAATACAACTGTCCCAAACAAGAATTTCCGCTCAGATTGTAATATTAAACACAGTTCACGAACACAAAAGTGACAATTCATACACCGTAATATTACAAACAGCTTTGCACAAAAAAGATTAAACACGGTTCCCTGCACAAACTGACCATTCATAGACCCTAATATTAAACGCAGCTCACCCACAAAAACAGGCCATTCTTAGCGATGAGATTAAACACAGCAAACCACTGAAAACTCATCATTCGTCGATGATATTAAAAATCAAAGCCCATGCAAAAAAGGTGACAATTGAAAGACTGTGATATTAAACACGGCTCACCTAGAAATAGCTCACCCAAACAAAACTGACCATTCATAGACTGCAATATTGAACACAACTCCACACTCAAAAAGAACGACTAATTGACAGTAATATTAAACACAGCTCCCACACAAAACGGGCTTTTTATATACTGGAATATGTAACACAGCTCCCCACACAAAACTGACCAGTCAATGACCGTTATGGTAAATGTCGCTCCCCATTCATAACTGACCGTGCATAGATCATAATATTAAACACAGCTTCACACGCTAAAATTACCATTCATAAACTGTAATGTCAAACACAACTGACTTCACGACACTGACCAATTCGCGACTCCAACATGAAACACAGCTCACTCACACAAAACTGACCATTGATAGTGTCAAGTATTAAACACTGCTGACTTCGAGACATTCACCACTCGCAGACCGTAATATTAAATACAGCTCACCGACATAAAACTGGGCATTCATAGACTGTGACATTAAACACAGCTCCCGAAAGAAAACTGACTATTTATATACCACAATATTAAACACACCTGCCCCACACGAAACTGACCATTAGAAGACTAATGATAAACACAGCTCCCCTCTCAAAACTGGCCATTCATTGACTAGAATGAAATACGGTTACATGCATAAAAACGAGCCATTCCTGGTCCATAAATTTAAACACAGCTCCTGGCATGAAACTGCCTACTCATACACCAGAATGTTAAACGCAGCTCACCCATACAAAACCGACCATTGGTTGACCAGAATATTAAATACAGTCCAAACAAAAAATGAGCATTCAGAGATCGTGATAAAAGATATGGCTCAGCCATGCAAAACAGAACATCCATGGACCATAATATTAAAAACAACACCCAAAACAAAACAGATCAATCATAGACAATAATACAAATCACAGCTTACTTATTAAAAAAAGAACAATCATACACCCTTATGGTAAACGTAATTCCCCGTACAAAACTGACCATTCATAGACCACAATAATAAACACAGCTCCCTACTCAAAGGTGACCAACCATATATATCTGGATTAATCCCAGTGTTACGAGTTATTAGGAGCAGGAAAAAGAGGTTAGAGCAGATGAATACATGGCTAACGAGCTGGTGTATGGGAGAAGGCTTCACATTTGTGGATCGTTGGAATCTCATTTGGGGTAGAAGTGACCTGTACAAGAAGGTCGGATTGCACCTAAATTGGAAGGGGACTAATATACTGTCAGGGAAATGTGCAAGAACTGCTTTGGAAGATTTAAACTCGTAAGATGGGGTGCACCCAGGGAGAGAGTGAGGAAAGTGATCGAATAGAGACGGGCACAGCTGAGAACAGAAGTGATTCAAACAGACAGGGCAGGCAGGGACAAGATCTGACTAATAAAGTAAACTGTATTTATTTCAACGCAAGAGGGCTAACAGGGAAGGCAGATGAACTCAGGGTATGATTAGGAACACGGGACTGGGGTATCACAGCAATTACAGAAACATGGCTCATGGATGGGCAGGACTGGCAGCTTAATGTTCCAGGACACAAATGCTGCAGGAAGGTTAAAAAGGGAGGCGAGAGAGGAGGGGGAGTGGCATTTTTGATCAGAGATAGCATTACAGCTGTGCAAAGGGAGGATCTCCCCGGAAATACATCCAGGGAAGTGATTTGGGTGGAACTGAGAAATACGAAAGGGATGATCACCGTATTGGGATTGTATTATAGACCCCCCAATAGTCAGAGGGAAAATGAGAAACAAACTTGTAAGGAGATCTCAGCTATCTGTAAGAATATTACGGTAATTATGTTTGGGGATTTTAACTTTCGAAATATAGACTAGGACTGCCATAGTGTTAAAGGTTTAGATGGAGCGGAATTTCTTAAGTGTGTACAAGATAATTTTCTGATTCAGTATGTGGATGTACCTACCAGAGAAGGTGCAAAACCTGGCCTACTCTTGGGAAATAAGGCTGGGAAGGTGACTGAGGTGTCACTGGGGGAGCACTTTGGGGCCAGCAACCATAATTCTATTAGATTTAAATTAGTGATGGAAAAGGATAGAACAGACCTACAAATTGAAGTTCTAAATAAGAGAAAGGTCGATTTTGACTGAATTAGGCAAGAACTTTCAAAAGCTGATTGGGGGTAGATGTTTGCAGGTAAAGGGACAGCTGGAAAATGGGAAGCCTTCAGAAATGAGATGATGAGAATCCAGAGAAAGTGTATTCCTTTCACTGTGAAAGGGAAGGCTGATAGGTACAGGGAATGCGGATGACTGAAGAAATTGAGGGTTTGGTTTAGAAAATGAAGGAAGCATATGCCAGGTATAGCCAGGATAGATCGAGTGAATCCTTAGAAATGTATCAAGGAAATAGGAGGATACTGAAGACGGAAATCAGGAGGGCAAAATGGGGACTTGAGATAGCTTTGAAAAATAGAATTAAGGAGAATCCATCGGCTTTTACAAATATATTAAGGACAAAATGCTAACTAGGGAGAGAATAGGGCCCATCAAAGATTACTGGATTAGTGGTGCTGGAAGAGCACAGCAGTTCAGGCAGCATCCAACGAGCAGCGAAATCGACGTTTCGGGCAAAAGCCCTTCATCAGGAATAAAGGTAGTGAGCCTGAAGCATGGAGAGATAAGCTAGAGGAGGGTGGGGGTGGGGAGAGAGGAGCATAGAGTACAATGGGTCAGTGGGGGAGGAGATGAAGGTGATAGGTCAAGGAGTAGAGGTTGGAGTGGACAGGTGGAAAAGAAGATAGGCAGGTCGGACAAGTCAAGGAGACAGTAACTGAGCTGGAAGTTTGAAACTAGGATGAGGTGGGGGAAGGGGAAATGAAGAAGCTGTTGAAGTCCACATTGATGCCCTGGGGTTGAAGTGTTCCGAGGCGGAAGATGAGGCGTTCTTCCTTCAGGCGTCTGTTGGTGAGGGAGCGGCGGTGAAGGATGCCCAGGACCTCCATGTCCTCGGCAGAGTGGGAGGGGGAGTTGAAACGTCGGGCTACAGGGCGCTTTGGAGACCCCGCGCTGGCCTATTACCTGCCCTCGAACTCTTCATTTCCAACTGCCGCCGGGACATTAACCACCTCAACCTGTCGTCCCCCCTCCCCCACTCCAACCTCTCACCCTCACAACGCGCAGCCCTGCAATCCCTCTGCTCCAATCACAACATCACCATCAAGCCAGCGGATAAAGGGGGTGCAGTGGTCTTCTGGCGCACTGACCTCTACACCGCTGAAGCCAAACGCCAACTCGAGGACACCTCTTCCTACTGCTCCCTCGACCATGACCCCACCCCCCATCACCAAACCATCATCTCCCAGACCATACAGAACCTCATCACCTTAGGAGATCTCCCACCCACAGCTCCTAACGTCATAGTCCGGGAACCCCGCACTGCCCGGTTCTACCTCCTTCCCAAGATCCACAAGCCTGAACCCCCTGGCCGACCCATTGTCTCAGCATGCTCCTGCCCCTCTGAACTCATCTCTACCTACCTTGACACTGTCCTATCCCCCCTAGTCCAGGAACTCCCCACATACGTTCGAGACACCACCCACGCCCTCCACCTCCTCCAAGACTTCCGTTTCCCCGGCCCCCAACGCCTTATCTTCACCATGGATGTCCAATCCCTCTACACCTCCATTCGCCATGACCAGGGCCTCCAAGCCCTCCGTTTCTTCCTCTCCAGACGTCCCCAACAGTACCCTTCCACTGACACTCTCATTCGTTTGGCCGAACTGGTCCTCACCCTAAACAATTTCTCCTTTGAATCCTCCCACTTCCTCCAGACCAAAGGCGTAGCCATGGGCACACGTATGGGCCCCAGCTATGACTGTCTCTTTGTTGGCTATGTAGAACAGTTGATCTTCCGTAATTACACTGGCACCACTCCCCACCTCTTCCTCCGCTACATTGATGACTGCATTTGCGCCACCTCGTGCTCCCACGAGGAGGTTGAGCAATTCATCAACTTCACCAACACATTCCACACTGACCTTAAATTTACCTGGACTATCTCTGACACCTCGCTCCCCTTCCTGGACCTCTCCATCTCCATTAGTGACGACCGACTTGACACTGACACTTTTTACAAACCCACCGACTCCCATAGCTACCTGGAATACACCTCTTCACACCCTATCGCTTGCAAAAATGCCATCCCGTATTCTCAATTTCTCCACCTCCGCCGTATCTGCTCCCAGGAGGACCAGTTCCACCATAGGACACACCAGATGGCCTCCTTCTTTAGAGACCGCAATTTCCCTTCCCACGTGGTTAAAGATGCCCTCCAACGCATCTCGTCCACATCCCGCACCTCCGCCCTCAGACCCCACCCCTCCAACCGTAACAAGGACATATCGCCCCTGGTGCTCACCTTCCACCCTACAAACCTTCGCATCAACCAAATCATCCACCGACATTTCCGCCACCTCCAAAAAGGCCCCACCACCAGGGATATATTTCCCTCTCCACCCCTTTCCGCCTTCCGCAAAGACCGTTCCCTCCGTGACTACCTGGTCAGGTCCACACCCCCCTACGACCCACCCTCCCATTCTGGCACTTTCCCCTGCCACCGCAGGAACTCTAAAACCTGTGCCCACACCTCCTCCCTCACCTCTATCCAAGGCCCTAAAGAGGCCTTCCACATCCATCAAAGTTTCACCTGCACATCCACCAATATCATTTATTGTATCCGTTGCTCCCGATGTGGTCTCCTCTACATTGGGGAGACTGGGCGCCTCCTAGCAGAGCGCTTTAGGGAACATCTCCGAGACACCAGCACCAATCAACCAAACCGCCCCGTGGCCCAACATTTCAACTCCCCCTCCCACTCTGCCGAGGACATGGAGGTCCTGGGCCTCCTTCACCTCCGCTCCCTCACCACCAGACGCCTGGAGGAAGAACGCCTCATCTTCCGCCTCAGAACACTTCAACCCCAGGGCATCAATGTGGACTTCAACAGCTTCTTCATTTCCCCTTCCCCCACCTCATCCTAGTTTCAAACTTCCAGCTCAATTACTGTCTCCTTGACTTGTCTGACCTGCCTATCTGCTTTTCCACCTATCCACTGCAACCTCTCCTCCTTGACCTATCACCTTCATCCCCTCCCGCACTCACCCATTGTACTCTATGCTACTCTCTCCCCACCCTCACCCTCCTCTAGCTTATCTCTCCATGCTTCAGGCTCACTACCTTTATTCCTGATGAATGGCTTTTGACCGAAACGTCGATTTCGCTGCTCGTTGGATGCTGCCTGAACTGCTGTGCTCTTCCAGCACCACTAATCCAGTATTTGGTTTTCAGCATCTGCAGTCATTGTTTTTACCCATCAAAGATTTGCAAGGCGGCCACTGTTTAAGAAGGGCGGTAAAGACAAGCCAGGGAACAATGGGTCGGTGAGCCTGACTCGGTGGTGGGCAGGTTGTTGGAGGGAATCCTGAGGGACAGGATGTATTTGTATTTGGAAAGGCAAGGACCGATTCGGGATCGTCAACATGGCTTTGTGCGTTGGAAATCATGTCTCACAAATTTGAGTTTTTTGAAGTAACAAAGAAGATTGATGAGGGCAGAGTAGAAGATGTGATCGATATGGACTTCATTAAGGCGTTCGACAAGGTTCCCCATGGGAGACTGATTAGCCAGTTTAGAGCTCATGGAATAGAGGGAGAACTAGCCATTTGGATACAGAAGTGGCGCAGAGGTAGAAGACAGAGGGTAGTTGTGGAGGTTTGTTTTTTCAGACTGGAGTTCTGTGAGCAGTGGAGTGCCACAAAGATCGGTGTTGGGTCATCTACATAAATGATTTGGATGCGAGCATAAGAGGTACAGTTAGTAAGTTTGCAGATGACACCAAAATTTGAGGCGTAGTGGACAGCGAAGAGGGTTACCTCAGATTACAACAGGGTCTGTGCCAAATGGGCCAATGGGCTAAGTAGCAGATGGAGTTTAATTCAGATAAATGTGAGATGCTGCATTTTGGGAAAGCAAATCTTAGCAGGACTTATACACTTAATGGAAAGGTCCCAGGGAGTGTTGCTGAACAAAGAGACCTTGGAGTGCAGGTTCATAGCTCCTTGAAAGTGGAGTCAGGTAGATTGGATAGTGAAGCAGGCGTTTGGTGTGCTTTCCTTTATTGGTCAGAGTATTGAGTACAGGAGTTGGGAGGTCATGTTGCGGCTGTTCAGGACATGGGTTAGTCCACTGTTGGAATATTGCATGCAATTCTTGTCTCCTTCCTATCCGAAAAATGTTGTGAAACTTGAAAGTGTTCAGTAAAGATTTACAAGGATGTTGCCAGGTTTGGAGGATCTGAGCTACAGGGTGAGGCTTAACAGGCTGCAGCTGTTTTCCTTGGAGCGTCAGAGGCTGAGGCGTGGCCTTGTCGAGGTTTGCGAAATTATGACGGGCATAGACAGGATAAATAGACAAAGTCTGTTCCCTGGGGTCGGTGAGTCCAGAACTAGAGGGCATAGGTTTAGGTTGAAAGGGGAAAGATATAAAAGAGACCTAAGGGGAATTTTTTTCACACAGAGCGCGGTATGTGTATGGAATGAGCTGTCAGAGGATGTGGTGGAGGCTGGTACAAGTGCAACATTTAATAATCAATAGTATGGCTATCTGAATAGGAAGGGTTTGGAGGGATATGGGCCGGGTGCTGGCAGGTGGGACTAGATTGGATTGGGATATCTGGTCGGCATGGACGGGTCGGACCGAAGGGTCTGTTTCCATGCTGTACATCTCTATGACTATGACACTATACATTGTAATATTAAACACAGCACCCCATTCAATTAGACCATTCATACACCAATATTAAACACAGCTCCCAGTGCAAAACTGACCATTCTTAGATCATAATATTAAACATAGAGCATCCAAACAAAGCTGGACATTAATAGCCGGTACTATTAGAAATAGCTCGCCCAAACAAAACAGAGTATTCATAGGTGGCAACATTAAACATAGCTGACTTTGCGACATTGACCACAATATTAAACACAGCTGACTCTCACCAAACTGACCATTCATAGACAGTAACATTATACACAGTGCTTACCTCAGCAACACTGATTATTTTCAGAATACAATATTACTCCATACCTCCCTTGTGGAAAACTGAACATTCATCTACAATCAACATAAATACAGTTCACCCATACAATACTGATCATTTATAGATTGTAATGTCAAGCACAGCTCCTGACACGATAATGACAATTCACAAATCATAATTCTAAACACAGCTTCCTTATACAAAACTGACCATTCATAGACCGTAACATAATATACTGCTACCAAAACAACATTGACCATTTCAAGACCATAATACTTATCACAACTCCCTGCACAAACAGTCTCCTCAAACAGAGACTGACCACCAAAAAGCCACAGGTTGGAGACAGCTCCCCCACCGGAGACTGAACAACTACAGTCCACAGGTTAATAAACACCTCCGCAAAGGGACTGACCATCTGCAGGCCACAAGACAATAAAGACCCCCAACACGGCAACTGGCCATCTGCAGCTCACTGGCTAACAACTGGTCCTCACACAGGGACTGATCAGCTGAAGGCCACAGTTTCTAATTGCACCTGCACAAGCAGCGACAATCTACAACCCCCAGAGAGGGACTGGCCATAGGTTAATTACCGACCCTCACGTAGAGACTGACCATCTTCCGCCCACTGGTTGGGACTGGTTCACCACACAGGCACTGACCATCTGCAGGCCACAGGTTGGAAACAGCTTCCCACACAGGTCCTGATCAACTCCAGGCCACAGGAAAATAATCAGCTCCCACACAGGAGATTGACCATCTGCGAGCCACAGGTTGTAACTTTGCTCACACAGGGAGGGACAATGTGCAATTCATATGAAGATAAAAGGCCCCCAAACAGAGACTGACCAGCTGCAGCTCACAGGATAATAATCAGACTCCCAGACAGAGACTAATCATTTGCAGCCCATAGGATATTATCCAGCCCACACAGTGACTGACCATCTGTGAGACTTAGGTTGGAACAACGCCCACACAGAGACGGACAATGTGCAGGTCACGGGAAAATAACTTTCCCCTACACAGGTAATGACGATCTGCTGTCCACACCTTGGAAACAGTTCCCCACACAGGGACAGATCACCGAGAGGCCACCGGATAACATCACTCCCCCGCATAGGGACTGACCATCGACAACCCATAGGATAATAAAGAGCTCACAAACAGGGATTAACCATCGACAGCCCACAGGATAATAACCAGCCCCCACACAGGGAATGACCACCTGAAGGCGACAGGATAACTACTCCTCGTAATGAAGAAACTGATTATCTGCAGGCCACAGTTTAGGAGCTGTTCCCAACACAGCGTTTGACTATCTGCAGGCAATTGTAAGGAAGTAGCTCCTCACACCAGAACTGACCATCTGCAGACCAAAGTATAATTACCAACCCTCAATTGGGGAGTGAAAACTCCCAGTGCACAGAACAAAGATAGTAGTCTGCTCCAATCAGGGAACTGATCATTCAAATCTGACAAGTGACAAACCCAGTCCCCCACACAGTCCCTGGCCATGTGCAGTGCGCAGGATGGAAGAAAAACAGGCCCTTCCACTGAAACAAGTGTCTGCAGTCCACAGACTAAAAACAAACTCAACACACACACACTCACATACACACACTCACACTCACACACTCACTCACACACACACTCTCACAGACTCACACTCACACACACACTCATGCACACACACACTCACACTCACACACTCACTCACACTCACACACTCACTCACACACTCACTCACACTCACACACACTCACACACTCACACTCACACACACACTCATGCACACACACACACTCACTCTCACACACACTCAAGCACACACACACTCACTCACACAAGTCTCTCACGCACACACACACTCACACACGCACACTCACTCAAACACATACATACTCACACTCACACACACACTCACGCACATAAACACACGCTCTCACACACGCACTCACGCACACTCACACACACACTCACACACTCACACTCACTCATTCACACTTCCACACACACACTATCACACACACACTCATGCGCACACACACTCACACTCACACACATACTCAGACTCACACACACACACTCTCACACACACTCACACACACACGCTCACACTCACATATACTCACACTCACACACACACTCTCACACACACACTCACTCACACACACCCACACACGCACACACACAGAGCACTGGGTACTCACCATCCAGAGGAAGGAGAATAAACAGCTCCAAATGCACACATTATCATTCATCTATCTCAGAATCAAACCAATCTTCACAAAAACAGAACTGATCTCGTAATCCACTGAACACTTCATAAAACTGCACCGTATAGAATACATGTCCACCGTTGACACCGCCCAAGGTGATAAAGTAATTCCTATTTGCCAGGAAGAATGCAGCTCCAAAAACTCGACAAGCCTGACACCACCCAGACAAAGCAGCCCCGTACTTGACACCTCATTTATTAAATTCAAGATTCACTCACTTCAGTCTATCACACAATGACAGCAGTGTGTACCATGCAACGGATGCAACGAATCAACAAGACTCTTTCAGAAACAGTTCACACACTCAAACGCACTGCATGCAGGAAGGGAAAAGGCAGCATGTGTATGTTACCCACAGTCTTTTCAACTACCGCTCCAAGTCACGCTCAATCCTCCTAGCACTGTGGTTTCCCCATCACAAAAGGATTGCTTTGAGTCAGCAAGGCAGCTCAGCACCACCTCCAGCGGGCAAACAAAGATGGGAAATACTTTTATTAATTCACTGTGGGACAATGGCCTGTGTTTATTTTTATTTCCTCGTTTTCTAGAGATGGTGGTGCTGAGCTGCTTTGTAGAACTGCTGCAGTCAAGGCGAGACGTCACGGTGATTGTTGGTTTCCTTAGTCATTTGACCGGGCAGGTGAGATTCAACTACATTGTTTTGGATCTGGGTTTACACGGAGGCCAGACCATGTGTGAAGGTAGATTTCCTTCCTTTCTTCTGACTGAGACAGATACAGCTTTCTGACAATCGGTAATGTGTTTATCAGTAGATTCACAATTCATTTTCTTTTTGTTGAATTCAATTTCCACAATGTGCCGTGTTGGGATTTAAACCAGTCTTCTAAGAACATTAGATTCTAGTAGAAATACTACTTCGAGGCCATTACTTCGCCGGATAATGGTGTATCCTGTAATGTCTACTGCTCAGGAGTGACTAACATAAAAACCTCACTGAGACTATCCAAGTTTCCTGTAAGCGATCGAATCCTTCATAGGACCCACGTTCCTATCGACAAACACTAATGTAGAGTCACGAGTAGACAGGACAGTAAAAAATGCACTTGGCAAGCTACGTTTCATCTGTCAGAGCATTGAGCATAGGGGATGGTACGTCTTACTGAAGCTGTACAATACGTTGTTGAGGACACATTTAGCTTACTGTGTACAGTTCTTGTCGCTCCGCCAAAGAAAGGATATTATAAAACTCGAAAGAGTGCAGAATAGATCAACTAAGATGTGAGTTGTACTGGAAGGGTTGAGTTACAAAGAGAGGTTGGGTAGGCTGGAACATTTTTCCCTGCAGCAAAGGAAATTAAGGATTGATTAAGGATTGTACCGTTGCATGGTACAGATATACAAAATCATGGGAGGCACAGATCAGTTCAATTCTAGACAGCTTTTCCCCATGGTAGGGAAAAGTTTTAAGGTGAGAATGAGAGATGCAGATCGGACCAGCGGTGCAATGTTCTTCACACAGAGCGTGATCATAGTCTGGAACTTGCAGCTGGAGTTAGTGGTGGAATTAACTACTATTTTGTCATTTAAGATGCATTTAGACAAGTTTGTGGGAAGGATATGCACGGACGGATATGGACCAAATGCAGGTAAACACAATTGGTTTAAATTGTGAAAAATGGACGACAAAGGAAAGTCGGACCAAATGGCCTGTTTGTATGCTTCAGACGTCTATGTCTCTATGATGGATGTAGAATGGGCTGCATGGGCTGGAGCAGGTTAGAGATAGCAAGGTATATAGAGCTGGAATTGAGACTGCTGAATATACAAGTGTATTCGATTTTCCTAACCTCTCCTTAAATCTTATGCCCTCCAATTCAGTCAGCATCCTGGAAAAGCTCTTCTGCATTCTCCTCAAAGCCTTCTTAATCTTCCTAATGTGATGACCAGAAATAAATGCAATAATCTCAGGGCAGCCAAACCAAAGTTCATAAAACGGCAACAAGATATCCTGACTCTTGTACTCAATTGACATCCTTACCTGGTCTGCTTTATTCTGGCTTGACCAGTAAATGCCCTCAGAAATTGCTTACATAGAACATAGAACATTACAGAGCAGTACAGGCCCTATGGCCCTCGATGTTGCGCCGAACTGTCATACCAATCTGAAGCCCATCTAACCTACACTGTTCCATGTACGTCCATATGCTTGTCCAATGACGACTTAAATGTATTTAAAGTTGGCGAATCTACTACCCTAGCAGGCAAAGCATTCCATACCCTTACTACCTTCTGAGTAAAGAAACTACCTCTGACATCTGTCCTATGTCTATCACCCCTCAATTTAAAGCTATGCCCCCTCGTGCTCGCCGTCACAATTCTTGGAAAAAGGCTCTCCCTGTCCACCCTATCTAACCCTCTGATTAACTTATATGTCTTGATTAAGTCACCTCTAAACTTTCTCCTCTATTGCGAGAACAGCCTCAAGTCCCTCAGCCTTTCCTCGTAAGACCTTCCCTCCATACCAGGCAACATCCTAGTAAATCTCATCTGCACCCTTTCCAAAACTTCTACATCTTTCTTATAATGTGGTGACCAGAACTGTACACAATACACCAAGTGTGGCAGCACTAGAGTTTTGTACAGCTGAAGTATACTCTCCTGGTTCTGGAACTCAAGCCCTCTATTAATTAATGATAAAACACTGTATGCCTTCTTACTCACCCTGTCAACCTGGGTGGTAACGTTCAAAGATCTGTGTACCTGGACAATGAGAACTCTCTGCTCATCTACACTACCAAGCATCTTACCATTAGCCCAGTACTTTGCATTCCGGTAACTCCGACCAAAGTGAATCACCTCACACTTGTCCACATTAACCTCCGTTTGGCAACTCTCAGCCCAGCTCTACAGCTTATCAATGTCTCTCTGTAATGTACAACATCCTGTGTCACTATCCACAACTCCACCAACTTTAGTGTCATCTGCAAATTTACTAACCCACCCTTCTACGCCCTCATCCAGGTCGTTTATAAAAACAAGGAAACCAACACCGATCCTTGCGGTACACCACCGGTAAATGGACTCCAGGATAAACATTTCCCACTAGCCATCATGCTCTGTCTTCTTTCAGCAAGCCAATTACTGATCCAAACTGTTATATTTCCCACAATCCCATTCTTCCGCATTTTGTACAATAGCCTACTGTGGGGAACATTATCGAATTCCTTGCTGAAATCCATTAACACCACATCAACCGATTTATTCTCATCTACCTGTTTGGTCACATTTGCTTTAATGTCATACCTTGCTGTAAACCTGTGACAAAAAAGAAGTCTATAATCCCAGGAGTAATTACAGACAGGCAGTAAATTTGTCTCTGATCAAACAGTACTCACATTCTGAGAATAAAGTTAAAAATCACACAACACCAGGTTATAATCCAACAGGTTTAATTGGAAGCAGACTAGCTTTCGGAGCGACACTCCTTCATCAGGTGATAGTCGAGAGCTCGATCGTAACACAGAATTTATAGTAAAAATTTAGAGTGTGATGTAACTGAAATTATACATTGAAAAATTGATTGTCTGTTAAGCCATTCATCTGTTAGAACACAGTGATCGTTTCACTTCTTTCATGTGTAAATCACAAAACCTTTTTTTAAAAGTTGCATTCTCGGGTTAGCTGTTAATAATCGTGATAGCTAGACAATATGTTGAAGGCGTTGGCCCCCTGTGTTCTCTGTCTATGCCATGATGTTTAGATTGATTCTAAATAAATTCATGTAGTTTTTGAGCTCAGAGTTCGACATGAATGCATTCTGAGAATACGTTGAGAGGATTAATAGTTTCTCATTACTGATCCTGTTTGAGAATGGTGAAACTGTTTCTCTTGTAGATGTAGTATCAAACTGAAGTGCTGCTACTCCCAGTCATTTAAACTTCACCGAGAGTCCAGTTGGATTTTGTATGTCATGGGAAACATTTTAACGGTCAGCCATGACACCATGACCATGTCCACCCCAATCCACCCGTGGAAATGAGACGTTATGACTTTAGGAAGCAGGCCTCCTGATTCCTTTCTGGGATATTTGTCACAAAGGAGAGACTCTCTGTCAAGGGGGGAATCTGGACTTTCATTCGATCAGGTGTGGATCACAAATATTACTTCCATATTCCGTCTCCACCCCCAACCCCGCCCGCGGAAATGCTTATGGCATTTCACTGACCAACTGAAACATGATCCCATTCTTCAACCTGTTCGTCAATGCCCAATTCAGAACAACAGTTTCTGCAGTCAGAGGAAATTAACATCATGATATTGAGGGGTATGCAATTAGATGTCTCGGAATGCATAGCATGGAAAAAGGCCCTTTCGCTCAAGGTGTCCATACTGAACATTTTTCACAATATAAACTGGTCCCATTTTCCTGCATTTGGTCCATGTCCCACCACTCCTATCCATACACATGTCGCAATTCTTTTTAAGCAACAAAACTGTCCTCAAATTCACCAATACCTCTCGCAGCCTGTTCCAGACACTGACGACCCTGTACATGAAAACAGTTATCAACAACCCATTGTTATTTTTCCCTCTCACCTTCAACCTATGCCGTCTGGAAATAGACTCCCCGATCACGCTGGCTATCAAACTTGTCTATGCCTCTCATGACTAACAAGATACACAAACTTTTAATCAGAAATTTTCAGATTTGGGTAATTATCCCTCTGTTGCAAACGTACAATTTTACCAAATCTAGGAATGATGTCTCCAATGAAAGAAAAATACAGCATCCAGGCCCATTCCTACACACTAGAGAATGCAGTAAATAGGACCCATCGGTCCTTTGAGACTGGTTTACTGTTCAGTGTGAATGTGACTGCTCCCCGATTTAAACTCTACTTCCCTGTCCAATCCTCTTATGCCTATGTTCTCAGAAAGACTAACAATGTTTGCCCTGGCCTGAAATCTATTTATTAATGCAGAAAACGTAACCAACACAGAAAATGTTAGGAAAGCTATTAGGTCTACAGAGTTTGTCCAGAGAGAATCAGAGTTAACATTTCAAGCTCGGAGTGACTTCTTTCGAACTGTGTTTATGTGTTCACACTTCAGTTACGAGTATATGGGAGGAGCTGAATTGTGTCTGGGGAATGTGGTTTGGTAGAGAGCAAGACATATTGGGAATGGAAGGGCGATGTTGGAGAGAGTGGGATGTGTTGAAGGATAACGGGTGAGTATACAAACACATGAATAGGGAAGAGTAAGAATGCCATTCAACTCCACAAAGTATCCTTATCATTCAATGAGAATGGTTAATGATTTTGAGTTTTGATCTCCAAACCCATATCCACTATGATTCGTTAACAGTCTAACTCTACCTTAAACATTTTCAATGTACTCCACTCAACCAACTTCTGAAAAATCAAATTCCATACACATCTGCCACCTGTTCCTATAGCAATGGCCGTGAACTCATTCTCAACGTATTATGCTCGCAATGGCCTTTCAACGCATCTCCACTCTCTTCTTCCCGCAACGTCCTGTGAACCCATTCTCACTGTGTTCTACTCGCGAGGGTCTGTGCACCCATCCTGCGATTCTTTCGTTGGAAAGGCCTCTGAACTCAGCCCACTATGGTCTTCTAGCAAAAGCCTTTGGCCACATCCCCCGTCTGCTTCCGTAACAAAGGCCTGTGAATTGATTCTCCCTCTCTTCACCAAGCAAAGACCAGTGAACCCACCGCTACATTATTGCCTTAGCAACAGCCTGTAAAGGCATCGTCACTGTTCTCCTTGCAACCGTCTCTCATTCCCGCCTCAATCTGTTCCCTTCGCAAACACCGATGATTCAATCCCAACGCTCCTCTGGAAGCAACGGCCTGTGAACACACCGCAACACTGTTTCCCTTTCAACGCACTGATGCTATATTCACTTTGTTCTTACAGGAACCCATTCCCACTTTATTCCCCTCGCAACTGACAAAGCCACATCCCAAATCTGTTGTCAGAGAAACGTCAGTGAACCCATCCTCACTCTCATCTCCCAGGAAGGGCCTGTTGCCCCATTCCCACACTGTTCCACTTGCTACAGCCTGCGACCCCAACACCACACCTTTCAGCTCTCAACGGCCATTAACACAATCCCCGCTGTGTTCCCCTTGCAATGGAGTCCGCAAGTATTCCCATTCTGTACTTTTAGCAATGGAACAATACCATTAACATGCTGTTCATCTAGCACTGGCCTTTGAACGCAACCTCACTATGTTCTCCTAGCGTCCCGAGTCTACTCCCTGAGCAAAGGCCTGTAATAGGTCCTCACTCTATGTTCCCAAAAACAGCCTGTGAACCCACTGACACCTTGATTCCTTAGCAACAGCATGTGATTCTGTCTCTGCTCCGTTTTCCGCGCAAGGACCTGCAAAGGCGTTTGCAGTATGTGTTTGCTCCAGTATTCACGACCTGTCAACGCATCACAAATCTGTACTCCTAACAACAGCCAGTGACTCCATTCCCACTCTGTTTCACGAAAAATGACTGATTAAACATCCCCAATCTGTTATTGAAGCAATTGTATCTGAACTCATCACCACTTTATTCCCCTAGAAGCGACCTGAGCAAGTATCTGCACTTTATTCTTGTAACAATGGCCGCTAATCCCATCCTCAATCCCTTTACTCGTTTCTTCCAGAAGCATCTTGTGACCCAATTCCTGCTTTATTCACCTAGCAATCGCCAGTGATCCCATCCTCAGTCTGTTCCCCGAGAAAGCACCTGTGAACTCATCCTCACTCTGTTTCCCAAATAATGGACTGTGATATCATTCTCACTCTGTACTACCAGAAACGGTCTCAGAACCCATTCCCACTCTGTTGTCCAGCACGAGCCAGTGACCCAATCTTCGCTCTGTTCCCGTAGCACATGTCTGTGATCCCATCCCCACTCTTATGTCCTCGTAGCGGCCTCTGAACACATCTCCACAGTGTGCCCCTTGGAACATCCTCTGACTCCATCACCACACTGTTGTCCTAGCAACTGCCTAGGACCTTTCATTGCTCTGTTCTCCGAGCAACTACCTGTGACCCCATCCCGACTCTTTACTCCTAGCAACAGCCTTTGAACTCATCGGCAGTTTGTTGCCTAAAGCACCTGTGCACCCATCACCAGTCTGCTTCCGTAGCAACGTCCCGTGACCCGATTCCTAACTTTACTTCCTCATAAACGCTCGTGACACAATCCCCACCTTATTCCCAAAGCAAACGCCTGAGAACACTCCACCAATCTGTGGTCCAAGCAATGGACTCTGATCCCATCACCAATCTGTTCTCTTCGCGATAGCCTGTGAACCCATCCCTGGTCTGTTCCCCTTGCCATAGCCCGTGACAGCTTCCTCACTCTGTTTACCTAGCAACAGCCCTTGAACCCGTTCCCTCTCTCTTCTAGAACCCACCCCAACACCGTTCTCCCAGCAACGGACTGACAATCTGTCTCTACTCTCCCCAAGTAACGGTCTCTGTAGCATTCCCGACTTTATACCACTCCCAACGGCGTCCGGACCCATCCACACGCTGTTGAACTTGCAACAGACTGTGAACAGATTACGAAAGTGTTCCACGAACAAAGCCTGTCACCATATCCCAACCAGGTACTCTTTGTAACAGAATGTGAATCCATCCCCAAACTATTACCCATACCCACTCTATTTCCCAACAAAAAGCCTGTGATCCTATTCCAACACTCTTCCCGTTCAATGGTCTGTGACCTTGTCCCTGCGCTGTTCTCGGAGCAATGACCTGTGACTTCATCCTCTATCTGTGGCCCTAGCAACGGCTATGCCCAGTCTGTTACCTTAGCCGGTGACCCAATTCCACTCTGTCGGCTGAGCAATGGCCTGTGATCCCATCTCCACTCTATTCCGTGAGCAATGGATTGTGACGCCAATACACACTGTGCTCTCTGAGCAACAACTTGTCCACTCATCACCCGAGAATGAAACACAAGCGTGAATTAAAACAGTGAGAGAGATATTGGGAGATGCAAATAGTGCCAGAGGGGGAAAGTGAAGGAAATGGGGCAGGGTGCAGATCATCAGAAGTGAAAGCAAGTATAGAGTAACTTAAACCCAACACCTGAGTTCGACGTTCGTTCCCTCCCCTTCTGTCAACCTGGACGTTGGGCCGAATCTGTTTCACCCCTTTAACTAAACCACCATCTCACTCGCTCCCTCGCACGCACCCTTCCATTTCAGTAACCTCCCCACAGACTCACCAACATCAACTTCACTCCCTGACACACTCCTGACCTTCGCCCTTATTCCCCCACACAATCCCACACCTTCACGCTCCCTCACTCACACACTTTCACACTGCCATGCGCAATCCCTCGCACATTTCACCACTGTCACGCTCACTCCCGCCACACCCCCTCACCATCACCCTCAGACCATCGCAATTGCACCCACCATCACGCTCATTTCACTGCATAAGCTGCCGCCGCAACACTCACTCCCCCCACTCTCCCAACTGTTCTGCTCACTCCCCGGCACTCTCCCCCCAGTGTCAACATCACACCCACCGTCACGCTCGCTCCTCTGCCTCCTCAACCACCGTTAATCTCACTACCTAATACACTACAAAACCATCGCGCTCACGCCTCCACAAACTCGCCCATACACTGACATGCTCATTCCCCCACATACCCTCAACCAGCATGCTGACTTTCCCACACATTGCCCCATCTATCCTGCCCACATCCCTGCACTTGCCTCATTACTCCCCCGGACACTGATCGACTGTCCTGTTAACTCTATTGCACCCTTACACACAATCACTCTCAACACTCACAAACTCTCCCACCACTCGGGACGCTAGGAGAGCATATTGAGGCTTCATTCAAAGGCCAGTGCTAGGTGAACAGCATGAGATTGGTATTGAGGCCATTGCTAAAAGTACAGTATGGGAATACTTGCGGAGTTGATTACTAGGGGAACAAAGCGGGGATTGTGTTAATGGCTGTTGACAGTTGAAAGGTGTGGTGTTGGGGTCGCAGGCTGTACCAAGGGGAACAGTGTGGGAATGGGGTAACACTCACTCCCCCACACACACCCTACCCATCATGCTCACCGTGACACACACACCACTGTCACACTTACTCCTCCCCACATACCCCACAGTAATGCTCATTCCTGACACACTCTATTCCACAGTCACAATTACTCCCCCGCACATTCCCACTCACGTTGACTCCCCCAGAAACTTCCTCACCATTACATTCAGTAACCCGTGCACAGTCTCACACACTCTCTCACATTAAAGCATACTCCCCCACCATGACGCTCACTCCCCCTCACTCTCCCCCACTGTCACCATCAATCCATCACAAACTTCTCCACCATTACGCTTTGCTGTTGTCACATTCACCGAATCAGTCATTTATCAACATATTCACCAACGTCATGTTCACTCCTGCATATACGACCAATATCAATCTCACGGTACCACAAACGTCCCAGCTGTCACGCTGATACTATCACATACTCCCCTGCCAACAAACTCACTCCTCTACACAGTCCCACACCGTCGCACTCACTACCCTATGCACTGTCCAACTATTAGACTCCGATCCCTGTGCACTCCCACGCTGTCAAACCGACTCCCCCGCATAGCCCTCCGTTATTACACTAACTCCCTCACAACATTCTCCACTGACTCGTTTGCTAACCCTCATGCAAACCCACCATCAAAATCACCATCGGGCTCACTCCCCTGCTTGCACCCCAACTGCCATGTGCCCTCCACCTCACTCTCACTCAAAATTGCACACACTCCCCTGCACACTCCCCCACCTTCACACTCACTTCCCCGCACATTTCCCCAACGTCACACTCACTTCCCCACACATTCCCCCACCGTAACAATCACTTCACCACACATTCCCCCACCATCACACCCAATTCCCCATACATCTCCCCACCGCCAAACTCACTTTCCTACACATTCCCCCACCTTCACACTCACTTCCCCACACATTCCCCCACCGTCACACTCACTTCCCCACACATTCCCCCACCGTCACACTCACTTCCCCACACATTCCCCCACCGTCACACTCACTTCCCCACACATTCCCCCACCGTCACACTCATTTCCCCACACATTCCCCCACCGTCATACTCACTTCCCCACACATTCCCCCACTATCACACTCACTTCCCCACACATTCCCCCACCGTCACACTCATTTCCCCACACATTCCCCCACCGTCACACTCACTTCCCCACACATTCCCCCACCGTCACACTCATTTCCCCACACATTCCCCTACCGTCACACTCAATCTCCTGCGCAATTCCCCGCCATTAAACTCACGCTCATGCATCGACCGCCACATCATGCAATGTCCTCCGTGCGATCACCCACAGTCACACACATGCCCCCGATCTCACTCCTGCCGTCTCTGCAGACTCCCACACCATCATTCTCACTCCTTGCATACTCCTCCCCTGTTACTTTTGCACACCCACAATCATGTCACTCCCCGTGTGCTGCCCCACCATCACGCCCACACTTCCACACTCCACAACCATCATGCTCAGTTCGCCAAACTCACATCGATTGTTATTCTCACTCTCCCACACACTCCCACGCCATCACACCCACTTTCTACACTCTACCCACCCACACTCACGCCCCCAAAGCTCGCCCATCGTTAACTTCACACTGGCACGCTTTCCCTCCATTATGCTGACTAACCATGCAATCCCGTACTGTCCAGCTCAATGCCATCCAACACTGTCACACTCACACTCCCATGCACTTCCCCACCGTCAAACTGACTCTCCCACACACTCCCACAACATCGGGCTCCTTTCCCTGCACATTCCCCCATTGAATTGCTCACTCCCCTGCACACTCCCCAACGTTTACACTCCATCACGCATCCAGCCACAGTCACACTCATTCTCCCGTGCACATCCCTGCCACCAAACACACTCCCTGAAACATCCCTCACCATGATGCTCACTGCCCACATACTGCCACTCTTAATTTCACTCTCCCACCATCATCTCCACTCCCCCTGCACTGCCTACCATCAACCTGACACCGCTGCAATCACCCCCACAACAATGCTCAGTTCCCATCAGACAACTTGACCACGATGTTCACTCTCCCACGCAGTGCACACACCGTCACATTCCCTCCCCACACTCTCTCTACCATCACACTCACTCCTGCAACCCTGCCCCATTGCCCCATTCACTCCATGGCATGCTCCCTGATGATGACACTCACTGCCCCGCACACTCCTACAGTTTCACCCTAACTTGCCCATCACCACGCTCACACCTCTGGACACCGTCCTGCTCGGTCCCTTTAACACTCCAACACCATCATGCTCACCAGCCCGCACAATCCACTACTGTCAGGGTCCCTCCCCTGCACATTCTCCCCTGTCACACGCAGTCCACAAAGCACTCCCACTTAGTCATTCTCATTTCCCTATTCATAACTACTGGCTCAGACAATCCCCTGCAGAAACCACCACCTGCACGCTCACTGTCACACACAATCCCCCAGTGTCAACTTCACGCCGCCATATATTTCCCCAACATCACGCTGACTCCTCCCTAAACTTCCACCGTATCATGCTCACTCCCAGCACACTGCGCCAAATTCACACTCATTCCTCTCACACTCCCACATTGTCTCACTCACTCCCCAACAGCCTCCCCCAACGTCAACCTCAGGACGCCACACATTTCTACACCATCACACTCACACCACCTGTCTTCAAACTCACCGGCCCACACAAATGCTACATCATCACACCCACTCCCCGCAACTCGCCCACTGTCACGCAAACACCCCGCTGTGGTTCTTACGGCTGCATACCCCACAGCTGCACCCTAATTCCAATGCCCACTGCCCTCTGTCACATTCACTGGCATGCACAGTCCCTCATCAACGCATTCACTCCCCCACGTACTTCCCCGGCATAAAACGCACTCCCTTGCGCAGTTCCAAACCGTCACACAGTCTCCTCCATGCAATGACACATAGTCATACTCATGCCTCGACCTCTCTGCTTTGTCAAACTCCCTCGTCTGCACACTCCCCACACACTCACCCCATTGTTACTTTCACTCAAACACCATCTGCCACGCTCTGTGCACTGCTGCACCAGCACGCTTACACAGCTACACTCTCTTCATCCATCGTGTTCAGTTCCCCACACACTCCTCGATCGTCATGCCCACATTCCCACAAACTCCCACACCGTCACACTCACTCAGTATACTCTACGCGCCGTCACACTCGTTCTCCCACACACTCTGCAAGTGGCAAACTCACGCCTCCACACACTTCCCCAAAGTCACTCTGACTCCCTCCCTCGCTCCCGCACTATCAAACCCACTGCCTAACACAGTCGAACATCGCCAAACACACACCAGAAACATTCTCCCACTGTAAAAATGCCTCCCACCACACACCCACGCCATCAGGTTCACTTCCCGCACACTCCCCCATTGCATTGCTCACTCCCCCGCACACTCCCCAACAGCTGGACTTACTCCATCACGCACTCCCCCAAAAGCATACTCACTCTCTCACGCACTTCCCAGTCATCACACTTACTCCCTGCACAGTCCCTCACCGTCACACAGTCTGTTCCATGCACTTACCCGTTATCAAACTCATGCATCTCATCTCTCCCTCACTGTCAAACTCCCTCCTCTGCACACTCGCTCACGATGATGGTCACTCCCTACACACACACCCACTGTTCCCTTCACTCTCCCACCATCATGCATACTCTTTGCAAACTGCTTCCACTTCACCCTCACACAGCCACAGTCTACCAACCATGATGCTCATATACCGTCACGCTCACTCACCCACGCCCTCACACACTGTGACAAATAACTCCCTACTGTCTCCCCCACCGTCTCACTCATTCCGCACCGACTGCCCCATTGTCCTGTTCACTCCTTTGCATCCTTCCCAACCATCACATTCCCACACACACACCCCACCACCACACTCACTTCCCCTTCATTCTCCCCCCGTACTGCTTATACCTCACACACTCCCTGCCATGAGCACTGGCCATCGAACTCCTGCCCAGTTAATCCCCGATAAATTGCCGTTGTCCCCATACCCACTCTGTTTTCTTATTAAATTACACTGTGTCACACACAAACTGTTCGATGTGTAATCAACCGTTGTCCCATCCATACCCGTTAGCACCAGCCACATCTTGTGTTCCTACATCACACTTACCCTCGAGTAACGCGCGGTTTTCTCACACTAACTGTGTCATCTGCCAACAGAATTTGGACCAATGCACATATTGTGTTGCCAAGCAACGGCTTTCGGCCCAAGCCCCGGACGATGCTCCCTAGTAACCGTCTTCAGCTCCAAACTCTCCCTCTGTTCCCCAAAGAACGACCTAAGTCTCAACAAACCAATATGTTCCCCGCGCAACATACTAAAGCTCAGCACCCTCCTCTGTTACCTGACCAACAGCCTGAAGCTCCACACTCCCCCTCTCTTTCACGAGCAAAGGCGTGAAGCTGCACCATTCTCCTCTGTTCGCCTAACACCGGCCTGAAGCTCCACACACCCCTCTTTTACATCAGAATTTTAAGATGAGACGTGATTCAAAGAAGAGATGTTTGGAAAGAGGGAAATTGGGATTTAGAGATTCAAGCCAGAGAGGGAGTGAAGGATAATAAGGACTGGAATGGTCCTGAAATGGAATGTGGAAATTGAAAGGGCAAGAGAGAATAAAAGATAGAGTGAGAGGGGCAGTGTGAGAATGGGAGGGAGATGTGGAGGAAGCAGGACAAAGGGGCGGAGATGACTTCAGCCTCAGGACAGGGCAGAGTTGGAAACTTCGAGGTTAAAGCTAGGGCAGAGTAACGGAAACCCAACTGCTATTCTCCACCGCGGTGCTTTCCCCTCTCCTGAAGACCAGGACCTGGGTCTGCATCTGTCACTCTCCAGTTCCGTTTCATCAACACAAAGAGAAACAACAAAAAATTTCACTCGGCTATTTGGCACATTTTAATGAACATTTTTATTCTTTACAAACTGAAATGACAGATGCAGACACTGGGATGGTGCCTTTTCTACTGACCTTTGAATTGAGAGAAACATTAAAACGTGTCCTTGTGTGATAAGACTGGACATACAAGCACTATCCTCAGTCAGTTGTCATAGCGACAGGTTGTTCCATCGCTGAAGCACTGAACTGAAATGAGAAAACCCCGGATGGATACATTAATGAGGGAATTTAATTGATTTTTGACTTTGGGTAAAGGGATATTTCAGCACATTCTTCATTTGTTGCCTGAACTTATTCTGGGTCACGGCATAAATTGCGGTATTTGTGCAGCAACTGAGGAGCTGCAGCATGAAGCCGAATTCCCGAACAACGGGATGGATATATACATGGGAATCCGCAATAAACCGCATCCGGTACCATATAGAAAAGACCATTAACATTGACCATAACAGGATGAAATTGGCCGAGATCACAAACAGTAAAATGATGGATTTTTTTCGGTTTCTCATTTCTGTGTCACATTGAGCGTCCCCTTTAGTGTGAGCTCGGAGCCTCCTGCGGGCTCTGCTGGTCACTAAAATATGTCTGACGGTGAAAACATTGAGCAACAGAATCAAGAAAAAAGGGAGAGCTGGAGTTAAAATGTTGTGGAGGAACTCTATTGTGCCCCACACACTGGAGTATACAACATCATCTGTTATATCACAAAACCAGGGGACGTTCCTCAGTGTGTACCAAGCTGAGAGCATAAAATACCAGGAAATGTTCTTTAAACAGCTCAGCACAGTCACTGCTCCCAGAACCACAGCCGCCGTTTTCTCACTGCAATATTTACTTTTCAGGTTCTGGCAACAAATAGCCACACACCGATCAAAGGTGAAACTGACGGTGAACCAGACAGAGCAGTCAGTAGCTGCATAGAGCAGGACGGCGTGGATATTACACACGGGGATGGAGTCCTTCAGGAAATAAAGCTGTTCCCGATAAACAATGGGAATGTGTCTCAATATCAGGTCGAAGATAATGACCAGTAGATCAGCTACTGCCATGGCCCCGAGGTAACGTCTGATACATGGAGACAAACCACAATCTTTATAAAGCAAGACGTAGACCGTCACTATGTTTACTGTGAGGAAGGAAAAGAAACAAATTATACATCAGCCCGGAGGAAAATTTAACAGTTTTATTGAGGAACCAGTGACATTTTTAAATGTGTCAATTTATTCAGAGATTTGTTAAATTAATTGCAGCCTAAATAACAAATGGGAAAGTCTGAATTATTAACAAAATGCCTCATAAAACAAAAGAATCCCCCCTTTCGCAAACAGACACATCCATCATAACCAATGAGTTTCCGAACGTTGTCACTCGAGAGCAGCCACACATGACTTCTTTACAGGTCGTAATATTGAGGCTGAAAACGTTGCTGTTCTGAACGAATCTCTACCAGTTCCTTGAAAAGAAAATGGGTAGGAACTTTCTGTCTTTTGTCTTAAATAGTGGTCAATAATCTGTAGTGAAGAAATGCAAATGCAGGGAAAGTGTGTGAGAGAGAGAGTGTGTGTGTGTGTGTGGGGTGTGAGTGTGTGTGAGAGAGAGTGTGTGTGAGTGTGAGAGAGTGTGAGTGTGTGACTGTGCGTGAGTTAGAGTGTGTGTGAGAGTGTGTGTGTGTGAGTGTGTGTGAGTGTATGTGTGAGAGTGTGTGTGTGTCTGTATGTGTGTGTGTGGGTGCGTGTGTGTCTGAGAGAGAGAGATTGTGTGTACACGCCCGTACACTCGGGCTGTTTGAATGTGAAAATCATTACTTGAGAGAATACATATCCATTAGAACTTTGGGTAATCGACAGAGAGAGACCAAGGGACGTTACACGGATAGAAGTGATAAAGTGCTTGAGAATATTTAACTCAAGGCACTGCCAAGCTCAATAGCAATATTGAGCAGTGTATACACGAAACACAAGTGGATGTGATTTTGGTGTCAACTCGAATTAGATTTGCTTCTGCACCTTAGTAACCGGCAGTGACAGCAGCAGATTATTGGCAACATGAAGATCGTTGTTCTTGTATTGCTCAAGGTTGAAGGAGCAGATGGGATGAATCAATGACATATATTCTGGAGGGCTGACTAATTAAATGGTCAGGGCATGGTGTCAGGGATCCGGTCATGGTCAATGGGATCAACACAGTTGTGACTCGTCTGCTTCAGTCTCAGATTTAGATCAGGAATTGGATGCAATTAGAGGAAGGGAATCGTATTTGTAAACAGAACAGAGGACAGTGACCTCCATGCTCCGAATGTTAAAACAACAAAGGCAGTGAGACACTGAATCGTAGTCCGTAGCTGAAGCTGAATAGCTCAACATAGTGATCCATGAGCAATACAACCAGAAGCAAGGATGGAGACCGTAATTGATCAGGTTCTCTAATGCATTTAGTAGTGATCTGTAGAGTGACTACCTGGATTCAGTGTCTCAACAACAACAGTAATACTGGCAATAAGCGTCGACTATATGAAATAACGGTAATACAGTCATAAAAGATTTATAGAAATAATATTTGCACATTGAGACTTACCAGGGACACCAACCATAGCCAGGATAGGATAGTAAAAATATTGAATAAGGAGAAGAGCATAATAGATTCGCGATGATAATCCCAACCAATATTTTTTAGTCAGAACCCAAAAATAAATGGATAAACTCTTGTCCATTGTTGAAACATTCCAGTTTAATGTTCTCAGATTCTGATACATTGCTGGACCATTCCAGTGAAATTTCTCAGACTCTGACCACTCCTCCCCTTCTCTCTGAAGCTGCTGATCCCTGTGAGTGCTGTCAGTGATCCTCCTGCTCATGCTACTGAATTCCACATTCAATGGGTCCCGTTCATCAATTAAAGATAGAATCACTCCACTGGGATAATTAGAATCTATGGAGACTGTCTGAATCACGGTCACCGAACAAAACAGGTTCAGTTAACTCATTCCTTACATCACTTTTCATGTTACAATAAAAGGAAACATTTTCGTTGTGTGGATGGAAGGTATGAGGTTTCCTGTGGGATGGACCAATAAATCTGTCAATCTTCTTATTTTCCTTGTATTTGAGCGTATTGCCACAGCACTTCAGGATTGCATATCTTATACACCATTTAAAAAGTGACACAGGGATATAATAACAGACTAACTGCATAAAATATCCGGTGGGGAATTTTCTAGATACCTTATCCAGAGGCACTTTACTTATTGCCAAGTGACTTTGGGTGAGGATACTTTTCATTTTAAAAGCCCTGTTATGAAATCCTTTAATAACCTTGACACATAACATTGGGACTGCTGCTCAGAAAGAGGAGATATCAATTCTGTCCCTTTTTGTCTGTTACAGAGGGACAGGAGCAGGCCATTCGGTGCACATTGGAGCATTACTGCATGAAGTGCTAAAAGCTGTGATGTTTGCACATTTTGCAAAGAGAATCATTCTAAACACAGAGAAGTGTTCCTGCTGCTGTACGAGTTGTTATTGACACAACTGGAGTACTCTGCTTCTGTTTTTGCAATTGAGGAGGGAGGGATCTCCATCAGATGCAGTTTAATGGCTGCCCATAATCCACGCGATGGTATATTATGTAATATCATGGACATTTAAGAGATGGACAAGACGAGGCGATTCATCCTCTCATGTTACAGAGAGATAAGAGGAGGCCATTCAGTCTCGCGAGCCTATTACAGAGGGACAGGGGGATTTCACTTAAACTTTCAAGTCTGTTTCACAGTAACCATTAGATTCAAAATAATTATGGAAAAGTATAGACTTGATGAAATGTTAATGTTTTAATTTAGATAAAGGGCAATTTTGAAAGTGTTAGGCAAGTTCTTTTAAAGGCTCATTGAGAAATGCAATTCACAGTTAAAGGGGTGTTTGGAAAATGGAAGACCTTCAAACATTGGAGTCAGACAGTCCTGAGGCAATCTGTTCCAATTAGTGAGACGGACAAGGATGGTAGGTGCAGGAAGTGCGGGATGACTAGTGAGATTGATGCTCTGGTCAAGAAAATTGAGGAGGAATCTATTTAGGTAAACAGAGCTGGGATCGAGGGAATCCCTAGATGAGTACAAGAGTAAGAGTAGTAGAGTCAAGAGGGAAATCAGGGCGGAAAAACAGGAGACATAACATGGCTTTGGAAATAGGGTTAACTAGAGAGTGAAGAAATGCCACGGATTCATTAAAAGCGAGAAGACTAACTAGGGAGAGAATAAGACCCTTGTCGATTTGTGGAACCGTAGGAGGTGGGTAAGATACTAAGGGAGCATTTGTTCTCAGCATTCACTGTGGAGTAGGCTACAAGAGTGAGAGACTTTGGAAAAATATATAGTGATATCGTGAAAACTTTCAAAATTACAAGAAGTGCTTGGCGTCTTGAAATGCATAAATGTGAATAAATCACTAGGTTCTGATGAGTTGTATCCCAGAATTTTGTGGGAAGCTGGGGAAGTGATCGCTAAGCGCTTTGCTGATACGTTTGTGTCATCAATTGCCACGGGTGAAATGCCAAAAAGACTGGAGAATAGCTAAAGTACTGACACTTTTTAAAAATAAATATATGGTAAAACGAGACAACTACGGACCAGTGAACCCGACATCAATTATGACTCAGTTGTTGGAGGGTGTTCTGCAGGAAAGGATTTATATGTGTTCGGAAAGGCAACGGTTGAAGAGAGTTTGTGCTTGTCTCATTAATTTGACTGAGATCTGGAAGTCAAGAAGGAGATTGATGAAGGCAGAGCAGTGGATGTTATCTTTGTGGAATTCAGTAAGGCATTCGACAAGGTTCAACATAGTAGACTGGTTAGCAAGCTTAGATCGTCTGCAATCCAGGGAGAACTGAGTATTTGGATATGAAACTAGCTCGAAGGTAGGGGAGACAGAGTGACCCTTGAGGTTTATTTATCGGATTTGAGGCCTGTGACTAGTGGTGTTCCACAAGAATCAGAGCTATATCCACTAATTTGTTCCATTCATGCAAATAATTCGGATTTGAAAATACAAGGTACAGCTAGAAAGTTTGCCGACAATTGTAATATTGATCGTCTAGTTGACAGTGAAAATGGTTATCTCAGAATAATATGGGACTTTGATTAGAAAGGCTGAGGATTGGCAAATGGAATTTATTTTAGATAGATGAGCCATGTTGCATTTTGGGAAAGAATATCAGGACAAGGCATATCGGTAGGATTCTGCCGAGTGTTGCCAAATAAAGAGATGTTCATAGAAATTATAGAGTGCCTACGGTGTGGAAACAGACTATTTGGCGCCTCGAGTCTACACCGAACCTCCGGAGAGCATGCCACTAGACATACCCCGACGCTATCGTTGTGACTCTCCATTCCTATAGCTCATTCACCTAAACGACACATTCCTGGGCATAATAGTTACTGTTGCATGACCAATCCACCTAACCTGCACATATTTGGACTGCGGCAGGAAACCAGAGCATCCAGCAGAAACCGATGCAGACACGGGGAGAATGTGAAAACATCGCACAGAGAGTCTTGCAAGGGAGTAATGAAGAAGATCCCTGGTGCTGTGAGGCAGCAATGCTAACCATTGAGCCAACATGTTGCCTTATGTTGCAGGTTCAAAGCTCCTTGAAAGTGCCGTTAAAGCTAATCAGGGTTGAGAAGAAGGCGTTTTTTAGCACTTGTCTTTATTGGCAAAGCGTTTGGATGGCATATTGCTGCTGTACAGGATATTTGTTCAGCCACTACTGTAATACAGCCTTTATGACAGCCATTATGTGGTCTTATCTGGTCTCCCTGCTACAGGACAGATTTTGTTAAACTTGGAATGATGCACAACAGCTTTACAAGTATGGTGCTGGTGTTGGTTAGGGATGGGATGCAGTTGCATGGAGAGTTTAAATACGCTGGGGCTGGGGCTGGGGCTGGGGCTGGGGCTGGGGATGGAACGGTGACGAAGCGGAATAACATTATGCAGGTTTACAGGGTGGATTCCGATGCTCCAGGATGAGCAACATCAAAGGCCAGGCAAGTATACAAGGCAGTTATTCACGTTTCAAATGGTAAATGACTTTATTGACAACAAGATGTCAAACTATGTCAGACTGAAGATTGGAACTGTCCAGAGGTGACAGAATTTGTAGGTTGTAATCACGGGAGTAACAAAAATAAATAAAAGCATTACCAGTTGAGCTGAAATTATTAGTTATAACACATGCTTAATCCACCTCACAGAACCAGCCTAGACACCATGAAATACCTGTGCAGCACGGAGCAACGAGCAGACCAGGCTAGTGCACCACTCAAGACAACTGACAATCTATCCAGAAAGCACTGATCTACAATTTTATAATGAAAAGATGTCTAACCAGCGTTTGGCTCGGTATACACCTACACAGTCATGGCTTGATAACACTGTGTCAGATCGCTGCCCAGCGTGGGGAAACTTGCAGGCAATGCTGGAACTAACAGGAAGTGCAACTCTCATCTATTTCCAGCTCCATACCTCCACTGTTGCATGAAAGGGGGTGCTATGGCTTTGAAAATCACTGCTAGAGAAAGATGGCGGGGGAATCCGTTTACATGCAAACCAATAGCCAGAGATGTAGGAAACTTAGGTATAGTTTCATGGAAGAATATGTTCACACGTTTCAATACTGATACGAAGGCGTTTCAATTTCATCCTGCAACATGAGTCAGTGTTTCTAGGACTGCTGGGTGTGCGCGATATTGATATGAGTTAAGATGGTGGGCCTGTAGGATGAGCATTTGTTTGCAGCTTTATAACTAGGAGTGGGGCTGGCAGAGTATTTGACTCACTGGGCAGAATCCAACAATAATTTGTCTCAGTGTCATTTTCATTGAGTGTGACAGATATATCAGTTGCAAGAGGCCGAACTAGTTTCCTGGTGCCATTTTATCGAAGGTACCTCATTAATTACGTACCCAACACCATGATGTCTCCCTCTCATTCAAATCCATCTCGAATCTCGCACCCATCACCATCGCCCAGATGCCCCGGTAAATTCCACGATCGCTGTAATTGGTGCCATTCTTAAAAGGGCAATAGATAAATAGTTGAGCTTTCTCACCTCGGAGCTGCTCTTCACAGTTTACCCCGAGCATGGCAGTTAATGGGCAAATTCACCACGTTTTGTCGACGGGTCACAGAGCTGCTGCTGCATGGGCTAGTACAGAGGGCGACAATCTTCTTCCTAGAGGAGGCCACATGATCATACCCGCGGAGCATGGTCTGAACTCACCACCCAACTCAGTACAGTATCTGAGCTCAGAACAAAATGTGCAAAAATACAGGGGAAGCATCAATAACCTTCCCTGCTCTGCCAGGATAAGTGTCGCCATATTCTCTTTGCTTCCCAAAATTCAATGTATATTTATTATAGCATCGATTTCAGAACGCAGCTCATCCTCCACTACTGTCACCAATTCATGCAGCACCTTCCCCATCTGTCTCATCACCACTGCACCCCCACAATAATTCACTGCATGGATACAACACTGTGGACTGACTCAATCTCTACACCTCACCATTTTCTCCCTACGTACAGAAGCGCTAACCGCAAGGACACACACCTCGAACCTCCCTCTCTTCCTTCCTCCCATTCCAAAAGAAACAACCTGTAATAAGACAGAAAGGGCCAAGCCATGTGGTAGAATGCCCGATAACCGTTCTCTCACCTCATACGACCATCTTGTTGGCAGGACTGTCACGTGCTGGGACAACTGGGAGATTCTGAAGCATCTGCGTTCTTCAAATCAAGTAAGGAACAATGTCCAGTGAAGGGTAAGTCTTACTTAAAGCCACTGTCAGTTCTGTTTCCACCTGGTGCAACTGAGAAGCCGTGTCCATGGTGCAATGACCCCATATTTGTTGAGCTGGTGCAAATGGAATCCCCATGGTCTTATGGGCATGAGGCTGGGCTCACAACACACCATCTCATCCAGCTCTCCGAAGGGAAGCACGGTGGTTCCCTCTGACACTTCCTTCTAAAAACAGCGGATACTGAAACTAATGGTGATATTTACTGCTCTCCCACTTGTCCTGAAATCTTCAGCAATCTGCGCTCACTTACACCCTTCACCTTTTTCTCCTTCACCCACTTCATAACTGTGCAGCCTGTTTATATTGTCTTTCAATGCTCTTCCTGACAAAGTGCATCACCTAATACTGCTCTGCATTGATCCCTATCTGTCACATGCCTAAACACTGCACGAAATTGTCGCTGTACAATTGGGATTTCACATTATCACCCACAAGCTGCCGAGTTCTTCCAGTTCATTTTAAATCTACAAATCACACTCCAGACAGAACAGCTGCAATACTGATACTCTCACGTGTGTGAGGAAGTGAAGTTTGAAACTCTTCCCACGGAGTGACTGAAAGATTGACACACGACCCACTGAGCCAGTCAAATATTGACACGCTACCAACTGAGCAACAAGAGTACTATAACTCAGGAGGAAGTGTTAGTTAAATACTGACAAATGCCCTGTGGGAAAAGTGAAATACTGACAGATTCCACATGTTGGTGTTACTTCCATCGTATTAATGTGTCTATTGGGGTGTCTGTATTGTGATCTGTGTATATCTCTGTGTATTTATGTGTGCTACATGTTCAGGCAGTATAGAACATAGAACATAGAACAATACAGCACAGAACAGGCCCTTCGGCCCACGATGTTGTGCCGAACTTCTATCCTAGATTAAGCACCCATCCATGTATCTATCCAAATGCCGCTTAAAGGTCGCCAATGAATCTGACTCTACCACTCCCTCGGGCAGCGCATTCCATGCCCCCACCACTCTCTGGGTAAAGAACCCACCCCTGACATCTCCCCTATACCTTCCACCCTTCACCTTAAATTTATGTCCCTTTGTAACACTCTGTTGTACCCGGGGAAAAAGTTTCTGACTGTCTACTCTATCTATTCCTCTGATCATCTTATAAACCTCTATCAAGTCACCCCTCATCCTTCGCCGTTCCAACGAGAAAAGGCCGAGAACTCTCAACCTATCCTCGTACGACCTACTCTCCATTCCAGGCAACATCCTGGTAAATCTTCTCTGCACCCTCTCCAAAGCTTCCACATCTTTCCTAAAGTGAGGCGACCAGAACTGCACACAGTACTCCAAATGTGGCCGAACCAAAGTCCTGTACAGCTGCAACATCACCTCACGACTCTTGAATTCAATCCCTCTGCTAATGAACGATAATACTCCATAGGCCTTCTTACAAACTCTATCCACCTGAGTGGCAACCTTCAAAGATCTATGTACATAGACCCCAAGATCCCTCTGTTCCTCCACCTGACCAAGAACCCTACCACTAACCCTGTATTCCGCATTCTTATTTGTTCTTCCAAAATCGACAACCTCACACTTGGCAGGGTTGAACTCCATCTGCCACTCCTCAGCCCAGCTCTGCATCATATCTAAGTCCCTCTGCAGCCGACAACAGCCCTCCTCACTGTCCACAACTCCACCTATCTTTGTATCATCTGCAAATTTACTGACCCACCCTTCGACTCCCTCCTCTAAGTCATTAATAAAAATTACAAACAGCAGAGGACCCAGAACTGATCCCTGCGGAACTCCACTTGTAACTGGACTCCATGCTGAATATTTACCATCTACCACCACTCTCTGACTTCGACCGGTTAGCCAGTTTTCTATCCAATTGGCCAAATTTCCCTCGATCCCATGCCTCCTGACTTTCCGCATAAGCCTACCATGGGGAACCTTATCAAATGCCTTACTAAAATCCATGTACACTACATCCACTGCTCTACCCTCATCCACATGCTTGGTCACCTCCTCGAAGAATTCAATAAGACTTGTAAGGCAAGACCTACCCTTCACAAATCTGCTATCTTTTATGTGATCTTGCACAGGCAGCGGCGGGGGGAGAAAAAAGGCAATTGGACTCATTCACAGAAAGGAAGAGGGTGAGGGCAGCACCCACAGCACCAACCATACTGACAGCACCATCAACACACACACAGGCACACACACGCACGCACACACACACACACACACACACACACACACACATACACACACACACACACACACACACACACAAATACACACACACACACGCCTGATTCCAATTACACTGAGAACTCTCAGAGTGGAACATGCTCACGTTAAATAATATCCATGCTCCCTCTGCAATGTGGAAGTGATTTGTCTTTGGGTAGTACGCATAGAGTAGTAAGGGTATGGAATGCTTTGCCTGCAACGGTAGTAGATTCGCCAATTTTAAGTTAATTTAAGTCGTCATTGGTCAGGCAAATGGACGTACATGGAATAGTGTAGTTTCGATGGGCTTCAGATTGGTATGATGTGTCAGCGCAACATCAAGGGCCAAAGGGCCTGTACTGCGCTGTAAATTTTCCATGTTCTATGTTCTATGTTCTACTCCTGATAAACAGTGCTCACAGTAACAAGTATTGGATTAGTGGTGCTGGAAGAGCACA
The DNA here is from genome assembly GCF_047496795.1 of Chiloscyllium punctatum. Classification (NCBI taxonomy): domain Eukaryota; kingdom Metazoa; phylum Chordata; class Chondrichthyes; order Orectolobiformes; family Hemiscylliidae; genus Chiloscyllium; species Chiloscyllium punctatum. Next base: position 26,274,765 of record NC_092789.1, on the reverse strand, counting down.
TCAGTTCAGGCAGCATCCAACGAGCAGCGAAATCGACGTTTCGGGCAAAAGCCATTCATTAGGAATAAACGCAGTGAGGCTGAAGCGTGGAGAGATAAGTTAGAGGAGGGTGGTGTCCATTCCAATTATATTCAGGACCCTCAATCTGAGTCATTTTGTTAGGAGTTAAGATGAATTTGATGGCAATTTCTGGAATGTGCAATGCTTACGAACTTACTCCTACAAGTGATCTTGCATGTGCAAAGGAATTGCAAAGTCCTGAAATAGGCCAGGGGGTGCAATTGCATCACGTTAAACAAAAGAGGAACAGAGGGGGAGGAAGGGCGGGTGGTTTTGAATCTTATTTCGTTGATTTACCCCCAAACCAAAACAATTCCTATTGCACAGAGTTGTAGATAGAGAATTTCCCAAAGCTGTTCCATAAAACTTGGTTTGGCTTCCAGAATGAATTTCAGTCCATGACGGATGGAAATTGGGCAAAGAAAAATCATTACATGGAAAGGAAAAGGCAGATATTAGTGAAGATCATTAGGATAACGTACCACAGTATTAAAAGAACCCTATGGTGGGGGCAAAGAATTTAAACATCTCCGGTGTTTCCATTATAATAAAATGGGCAACCCAAAATTAAAACGTTGGTGGTCTAGATGAAAGTCTGATGTATGAAAGCCGGACAAGCCTGGAAGTTATGTTGTACTAGGATAAAAAAGCACAGGAGAAGTTAGACAACTGCCTCGGAGTGTTCAATCCAATCAGAAGTTGATAATGGAGGAAGTACTAGATCTGCTTAGAAATATGCATGCTAGGGTGAGGTTTATTCACATAGGCCAGGAGCAGGAGGCAAAGAGGTCACAATATTAAGGGATACAAGATCCTCTGAGTCTGTAATGCTGAAGGACGATGACGAATGCACTACTCAGTAACTAGTGCCAATACCTGTTACTGGTAACAGGTAAGACAAAAAGTGCTCATCGAAGAGTTGAGAATTTGCGTTCGGAGTACAAGGCAAACGCTCAACTCCAGGAACACAAATGGCTGCTAATGCTATAGCTGATTCAAAGGTCGGTGTGTTGCCTACTCTGCCTGAAAAGCCAGTGTAGACGAAAGGAACCAAAGAAATGAAGAATCTTCATCCGGGAGTTTTCCAAGATCGTGTGATCACAAGATCACAGTGACACAAGCGGAAGCAGGGGAGATCAAAAGGCACAAATAAGGAAGCTGACAAAGTGGTATCCCAGACCTTCTTCCATCAGATAAGTGGAGCAAAGAAGGAGTAAATAGGTCAGCATTCCATTATCTTTAGCCCTATTAAGCTGATATAATTGCAGCAGGAAGATAGAGTTATAGAGTCATAGAGATGTACAGCATGGAAACAGACCCTTCGGTCCAACACGTTCATGCCGAACCAGATATCCCAACTCAATCTAGTCCTACCCGCCAGCAGCTGGCCCATATATTTTCCAAACCCTTCCTATTCATATACTCATCCAAATGCCTCTTAAATGTTGCAATTGTACCAGCCTCCACCACATCCTCTTGCAGCTCATTGCATACACATACCACCCTCTGTGTGAAAGAGTTGCCCCTGAGGTCTCTTTTATATATTTCCCCTCGCACCCTAAAACTATGGCCTCTAGTTCTGGACTCCCCAACACCAGGGAAAAGACTTTGCCTATTTACCCTATCCATGCCCCTCATAATTTTGTTAACCTCTATAATGTCACCCCTCAGCCTCCGACGCTCCAGGGAAAACAGCCCCAGCCTGTTCAGCCTCTCCCTGTAGCTCAGATCCTCCAACCCTGGCAACATCCTTGTAAATCTTTTCTGAACCCTTTCAATTTCATAACATCTTTCCGATAGGAAGGAGACCAGAATAGCACGCAATATTCCAACAGTGGCCTAACCTATGTCCTGTACAGCTGCAACATGACCTCCCAACTTCTGTACTCAGTTCTCTGACCAATAAATGAAAGCAGGCCAAACGCCTTACTCACTATCCTATCTACCACTTTCAAGCAGCTATGAACCTGCACTCCAAGGTCTCTTTGTTCAGCAACACTCCCTAGAACCTTACCATTAAGTGCATAAGTCCTGCTAAGGTTTGCTTTCCAAAAATGCAGCACCTCTCATTTATCTAAATTAAACTCCATCTGCTACTCCTTAGCCCATTGGCCCATCTCGTCCAGATCATGTTGTAATATAAGGTAACCCTCTTCGCTGTCCACTACACCTCAAATTTTGGTGTCATCTGCAAATTTACCAACTGTACCTCTTATGCTCGCATACAAATCATTTAAGTAAATGACAAAAAGTAGATGCCTCAGCACCGATTCTTGTGGCACTCCACTGGTCATAGGCCTCCAGTCTGAAAAACACCCTTCCACCACCACCCTCTGTCTTCTACCTTTGAGCCAGTTCTGTATCCAAGTGGCTCGTTCTCCCTGTATTCCATAAGTTCTAACCTTGCTAATCAGTCTCCCATGGGGAACCTTGTCGAACGCCTTCCCGAAGTCCATACAGATCACATCTACTGCTCTGCCCTCATCAATCTTCTTTGTTACTTCTTCAAAAAACTCAATCAAGTTTGTGAGACATGATTTCCATACACAAATCGATGTTGACTATCACGAATCAGTCCTTGCCTTTCCAAATACATTTATATCCTGTCCCTCAGGATTCCCAACAACTTGCCCATCACTGAGTTCAGGCTCATTGGTCTATAGTTCTCTGGCTTGTCCTTACCACCCTTCTTAAACAGTGGCACCACGTCTGCCAACCTGCAGACTTCCGGTACCTCACCTGTGGCTATCGATGGTACAAATATCTGAGCAAGAGTCCCAGCAATCACTTCTCTAGCTTCCCACAGAGTTCTCGGGTACACCCGATCAGGTCCTAAGGATTTATCCACCTTTAACCGTTTCAAGACATGCAGCACTTCCTCCTCTGTAATCTGGTCATTTTGCAAGATATCACCATCTATGTCCCTACTGGCTATATCTTCCATATCCCTTTCCATCGTAAATACTGTTGCAAAATATTCATAGAGGAGTTAAACCAGTTATATCAAAAGGCATATACAGAGAAAGAAAGTGTTTGCCTTCCTGTGTGTTATTCCTTAGAATGGAGGTGCCACAGAATGGATTGTAAAAGAATGACTTTTTTTTAACTCCATACGGACAACGAATCGAGATCCAGTCAGATCAAGATCAAACTTCTAAACTATTCAAGGAGGTTGTGGATGACTTGGGAAATAAAGCAACTCAAATCTACTGTATACCATCTGGAATCGCAGGAAGCGCAAGAAAGATGCAATCAAACAGTAAATACCATTTGAAGAGCTTATGGTCAGGATTATCTGATGGTTCTGATGAGAGAATTCCGTTTGTATCATTTGTCATCAGAAGCGCACCAAAAGAATCGACCAAATTCAGTCCGTTTGAATTAATGTTTGAGCATGAATTAAGAGTACCGTTAAAATTGACTAATAAGAAATTAATGTCAGGATGCAGAGACCACCCATGTGGACTATTTATCAATTCTTAGATATCACTCAAATAGAGTTGGAGAGTTGGCTAGACAGCATTTCAAAGAATCACAGCATACAATGAGAGAGGACACGGATACGAAATCGCAAATTCGCAATTTTGGAATCTGGGATAAGGTATTGGTGTTTCTTCCAGGAACAAGTGTGGTTATACAAACAAGGTTTAGTGAACCATATCAAATTGAGAAGAAATTGAGTGATATGAACTACTTGATAAGGACTCCAGACACGAAGGAATCTCGCAGGCTGTGTCGTGTGAATATGCCCAATAAGTATTTTGACAGGGAATGAATGTAAGAGGAAAAGGTATTAAAGACGACAACACAGAAGGAAGAATCAATTCAGAGGATTCTGAATTGGACCGTCTTCGAATCACATTGGACAACCAGGACGTTGTCAAAAATTGGGATAAAGAGTGAGTTACCTTCCACAGGAAAATCGAAATGACCTGAAAGAATTGCAACAACCACATGGGGAGATACAATTGGGAGGTTCTAACCTAAATGTGCATGACGAAGGTAAAGGAGATGCTGTTCCGATTAATCACCATCCTTATAGGCATAACTCTCTGAAGTTGGCACAGGTTCAGGCGGACACAGAGCCCATAATCCAAATGGCATAATCGAAGTAGGTTACAGAGGCTGGACCACACCCATACTCATGGTAACAAAGCCAGAAGGAACCCAACGATTATGTGTGAACTATCGCAAAGTCAAAGCCATTAAAACGACTGATGCACATCCAATTCCAATGCTGGAGGTCTGTTTCCAAACCGTGGGACACGCAAATCATTTTTCTATGTTGGACTTGCTCAGAGGCGACTGACAAGTAAGAGACAGCAAATTTTGGTTTTCCATCGACAAATGGACTGTATAAGTTCAAAGTCATGCCATTTAGTATTAAAAACGATCCAGCCACATTTCAGAGACTGGCTAATACGTTCATTGCCGGATTTCCCAACTGTGTATTGATATTCTGGTGAATGTTGCTCACTCATGGAAGGAATATTTACAGCATTGACCGGACTTGTTTGATCGACTTCGGAAGACAGATTTGGTGCTAAATGTGGCTAAAAGTGAAATTGCCATTTCCTAAGTCACCTTCCTCGGCCATGTTAATGAGCATGGACAAATGGCCCCACGAGATGCAAAAACGAAAGAAATTTTGTAATTTCCCCATCTGACAACAAAGAAAAACGCAGTTCTATCGTTCTTGGGATTGAATGGATTTTAACAAAATTTTTCAGTGTGGCTGCTCCACTGACTGAATTGTTAAAAAAAGGGCAAGAAGTCTCAGTGAATAGCGGACTGTCAAAGGGCAATTGACAACATAAAGACAGTTATAACCACTGCACCTCTATTAGCCACAGCCGATTACATGAAGTCTTTCAAGGTGGCTAAGATGCCAAAGATGAGGGTATCGGCGGGGTGATTCTGCAGGAGGATGACGAAGAGACAGAAAGGCCCATCGGTTATTTTTTGAAGGAAGTTGAACGTTCATCAACAAAGCGTCTTAAACGTTGGAGAAAGACTCTCAGCTTGGTGTTGGCCGAACAACATTTCAATTGTGTATTGCCGGCAATGCATCAGATATAATCCTGTACACTGATCACAACCCATTGACGTTTGGGGAAAATTTTAAGGACAAAAATACCAGGCTGTTTAAATGGAACTTTTTGGTGCAGTCATTCAATGTGACAAGTGTGCATGTGGCATGTCGCTCAAATATAAGTGCCGATGCATTGTCGGGAGTTGAATGAGGTACAGAAGCGTTTCGGAAGGATTTTAAAATTCCTAAGTAGCGACATTTTTACACTGTGTGATGTGTTTGGAATAATCTGGCACAAGAAGTGGAGGAGGCTGGTACAATTACAACATTTAAAAGGCATCTATTTATGTATATTAATTAGAAGGATTGGGACCAATATTTCCAAACACTGGTAAACGAAACTAGATTAAATTAGAATATCCGTTTGACAAGGACGATTGAATCAAAGGGTCTTTCCCGTGCTGTACCACTCTGAGATCCATTGATCAAATCTCTTTGCAATCTTATATAAGCTTCTTGACTCTCCACTACATAACCAACGTTGGTGTCATGCATAATCTTGCTAACGATGCCTTCTATAATTCTTATCTAATTCATTGATATAAAAGACAACCAAAACTGGATCCACCACCAAAGCCTCTGGAATACCACTGGTTACAGTACTCCAGTCCAAAAGACAACCCTCTGTCTACTGCTATTACCAGAAACACACACAGACACACACACAGAGACAGAGACACACACACACACACACACAGACAGAGACACACACACACACACACACACACACGCACACACACACGACTTGGAGACACTTAAACACGATTCTGTGTTGAAGAATGAGATCGACAATTTCTACTTGGTAAGGGTTCTAAGGTAAGAGCGAGAATGCTAGAAAATTGTGTAAAAAGATATCTTCCATGTCTGATCAGCAGGGTCGATGGGCCAATTGGCCTAATTCTGCTCCAATTCCTTATGATTTTTGAAAATGTATTTGAAAAGTCCTTCTCAGAAAGCAGTGGACGCTGTGTTTGATAAATACTTCATGTGGGATAGGTCTGAGGGCTGAATGGGCTAAGGCTCTTCTTAGTTTTTGTGCCGAAATACCTGAAAAAAGAGACTTGCTATGTCGTGAATGCACTTTAGACTTAAGAGATTCGCTTTTTACGATTGAGATAAGGACACCCCTTTGTCCGTCTGGTTGGGTTGTACTTTGGGCTCTCATTCCCCGGGAACTGTAAAGATTGGGTCATGATACCATGGAATCCGTACAGTGTAGAAACAGTCCATTCGGCCCATTGAATCTACACCGACCTTCCGAAGAGCATCCCATCCAGCCTCACCTCCGACTCTATCCACGGAAGCCTACATTTCTATTTAGATTACATTAGATTACAGTTTGGAAACAGGCCCTTCTGTCCAACAAGTCTACACCGACCCGCCGAAGTGCAACCAACCCATAGCCCTACATTTACCCCTTACCTAACACTCCGAGCAATTTAGCATGACCAATTCACCTGACCTGCACATCTTTGGACTGTGGGAGGAAAGCAGAGCACCCAGAGGAAACCCACGCAGATACAGGGAGAACGTGCAAACTCCACACAAACTGAACCCGGGTCTGAGGCGCTGTGAGGCAGCAGTGCTAACCACTGTGCCACCGTGCCGCCCATTTCCCATGACTAATCTAGCTAGCCGACACATCCCTGGACGCAATGGGAAATCTCCCATGGACAATCCATCTAACCTGCTCAACTTTGGACTGTGAGAGGAAATCCATGCAGACAAGGAGAAAATGTGCAAAATCCATACAGTCAGCCAAGGCTTCAATGAAACACGGGTCCCTGGCAGGATGAGGCAACAGTGCTAACCACTTACCCACTGTCCATTGAAGCTATTCGAGGATGAGCTCGAGGGGTGCTGTTTGATGAGCAAAGGAATCAGTGTTTCTTGGGAATCGACAGAAAAGGAGTGTTCAGCTTCAATCAGACCAGCCATGATCTCTGTAAATTGTTCAGCAGGCTCGAGGAACCAAATGGTCAACTGATGATCGTATCCCAGGTGTTACTCTCCCACTCAAACACTTAATGCTGTTACAGGGTAGAGGAACATACCATTCAGCCAGTCATGATTGATTCAATGGAACAGTGGGAGACCATTCTGCCCCTCTAAGTTGTTACACAGGCATATTTTCAAAGTTTTCAGTCTTATGAGTACATTACACAGCACAGGATGAATCCATACAACGTTCCGAGAATGCTATTCAGGAACAGAGAACCCCGGTTAGCTATCAGAAAATACAGAGTAGAGATCGATACTTATTTTAAGGAAGGAAAGCTGTAACTAATGGAATTCCTCAAGCTTCGGTGTCAGTTCATCACCATTTCCAATCTAGATTTGTGTTTTGGAGCTATATTTACTGATGCATCAGGATAGTCATTCAATAAGATGTGATTGGAGACAAAGCTTCTGCAATGGGATGAAGACGGGTAGGGTAGTGGGTAAAACTTCAGAAGAAAAAAATATTGTGTTGATCATTGGACGTTTTCTTGGGAAATAAATGAAACAAAACGAATTTTTTGAAATGGAGACAGAATGCAAATCATTTTGTGTGTCCTCGTACAGGAATCACTTTGAGTTAGTCTGCGGATGTAGCAAGTGTTTTTGCAAGGTAAGTGGAACGATGATGGTTCATGCAAGGGGTTTCAGGTACAACCTTACACATTTCATTACGCATTTGTACAGTCCATTCCTGAGACCAAATCTGATGTATTGGGTGTCGTCATAAATCGCTGAACTAGAAGACAAAACACAATTGCTTTCAACACGTTTCAAAGATGTTTCTATTTGCTCGTTCCTGGGATGATAGTGTAATGTTATGAAGGATTAGCAGTTTAGAATTGAAAAGAAGAGGTGTTTTTATTGACGATGTACAATCTTGTGGAAAGTACAGATGGTGAATACTTGATTGATATTTTCTCTTATATCGGCGAGTAAATGTGGAGATGCAATTTAAGAGTAAGACACTTTCATTTTAACACATGACTTGGGAAAACATTAACCTTTTTTAATATGAAGGCACTTAACAAGAAATGTCATTTGTTGCTAAGGTACTGGCTCTGTGTATTGCAGCAACAAAGACGTACCTACAGGGAGCAGGGTAAATGACAGGATACCTCACGTCGTCCAGTTTGGGATTGGAGAGCATTATTGCATGTTTAAACTCAAATAGAGAGAGAATGTAATCTTCCTGAGAAGGAACAGCCTGGTGTTCCCGCTCTCTATGTATTCCCCCTTACAGTAACGTGTGTGAGCTGCAAATTCCTCATGCATCTTTACCATTCACGGAAATTCCTGAGGTGTTTTCATTGGAATCTCCCCATTTCTTCATTCATTTCCAACTGTTCCAGGACGGGATTCCTGTACAAGGTGCATGTCTGGTATACACCATCAAGGAGGTGGTGAGGGTGGGTTGGGAAGAGAGTGAATGTGTGTGCATACATGCGCGCATGTGTTTCGATATTGATGTACACATTTGCAACGTCTAAACTGTGTTATTGCTTTTCTTACTCTCTTTGTTCATATATTCTTATTTTTGCAGAGTATAGAAACCAGCTTGAATGCGTTCCTAACACTGACCATGACCCATTCTGAGAACTATACCACTGGGCATTTCACCAACCTGTTTATATATATGGCCACTGGAAAAGTGGGACTAGAAAAAGAAACATTGAACTGAAAAAGTCACAAAATTACTGATTGGTGAGCTACTGGGTAAGTTACTGGAGGAGATTCTGAGGAATTTTTAAAGGCCACACTTCTTCTGGACAGTCAACACATGTTTTCATAGGAAATCGTGTCTCTCTTTTGCGTTTTCCGTTTTTTTTGAAGATGTGCAAAAGACGAAATGTGACGGAATTATGTAAACCTTATGGACTTCAGCAGAACGTTCCACAAGATACCGCTTGGTGGGCAGGTTGGTATGGTCGATCATAACTGGATTTAGGACGAGCTTACCAATTGAATGCAATATTGAATTGTCAGTAGACTACAGAGTGTGGTGGGAGCAGATTTCTTTTCAGAATGGAAACCTGCAAACAACAGTGTGCCACAATGATCTATGCTGAGTCTCCTGCTTTTCATTAATTGTATAAATAATGTAAAAGTGAATATGTGCCTGGTTAGTATTTTTAACAGATGACACAATTTTTTTGGTAAAGTGGGGTGTCTCAGAATTGAACGGGCCCTTGATCAGATATACCAATAGGTCAAGGAGATGAGGATGGATTTTAATTTAGATAAATGTGAGGCGTGCGTTCTGGTAGGGTAGAGCATGGCAGGAATTATAAACTTTATCCTGGAACCCAGAGAGTGTTGTTGAACAAGTAGACCTCGGGGTGCAGACTCAGTTCCTTGAAATTGGAGGTAGATAGGAGAGTGAAAGACACATTTGGTGCGCTTACCTTCTTTCTGCAGTGCATTGAGTATTAGAGTTGCAATGCCATGTTGCGGATGTACAAGATGTTGGTGAGGCCACATTGGAATAATTTGGTTAATCTGATTCTCCCTGCTACAGAAAAGATATTTTCAGACTTGAGAAAATTTAGAAAAGATTTCCAAGATATTGCTGGGAATGTAGCCTTTAAGTCAAAGGGAGAGTGTGGACGGACTGGCGCTTCTTTAATAACTTGGAACATCGAAAATTGATGGGTGACTTTATCGAGGTGTACAAAATCATGAAATGCATGGATGACATTAATAGCTAATATGTTCATTGCCAGGATGGGGGTGGGGGGGGGTGGGGTTGGGGGTCCACAAATAGAGGCATGGGTTTACGTGAAAGAGGAAATGTTTTTCACGGACTTTAGTGGCAACATTTTCATGCAAATAGTGAGGCGTGTATGGAGCGCGCTGACAGAGGATTTGGTCCAATTTCACCATTTAATAGGCATCGGCATATGTACATGAATGGGAAGAATTTCGATGGATATGGTCAAAATCCGAGAAAATATGATTGGTATATCTTGGTATAACAGGTCCACGTGGTCAAGCTGTACTAAATTGTCCGTTTGCGAAATGCATGACTCTCCAACTCTATACGAGGGATGAGGAGAAATTATAAAAGTGACTGTAAAGTGGGATTGCTCTTCTGCAGCAGTTTATGGTGCTTTTCTGTTTATATTTATTCCAAGCTGAGTCAGTTCAATATTTGACAGAAAAGTGAGTTACAAATAATGGGATACAGATAGGAAAGTGGGCTGAGACCCCAAACTGGTCAATCTTTATCTTATTGGCTGGTGAACACCGCTCAACATATCTCACTGCCCACTCCTGCTCCTCAGTCTGATGTTGCTGTGATCCATTCAGCCCTTCAGATCTGATCGACAGGAGCAGTAGCTGGCCACTTCCTTCAGTAAGCTGGTGCACAGAAACAGAGAAGACCATTCAGTCCAGAAGGACTGTCAGGCACAGTTTGGGTTCGTTTGGAAAATATAATTGGAAAACCCAGGTTGGGTACGAAAGACGCACCTCATCTGTCTTTACAGAGCTTCAAAACCCTGCTCATGCTTCATTTGGTGGTAATTTTGTCGAGCCATATTCACTGTTAATATAGCCCCCTTATTACACCTAGAAATCACAAATTCCTCTGTTCTCCCTGACTGCAACATTCAATAACAGAACTTCCAGGAAAATAACACCCACTAAGTTTGCAATAACAAAATGTGACAACATCAGAAACAGGAGCATGTTGTTCATCTCTCCAACACCACCACCACCTCCACCACACACATACATGCACACACAGACACACACACACAGAGACACACAGACACAGACACACACACACACACACACACACAAACACGTGACCTGCCCTTCAATAGATCATGGCAGATCTGCTTTCGGTCTCAACTACTCTTTAATGATAAATCTCCAGAGCTCTTAACTCTATGTAATGACAGAATCCGTCCCACTTCTCTCTCATTATTCTCAGTGACCCAGCTCCTCTGACACTCTGGAATGGATAATTCCTGAAATTCAATATACTCTATTTGAAGGAAACCTTCCCTGTTCCTATACCACCATCGATGAATACGAATAAAAGAGATTAATACAAGGGTTCAGGTAAGTGTGACTGGTCCTGATATCAAGGCAGTGGTTGACTGACAATGAAATCATTGAGCGAAACATAATTGGATTATTGGCAATCAGTGTAAACTCCACACTGGTTGAATCGAATCAAAGCAAAAAGGTAAATGTTTGTGGTTCGTGGATGTCTATCCTTTCCTTTCAGTCCTGGGACATCTCTGTGGAAGATCCTCAGGGTATATTCTTCCGCACAAATATCTTCAGCTGCTTCATCAATGTCTTTCCCCCATCATAAGATCAGAAGTGGGGATGGACACAGATTCTCACACTTGTTCAAAATACTGTGTTCCCCTCTGCTCCTGAAACAGTGTGAGTCCATGTGCAATACGACCTGGGCAATATTCAAGCTTGTGGTATTAAAGTGCAGGCAACATTCATGTAACAGTACTGTCAGTCACTGCACAATTCTCCAGTTAGAAATGAAGAGTTCATTCAGCTTCTCACACTGCCTTCACGGGAAATGCAGAAGTCATTCAGCCGAATGAAATAATTGGAAATGAGCAGGGATAGCCCATTTAGTGCCTCCAGCCTATTACACAACAAGAGAAGGAGACGAGTGTTATGGACCAGACCAGACCCCTTCAAAACTATATTATGAAGGTAGCCTAGGTTCTGACAGTCTCTTTTTTGTCGACGTAAAATCTCTGATCCAGATGCAATGTGACCTGTCAAACTACTCGGTAATGAGATATACATAAATTATTTAAGCACTGTAGTTAGCATTCAACGAAATAAAGAGTAATTCAGACTAATAATAGATGCGGTAACAGTATAGGAACATCACATATAAAAATGGCACAATGGAAAGCTCAGATACAGATTCTAACAAACATTTCTCCAAATCAGTAGGTTAAAAAAAAGTACACAAGGAGAAAATTCAGGGACAGTAGCAGCCAGGAGACATTCACTGAAAACTGTTATCTCTGTTGAGACTCCAATTATTTCTGATTTTATTGAGAAACGAAGACCCAGAAATCCTAACGTGCGAGACGTGGCCACACCGTTCAAAACAAGGTCTCCCAAGCTGTTTACTAAAGTGTTCTTAACGAGACAGCTTGGTACATCTCGTCCCATCTCTCCCTGAGAAAAGAATCCGGTCAAAATCACATCTTAAAACTACCTCATTGTCCCACTAGACAGCACATCGGGTTGCTAAACAGGAACCAGTAATTATCCAATCAGACCCTGTCCAATCGGACAAGGAAGAAACGATTCAGCACCTTGAGGCCAATTCATCGGAGTGAAAACTACATGAGTGGAGCTGCTGAACACCAAAAGTAATAAGTCATTTGTTGTATAGACCGCCAGACAATATTTATGATAAAAGGGGCTATATCGAAATTCGAGATGAAGGCCATGAAGTTACAGCAGTTTTTGTTTGAAGATTTGAAACTACATATTAATTGGCCTAACAAAACTGGTAGCAGTGTGAGGGAGGGCGATCTCCTTGACTGTGTTTGGAATGGTTTCCTCAAACAATATGTCGAAGGAACTAAGCTTGCAGGAAACATAATAACTGACAGCGAAAGTCTCTGTTGACAAGTGAAGAGAAAGACTGATGAAGACAAATTAAGGTCCAGTGCACTTAGAGTCAGGTGAACTCATAATGGACAGCAATGTCATGGCAGGACAGTTTAAACATAGTTTGGATCTGTCTTTACTAAGGATAAATATTGTGTAATAAAAAGTGTTAATTAAAAACACGGTGGTGCGCGACCTTTCGCAGTAGAATTCTTCATTAAGATGGAAAGTGTCACAATTAAATTTGAAACTACATCCTGTTCCTGTGTAACTGACTCGAGGAGCTAAATGGCCTCGTACTGCTCCTGTGAATTTAAGTCAATGTGTTGAAGTGCTACTTCCTCGTTCGATTCGAAAGGGCCAAGGGGCTGATTGGGTTACCCCGGTTTCTGTTTAACAGCTCCATGTGCTAACCTGTGTGACAAAACTGCAGCATTACGAAGTGATTTTGTCCTGCTTTCTTCTGAGAGGGATTGAACGAGAGTTACCAAGCTGTCCAGTTAGAAAACATGAGTGAACAACTTTGGAGGCCTTGTGTTTATTTTAATGCAGCTTGAATTGATGTGGCCAGCTAACACAGGTTAGGATTTCTGAGTTTTCGTTTCTCAGTAACATCGGAAGCTATTGGGGTCTCACCAGAGTTAGTGGCTTCAGTGAATGTCTCATTACTGGTACTGACTGCGAATTTTCTCTTCGTGTTCTTTCTTTTTTTTCCCTCCTAAATTGGAGAAGTGTTTCTGAGACTTTTTACCAAGAGACTATTTATGGGATGTTCTAATATTTGAACAGCTGGTTAGCAACAGTTACTGTATCTATTATTGTGTGATGTATTCCAATAAAGATATTCTGAATTACGCTTTGTTTGTCATATTTTGACTATAAGGCTTAAATAGATTGTGCATAACTTATTACTGAGTAGTTTGACTAGTCACATTGCATCTGGATCAGAGACTTTAAATCTGCCTTTAAAAGAATAAAGCGTTCGAATCTAGGCTACCTTCTTAAGATATTTTTGAGGGGGTCTGGTCGAGTCCATAAATATCAAGGAGGCATCTTCCATCTCGGAGAAGACATACCTGTGTTCCCTACGGAAGACAGAGGCTGGCGGGAATGTCTTACTGTTTCAGAAGCAAGATATGGTGGCTGATTTGGGGTTTGTGTAAAACAAGACATTCAGTGCATGATCACACACCGACTGCACATTAATGTGAGGAGTGTACATTCAGATTAATCGCCTTGGCGTTCTGCAGAGGCACATCAACTATTATGAATGCCCCATGAGATTGATAAATGGACTCTCGAACTTCGACTAATTGGAATCTAGTTCGTCATGATGAAGGGCTTTTTTGCCAGAAGCGTCGACTTCTCCTGTTCCTCAGATGCGGCCTGACCTGCTGAGCTTCTCCAGCGCCACTCTAATCTTGACTCTGACCTTCATCATCTTCAGTACCCACTTCCCTCATGCTGAGCTTGTCTAGTGTACGTCCTGTATGCCTTGCTCTGTCCAAGTTTCTTTCCACCCTATGATCGTTTCCTGTTCCTTGGTGTTGCCTGGCCGGCTATGCTATTCCAGCGACACACTTTTCCACTCTGGATGTGCAGGTTTCACATAGGAATATGGCTGAGGTACATCTTCTCTGATACAGGCTATGGCTGCAGGACTTTCCCAGGAAAGTGCCCAGGGCCAGTCATCTTTAGCTGCGTCATCAATGATCTTCACTCCATCATAAGGTCAGATTTCGGGAATGCTCAGTGATGATTGCACACTGTTCAGCACCATTCATGACTTCTCAGATAATTAAGCAATCCATATCAAAGTGTAACAAAAATCAAAAAAGATCCTCATTATACCATGATGCTAAAGGAGCGGTAAATCTCTCACAAGAAAAGGACTAAAGTTTGTATCTCAAAGCGAGGAGTATGGATAATAAGATGGCTGAATTATCTGTGCAGACAGTCATTAATGGATACGATGTATTGGAATCAAGCAGACCTGTCTTCAAGGGGACCAAGGATGGGAACTCAAAGTGAAAATTTATTCAACTTTCAGGAAATTTCGAAGATTGGAAATGGAGTTGGGTGGCGTTGCTGTTCAGGAGAAGATTAACACAACAGAAAGGGAGGACATTATCTGGGACCAGTTGGTTTCTGCATGAGTGGAGCTGCACCAAATGGGAAAAAAAGGCATTTGGTGCACAGATCACCAAATAGTAGTTCTGAAGTCGGGGACATTATCAAAATTAGAAGTTACAGCCGTCATTATGGAAGACTTCAATCTACGTATTTATTGCACGAACCAAACTGGTAGCAATGTCAGTACAAACCCACCGACTCCCACAACTCCCTGGATTATACCTCTTCCCACCCTTCCTCATGCACAAATGCCATCCCGTATTCCCAAGTCCTCCGCCTCTGCCGTATCTTCTCCCAGGAGGACCAGTTTCACCACAGAACAAACCAAATGGCCTCCTTCTTTAGAGACCGCAAATTCCCTTCCCATGTGGTTAAAGATGCCCTCCAACGCATCTCGTCCACATCTTGCCCATCCGCCCTCAGACCCCACTCCTCCAACCGTAACAAGGACAGAACGCCCCTGGTGCTCACCTTACACCCTACCAACCTTTGCATAAACCAAGTCATTCATCGACATTTCTGCCACCTCCAAAAAGACCCCACGACCAGCGATATATTTCCCTCTCCACCCCTTCACACAAAGATCGTTCCCACCGTGACTACCTGGTCCAATCCACGCCCCCCTGAAACCCACCCTCACATCCTGGCACGTTCCCCTGCCACCACAGGAACTGTAAAACCTGCGCCCACACCACCTCCATCACCTCTATCCCAAGTCCCTAAAGGAGCCTTCTTCATCCATCAAAGTTTTACCTGCACATCCACCAATATCCGTTGCTCCCAATGCCGTCTCCTACATTGGGGAGACTGGACGCCAATGTAGAGCGCTTTAGGGAACATCTCCGGGACAGCCGAACCAATCAACCACACCGCCCTGTGGCCCAACCTTTCAACTCTCCCTCCCACTCCACCGAGGACATGGAGGTCCTGGGCCTCCTTCTCCGCCGCTCCCTCACCACCAGACGCCTGGAGGAAGAACGCCTCATCTTCCGCCTCAGAACACTTCAACCCCAGGGCACCAATGTGGACTTCAACAGTTTCCTCATTTCCCCTTCCCCCACCTCACCCACTTCCAAACTTCCAGCTCAGCACTGTCCCCGTGACTTGTCCTACCTGCCTATCTTCTTTTCCACCTTTCCACTCCACCCTCATCCCCCGACCAATCACCTTCATCCCCTACCCCCACTCACCTATTGTACTCTATGCTTCTTTCTCCCCATCCCCACCCTCCTCTCATTTATCTCTCCACCCTTCAGGCTCACTGCCTTTATTCCTGATGAAGGGCTTTTACCCGAAACGCCGACTTCGCAGCTCCTCGGATGCTGCAGGAACTGCTGTGCTCCTTCAGCACCACTGATCCAGAATCTGGTTTCCAGCATCTGCAGTCATTATTTTTACCGACCTGATACACAAGGAAAGAGTAGATGAACATGGGCTAGGACTTTTTTTAACTGGAAGTATGAGGAGGAATCTCATTGAAGCATATAACCTCCAAGTGGAATTGGACTGATTACTTGAAGGAAGAATGTTCCAAATATTGGGGAACTCCAGAACTAGAGGACACACTCTAACCATAAGGGATAGCACATTCAGGACAGGGATGGGGAAGAAGTTTTTCACTTGGAGAGTTGTGAACCTGAAGAAGTCTTTCCTACAGGAAGCTGTTGGGGTCAATCATTAGAAATATCCATTAGGGAGCCATTGTGGCTTAAAGGATCAATGAGTATAAAGAGAAAGCCAGAATTGGATACTGAGATTGCATAATCATTCAAGATCTAATTGAACAGTGATGTGGTCTCGATGGGCCGAAATATCTACTCCTGCATCCATTCCCTGTCTGTATATGTTATTAAGTTATGCCTGCACTACTAACAAAGCTGTTCCGTGCACTTAGTTACACGTGGCAACAAAGCAAACCAATCATACCTGGGTAAAGTTTGGAATTTATCACCCCATCAATGTTTCTTTTGGAAATAAATGATCCTCACCAACACCCAAATTTCAATGTCGCCATTTTCTCTTCTCTCAGAGCGCGATAAACTCATCACTCAGCTTCTGCACTCTCTCCTTCTGGAACCATTGCTTTTGCCTGTGCAAGGAGGTCACTCCATGAAAAGGAGATCAAATCTGCATACAGTACTTTAAAACTCTCTGAGCAAGGTTCTACTGCTGCAGGAAGTTGCCTTTACTTATGTTCTTGAATCATCTTACAATGAAAAACAATACAACGTTCAATGCCCCTTCGCTTACGGCTGAGTATGGACTATTTTGATGATTCATGACTTAAACATGTAGGTCTTTTTGGACAACCACACTTCCTAACCACGTACAATTTAATAGATACAAAATAAGATGCATGCTATTTCTTTCTTATACTCCAGACATTTGTCTGACTTTCAATTTGCTGTATTTCCAAACATTGATAAGTGTGATTACTCATGAGTAACAGCCTTTAGTCCAGAAAAGTGTGCTGCTCTCTGTACTGTCTCCATTAACTAATTCTTAATCCAAGTAGTATATTCTCTCCTAAGCCATGGACCTTCGCTCACCTGTCAGTAACTATGTCAAAAACGTTACAAATTTAAGCACAAAACTCCCACTGGTGCTAATTTGTGGAAGACTCATCTAAGAATTCCACATTTTTTCGAGTCATATCATGATTCCGCAAGTGTCTCTGTATCATGTTCCTTCTAAAAATTATAATATTTTCCTCATAACTGACTTGATGTTGTCCAGTATTTGTGCTTTGTTTGTTTTCAGTTCCAGTTCCTGTAGCTACGTTCCAGACTGCAGAATTGCAATAGCTACTTTTTCATTCTGCAAGAAACAGAATTTTCAGAATTGAAGGCATTTGAATAATAATAAAGAATTCATTCTTGTTGTTTCAACGTTTAAAATGCATTTGGATATGTACGTGAATCTGAAAAGTTTAGAGCGATATGGTTCAAGTCCAGGCAGTTTGGACGAGGTTAGTTTGGGATTATGGGCAGCGTGGAATTGCTGGATAGAATTGCTGTTTCTGTTTGGAATGACTGTATATTTCTTTCACTACCTGTATTCCCACCTGCAGGAAAACGCTGTTATGGAGCTTATCTGATGCAGCAATTTACGAAACTTCAATTCAATCGCCTTTTAGAGTAATTACACTAAATTACTACTAACGTGTCACAGTTTCTCATTTTCGTCAGTTACTTTGTCCATAATATTTCTGGAAGATTTTCTGTATCTTCATCTCTGCAGCAGAGATGGCCTCCCTCACTGAGTGAGTGCATCAGAGGACTGAACTCAGGAGATAACATTCCTGCTGGGAAAGTTCCAGAATCGGCATAGTTTCATGAATCTGTCACTTGATCGTCAATATGAATGACGTAGCTCCAGGAAGAGATAAGGAAAAATTTGGGATCAAACATTTTATAACTGGAAGGCTGGTCAGAAGCAGCTGCAACTAGAAAAGTGTAGATGGTGATTTATTCAAAAACAACACTGAGGAGGAAATGAAGACTGGAAATATTTTGGAGGTGGTAGTGGTCAGGTTGGGTGATGAAGGAATGATTAAGATACAAGTCAGCCGAGGAGAAAATGGGGTAATCATAGTTATGAACACTTTTGTGATTCCTCAGATGTTTGTCAGTGAATGGTATGAAACAGGAAGGAGGTTTGTTACTGAAAGTGAGAATAATAGTTCACATATTTGCCAAATATAGATAACAGAAATAACGACAGCGTTCACAATGGTTGTCAAGAGTAATAAGTAGACAGATATATCATGTGGAGATGACGATGCTGAACTGAGGTGGTCAAAGTCAAAAATCACACAACACCAAGAAATTGTCCAAAAGCCTTATTTGGAAGCATTAACTTTCGGAGCGCTCTGAAAGCGACTATTTCGAAATAAACCTGTTGGATTATAACCTGGTGTTTTATTTTACATTTGAACTTATCAGGAAATCCAATGTAGCAAGGATGAGGGAGTAACCTGCATGAACATTCATCAATATACATTGTATCCGCAAAGTTAAGCATGCCCAATTATCAGAGAGATAGTAAAGACCATCGGGGAAACTGCTGTCCATTGTTGTAACATTCCAAGCTATTGTTCTCAGGATCTGATCAATTGTTAGATCATTCCAGTCCAATTTTCTCAGATTTTGATCTCTCCCTCACTGTGAAGCTTTTTTAGATTAGATTAGATTAGATTAGAAGCTGTTGACTCCAGTCATGTTGAGGATGACGCTGCCACGGATACTATGGGAAAACACATTGAAAGAAGCCTCTTATGAAGAAAAGAGGGAAATTCTGCAGTTTGGATTCATGGAGACTGAAGTCGATCACAGTCATTGAACAAACAGCTCCAGATAACCCCTTTCATAACAAACCATTTAATGTAACAACAATATTGCTCTAGCTGAGATATTGACATCGCCTGCTATTGGTCTTTTTGCTGAGCTCCAATTCCTCCAGCAATATTAGAAGTAAAGGTGAAATGTAATGATCGCTCTTCACTGTCTCCATTATTCTGCTGTGTTATGCACATTAGTGCTCTATGTATCCGCGCTCACAAATACTAATGGACAGTTTGTTACTACACTGAAGTTTTATCGACCAACAACAACTCCCAAACTAAAAAAAACTGTCTCTGCGTGCAACTGTTCGGAACACATAAAGGAAGTGCGGATTTCTCCGTGCTTAACTCTCACAGCTCTCATAAGTCTTTTTTAAAAATTCTTTAACACCAAGCATTTCAATAATTTGTTTCTGTGGCTGCAATCACCTTATCGCACAGTGTTTTCTTTTTCAGATATTTTGGCCTTCATCCAAAAGTAAGAGCTATATTTACAATTGCCTTACTTATTGGCGTTAAAGGGTCAGAGAGGGTTTGTATGTGTCATTAATTCAGAAACTGAAAGAAATAGGAAACAGTCGTTGTGGAGACTGTAGAGGTGTAAAGTTATATTACACAGTCACCAATTACTTCTTGATGGACAGATTAAACTGAAAAACAGAAAGGAACAGAACACATTTGGAAGAAGTAAAGGCGCGTGACGATGTCAAAAAAAGCGAGGCAATCTGAAATTGAATGTAGGTAAATAGGTTAAGAAAAACGGTGTCATCAGTGTGTGCAGACAGATAATACAGTTCATTCTCAATCTGTTGTGTACATATGAACAACGGCGACACAGTGAACAACATTAGGATGGATATGGCATACAACATTTATAAAATATTAAAACGTTATTTAATCCTTTGCTGGGGTGTTATGTTCCCTTCTCTCAACGACCCACCCCACTTTTCTGGAATTCCCTGCTCTAGTCTCCCACTCTGTTATATATTCCTGTTTCTGGTCGGCTCGTCTTATTTCAATTAATCCATTTCTTCGGGGAATTAAATATATTATCCTGCTTGGTTTTGTCAACAGCTGATATCTGTAATGTCATTGGAGACAAAAGTTCTGGCATTAGACCCAGCACTTGAGCATATTAATCTGTTGTAGACACACTGTACAGGAGACCACAGCACACAACAATTGGCAGAAGTATTGAAGTACATCGACTTCTATCAATAATCTATTTTCTCTATATTTTACATCTCTTCATTCATGTTATCTCTGTTTCTTTGTATTTAGTTAAGAAATGCTCCAATTGCTTTCAGTGTCCCATGTCTGAAACCTCTTTATTTAAGTTTATACCTATTGGTCTCTTGTTGATGTGATGTGATTATAATTGAGTAATGTACCTTCAATGACATGGGAGAGTTGATTGGAAAGGGAGCTGAGCAGGGAAGATATAGAAGCGGCACGAGCAAGGGTTCCTGGGGTTAATTTAGTGGCCCAACTGAAACCCATCCCAAGGATGAGGAAACATATTAAGTGAAGGTCAAGGCTACCGTCAATGAAAAGGGAAGACAGGGACATCATGAAAAGGAAGCAGCAAACATATTATGTGGTGATGATTGTTGGCAATCCAAAGCATTACGAAGCCTATAAATAGCGGTGGAGGATAACTAATAAAAGCAACAAAGAGGAGAAGATGAAATACGACAGCAATTTTGTTAATATAAAAGAAGATTGCAAGAGGTTTGTAGTCCGACCTCCCTTCGCTCGAATCCATCAATCAGGACTACTGACAAGGAAAGGCCGCCAACATTCTCAAAGATCCATCCCACCCTTGTTATGCTTTTTCTACAATCTCTCCCCTCGGGGAGAAACTGCATAAGCTTGAGCACACGCACCAGCCGGTTTGGAAACAGTTTCTACCCGACTGTTGTTCGCATAGTGAATAGACTCACATACCCTTAGCATTGGCCTGCACCTATGTTATTTTTTATTTTTGCCGCTGTTTACCTAGTACTTAGTTGTCTATCATATTGACTGTGTGATCTGCATGTATTGCTCGCAAGACAAAACTTTTCACTGTGCCTCCTTACACGTGACACTAAATTCAATTCAATTCAATTAATTTCAATTCAATTCAATTCATATGTAACAGGGAGGGGTGGAAGGCCAGAGCAAATATTAGACTGTTGATAAATGAGGTGGGAGGAGCTATGGGAAACAAAGAAATGGCAGAGAAGTTGAACAGATACATTGTCTCTGTCTTCTTGTGAAGGAAACAAGAAGTCTGCCAGAAGTTCTAGAGAGTCAAGGGGCAGGTTCTGTGCCGTGACCACCACGACAGAGAAGGTTCTGGGGAGGTTGAAAGATCTGAAGATGAAAAATGATCCCGTCCAGGTAGAGTTCTGAGAATGCTGAGGAAATTTTGCAGGCATTGCTACCTATCTTACTGTAATCACTGGAGAGAGGGAGTACTGGTAAATATAACACCCTTGCTTAAGGAGAGAGGGCTACAGAAGACAGGAAATGATCGGTGGCCGGGCAAGTGGAAACGTTTTTGAAGAAAGCTCATGGATCATTGGGTTTATGTATAGACATACAGAGTATAAATGCAAGGAAGCTGTTGAGTATACTGGAAATAGTATGAATGAGCTGCAGCATAAGAAGAGTTATCTTCAAGTGCGGGAGAAACAAAGGAAATCAGTTCGAAGCAGACAGAAGCAGACATGGCAAATTATGTGTTACCTATTTCTTGTCGTTAAATTGTGGGAACAACATGCCAGCAAATAATGTTTTTAAAAATCTATGAAAATCAAAATTACAAAGTTGCTATGGAGGTCACAACGTGAAACTAGGCACTCAATAGATGTGAAACTGGAAAGGCACAGCAGGTATGACAGCATCAGAGTCAACATTTCTGGCCAAGACACTATGTCAGGGCTGGGAAGGTGAAAGGAACCCAGAAGGATGCAGAGAGAGAGCCATGTGGGGATCGGGGAAGGGTAGGAGGAATGGTGATATTTGGATGAAGGAAGTGGGTTCTTACGATTGTTCAGTTGGAAGGATGCAGCAAATATGTGAGTGAGAAGATGGACAGGCTAGGTTAGGTCAGGGAGTGGGGATTTTGAAGCTGGTGAAGTCGATATTCAGGCGTTTGGGCTACAAGCTTCTAAGCTGAATTATCAGATGGTTTTCCTAAAGTTTCAGTTTATGGGGATGAAGAGTCTTCACATATTTCTCCACAACAGTTTCTAGGTACTGAAGGGTCTCCTCCTGTATCCCTGAACTGAGGTCTAGTGTGTGATTGGTCTTCCCCGATCAACAGACAAGTGGCTGAATTACCTCCTCCTTTCCAACAAAAACATCACAAATACTTTCACGCCATTCTCCGTTTTCTGTGCAACAGGTTCGATAGGCTGATTGCACTTTTCTTATTCCAGTTTACTAGTGTCCAATTACGTTTTGGCCACTTATAGTGCCTGTATTCCAGACTTGAAGAAACAGAATGGACTGATCCTGTTGCTGTGTAATAGAATATTGCTACTGCATGTCCTACTTTGGGTCCAGTATTATAGACACGAGGGGCTTGTTGGTGTTCTCGTGAAACTGTGTGTCAGGCTCCAGGGGCTGTGCAGCGCTACCTTGTTCTGATGTGACTGTGCCAAATGGCCTGGATAACCTTCTGCTGTTCCTGTGTAACAGGCTGGAGAAAGGGAATGGATTTTCCACTTTCTGTGTAGTTGGTTCCTGTTGCTGACTCCTTCAAGCGTCCCATGTAAATATATTTCATTTTTGTAAATTCAAATGGGTATCAGATCAACACAATCCACCTAACTGAGAGCCCTGCGCTGGCCTATTACCCGCCCTCGTTCACTTCATTTACAACTGCCACCGAGACATTAACCACCTGAACCTGTCTACCCCCTCCCCCTCTCCAACCTCTCACCCTGACAACGCGCAGCCCTCCAATCCCTGTGCTCCAATCCCAACCTCACTATCAAGCCAGCTGATAAAGGGGGTGCAGCGGTAGTTTGCCGCACTGACCTCTACACCGCCGAAGCCAGATGCCAACTCGAAGACACATCCTTCTCCCTGAACCTCGACCATGATCCCACCCACCATCACCAAACCATCATCTCCCAGACCATACAGAACCTGATTACCTTAGGAGATGGCCCATGAAAAGCTTCCAAACTCGTTGTCCAGGGTACCTGCATTGCCCGATTCTAACTCCTTCCCAAGATCCACAGGCCTGACCAACGACGCTGACCCATTGTCTCAGCATGCTCCTGCCCCACCGAACGCATCTCCACCTACTTGTATACTGTCCTATTCCCGCTAGTCCAGGAACTCCCCACATCCGTTCGAGACACCACCCACACCCTCCACGACTTCTGTTTTCCCGGCTCCGAACGCATCCTCTTCACCATGGATATCCAATCAATCTACACCTCCATCCGCCATGACCAGGGCGTCCAAGCCCTCCGTTTTTTCCTCTCCAGAAGTCCCCCAAAGGTACCCTTCCACTGACACTCTCATTCGTTTGGCCGAACTGGTCCTCACCATTAACAATTTCTCCTTTGAATCCTCCCACTTCCTCCAGACCAAAGGGGTATCCATGGGCAACTGAATAGGCCCCAGTTGTGCCTGGCTCTTTGTCAGCTGCGTAGAACAGTCAATCTTCCGTAGTTACACTGGTTCCACTCCCACCTCTTCCTCCGCTACATTGATGACTGTATCAACGCCAGCTCGTGCCCCCGCGAGGAAGTTGAGCAATTCATCAACTTCATCAACACATTCCACACCAACCTTATATTCACATGGACCCTCTCTAACACCGCCCACCCTTTACTGGACCTTTCCATCTACATTAATGACGACCGACTTGATACTGACATTTTTAACGAACCCACCGACTCCTATAGCTACCTCGATTACGCCTCTTCCCACCCTACCTCATGCTAAAATGCCAACCCAACTCCCAATTCCACCGCCTCCGCCGTATCTGCTCCCAGGAGGACCAGTTCCCCGACAGAATACAGCAGATGATCTCCTTCTTTCGAGACTGCAATTTCCCTTCCAAAGTGGCTGTAGATGCCCTCCAATGCATCTCATCCACATCCCACGTCTCCGTCCTCAAACTGCACCACCCCCAACGGTAACAAGGACAGAACCCTCCTGGTCCTCACCTTCCACTCAATCAACCTTTGCATTAACTGCATCTCTGCCACCTCCAAATGGACCCCACCACTAGGGATATATTTCCCACCCCACCCCTTTCCACAAAGACCGTTCCCTCCGTGATTACCCGGTCACGTCCACAGTCCCCTACAACCCAACCTCCCATCCTGGCACCATGCCCTGCCACCGCAGGAATTGCAAAACCTGCGCCCACACCTCCTCCCTCATCTCCATCCGAGGCCTCAAAGCAGCATTCCACATCCATTAAAGTTTCACAGAATATCCACCAATATCATTTATTGTATCCGTTGCTCCTGATGGGGGGGTCTCCTCTACATTGGGGAGACTGGACGCCTCCTCGCAGAGCATTTCAAGGAACATCTTCGGGACATCTGCACCAATCAACCTAACCGCCCTGAGGCTCAACATTTCAACTCCGCCTCGCACTCTGCCACGGACATGCAGGTCCTGGGCCTCCTCCACCGCCACTCCCTTAAAACCTTACACCTGGAAGAAGAATGCCTCATCTTCCGCCTCAGAACACTTCAACGTCACTCACTACCCTGACTTAGAAATGAACCCACCCACCCACACCCCGGTTTCTTCACAGTCATTGTGTCAAAATCCTTGAATTCCCTTCCCTAACGGCATTCTGGGTCAACCCACAGCAAGTGGACTGCAGTGAAAAAAGTAGGCAACTCAACACCACCTTCTCAAGATCAAATAGGGTTGTGATATTAATACTGGTCAACCAGCGACGTGCAAGACCAACAAATGAGTTCTAAAAATGGAGAGGAATCAAAAGGAAGTGCAGCAAAGTGCAGTACAATGGGATTATTGAGCAACTGTGTTTCAAACATAAGTTTATCATGCTTGTGCAACAAGTAACTGGCTGATTCCTGGGATGGAAATGTTGACTTATCAATAACTTTTAAAATGGGCATGGATTGATTTGCCCGCAACAGTAGTAAATTCGCCAAGTTTAAGTACATTTAAGTCGTCATTGGACAGGCAAATGAACGTACATGGAATAGTGTAGGTGGGATGGGCTTCAGAGTGGTATGACAGGGCGGTGCAAAATCGAGGGCCGAAGGGCCTGTACTGCGCTGTAATGTTCTATGTTCTATGTTCTTTGTGTATTCACTGTAATCGAAATGAATGTTTAGTGATATTACTGAAACATACAAAATACAGAGGGGGCTTAAAAAAGATAGAATTTAGGAAGGTGTTTCCATTCCTCAGCAGAGTCACAAACTCAGGGACATTGATACAGAATTATCGACATCGAGTTAAAACTGAGATTCAAAGACGTTTTGCGTTCCAGAAGGCAAAAAGTACCTGGAACTCCTTAACACAGATAATTGTGGAGCCTAAATCAATGTAAGTATTTAGAGATAATATTCGCCCGCCAGTCTATAGTGGCCTAGAGGCATGGCACTCATCCACAGACTCTATCAACAATCACATCGACCTGGACCCAATATACCGGCCACGACAGCGGACAGCTGGAACTGACAACTGGAAGCGGCAGAGACAAGCCACTATAAATGCCGGAGGAAACAGCACAGAACCGCTTCACAGGAGGCTCCCAAGCACTGAGGATGTCACCCAGAGAGGGGACGAAACGTTTGCAATACAAATTCCCAGCTCGGAGAACAGAACCACAACAGTTTATCACACTTCTGTGTGTTTGTAGTCACGTTTCGGCCAGACCCGGAAAGTATGGGAGATTTGCTTGTTGAAAGTATTTTGAAGAAGCAAATTGATATTTACAATCGAAATTGGTTTCAAGATCAGTATTACTTACAACAGATTTTAGATCCCGGTACTTTATACATTGTTTTTAACTTCCACCAGCTGCCAAAGCAGTCGCCTGTTCTCGATCATTAATATTTACAAAACAGCACGATCTTCATATGGGGACCTATCTGAAATCCAACTAAGCAGGTAACATTTGTGCTGCCTGAACAGCACTGTCAAAAAGAACTTTAACTAATTTGGCTATCGTGATGGGACTGACTGTTCGGAAGTTCGTCAGACTGAAACTATTCTCCACTGAGTGGGTTGGACATAGTTGAGTAAGTTTTCACATTGCCAGGGACATGTCAGAGAAGGAGCTGCAATGAAAGAATTTCCCCAGGAACACGGCTTATTGTGCTGTGAAAATATTCAGTCCTATTGCAGGAATAGTGTCAGCGAACATTGCCATTATATTATCTATTTTTCTTTCTTTTTCTGGCTGTGTGATCCAGACAATTCAGAGGTCACCCCCCCCCCCCCCCCAACACAAATGGAGAGTCCTTCACACACTAAGCAAGCTTCCTTACAACCAGCTCAAAGTGTGTGCACCTCTGACACTCGAGTTAACTTTTTGTTTTCTTTGTCGTATCTATTGTGTTGAGGTGTGTCTTGATTTCACGTGCAGTGAATCGAATTGGTTAAAGATGGCCATCTGGGATTCAAGTGTGAGTTGAATTATTCACTCAACACTCTGGCTTACGATGGTACAGATATTACATCCCTGACTTTTATACCGATGTGCATGGCTGTTCCATTATTATGATGAGGATATTTGTGGCGGCCTCTCCTTCAATTAATTGCTTAATTGTCGATCACAAATTATGACTGGATGTGGCAGGACTGCTGAGCTTCGATCGGGTCTGTTGGTCTTGGGATCATTTCGCCTTCTCTATCAGATGTTACTTCTGCTACCATCAAATGTGGTACATTTGACCGGTTGTCGTCAGTTTTAGATAAACATGGTTTTGCCCCTGGCACGTTTATACACACTCGCCACTGAACCATCAATCGGCTTGATGGTTTTATTAGACTAATAGATCGTCCCACGATAAAGGTTACGCATTGTGGTTTAACACAACTCTGCTTCAGCTCCTGCTGCGGTCTAAAGCATCAAGTCAATGTCAGGAATATTCTATTGAAGAAAGGTGAGACACCTACATCATTGTTCGCATTTAAAGAGGGTTTTTAACTTAGAAATTCATTGAGGGCCACAATTAATTGATCATGGTACAGGAGCGAGTGTCAGAGCGATGTTGAATCATATAATATGGAAACAGACTCTTTCGAACACAGATTTCTTAAACCGCACAAATCTCAAGTACACAAGTTTGATCCATACCCTTTAAACCTTTCCAATCCACATCTTTTCAATGTTACAAATGTACTCACCTGTAACACTTCCTGTGGCAGCTTGTTCCGTGTATGCACCAACCTCTATGTGGAAGAGGTAGCCCTCAGGTTTACTTCAATCCTTCTTCCCCGAGTTTAAGCCTATGCCCTCTCGTCTTGGACTCCTCTACTATGGAGAAAAGACTGCGCTCTACTTAATATCCATGAGCCTCATAATTTTGTAACATTCTTTCAGGTCACCTCTTAACATACTATGCAAAATTCAGAAAAACTTATCCTCATATCTCAGTCTCCGTCACACCATTTTAATTGTTTTTGCACCTTTTTTTATCTTATACAATCCCTCATCCAGAATGCGACAAAAATTGTACTCAGGCTCCAAATGTGGCCTTATTATTGTCTTCTACAGCCTCAATGCTCGGGCTGATAAAGGCAAACCTGTCTTACACCTTCTTCATTGCTGCATCTAGCTGTGATGCAACTTTTTAAAGAACTCTGCACCTGCAGCCCTAAGTCTCTCTCTGTTCAACGGCACTGCCCTGGGAGATAGTGAGGACTGCAGATGCTGGACATCAGCATCCAGAGCGTGGTGATGGAAAAGCACAGCAGTTCAGGGAGCATCCGAGAAGCAGGAGAATCGACTTTTTCTCACTTCCATGTATTCTTACACGGTAAATATTGACCAACATATTTGTGTAGGATCTCACCCATCTAGCAGGAGCAACCGCTAAGGCAGGGGAATGGAGCATGTTGTGACTGTGTGAGGACTATGAACCCAGCATGCACAGAGGCATATGGAGTCTGTTGTTGAACTGTTAACTTGTGTTTCTTTGTTTTTCCTTAATTACTGGAAGGAGTGTAACGCTTTATATTTTAGCTAGTGTTCGGTTTTGTTTTGCTTTGTAATAAGATTTTGTACCTGGGCGTACCATAGAAGGTAAGATTGTGTCACTGGTGGAGACTTGCAAACATTTTACTGTATTGATGTGGGTATATGACAATAAAACTAATGCACATAATTCTGCTCCTGAGGTTTCACACGTAGATAGCTCTTTGATTTTTAACGGAACCTATTCTTCACCTAGTTTCTCTTTGCCCTGAACATAATTTTCAAATCCCCGTTCTATTCTCCTCAGCCTTTTTGCAAAGCTATCTCATGCCCCCATTTTTCCGTCCTGATTTCCTTTGTAAGTGAACTCCTACACACCGTATGCACGTCAAGGGATTCACTTGATCCCTGTCGCTTACACCTGAAATTTTCCTACTTCCTTTTTTCTTCTTGATAGTGTCTCAATATCCCCTGTCATGTACTGTTCCACGCTCCTGCCTGTATTGCCCAGCACATGTGCAGGGACGTGCTGTCCCTGAACTCCCTTTATCCTACTTATCAAAGACTCACACTTTCTACACTATGTTTTGTCTGCAGGAGCTTCCCCAAACAACTTTGGAAAGTTTCTACCTAATACCATCAAAATTGGCCTTGCCCAATGTATAACTTTCACTTCTGGACCATTCTTGTCCTTTTCCAGACTGCCTAACATGAAACCCTGAATACAGCAGTCAATGTGAAAACAACCCATGCACAAGTTCGATCTGATTTCTTACAAAGGGGAGAATTGAGTGCAATATTCATCAGAATGAAATCTTGTCCACGTATGCAGAAAACATCAGAAACAACCTTGCCCCAAATCTCGGAATGAGTCTCGTATGGAATGAGAAGTTCTATCACTTTATGAGATCAATGGAAATGACACGTTTCACATGATTGATTTGTTGATATTTTTATTTATATCATGTTAATTTATGAATTCATCCACCAATTGTTTTCTTCTATATGTCTGTGATCTGTGCATACATGTTTGAGAAAAGCTTGACAAGAGCTTGTAACCATTACACATGCTTACTTTGGAGATGCCATTTCGATCAGATCGTTATTTATGCATGAATGACCTGCAAGAAAGCGTGTCAAACCATGTTTGAAGCGTTCTAATTCGACCGTATTACAGTGATGGTTTCTCTTTATTTTTGATAGTCATAAAGATGGACAGCACGGAAACTAACTTTTCGGATCATCTAGTCCATGATGACCAGATATCTCAACCTAATGTAATTCCGTTTGCCATCACTTGGTCCAGATCCCCATTCACATACCCATCCATATGCCTTTTAAATGTTGCAATTATACGAGCATCCACCACCTCCTCTGGCAGCTCCACCTCCTGCGTAAAAAATGTTGCACCTTAGGCATCTTTTTATCTTTACCCTCTCAACCTAGAGCGATGCCATCGAGGTCCTGACTCCTCCCAACACAGGGAAACTAGTTTGTCTGCTTATCCTATCCACGACCCTCATGATTTTATATGGCTCTATGAGGACATCCCTCAGCATTCGATGCTCCAGAGACGCCAGCCCCAGCCTTTTCAGACTCCTCCAATAGCTCTGACGCTCCAACAGTTATATATATTATAATCGACTTGTACAACTTTTCTGAACCCTTACCAGTTTCACAAGATCCTTCAGATAGAAGGAGACCAGAATTGCACGCAATATTCCAAAACTTCCCCCCCGATATCCAGTCCAGCTGCGACATGACCTCCCAATTCCTATACTCAGTGCCCTGATCCATAAACGAAGGCATACCACACGCCATCCTCACTCTCCTTCTTTCAGCTCTACAATCAAATAGCGCTGAACTACACTTCAATGTCTCTTTGTTCAGCAACACTCCCAGGAACTTACCATTAACTGCCGAAGAACTGCTAAGATTTGCTTTCTCAAAATGTAGCACCTCACATTTCTTTAAATTAAACATTCCAAATTCCATTCACCACTCCTAATTCCATTCGCCCATCTGATCAAGATCACGTTGCAATCTGACGTAACCTTCTCCGCTATCCACTGCACTCCCACTTTTGGTGTCATCTGCAAATTTAGTAACTATATCTCCTCTGTTAATATCCAAAACATTTCTCTCAATGACGAAACGTTGTGGACCCAGCAACGATTCTTGTGGCTCACCACTGATCACAGGCCTCCAGCCCGAAAAACAACTCTTCACCAGCACCCTGTTT
Source organism: Chiloscyllium punctatum (assembly GCF_047496795.1). NCBI lineage: Eukaryota > Metazoa > Chordata > Chondrichthyes > Orectolobiformes > Hemiscylliidae > Chiloscyllium > Chiloscyllium punctatum. The sequence goes on along the minus strand of NC_092789.1, from coordinate 26,244,137 downwards.
CGTTAACTTCCAGCCAGTCTTGTACCAAATTGCTAGTTCTCCCTGCATTCCATCAGAATTAACTCTGCGAACCAGTGTCCTGTGGGAAACCTTGTCGTATTCGTATGCCTTATTTAAGTCCATAGAGATCACGTCCACCGCTCTGCCCTCATCGATCCTCTTCATTACTACTTCAGGAAACTCAATCAAAGTTGTGAGACATGATTTCCCAATTACAAATCAATGTCGATTAACCCAAATGAGTCCTTGCCTTTCCGATATGTGTAATTCCTGTCCCTCAGGGTTCCCTCCAACAATTTGACCACCAGCGACGTCAGGCTATCGGGTCAGTAGTTCTCTGGCTTGTCCTTACAACCTTTCAAATTTGGCGCCACGTTAGCGAACCTCCAGTCGTCTGGCACTGCACCTGCGAGTATCGATATTACAAATATCTCAGCAAGGGGCACAATAATCCCTTCCGTAGCTTCCCACAGAGATCTGGTTTCCACCTGATCAGGTCCTGGGGATTTGTCCAGCTTTATGCGTTTCAGAATATCCAGCAGTTCGTCCTCTGTACTATGGATATTTTTCATGATGTCGCCATCTATTCGGCCACATTCTATGTCGTCCATGTCCTTGTCCACAATAAACACGAAGGCAAAGTATTCGATTACTATCTTTCCCACATCCTTCTGCTCCACTCGAAGGCTGCCTTGCTGATTCTTGTGGGGCCCAATTCGCTCCAGAGTTATCCTTTCGTCCTTAGTGTATTCATAAAAAGCTTTTGAATTCTCCTAAACGCTATTTGCCAAAACTACGTCATGTCCCCTTTTTGCCATTCTGATTTCCCTCACAAGCATACTCCTGCTGCATTTGTACTCTTCCAGGGATTACTCTATCGCTCCTGTCTGTACGTGATGTCTGCTTCCTTCTTTTTCTTCACCAAACCCTCAATGTCTGTAATCGTCCAGCATTCCCGACACCTACCGGCCTTTTCTTTCAACCTCACAGGAACATAGTGTCTTTGGACTCTCGTTTTCCCATTTCTGAAGACTTCCCATTTTCCAGCCGTCCCCTTACATGCGACCCAACCATCTTTTCTAAGTTCTAGCTTAATGCCGCCAAAATTAGACTTCCTCCAAATTAGAGTTTCAAATGTTCGATCTGGTTGATCCTTTTCCATTACTGTTTTTAAGCTAACAAAATTATGGTCGCTGACGCCAAAGTGCTTCCCCACTGACAACTCAGTCAACAGCCCTGCCTTATTTCCCAAGAGTCGATCAAGTTCGGCACTTTCTCTGATAGGTGCATTCACATACTTCCTCAGAACATTTTCTTGTATACTCTTAACAAACTCGTCTCCATCTAAACTTTTTACACTATGGCAGGTCCAGTCTATGTTTGCACAGTTCAAATTACCTACCAAAACCACCCTATTAATCTTGCAGATAACTTAAATCTCGTCACAAAATTATTTCTCAGTTTCCCACTGATTATTATGGGGCCTATAATACAATCCCTACAAGGTGATCATTCCTTTCTTAGCTCTCAGTTCCGTGCAAATGATTTCGCTGGTTGTCTTTCTGGAAACATTTTCCCAAAGTAGAGCTACAATGCTACCCCTTATGAAAAACGCCACTCCTCCTCCTCTCTTGCCTCCCTTTCTACCCTACTATTGCATTTGTATCCTACAATATTAAGCTGCCATTCATTTACATCCCTAAACCAAGATTCTGTAATTGCTGTGATGTCGCAGTCCCTGTTCGTAGCCATGCCCTGAGTTTATCTGACTTCCCTGTTAGTTCTCTTGCATAAATAAATGCTGTTTAATTGATCAGTACTACATTGTTCTCCGCTTTGTTCTTGCCTGCCATGACTGTTTAACTTGCTGCTTTTCTCCACTGTCCCAGTCTCAGATTGTTGTCATTCCTCAATCTCTACCTGGTTCCCACTCGGCCCCTTCCTAATTTGTCATTCCCTGAGCATTTTTAGGAAATGTCCCTGCCAGTATGTTAGTCCCCTTCCAATTCAGACGCAATCCATCCTTCTCGTACAGGTGACATTTCCCCCAGAAGAGATTGCAATGGTCCAAAAATATGAACCCTTCTACCATAAACCAGCTTCTTCGGCACGCTTCATCTTCTCTATCCTACTATCCCGACCCTCACTAGCTCGTCCCACCAGGAGGAATCCAGATAATACGCCCCTCGAGGACCTCATTTTGAAATTCCTGCCTAACTCGCTAAATTCTACTTTCAGAATGTCATTCTTTTCTCTTCCTAAGTCGTAGTAACCAATGGGCAAAATGACCTCTGCTGTTCCCTCTCCTCTTTGAGAGCATTTTGCAAGTTGTCTGTCACATCCTTATTCCTAACAGCAGGGAGGCAACACATTATTCTGATTTTTCGCTGTTGGCCGCAGATATGTCTGTCTGTGCTTTTGACTAAAATGGCCCCTAACACGATCGATCAGTTGAATCCGACGTAGCCCTCATTACATTATCGCCTGCCTTGATACCAGAAACTTGGTTCTTCGGTCTAAATTCCCCTGAAAGTCTATCACCTCCTATATTTTCCAACACAGCATACTTGTTTGAAATTAGGTTAGCCACAGAAGACTAGCTACCTATCCCTCCTACCTTACTTGTAGTTAACTCGTCTAAGGATTCTCTCCCTTCTTAGAATGCGATCCATCACACCCCCAGCTCTTGTAAAATCCTCATTGCCTGTAACTGTCGCTCCAACCAACCAGATTGCATGTCATGTTGAAGAGCATTTGTGAAGGGTAGAAAAATACATTACCAACATGTTACCTGTATTAGATGTTTTAAGAATCTGTTAGCTATAGGACGAGATTGAACAAACTTGGATTGTTTTGTAAGAGTGTCAGAGGCTGAGGGGCGAAATGGTTCAAGTATATAAAATTAGAAGAGGCAAGTATAATGTGAATCTTCGAAATTTTTTTTCCATTGTAAAATGTCAAATGGAAAAATACATAAAATTAAGGGATATTGGAAAGGTTTAAATGAGATGTGCTAATCAACTATTTTTACAGAAAGTTTGGACAGTGGGAAGGGAGGCAATAGAAGTAGAAACATTAGCAAATATTTGAAGTGGCACTTAGAGAGACATGTGAACGGGCGGAGTATAAAGGGATATGGACTATGTGCAAGCAGATGGGATTCAATTAGAATAGCATCATCGTCAGCACAGACATGTTGGGCCGAAGGGCCTGTTGCTGTGCTGTGCTGTTCTGTTTGCTAACTTCGCAGCATCAATGGTGCCAAAGTTCCTCAGAATATTTAACGCTTCAGTCAATTCACACTCATTATTCAAAGTTACAATGACGTCAAAATCATTCAATCCACCTCTTCTCATTGGGAAATCCTTTCATTTCCAAAATCAGCCGAGCCTATTTTCTCTGGCCTGCTTCCAATGCAAATATGTATTTCCTTATGGCATTCATACTGTTCATAATAATGTAGATATGGTTTAACTCTCCCTTTGCATAGTTTTTGCATGACATTCCTATTATATACTTCAATCCTTTTGTAATAAACACCAGCGTTTGATTTGTCTTCTCTATTTCCTGCTGAACCTGTAAGATACAATTTTTTAAATGATATGGCAATCAACAATAAATGAACCTGTGGTAACAATGAGAGGTACATTTTCTAAAAGAGAGTTTTCTTTTGAGCCGGTTGTATTTTATTAGTCGGTGTGAACACAAATGACAGAATAGAAAAGAGTGAGGAGCTGTGTGGTGGTCGGAGGATATGGTTTGTTTGCATTTTCAGAAGCCTTTAGACAAGTTTCAATTCGAACGAATGAGTAATTTGGGAGAGAATAGGGCCTATTAAAGATCAATCAGATCGTCCACGTCTGGAAGCACAGGAGGTGGGTGAGACATTGAACAAAAAAAGTCCTGTCAGTATTTACTGTGGAGAATGACATGGAAACTCGGGAACTTGGAAAAATAAAGAGTGATGTCTGGAATGAAACCACAATGAAGAAGTGAAGTTTCTGGAATTAAAAAATAATAAAAGTGGACCTATCCACAGGAACTAATCAAGTGGATCCCGGCATTTTGTGGCAATGTAGGGAAGATGTTGCAGTGCACCGGACAAAGAGGCTTGTACTATCAACAGACCCGGTGAGGTGCAGGAAGACTGAGGACTGGAGTAAAAAGACAAGAAACAACAAACCAGTGATGGGTAAGTTGTTGAAGGAGATTCTGAGAGAAGGTAGCTACGTATATTTGGAAAGGCAAGGGCTGATGAGAGATAGTCAGCATCGCTTTGTGAGCGGAAATTTGCGTTTCACTAATCTGATTGACTCTTTGATGTGGCGGTTAAGAGATGGTTGAAGGCAGAACGGTCAAGGTTGTCTACATGGACACCAGCAAAGCATTTGACAAGGTTCCAAGGAATGTTGAACATCTCGTCAAGACGAAGAAAGAAGATTACTACAGGTTGAGGAAACAATGATCAGACAGCGCTCCAGAGGATTACATGGGCCTGCATGATGGCTCAATCGTTATCACTGCTGCCTCATAGTACCACCCATCTTACCCATTTCCTCTGGTTCGACACGTGGACGACCTCTGTAAACTTTAATAGGCCCTATTCACTCCCGAGTTACATTTTAGCCCTAATTGAAACTTGTCTAAAAGCTTCTGAAAATGATAACTTTCGATTCGATTCCAGGGTTCGCTTCCAGCGTTGGGCGATTGTGAGGAGTTGCACATTCTCCCCGGGTCTGCACGGGTTTCCTGTGGGTGCTCCGGTTTCTGACCACTGTCCAAGGAGGTGTAGGTTAGTTAAATCAGCCATGCTAAATTAACCATAAAGTTCAGCGATGTGTAAGTTGGGGTTATTAGTCAGGGGAAATGTATAGGAATCGGGTGGGGGAATGTGTCCAGGTGGAATACACTTTGAAATGTTGGTGTGGAGTTGTTGGGCAAAATGGCCTGATTCCACACTGTAGGGATTGTATGATGGTAGCAAGAAAGGAATGAAGGATGCACTTAAAGAAGTAGGAAAAAGTTTTTGTGTGTAAGGCTAAGGAAACCCGTAACGCATTCTACACTTTTGTGAGAAACAAGACGATGGCTCGTGTGAGGGAAGGGCCGATCAGGGATAGTGGAGGGTTGTTGTGCCTGGAGTCCGTGGAGGTATGGACGGTCGTTAATCAATACATTGGCTCAGTATTCAGTACTGAGAGGGACGTTGTCGTTTGTGAGGACAGCGTGAAACCAGTTGATATGTGAACAGGTTGAGGTAAAGAAGGATGGTGTGCTGAAAACTTTGAGAAAGATAAGGATAGGCAATCCCCAGGCTAGGCGATATGGACTCAATGTTTCTATACGTTTGCTACTCGTCTGGAAAGTACAGGGGCATGAGATACATGAAATATGACTGACTGAATGCAGAATTGGCTTGCCCATAAAAGACAGAGGTTGGTAGCAAATGGAAAGTATTCAACTTGGAGCGTAGTGACCAGTGGTGTCACACAGAGTTAGGTTATGGCATTTTGTGATTTTTATAAATGACTTGGATGTGGACGTGTAAGAGTGGGTTAGTAAGTTTGGCGATGACAGCAGGGTTGGTGGAATAAAGCATAGTGTGGAGGGCTGTTGTAGGTTACAACATGACATCCGCAGGATGCAGAGCTGGCCTGAGAATTGGCAGGTGGAGTTCAACCTGGTAAAGTGTGAAGTGAATCATTTTAGAAGTTCGAATTTGAATGCAGAATACAGAGTTAAAGAGAGGATTCTTGACAGTGTGGAGGGAAAAAGGAATGTTAGTGTCCATGTCCATAGATCGTTTAATGTTGCCACCCAAGTTGATAGGTTGATAAAAAGGCGCATCGTGTTTTGGCTATCATCAGTGGAATTGCACCATGAATTATGCTGCAACTCAATGGAGCCCTGGTTAGACCACACTTGGAATATTTTGTTCAGTTCTGGGTGCCCCCCTCATTAAAAGAGGAATGTGGAAGCTTTAGAGTGTGTACAGTGGAGATTTACCAGGATTCTGCCTAGACTGGCGGCATTTCGTATGGAGCCCGGTTGAGGGAGCGAAGTCTATTCTCATTGGAGCAAAGAAGGGTGAGCGGCCATTTGGAAGAGGGGAACAAGTTAATGAGAGGAACAGATATAGAGTGAATATTCAGCGACTGTTTCCCCATAGCAGAAATGTCTATCATGAGAGGACAAACTTTGAATGTAATAGGTTGAAAGTTAAGGGGGGATTTCAGAGTTTGGTTCTTCACACAGAGTGGAAGATGGGTGGAATGCATTACCAGTGGTGTTAGTAGTTTATGATGCATTAGGGATATTTAATAGACTCTTGGATTGGCACATGGGTGATCGTAACATGAAGAGTATGTCTGTACGTTTGATCTTAGACTATGATAACAGATCAGCATGTCATGAAAGGCCAAAGGGTCTTGTTCAGCACTGTTCTACGTTCTGTGTTCCACGTTCCATAAGTTAGACTGTGTAATATTTTCAGACCAATATAAAATTATGTGGCATCCAGGAGGAGATAGTAAATGGGGTATAAATTTGGCTGGTTGGAAGGAGACAGAGAGTGATTGGACACATTTTTGCATTTCTGACTGGAGGCAAGTGACCAGCGCTGTCGTCGATGCATTCTTATTTATAATTTGGATAAATGATTTGGATGGAAGTATTGGTTCCTGGTAATTTGGTTTTGATGGTGACATTGAAATTGACAATATAGTGTCCAGCGAAGAAAGTTTTCTGTGATATGTCAGGCTAAAGAGTAGCGTGAATAGTAGATTGATAGGTAAAAGTGGGCTGAAGATTAGCAAATGGAGTTTAATCAGATAAGTGCGAAGTGTTCCATTTTGGTAAAACAAACGGTGGAGCTTGTACATTTAGTGTACGCGCCCTGGGGAGTGTTGTCAATCAGAGACAGAGGGATACAGGTACACAATTCTTCGAATGTTGCATCACACGTGTATTTGCTGCTGAAGCAACCATTTGGGACTCTTACCTTCATTTGTCAGAGCATGGAGAATAGCAGTCGTGATGTCATATTGCGGCTGTACACGATATTGGTGAGGCCAGCATGAAGGCATTGTTGATCATTGGGAAGTACTCATTTGGTTCACTTACGTCCTTTAGGGAAGGACATCTGACACTCTTACCCGGTCTGGCCAATTTGTGACTCTCGACCCACAACATTGTGGCTGACTGTGAGCTGCCCTCTGGATGATTAGCAGTCAATGCTGTTCCAATTCGAGATTCCACATCCCATGAATGAACAAACAAAAGTACATACTTCCCTGCCTGTCTTTGTAAACACCTCCAGCTGCAGAAACTCGTACTGTCTTTGTAACACCGTTTAGGCCCTGGCCACTCTCTGTAACGCTCTCAACACCTTCAGCATCTTCAACCCTCACTTGTCCTATTGTGTTATTAAACACTGATAATGATTCCTCTTCCCAATGCCCTCCTCCTGCTGGGAAATCCTTTGAAATCGCTTTAACATTTTCTTGCGAAATACTCTCTTGTTTCAGAATTGTTAGCACTTTTTGTCTATCTTCTAAGCCTCATAATGTAACATGATCCAAATTGGTTTGGCTGAGGGACGGGTGAGTTTTTCTTGCTAATGTTTTGTCTATTTCAAAGGAGTTTCCTTTTGTTGAGTTCCTTCACATTTAACCCACTGTGCATTTGTAAACATACATTTCAGTCCGTTTACCTTGTTAACCTTGGGCAGTTCTCCTCTCAAACTCATGTAATTTGAAATATTAGAGTGTGGGCTACCATTCTACAATATTATGTGGTGGTCTGGCCTTGATCCAAACACTCCATGTTAACTATTAATATTCCTCGCACAACCTGTGATTCCTTGTATTTTCATTTCTACAGCAATTTTGGTGAGAGAACGCCCGCCTCATTGTGTCAAGACATTAATATCACGCAGATATAACATCTTGTGAAGTTCTCCAATCACCAGAGGTGATGCGACTCTGAGGTTGAAACAACCGTTGTTGTTCTCCCATTGGTTAAACATTTCCTAGGAGCTGTTGCTGCATTCTTCAATGTTTACCTCTGAAGTGGAACCTGTCGGCATTCTTTCTGCCCTTCTTTTTCAAGGTGCTGGTCTTCACTGCTCTTATTGTTTTGGCAAATAGTGTTATTTGTTCAAAGAGGCATCAGACGAATTTTGGTCCATGTGGTCTCCATAAATACGGAACAATAATTTGTTCAACCGCAAAGTTTTTAGCTTATCAACCATCGTACATTTCGGAGTCTCTTAAACAGTGATAAATAACTTGCCTGGCGGAAACATTTCATCTATTATTCCAGTTAGGTTTGGTCTCAGTGAGTAAACTGTCTTTATAAAGACATAATCCTCAACGTTCGTCAGTGTTCATTACCTCCAGAAAAGCCTTCCTGCTCCAATAATCTCAGCATGCCTTTGAGGACTCTGAGCAGAATGACGAAAGCACTTGTTTGCTACTCATCGACCTGGTGCTCCTTGAGCCCATCAGTCGTGATGGGGAGGTGAGCACATGGTCCATAATCTGTTAGTCAATATTTCTGAAATATATCTGCAGAACCTTTCCCAGATACGGGAATGTCCCTTCGGCATTTCAAATGCGCGCTGCTATGATTTTCCATCTTATTTGTGTCGTGACTTCACTCTCTTGCGTTTCACACAACGAACACCCAATCTTCCGCCGATTCATTCACACTGTGATGATGATGAGTGAAGTATAATAACAATACTACTCTTCGTCTTTGCTCTCTTTTCGCTGACCCAGCCGAGAACTGCCGAATATGCTGCCTGTACCCGTTCAGTAGTCAGAGGTCATCTTGTTCAGGAGAAGTACCTTTCCCTAAAAGTATTTCAGATGTATATATTGGGACTACCCCTGGTGTGAAGTGATTGAATCGTGAACTAACATTTAACACGCTACCAATATATTTACTGGAATTTAAAATTATGAGAGGTGATCTCATTGAAATATATTGTATTTTTAATGTCTTGTCAGGAAAAATACTGAGAGGAGATTTCTGTCCATGAGGACAAAGCAACATAGACTCAAACAAAGGAGCAACTAAAAAAGACTGTGATGAGGAGGAACACCTTCTGTTAGATGGTGCTGAATTTTTGGAACTCCTCACCACAAGAGAGCAGTGAGTACAGAGTTCTTGCGTGTATAGATTCACGATCAGTCAGGGAATCAAGATTTAGAAGGAAATGACAAGAAAGTGGATGCAAGGAATTTTGAATCAGCTATGAACTTATCGAATTGGATTCGAGAGGTCAGCCTCGGAGATCTGCTTGCCGTTGTGACCCTGTCATCACTTGTTAAGAACAAGCTCGAAGTCCTACTCACTGTGTGATTCTGACGCACATTGGACAGCTTGGTTATGGGTTTTCTCAAGTGCTGCATGCTGAATGTGCAGTGAAAAAGGGACGCATCCCAGTGACAGACAGGTCTGAGTCATCGAGAGTGAGGCTCACCTTCTGTTCTCAAATTCACGCCCCGCTCCATTGACCGATACAATGAACCCCTACTTTCTGAAATTTGGGAATAAACCTCATTGAATTGTTCACCAACTCTTGCCATCACTCATTGCTCGCTTAGATCAGAATGTGCTGTGTAGCCCAGGAATGTTGGCAATCTAGAAAAAAAGAATAACCACATGGACATCTAGTCGATCCGATGGAGACATGCTCACGAATTCTCACATTCCAGCCAATATCATTATCTCATCTATCATCTGCGTGCTATCCCCACTGGCAGTACAGTATCAGCAGACGGTATTAAAACACAGGAGGGATAATCGGAATGCAAAGATATAGAGTGATACATGAGGAAAGAGTTGCAAGTTGGAGTGGTTGGGGCACTGATGGTCACTCAGATCACAGTGCCCCCCTGCATCTCATGCTCTTGGTTTTCAAGTTGGCACAAGGTGTGAGGGAAGTCGGTGACGTTGAATCTTGGCCTGGATGATCCATTCCTATAAAATCCCCTTGTCTAAGGTTGTCAGACAGGAAGAAAGGTGGGTCCAGTCTGTGTTCCGGGCTAAACACATGAACCAAAATTAGCCTGTGGTGTGTGTAGGTGGCAACATGAGATTGGAACGAATAAAACATCATTGAAAACTACATTCAGTGAAGTGTAACTGAGGGCGAAGTAGACCAGAACTACACCCAGTCCTCTCAGTGTCGTCTGAAAGAGGACTATGGAGAGCAGGGCTGTATTTAATCGTGAACTGTAATAAGCTTATTGAACTTTGTTAGTTTTGTACCAATGCAGGCAAGTGGAGATTATTCCATCATAATCCTTGCTTACAACTTATTGACAATGGACAGTTTATTGCAATGAGAAGGTGAGTTAATCACTGCAGACTTCACAGTCTCTCACCTGCTCTTGTAGCTGCAGTTAAATGATGATCATTAGATGAATGTGTTTCGATTGTCAGAAAACAAAACTTGAATTCACTATCGCCTTTTCGGGAAGGAAACTGTCACCCTTACCTGGCTGCGTCGATGTGTGACTCCACACCCACAGCTATGTAATGGATTCTTAACTATCATCTGGACAATTAGGGATGAATAATATATACGGGCCAAACCAATGCACATAACATAAACAAATGTTAATCTATAGAGGTGACCTGGGATATGCAGAGACTTTGATACTATCCCCAAACAAAACGACGTTTGTGTTTGCATCGTGACGTAATGAGACCAGAGGGTGGCATGATGTTACCTGAAAGACATGAGGGACATACAGAAAGAGACTCTGAAACTTTGATTCATCACCTTCTAATTCCTTCATTCAAAGCCAGTGATAGAACTGGAGATAGAACTGAACAAAAGGAGAGACACTCTCAAAAACAAAGGTATGCATGTGGTCATGCAGAGAGACAGAAGCAAATATTGATACGTAGCCTGTGCGGAGGCAGGAGAAAGGACAATGAGACAACACGTTATGAAACAAAACGCGAGATATATCAAGAGGAAATACATGAGGAATCGGGGGACAAAGAGAAACAGAGTGACACAGTTGTTAATGGGCGTCGTAGATTGAGACGCCGACGCAGAAACAGACACAAAAACTGAGAAAACGATTCACATGATGTAGACATCACTTCCCTCCAAACAAACGTTTCTCCCATTGGAGGCAGAGCTCGTCACACAGAGTTTCTTATTTCCATGGGTAAAAGCTATAAACTTCCGATATTCGACATGAAACGTTATTTGGTCACTTCGAGTCATGTGGTCTTTCATCATTCTTCCAAATGTCTCGAGCTGTCATGTTAATTGGTGCCATCGGCGGCGATGGTATTCAAATTTTCAACTCTTTTAAAATTTGAAACATGGCCATTTACTTCCACGTAGGCAGATCATGTGATTGACAGATGAAAGCCAACGGAAAACCAAGGGTGTTTGATTATCAAAACATGAAGCACTTATTTCTAATTTCAACACAACACCTCAGAAACATTTTACGCCTTCTGAATGCGATAGACACAGAAAAGCGATCCTACAACAAATGGATCACACTACTGAAAAGGAGTGTAAATGTTTAAGACTTGCATATATTTGCAGTTGCTGGACTCTTCAAGCACTGACACAAGAGGTTTTCATGGAACGTCCGTCATCCTTTCGGTGTTTCATTTTCTCTCTTTAATCACAACTGTAAGTGCTATAAAAAGCTTTGATCAGATACCTTTGTGTGGAACAACTCTAGTTCCGAATGCATGAAGATAGAGATCAGTCAGGCTTGTGCAGAAACTTGGCAAAGGTCTTCAGTGTCGTCAGCAAAATCCTAATTCCAACAAAATTAAATCAAACCTATAACCGCCAAACCAACCTTAACTTTCAATGACGTTGCCATCGCTGAATCACACACAATTAACAGATTGTGTTAGCCCATTCATTTCTAGCTGCACTTGAATAACAGCATACATCCTGGTATTACATCAGCACATCAGAGGCTGGGAATTCCATGGCATCAACAATTGACTCTGCGTCTGAGACAGGAAGCCATTGATCAATAACGCATCAACCACTTAAGCATTGACTCGCTACTATCTCCACACAGAGGCAGTGGTGTGCAATATGTAGAATATACATTGCTGATGCTCTTAAACATCTCTTTGGCAGCACTTTATGTAGCAAGGGATCAGTAATAAAAGGATAAAAGAGACAGCAGAAAAAATGATAACTTGATTGTCATTTCCATGCCACAACACTTCAAGACTGAGGCAAACATCACATTTGCTTCGCAATGATGAGGGAAAAACTCTGGACATTGCTTCCTGAGAGCACTGCTGCAGGTGCTGACACCAGCATGGACCACAGTGACTCAGTGCCAGAGCTCATCACTGGCTTCTAAAGGACAATTCATGTGAGCATGACATGTTTCTTCGGCAAAGCACCAGACTCAATAATGAACCACCACTGGCACATACAAGCACAATGAAGATGAACATTTGGGAGACATGCAGACATCGAATAGCGTATGTTGATGTACAGATTCAATGGAACACTTGATCCAGAATCAGGGACAGAGCGATGGAATCTGTACTGGTGATTTAGGTGTGAGATGCTTCATTTGGTAAAATAAACGTAAAACAAATGTGAATTTACAGATATCAGAGACAGCAAATAATTTAACAATTCGATCAATGCCCAGTTCAGCACTTTCTTTAAAAGCAGTCTAAATTAGTCTAGGTCATTTCATAAGGACAAGTGATTTTCGCAGGAACTCAGCAGCTGCAGCATGAAGCCTATTTCATGCGCATGGCGTGGCATCTACATGGGACTGTAATTAAAGAAATGAATGCATCGGATAAATAATCAGCATTGTCTGTATTCAGCCAAAATTCGCCACGTTAGCAAACAGTAAAGCGATTGATTTACTTCGATTGTCCACGTTCTTCTCCTTCGCAGCAATAACATCACCAGGGAAAACACTAAGTTGCTACGAGTCTCGAAACACTTTCTTTGAAGCACGAAACATATGTGCAATCTGGAAGATTAATAGCAATTGATATTTTCTCTTAAAAAAACACTATTGCTTTTGCACTTAACGTTGGGATGTCAGCGGAGGATGGCATTATTGCACTTGCACCACGAGAGAAAAGATACAGAGATTCATCGCGTTTCAATTCATTCATTCAAATTGTACCCCATTGCATGCAGGTAGACACACACACACAAACGACACACACACACACACACACACACACACACACACACACACAGACGCACACACGCACACGCAGACACAAACAGAGACACAGATGAAGACACAGAGACACGCACATAACCACAGACAGACAAATACGGTTGTACACACACATACGTAAACAGAAACAAACACAAATATATGCTCACAGACACGCATGCACCGACAAACAAACAGACGTTCAACGTGTGTTGGAATATTGTCAGGGAAGAGACCGATTGCTTTAATAAACTCATTTCGTTTTCGCTATCAAACTATATCATCATTTAATACTCAGACAGGTAGAGAGAAATTTTTTGATGAATCACGTTTTAATTCGTTCTTTCAAAATGTGCTCTATGTCAAGAAGAGGGACTGACACACAGACACACACACACACACACACACACACACACACACATACACCAAAACACAGACAGAAAAGGGATGGAGCAGTTTCTCTGTGAAGAGAGACTGGTTAAGCTCACGTTGCTTTCTTTGGAGAAGGGAAGGTCGCAGGTTGGTCCTGTTTGTGGTGTCTATGATTATGAACGTCACATCAGAGGGTTTACGATGCAAGAGCCCCACTTAATCGAAGGTCAAAGGCAAGGAGTGTATGATTTTCTGGGAAGAGCAACCTGACAGACGGGGGTTGAGGGAACACGTTTTCACTCAGAGAGTCGGGTCTGGCATGCTGTGTCTGGGAGGGTAGCTGAGGAGGAAACACTCTAACCACTAAAAAGCACTTACATGCTTTAAGCGTGATGTGGGAAAGTGGACTCATAAAGGTTTTGGACATCGTTGGCAACAGAGACCGGACAGGCTGAAAGGCCTCTTCAGCAGTCTGTGATTTGATGGTTCCATGGGTCTCTCTAAGGTTTCACGAATCACAGTGGATCCAGTCTCTTGCCAAATTTGGAGTATTTGGGAATTTCACAGTGCACAAGGAAGCCCTTCCAGCCATCGTGAATGTATAGACTCGCAAAAGGGACAACATCTCTCACTATCCCCCAGCCCTCTCTCTGTAGCACTCTCCACTCAGGATTTTGAAATGTCTTGTCAGCTTCTTTTGAAATGTCCTTTGGAATCCACCTCGACCACTGTATCGTGTCGTGCACTCGAATTCATACTAACTATCTGAGTAATCCTTTCAATAGTACAACATGAGGGGAGTACAGTAGCAGTGGGACCTGAGGAATTATATCCATATTTTCGGAATTTGGATCGGTACAGTTGAAGCATTTGATAAAAAGCACATTGCAAATACTAACATCTCTCTGACTAAACAGCTTTCTCCTCATTCCATTCCTCGACGTCTAGCAGATAATCTTTCAATTGTAATTCCACTTATTGACCTACCAATTGGAAACAAAGTATTCTTCTTTACCCTGCCAAAGTTGTTGATAATTTCGAACAACTGAACAATTCACCTCTTCTCTGTTCCGAGGAGAATCCAATTTCTCCTACATTTCCTTCTGTCTAAAATCTCACATCCTTGGTCGATGGTACACGCTGTTGCTACTCAGCATCTGCAGAGGAGGGAGTGGATGGTTGTCGATTTATTGTTCATCACTTACACGTTTGGACACAGCGAGAAACTCACTGTCTTTAAAAGTGTTAAATTGAAGCTCCTTGAAAACAGTCCCCACCTATGATGGAACAGCTGTGATCTTGTTAGCAGACCTATTCCAGAAATTACATTCAGCGATGGGCAGAGAGTGGTTATTGGCTTCCACATCAGAAAAGTGCGTTGTTTTAAAGATAAGTTCCTATCATTATCGTTCATTGTTATCTATCCCTTTCCCATGTAATTGGTGTGCAAAAGGTTCCTTTCAATAAATAGTAGCACCCTTCTGCCAGGATATTCTGCACACCACCAATTGTGCAATGGGGCTGTGGATGGGAGTTGTCGTGGTGAACCAGGACTGAAATGCACAAGATGGCCGCTTGGGCTTTTGCACCGAACGCTCACGGCTGAAATGGTCGGACAGTTACGTACAGCAGACGGTCACAATTAAGCTTGTTCTCATCAGCTGGATATACTGAATGAGAATAATCGCCGAAGGAAACCTTCGGCAAGTTATTCAGCTCTCTGTAAATAGACAGTTCTCATTACTTAAGCATTCTAATAAGGGAATTTTTTGTAAGGCCAAGTTTAGCGACTGCCCCATGTTTGATATATAGTAAAAAAAGTAGGAGGAAAAGTATGTTGCGAGAGTATTCTGAATTATAAAGGTAATATAGAAATAGAAATGCAAAGAAGAAATTAGTGTGAAAAGGTTAGTTGCATTCATAAAGGATAAGTTCATCAGTGAAAAAACAGGATAAATGTATTGTTAGAAAAGATAAAGTAATGAATGGTCGAAATACAAATTCTGCAAACAATAAAGAACATTGGCGCAGGAAGGTAACAGAAGAAGCCACGATTCTGGAAACATTGGCAATTGAAATTGACATTCAGATGAAGAGATTTCGAACAAATTATTACATCCAAAGAATTAAGGGAACATGACAAAGAGGAATTGCAAAGTCCACAATGACATGTTGTTTGTGAAATCTAAATAAGCTTCTTTTAATAGTTTGGTAAAGTTGTAAAGTACGTGAATTTCACTCTTTCAGTGAAATACGAATAGTTGTTTTATCTATTAAGAAAAAGGTGATTCCTAATCGAAAGTATTTATTGTGGGAATAAATCAGATTAATCGAAAGAAGGAACTTTATTTTAACTTCCACTTACAGCATGTGAGGATTCTGGATAAGCCAAGATGGAGGACGGGGAAAATCTAAATATAACAGCTGTTCGTATTTTGATGTATTTTCGGTGCTGGAGGTGATTTTCGTGACTTCCAGGAGCAGCAAATACTGTTTATATGCTGTTGCAATTGTTTGGAAACTATGGAGAAAAACAAAGTCAAACAACGGCACTTTGAAAAGCAGAAAGGCAGCGAACACATGGTGTGTAAGGGAGAGACGAAAGAAACCGACATTGCTCACTGATATAACAGTGAATCTACGCATTACTGCCTTTGCTGTCTGAGTTCATGTATTGGAGAGTGTCGAGGAAAACTTAACAAACAGCGACATTGGCAACTGATCTTGGAGCACCTTGTTTGGGAAAGGTCACAGCATAGAAATAGATAAGTCTATTATTTCAAGTATAGCCTTGCTGTAAATATATAACAGTGAGTAGAGTGGGTTTTTCTTGATTATATTGGATGTGTCTTTTTTTTAATGGATGTGTCTGTTGATTAAATTTGAAAAATATAAGGCAAAAGTATTAAGTTGGTCTAGTGTGAGACAATAAGACAGTGCTATGTTTTGTGCGTAGACTGGAAGTAGCAAAATGGCCTTGGGTAGTGTGATATCCTATTCTTGTCAGATGTGGGAGTTTTGGAAGTGTTTACCCATTACTGAGGATTATAGCTGCAATAAATATCAATTACTGCGAATCCGGTCAGACAGAATGCATTGCTTGGAGCAACAGTTACAGGCGATGAGGAATTTACAAGAGCTGGGGGTGTGATGGATGGCAGTTATAAGATGGGAGAAAAAATTAGGTGAGCTAACCCCAAGTAAGGTAGGAAGGATAGGCAGGTACTCTCCTGTGGCTAATCCTATTTTAAACAATTATGCTGTTTTGGAAAATATAGGGCGTGATGGACTTTCAGGGGAATTTAACACGAAAAAACAGGTTTCTGGCAGCAAGGCAGGCGATAATGTCATGAGGGCTACGTAGGGTTCCAACTGATCGATCGTGTTAGGGGACATTCTAGTCAGAAGCACAGGCAGACATATCTGCAGCCAATTGCGAAAAATCAGAATAGTGTGTTACCTTCCTGCTGCCAGGATCAAGGATGTGACAGACAGGGTGCAAAATGCTCTCAAAGACGGGAGGGAACAGCAGAAGGTCATTGCACACATTGGTTACAACGACATAGGAAGGGAAAAGAATGATATTCTGAAGGTAGAATTTAGAGAGTTAGGCAGGAATTTCAAAATTAGGTCCTCTCCGGGAGTAATATCTGGAATTCTCATTGTGGGAGGAGCTAGTGAGGGTCGGAATTGTAGGATAGAGCAGATGAACCGAGCATAAGAAGCTGGTTTATGGAAGAAGGGTTCATATTTTTGGACCATTGGAATCTCTTCTGGGGTAAATGCCACCTGTACAAGAAGAATAGTTTGCGTCTGAATTGGAAAGGGTCTAATATACTTGCAGGAAGATTTTCTAAAATGGCTCGGGAGGAGTCAAATTAGTAAGTGGCGGGGTGGGAACCAGCGGGAGATTGAGAAATGATAACAATCTGAGACTGGTGCAATGGAGACAAGCAGCAAGTGAATCAGTGAAGGCAGGCATGAACAAAGCGGAGAACAAGGTAGTACTGATCAATTAAACAGCATTTATTTCAATGCAAGAGAACTAACAGGGAAGTCAGATTAACTTTGGGCATGGCTACGAACTTGGACTGAGATATCACAGCAATTACAGAAACATGGCTCAGGGATGTACATGAATGGCAGCTTAATGTTGTAGGATACAAATGCAATAGTAGGATAGAAAGGGAGGCAAGAGAGGAGGGGGAGTTGCGTTTTTCATAAGGCTTTTATTATTGCTGTACTTCGGGGGATGTTCCCAGAAAGACACCCAGCGAAATCATTTGCATGGAATTGAGAAATAAAAAAGGAATTATCACCTTGTTGGGATTGTATTATAGTCCGCATACTAATCAGGAGGAAAACGTGAAACAAATTTGTAACGAGATTTCAGTTATCTGCCAGATTAATAGGGTGGTTATGGTCGGGAATTTGAACTGTTCAAACATCGACTGGAACTGCCATAGTATTCAGAGTTTAGATAGAGACAGGTGAATGACTGTGTGGAGTTGGCACATTCTCACCGTGTCTGCGTGGAGTTCCTCCAGGTGATCCGTTTTCCTCCCACAGTCCAAAAATGTGCAGGTTATGTGAATTGGCCATGCCAAATTTCCCGTCGTATTACGTGAAGGGGTAAATATAGGGGAATGGGTCTGGGTGGGTTGCGCTTCGGTGGGTCGGTGTGGACTTGTTGGGCCAAAGTGCCAGTTTCCACACTGTAAGTAATCTAATCTAAGAAAATGTTCTGAGGAAGTATGTGAATGCACCTAACAGAGAAAGTGCAGAGCTTGATCTCCTCATGGGAAATGAGACAGGGCAGGTGACTGAGTTGTCAGTAGGGGAGCACTTTGGGGTCAGCGAACATAGTTCTGTTAGTTTTAAAACAGTAATAGAAAAGGATCAAACAGATCAAACAGTTGAAATTGTAATTTGGAGGAAGGCTAATTTTGTCGGCATTAAGCAAGAAATTAAAAAGCTGATTGGGTCGCAGGTACCGGGATGGCTGGAAAATGGGAAGTCTTCAGAAATGAAAAAACGGGAGTCCAAAGACAGTATATTCATGTTCGATTGAAAGAAAAGGCCGGTAGGTGTCGGGAATGCTGGATGACTATAGATATTGAGGATTAAGTGAAGATAAAGAAGTATGCAGACATCACGTACAGACAGGAGCGATCGAGTGAATCCCTGGACGAGTACAACGGCAGAGGGAGTATACTTGAGAGGGAAATCAGAATGGCAAAAAAGGGGACATGAGATAGCTTTGGCAATATAGTTGAGAAGAATTCAGAAGTCTTTTATAAAAACATTAAAGACGAAAGGGTAACGATGGAGCGAACTGGGCCCCACAAAAATCAGCAAAGCAGCCTTGGTGTGGAGCTGAAGAATATGGGAAGATACTAAACGACTATTTGCTTCCGTTTTTATTGTTGAGAAGGATATGGACGACATAGAATGTGGTCTAATAGGTGGCGACATCATGAAAAATGTCCATAATATAGAGGACGAACTATCGGATATTTTGAAACGCATTAAGTTGGGCAAATCCCCAGGACCTGATTAGGTGTACATCACAGCTTTGTGGGAAGCTACGGAAGTGATTACTGTGCCCCTTGCAGAGATATTTATGTTATTGATACTCTCAGGTGAGGTGCCAGAAGACGAGCGGTTTGCTAACATGGCGCCATTTTTGAAAGGTGGTAAGGACAAGCCAGAGAACTAAAAACTGGATAGCTGACGTCGCTGGTGGGCAAATTGTTGGAGGGAAACCTGAGGGACATCAGTTACACATATTGGAAAGGTAAGGACTCATTTGGGGTAATCGACATTGCTTTGTCCTTGGGAATTCTTGTCTCACAAATATGATTGAGTTTTTTGAAGAAGTAATGATGAGGATCGATGAGGGCAGAGCGGTGGACGTGATCTCTATGGACTTAAATAAGGCATTCGACAAGATTTCCCACAGGACACTGGTTAGCAAAGTTAAATCTCATGGTATGCAGGGAGAACTAACCATTCAGTACAGGACTGGCTGGGAAGGTAAAGAAAGAGCGTGATGGTAAAGAGTTGTTTTTCGGACTGGAGGCCTGTGATCAGTGGTGTGCCACACGACTCGATGCTGGGTCCAACATGTTTTGTCATTGAGGTAAATGATTTCGATATGAACACAGGAGATATAGTTACTAAGTTTGCAGATGACACCGAAAGTAGCAGTGTATTGCATAGCGAAGAAAGTTACGTCAGATTGCAACGTGATCTTGATCAGATGGGCCACATGGTATCAGAATGTAATGTAGATAATCCATTATTGTTCAGAATAATGTCTTGACAGTTGCAGCTTCCATACCACAAAACCAGCGAGCCTTCTGAAGAATATACGTGCTTTTATACATGAAGTTCGAGACAATGTACCTCAAGCAGCTCGGTGAAGTCACCGTTCACAAAACCAAAGATGCTGCTAACATGCAGTCGTAGTAGCATGGCCGAGCGGTCTAAGGCGCTGGATTTAAGTTCCAATCTCTCCAGAGACGTGGGTTCGAATTCCACTGCTGCTAACTTGCACCTTTTGCACGGTATGAGGCTCTGCAGAGGTTTGGCGTACACATGATATGCTGATAGGCCTGTTTCGGCAGTCTCGGATCACTTGAGCCTCTGAGGTCAGTTTAGAATAAAAACCATACTTTAAACACTCAGTGCGTACCTACAAATATTTGCCATACACTTATGTAGATATTCGTCAGCTCTGGAACTTCTAACACATTGGTTTCACAGTGCACTCACTCTGTAAAAAGACAGAGAGATCAGGATGGAGTTTAGGAGAGGTAAATTATGTTTCCACATACTCTGCTGAATTTTGTTCTGAAATTTCTATGTTAATCACAACGTTCCCTGATGTCTATTTTTTATGAAAATTGAGAGAAAGGGGTGCTGTTGAATAGAAGGTTTAGTGAAATAACGATGCTGACTCTGAGCAGCAGGCTCTTAAATGGGAAATAGCACCGAAAACAGTTCGGGATTCAAAAAGGAAATATATGTACAGAAGTTAAACGTGATAAACGAACGGCTTAACTCACCACAGCGCCTCTGGGAGAATTCATGGGAAAATATCCCAGTTTCTGTCTCCTGATCAACAAACTAAGCGAACGCTAATTGATGGTCTATTTCTCAGATAAACCAGCTTTCTATTGCATAGTTTAAATTTCACGAATCCTTGCAGGTGATTCTCAAATAACTTCAGTGGGTGCATTTCCGAAGGGGGCACCCCTCCAGATCAGATTCTCACAGATTAATTTAAAGTTCATCAAAAGCCTGGCAACGAACTGACGATCTGGATCAATGGAAGTATTGTCAAGTGGAAGACCCTGACCTCTCAGATTCACATTGTCCAGTTTAAATGCATTAAACCCGATATATAAATCTCAATCTGCCTCCTTGGTTGCATTCCACACAGGCATGTACTTACAAATGAGGATCACAGCTCTTAGTTTAAACGTAACCAAACTTGATACTTTAGTGTCATTCCACATCAATAGTTTTATTTTCGACAGGCGCACCCAGACTAATCAGTGACAATGAACGAACTAATCCCTGATCGCCTGTCATGCGGAATAAACGTGATTTTCCCACTTCAGTTCATGTTCGTGCGAAATGGCCTGATGAGTGCAAGGAAAAACATTTTCGAGAAAATCCGCATATCCTTTCAACGAGAAGCCTGATTAGATTGCATAGCAGGTTAATACACGGCAATTCCTGGAGCAACCAGGAGTTAATAGGAACATAAGGAAAAGCAGTGGAGGAAAGTCATGATAGTGACTATTCAGATTCTAATACCTCAGCTCGTGTTGATGAGAACAGGATCTGGATGAAGGCTGCATTGTGTCCAAAATCTGTTGTTTTCCTTCACTTTCCCTCGTTCTGTCAAGACTGTTCCACCATTCAGTGAGATTGTATTTGATCGAATCATCCACAAAATCACTTTCTTGCCCTATTCCAAAAACCCTTAATTCGTTTCCTGATTAAAAGTCTGTCTATCCCAGCTATGAATACACTTGATGACTCAATCGCAGCAGCCCTCTGCAGTGAAGAATTCTACAGAATCACGAACTTATGAGAGAAACTATTTCTCCTTATCTCTGCTTGAAATGTATAACGCCTTCCACTAAGACTATGCCCGACGGTACTACCCTGTCCCACAAATTCTCCACATGTAGCCTCTCATTTCAAAGAATAATCTTGGAAACTGCATTAAAGTTAACACCCATTCTTCTATATTTGCACTAGTACAAAACCAAACTACGCAACCAATTCTATGAGGAAATATCCTCTTGTTGTTGAGTATCCTGTGGAGACATTTCCCTGTCGAATGATGAGACTGATATTGATGATGTTTTCTTAAAGTTTGGGTGCAGGGAGAAATAACAAATAACAAACGAAGATGCAACAGTGAAAAATTCAACATGTTATCATGGAGAGAGCTGTCCTGATCTGAAGTTTCCTCGCAGAAATTGAATATGAGACAATCTCTTCCAATATTCAATCCTTGAAATGGAAAGGAAGAAACCATAGATTATTTTGGTGTCCAATAAAGCGGGAATGGAAATGGAGGGATGAAAATTTCAATATATCCGTCAGGTACTTGATGAGATGAATGGCAGATATCAGTACCGCCGTATGAAGTGAGTCTGTGAACAATAGGAAAAACGTGCCTGTGAGAGAATCAGAAAAAAAAATGGCACAATGAAAACAGACGTTGCGACACTGAGAGAGTGTCAGAAGGGAGATGGAAGAAAAGGATATTGATTTGAAAATGGGAAATTAACAGCAATTTGTGAAAAGATCAGGACCCTGGTGTTGAGCGGATTTTATGATTATTGAGGGAGTCGAACGCAGTGATGAGAATTTTAAATTCGAGACCTCACCTGGATGCCACCTCATGACCGTCGTGAGCACAGGAGTCATATGGCGACAGGACTTGATATGTGTTAATGAGTGACTGACAAACGTGGAATTGATGGAAGCGTCGAGCTTTGGACTTTCCCTGGGAAACGTTTGGGTAAGCAGAATGTGGATTTAACAAAGTTAACAATGAGTTTTAACGTTGCCATGAGTTTAGGAGGATTGGAAATGGAGACAAATGATGGAAATGTCTGGAGAGAAAGTTGGTTCAAATTGTAGTCTTGACTTGTGCCAATAATGTGATTGTTTACAGTTCCTGTTCAGGATGATGTTCTGTTGGTATGGAGCAGGGTGCATGCTGGTGAGTGAAGAGACCGTACTCGGTTTTCCAATGATTTGAAAAAGGATTGGAGTGGCACACTGACACATACCTTCAAATCGAACATCAAATAATTTGCACTTTGCAGTGGAGAAAGAGCAGCGAACTTTTGAGAGACCCTCGCTAATTATCGATGTTTCTGACGGATCTGAGTGTGAGGTGAGATGTGAACTTTGAAGAGGTACCTCTGTCAAAAACAAATAGAACGCACAGGGATTTGTTTCATTGACAAATGACCTGGAAGATAATGTAAATCGATTAACAACATGGGGAATGCTATCGATGATTGAACATCGAATCTTGCTATCCTCTGCACAGTCAGTTAGTTGCTGATTGATTTTGCTAATCGAGGGAGGTCAGATGCTTACCGACCAACACAGATAATATTTATTAAAATAAAAAGGAGTAAAGACCGTCGGCCTGGTTTTGGCAGGACTTGAGTGATCTTGGAATCGTTGGGACTGGCTGATATGTTTTACTCTGTCTCGTTTGTTATCCACTTCAACAACTGTTGAACAATCTGACAAAAGTAAGAAGAAATCACTTGGCGCAGTGTAGTGAAAAGTATGCAATCACCCGTGACGTATAAATTATAGATGCAGCTTTGTTTTTACGAACAATTTATTATACTAAGAACTCATGGAATCCATCATTTGAACCTGATTAATCGAACTTGCAAATTACAATTCTTTCATTTTCTTTGTAATTCTTCTCTCCACTCCAGCTGTCTGTCTGAGCATGAGTGGATATCATGATCAAGGGATTTTGCGATTAATATGATTAATTAATAGTCATTAGTTAGATTATCACGCCCTTTATCATTGCCTTACCAAAGGGAATGTATGAATAAAAAATCGGAACTTTGAGATATGGTATAAACGTAGTGCCCAAATCCAGTTATTCAAAACTCTGGTTTGGAAGATTTTCGAAATCTTGAGTGTCATTGAACATTTTAAATTCCAAGTAAATTGAGGGACTGAGTGATAGATTTGGTTTATTTTGCTATTCCTGTTTAAAGAAAGTGTGAATCCGTACATTTGAAGAATAGTAATAAGGAAATCTATGTAACTATATTTCACAGTTTTACACAAATATTTCGCAAGAACACTGACCCCAGCAGTAGAGTATAGTCAGTGACAATTGTGTTCTTGCAGTAGAGCTTGTATTCCAGATTCAAATCCTGATTGAGACACTTTCCTGCGACCCAAACAATAGCCAGAATGGGATAGTAAAACATTTCCAGAATCCGAACAGTTCAATAGATCCACGATTCCAAATTCATCCATTTATAGTTCTCATAAATATAACTAACCTCAAAGGAAAAGAATTTTCTCAATGTTAGAACGCTGGGAAGTGTTGATCCGAACTCCTTATCCATTCCTGTTACAATCTCTGAGATTGAAATCAAACTTCACACTCTGTTGTGAGCTGCAGGTTCATATAAATTTTGAATCTGGCAAAGCATTCTCCCTTAAACTATGAAAGGATACATTGGGTGGTAAATCCTTTTTAAAAGAAACCGGATATCAACCAGTAACACAATCAGATTTCTGAAGGCTTCAAATAGATGTGTACTCAGATGGAATTTCCAATCGCTGATTTTTAAACAACAATAAACAAAATTCTGCTCTAACGTCTAAAAGATTTACAGGAATGATCTTGAGGAAGGTATAGGTAATTTTCTTCGTAAATTTGCAGATGAAATTAAGGTTGGTGGAGCAGCCGTTAGTGAAGATATTTGTCAGAGAATGCTGTAGAACTTAGACACATTGGAGATTTGGGAGGAAAAATGGCAAATGGAGTTCAAACCAGACAATTGCCAGATGATACATTTTGGAAGATCCAGTTCGAGAGTGAAATATACGTTAAATGGAAAAGCCCTGGGGAAAATTGATGCATCGAGAGATCGGGGTGCTCAGGTCCAATGTATTCTGAAGGTGGCAACACAGTTTGATGGAGTGGCCAAGAAGGCATACGACATGTTTTCCTTCATTTGGGCGCTGTATTCTTTATAAGAATTAACAGGTCATGTAATATTATGTACGACTTTGAAGGGGCCACATATGCGTTACTCTGTCCAGTTCTGATCGCCTCATTACCAATAGATTATGGTTGGATGGAGAGGCGTTTCACCAGGATATTTCCTGGTATGGATGAAGCCAGCAATGAAGGCAGTCGAGGACATTGCGATTACTTTCATTAAAAAGACGAAGGTTGAGGGAGTATGTGATTGCGGTCTACACAATCACGAGAGGGACAGAGAGGGTGGATTGCAAGAAGTTCTTTCCCAGAGCAGGGGTCCCAATTATTTGGGGTCACGAGTTCAAGGTAAGAGAGGAAATATTTCAGAGCAATACGTGTGGAAATTTCTTTATGTGGAGGGTGATGGATGCCAGGAAACTGTTGCCAGCGAATATGGTAGAAGCAGGCATGATAGCACTATATTTAAGATGGATCTAGACAGATGCATGAATGGCAAGGGAGTTGAGGGATACGGATCCTTCGAAATTAGGCGACAGATTTTGACAAAGGATCTCGTTCAGCGCAGGCTCGGAGAGCCGAACGGCCTGATTCTGTGTTGTAGTTTTCTTTGTTATGTGTTCTTATTCCTGAAGATGTGGACCAAGGGGTAGAAGCTGCAATAAAGATTCATTAGCTAGAGAGGTCAAAAAGTGATTGCACAATCGATATGTTTCATTAGATATTCGCAGCTCATTCACTTTGATGGGTGTTTTACTGTCAACTGATATACAATGAACATTTGTGACATTTCCACATACACCACCTTCAAAAGTGATGCCTGACGATGACACATCAGCGCTGGAGCCTACGATAAAGCACTGTACACGATTATCAGAAGTAGTGTCTAGACTCCTTCGGTACCAGTATAACTGTTTTCAGTCGAATCTCTTCACATTAGATGATGTCCACCAGCTTCTGAAGACATTGAGTGTAATTATTTCCACTTGATCTTGGAGTATCCCCCATCTTCAACACAAAGCCTTTTTTATTGTGTGACAAGGACACTCTGTGTTATCTGCACACGGACACGACCAGAGACGTAACGATATGCGAAATACATCTCGTCAGTTCTGTTCAGAGTAATGCAAATGAGAATATTAAGCTCATCTGATCAGTTCCCATTTTTCCCCTCAGCCATCGACACTCCTCAGCAAAGAGACAGTCAATGTCATAAGCCAATTGTTCCATGCAATGTCGACACCAATCTTTGGTGTTCGGCGTGGTGTTCACATGGAGCAATCAAATTCAGATCTGCTTTCAGACCTGTCCAGAAGTTGAAAGGAACTGCATTGGAGAGGTGAGGCGAGAGGGTATGCCTTTGATGGAAACTCCGCATTTGTCTCAGAGTGACATCAGGCATAACATAGTATCATAGTATCCCTACTGAGTATAAACAGGCCCTTTGGCCTAAAAGATCGACATCGACCGGCCGAGGAATAACTCAGGCAGATCCATTCACCAGTCCTATCACTCTACATTTACCTCTGACTCATGGACATAACCCAGTGACATTGCCAGTCAATGGAAAACTAGGACAGACATTTCACTGATTGGAATTTGAAACAATATGCTCACTCTTGTTCGAGGCCAATCATCTCTCACCATAACAGATTTCACCAGACATTTAACAGCAAGGAAACCTCGGGCAGGTGGAGGCCAACTGAAACTTCTAGACTGCTTCATGACTCAATATGACCATGGCTGATAATCCAGCTGAATCCCCTGTTCCCACTTCATCATCCAAAACCCTTTTATTACATCTTTCTAACAAATGATAACAAAGTCCTATTTGAAAACATGTACGATGGGCTGGTGGAAGAAGCACACACGTGAACGGCAGCAGACACTTAACGAGCACAGTGACAAATTCTCAAAACCTCTTTCCTCTGTTTGTCAATGCAGATGTGTATAAACCTCTGCAGTGAACATTAACGGATAAAAGAACGACCTATGGCGGCATCTATTAAAATCAAAACGCCAAGCAGCACAGCAGCATCTCCCACCTCGGCGCTGTAGTTCTGAAGGGTAATGGAAAGACAAGAACACCGATCCTCTTTTTATATGGTCTCGTATATTAACCATTGGCACAGTGCTGACTTCTTCACTTTGCGTTCTTATAAGATGGAGATTCATAACTGAGATGGACAGGAGCTGTAATCAAAGAACAAACGTGCCTCCCAGGCGTTTACATCAGACGTTGAACACAGATACTGGATTGAGAACAGATTGAATGAAGTAAGATCAAAATAATTTCCTTTTTGGAACGGAGAGGGTGTTTAGTCCCTTAAGCCAGCTCAGTTCCTCAACAAGAACATGGCTGAACTGTGGGATAACTCTATCCCCTTACCTTGGACCTATATCATTGATGTTCTTCCTAAATTAAAAAAAACTCTATGTCCAATTTAAATTTAACAATTGATTGCCATTTGTTTTAGGGAATTTGAGCAGACATTAATATTTGTGTGTAGAAGTTTTTTTTCTATTATCTCTCCTGAAGTCCTTCATTCTTAGAAAGGGCCTTAATTCTTAGATTTTGATGTGGGCGTCACTGGCTGAGACCAGTAGCTATTGCTAGTCCCTAGTTGTCTTTGTGAAGGTGGTGGCGAACCACCTTCTTGAACAGAAGTAATTTTCGTGCTGCAGGTAAACCCATAATGTCCTAACAGAAACAATTCCAGGATCTTGTAACTGCTCATTTTTGACTTCAGTTCCACTCATTATAAATACTATAAGTTTATCGATCCTATATCTCCCTGTTACTATAGAGAAGTCTTTCGTTATACCACCCCTTAACCTTCTACATTGAGTTCAGAGATTTATTTGCGAGATGCTGTGTTTTTCTGCCGACGTTTTATCACGTCGTAAGTGTACCTGCAGTGAAGCTTTCGTGGTTTGTCATTCCTGCTATTTATTTTCCTCAGTTTTCTGGTACTTCCGGTTGTGCATCTGAAAGGTTTGTCCACGTGATCCAGTTCAATACGTTGATTTATAGAGTTCCGGTTTGAGTTGCAGGCTTCATGGAACTCTCTTGCGGGTCTCTGCGTTGCCTGTGGTTGTATGATTCGGTTCTCTCAATTGAATTTGTGTCCGTCTTTGTCTGTGTGGCTCGACATGAGACAGTATTGGTCGTATTGGTCGTATCTGGCAGCACGTCAATACCAGACTTAACAGAGCACTAACACTTCACCCGAGGCGCACTAATGATCTTACCCAGCAGGAAAGCACATCAGCTAAGTGAATGTATCTGCAGACTCACAAACAATCCGGCATACAATTCTTCAAAAATACTTATTTAATTCTACAGAGTACAAACATAATTTGTCTAACCTTTCCTCAGAATATAACCTCTGAAGTCCTGGGATCATCCTCCTGAACCTGCACAACATTCACTTCAAGAGCAAAACATTCTTCCAAAGGTGTGACGCCCAGCTTTGGTGACGACACTTTCAGGGAGCAAATGACTTGGCCAACTAGATCACTCCGTATAATATTGTCTGAAAACTTCTTCAATGTTATGAGGATTTCTGCCTCGACTATCCTCACATGCTGCCTGGATCGTTGTGTTTTTCCAGCCATCTGTCCGTGCATTTCGGACCACACCATCTTCAGATGTTTTTTATTTGCCTCTCGACCACCCGGATAGGCAGTGACTTGTACATTCCCAACATGCTCTGGCTAAAAGAAATTGATATAGTCTCCAAATTCTCCCATTTTCTGGAAATCTATGCGGCCCGTCATTGAGCCCTGCATCAAGGGGATCCTTTCTTCTTGTCTTTCCTGTCTATTCCTCTAATCGTATATACACGTCAGTCACGTGTCCTCCCAATTTCCTCTGTTCAAAGAAAAACAACTTCATTCTGCTAAATCTAACTTCATTGCTAAATCTCTTCAACACAGGCAGCATATTTGTCGTAGTACCCCAAAAGTATGCTATCTCCAGTGCTTTCGCATTGCTCCTATCGTATGCATTCCAGAAGAGCACTCAGTAATCTTCCTGTGACATGAGCAATGTTTTACAATGTACCAGCGGAATACTTCTCGAGGCATCACGTCCGATTTAGATAACTGCTCAACCCCGTCCACAGTCTGAGAATCAGATGGAGCCCTGATCAGTTTAATAGAAGCTCCGTCAAAATTTGTTCTTTCTTCTTGGAGACGAGATTCGGGGAAGGCCGATCAATGCTTGAGGGATGAATCTCATTCCTGATTTCACCGCTGGCTTTGAGCCTAATTTCTAATCTTGCTTATAAGAAGACTCACAAGATGCATTCAAAGGACGGGGGACTGTTCCATAACGAGCATTTGAATAGATTGAACTTGTACTCACTGGAATTGAGAAGAGGTAACTCTATTCAAATACACGAGATTGTTTCGTAACTTGTGAGGGAAACTGAGGGGATGTCACTTCCTTTGAGGGAGTGAATCCATGCGGGAGGTCTTGATCTCCTCACAAGGAGATACCCACAGATATGAGAAGGAAATTATTCTCTCAGAGAATAACGAATTGAAATTTTATTCGCAGAGGGAGTGGATGATGGGTTCATTCAAGGCTGTGATCGATAAAGTTTTAATCAGGAAGCGAATAGATAATATGGGCATGAAAGGAGAACTGAGGATGATCAGATCGGTCGTGATCGTATTAAGTCGCGGAACAGTCTTGATAGGCAGTGTGACTATGGTGAGAATGTCGTATTTGAGAGGACAGATAATACTCCGGGTGTGTTCTCACTCACACCTCTCGTAATGTTAATGAGTCATTGCTCCGGCTGAATTCTCGCCCTCCTGAAATAAAGGCCGCGATACCATGTGCCTTTCTCATGGCGTGCTGCAAAACAGGCAGTGAGAAAACTGCTGATTCACAATGAAGATACGGATTGCAAAAAGCTTTGTAAAAGAGACTTGGACAGGATGGCGACTGGCGCAGCTTCAGAGGTAAACAGTGAAAAAAACAAAAGCAGATCATTCGAAATGTTTAACCATTGGGATACAAGTGGTTGATGTTTAACCAGAAGCTCAACACTCCTCAGGAGATGGGAGAGCTTGAGGAGTCGGATCTGTGCGGTATTTCTAAGTTGTAGGAAGGACGTGAACGTTCTGTCACCAGAATTACAGAGGAGATAGCGATCTAAGTTTACACAGAGAAATTGTCAGTTTCAGTCAGTGGTATGGGGGCTGCGGGAAGAGAGAAGTAGCAAATGGATGCTGGGGGAGGAGAGAAGTAGCAGAGAATGTCGGAGTTTCGTAACTTTTTTTATTTACAAGGATTGGAAAATTTATGCGACAGACAGAGGCTGAATAGGCCTGGGCTGTGGTGTGACCCGATAGAGGTTTATGTAATCATGCGGGACAGAGAATCATAGAGTCACAGAATCCCAACAGAATGAAAACTGACCCTTCAACCTAAGAAGTCCCAACCGACCCTCCAAAGAATGTCACACGCAAACGCATTCCCTACCTTATTATCCTATAATTATCCGTGAATTATGTACCCAACCTTCAGACTTCTGAACACTCTGGGCAATTTCCCATGGCCAATTGATCTAACCTGCACATCTTTGGATTGTGGGAGGAAAGCAGAGCCACGGGAGGAAACTCACGCAGACAGTGGATATGTAGGCAAGGACTCTCCACTGAGTTGTGGAGTCCAAAACTAGTGTGCGTAACGTTAGGATGAGAGGGAAAATATTTAAAAGGGAACTAAAGGGCATATTTGTCACAGAAAGTGTGGTGCGTGCAAGGAATGTGCAGCCAGAGAAGTCGTGGAAACGGATACGATAGCAACATTTTAAACACCCATGTGTGAGTATATGAACAGCAGGTCAGGGGCTACGTACTGACAAAGGAGAAGAGATTAATTTGCAATGTTTCAGCAGGGAGAGTAGAGAAAGCACGAGCCAGGCAGAGCCGGAAAATTAAGACTGAATATTTAATAATTACTTCGTGAATCGTTGGAGCACAAACTTAAGAGCAACGGAAGCAGACACATCTACTGCTTGGAAAGTGAATTAATATATTCGGGCAACAGCTAAATATGGAGCACGACACGTCTCGAGTCTGCCACCCGCCCTCCTCTCTATCCAATAAATGTAGATGCTATGTGGAGGGTTGGTGAGGTAAGGTTGTATTTTTATTAATCTCTTTTGACAAATTAGAGCATAGGAGATATAGGCGCGGACAGTTACATGCTCTTCCTGCAGAATGTGGGAAGGAAGGGTCACCATTAGTGTCCCTGCTGACTTGTCTGGAAAGGTACCCCCATATCAAGCTCCTCACAGACCACATTAGGGAACTGGATCTGCTCCGTTAATATGGTTATGCTGTCCTTGGCGCTATTCCCCCCGAGATGTTGCAAAAGCAGCGATTGTGAAACGTTTGGCTTTGATGGGTTTTTGGGCCAACTTGATTATAGCTCACACTTGTTAAAAAAAGGAACACAAAAGAGGTGGCCATATCTCCCAGCTAAACTTTTCTCTCGTCTGTTTTATTTTGTGCAGTCTTGCTGAAAAGACCTTCTGAATTTTTAGAGATCGTTGAACTTCATTTTAAAATAAAGCAGGAAGAGTGAGAGGCAAAAAAAGGAAAGGGCAGCAGAAACGAAACAGTTTGAATTATGACTGAAGGAAAAAAAGCAAAAGAGGCAGAAGGGAGAGAAAGAGAGAGAGAGAGGAAAGGAAGACAGAGACGAAGTTTGAACTTCGGATATGAGCACCAAGAGAGAAAAGTCTGGTTAAAACAATGAAGGTGAAGGATGAACGTAAACTTTGTAAGGAAGAGATTGAGTATGAGCAGGCACATGGTAGCGAAAGGCCTGTTGAGAAAATATTTAATGATATTCAAACATTGCGCAAATTTGATGAGAAAGATGTGGAAGACTTCAACTTCTTTTCAAAAATGGCTAAAATAATTTGTTGGGGAGTTACCATGTCAGTTTTGCTGATCCAAACAAAACTTGTCGATAGAGTCAGTGATGAATTCCAATTCCTATCAGAGGAGGTATATGAGGCGTATGAGGAGATGGAGAAAGCCATCTTAAGTGAATATGAGTATGTGCCAGAAGCCGAAAGAAAGGCTTTCACGAATCTAAGAAGGAATTCTGATCAAAGCTACGTGGAGAGGAAAAGGATCAAACAAACGAATTTTAATAGGCGGAAAAGGACATAAAAGTAGACCAAACCTAGGACGCTCTTACAGAGACGATTATTTTGGAAGAGTTCTAAAAGTCTGAAGTAGCAAGAACTCTTCTGGAAGAGCAGAGGAGAAAATTGCAAGATTAGCAGCTGAAGTGGCTGATGTTTAAGAGTTGGTCTAAAAACCAAAGTTCGGCTTCCACATCAATTTCAGTCCATACAAGATAATGAGGATAAGACAAATCCTCACATAAATAAGAAAATGTAATTCTCATTGAAGATCATAAGAATGACTTAAGACAGCTAAAAGGAAACCTTTGAATGATAAAAGTGTTAACAATTTGCGATGTTTACACTGCAATAAAATAGGCCACAAGAAATTACAGCGTTTCTGTGTTAGCTGAAGCATTGCAAAGCCACATGTAGGAATAAAGCATAAGGCAGTGAATTTTGTTGGATTGGTGACAGAAAGCACAGTGGAGGTGAGAAAGCTTCACCAGAATCTACAGCTTGAACGGGGACTGGTTAAGGAGTAAGTGTCAGATATTATCACTTTAGATGCGTACGATGTTAATGTGTATTTGCATAGTCGAAGAGCAGCAGGAAAAGTTTTTACAAGATTAATAAATAGAGCATCCTCTCAATATGTGACACTGAAAGATGAGGAGATCTGTACCTCTGAAGGACTACTGCCAGAAACGGTGCCAGCAACACGAGTTCATGCTGAAACAAGAAAAGTGCACGAATGTATAATGAGGTGAGAGTGTCCAATGAAGTGTGGAGAAATCGTGTTAGGAGTACTAAATAAATGTTCAGCTCCATAATACAATATGTATTTGCTATTGCTATGGCCAGTTCACCGGTAGGAATGCAGCCTGCTGTGGTGGGAAAGCCAGTGGAAACTCAGGCAACTAAAATCTTGCAGGACACAGATCAGTGTATTTTTTCCGAGTGTGTGGTAACGAGGTCATAAAGTCGCCAGTTGAACCAGGAGACATTCAAGAGTTAAGATAAGAAAATTGAAGTGGAATTAGTAGAGAGTCTGTTTTAACAGATGATGCACATAAAAGAGGAATATACAGATAATACCGTCGACATTTTTAGCTCAGATAAATTAATAAAAAGATGAAGGTTTGAAGCTACTTCGGAAGATTTCTAAAATGTTCAGAGGTGATTTACTGGAATGTTACCTGGCTGGCATGGAGGGAACTGCTTCTGAGGACAAGCTAAGAACCTGAGCCCGTTTTCGTTACAGAGAAGAAGGTTGAGAGTTGACTCAAATGAGATATATAAGCTAAACAGAGGGGTACACAGGGTGGACACTGAGAGCATTTTTCTTCGGATGGTTATGGCTACCACGAGGGAACTCAACTTTAAATTGAGGGGAGATGCATATAGGACAGATATCAGAGGTAGTTTATTTACACGGAGAGGAGTAGGCGTGTAAAATGCCCAGCCTGCATCATTGATAGACTTCCCAAACTTCAGGGTATTTAAATGGTCATTTGATAAAGATATGGATAAAAATTGAATTGTGGAGAATAGATCGAGTTCCAATTGGTTCCACAGGTCGGAATAATAACGACGGCCGAAGGCCGTATACTGCTCTATCATGTCCCATGTTCTATGTTATTTGATTGCATTAAGCGACGTTCATGAAAACAAAAGCCGAATTTATCCGCAAATGTTGCTATTTTATTAACAATGTCATTCTTTAGGAACGTGACACAATCACGTATTCAGTCAGATGAGAAATTCAGTCAGATGGTCGTTTCATGTTGAGAGTGGTTTCTTTGGAAACATTCTTGGATTCGCTACAAAGTGGTTCCACGTCCTTCAGCCCCACAAGTCCACAGCGACCCAACGAAGAGTGTCCCTCCCAAACTCAGTCCCCGTTACTCTACAACTATTACTGACGAATGCACCTAATTTACGCATCCATAACATTACTAAACAATTTAGCATGGACACTTCATCAAGTATGCACACCTTTTGGATTGTGGGAGGAAACCGAAGCACCCGCAGGAAACTTACATAGAAACGTGGAGAATGTGCAAACTCCACACAGACAGTCGCCCGAGAATGGGATTGAATCAGAATCACTGGCGTTGTGAAGCAGCAGTGCTAACCACTGAGCCATCGTACCACCCCGATTGTTATAGATGAGAGGTGTATGAATGGCACCGGGGCTGTTGTAAGTAACTTATTCAGATGTGAGGAAACCGCCAACAAAAATACAAAAATGTTTCTTTGCTGGCCTGGACTGCATAATAATGCAATTGAATTTTGCCAGACATGTTATGTTTGCCAGTTAATTTGAAAACTACAGGCAGTAATAAAACCCCCACCTTTAATACTTTTTGCTGTATTAAAGGAACCTTTCACATGAGTCTTAATTTATTATGTAGGATCCCTATTAAAACAGCAGGTGAGAACTAGTATTTGCTAACCGAAATGGATGTTTCCAGTACATTTGCAATGGCTGGTCCATTGCGCAATATGACGTCTAACAGGATTGTAAAGAAGTTATTCAAATTTTTCACCAAATCCGCAGTGCCCACAGATACAATCACATCAAGAGGTATTTTGAAATAAGGTGGAATACGTTAACTTAATCCTGCATCATGGATGTAAAGGAAATGCTTTTCCAATTAAGCATCATCCTAATAGGCATAACTCTCTTAAATTGGCACAGGTTCAAAAGGAGATTGAACGCATGTGCTAAGACGACACAATCGAAGTGTGTTCCAATGAGAGGAGTTCCCCCACAGTAATGGTGACAAAATAACAAAGTACCCAATTGTTGTAATTGAACGATTGAAAATTCAATGTAGCTTCATGGACGAATGCACATCTAATTCCCATTTGGTAGATTGTGTTGAAAAGCTGGGACAAAACAAAACAATCTTATATATCTACTTTGTAATTGTTTAGAGGATACTGGCAATGTCTTGCGTCGGAAAGAGTGAAGGCAATTTCGGTTTTTATAATGCCAAATGGACTGTTTCAATTGAAAGTCATGCCATTTGGTACGAAAAGTCTGCCAGTCCCATTTCAGAGATGAACCAATACGATCATTACCTTATTACCTACCTTTGCTGTTTTATACATGAGCTGGTGATTTTTAGTCACACACGGATGAAACATTTGCAACATTTATCAGAATTGTTCGACCGAATTCGGGAGGCACGATCAACTTGGCGCAAAGTGAATTTGCTGCGGTTTTTTCAGAAAACGAAGAGGAAGACGAGAGATATATCCGGTGTTTCTCCAGGAAGTTGAAGCCCATCTTCGGAAATATTCTGCAGTTGAGAAGAAGCTTTGAGCTTGGTGTTGACCATACAACATTTCAATATTTATGTTACCAGCCATGCATCTGATACATTCATATATACTGACTATAACCAATTGAATGTTGTGGAGAAATATAACGAAAAATAGCCAGACTACTCAGATGGAGCTTGTGATTCCAGACATTCAATTGAAAAATGGTATTGTGACAGGACGAGAAAACGTGATTGCAAATGCATTGTCAAGACTTCAACGAGAAATTGAGGCATTCGATGACAGGATTGAGACCGAGTGTAGCAGAATTTAGTAGTGTATGTTTGCATGCTTATAGTCGATGGAATGCATATTTGTGTTGCAGTGTACTAGCAATTTAAGACTGACTGATTTCAAAATGAAGTTATCTTTGGACATTGGTGGGTCATTCTTTTCAACGATGCAGGTTGTGTGATGCTGCTGCTTCTGTATAAGGTTACGATGTACTGGACATTTATTTCAGAGGAGTCTTAATAGCAGTGATACCGAACAGTCTGTTTTGGATGGACTTCAGAGCAAACTGATTGTGGCTCACAGAAATTACCTCAAGCAATAGTTTCACTTGGTGTAAACATGGCTCTTGTACAATGAAAGGCGACTCATCTAGAATGCCACATGATTTCATTCAAAGAAACATCTTACTGAGGGGGTTGCCGCTGCTGTTTTCACTTTACAAGAGTCATGTTTTCACATAAAGCAAATACCATCAACTTCATCTGTCAGGAAATTAGCCAGCTGCAACAATTTTGTTCAACATCTGTAGTATTCCTCATGAAATAATTGGTAATCAACCTTTTCTCTTTACCATACCTTTTATTGAAGTAGGAGAAAGTGAGGCCTGCAGATGCTGGAGATGAGAGCTGAAAATGTGTTGCTGGAAAAGCGCAGCAGGTCAGGCAGCATCCAAGGAACAGGAGAATCGACGTTTCGGGCATAAGCCCGAATATTTCTGAAGAAGTGCTTATGCCTGAAACGTCGATTCTCCTGTTCCTTGGATGCTGCCTAACCTGCTGCGCTTTTCCAGCAACATATTTTCAGCTTTTATTGAAGTAGACAACATCTTACGATCGCGTCCATGAAATGCAAGACTGAAATGTTTCTGAGCTAACCGCACATCTACAAATGTTATCACAATATTTTATTCTTGCATGATAGGATAGTTCATACAATTGACACTATGTTTGTGATGGTTTACCAATCCTATTGGTCCAAACCATTTCAATCAACCATTCTATTTCCATTGCTGCTAGTACTTGCATCTCTTCTGCAACTTTCTGGATGGTTGACCTCTGTTACTCAAAAAAAGCAGCTTATCTATGCAAATGATGTCATGTAAACTGAATATGCTGATCACTCTCGTCTTCTACACCATACTCTTCAATGTACCCTGAAACACCGTTTCAACTCCACGCCTATTTCTGTGCACAAAAAAGCCTCTCCACACTCGCAGATGCCTTTACCCATTTCCAACAGTCTCTTTTCACCTGGCGCACGTCCTTTGAACATTCTCCATGAACAGGTCGAGTGCAGCTAAGAAGGTCAAAGGACGTGCACCAGGTGAAAAGAGACTGTTGGAAATGGGTAAAGGCATCTGCGAGTGTGGAGAGGCTTTTTTGTGCACAGAAATAGGCGTGGAGTTGAAACGGTGGTTCAGGGTACATTGAAGACCTCCTCAGTTCCTCTTCCTTCCCTTCCGCAACACAAAATATCTTAATCTGAACTGACACCACTCCTTGCTTTCAGATTCAAGTCTGACTTCACAAAGAAACCTGATGCCAAGTCTGGTTTTACTGAGTACTGACCTCTATATTGCAGATGCTGAGCGCCAGCTCTCAGAGTCTACCTCCTATCTTCCATAGACGATGATCCTCCCGTGGAACATCAGACCATAGTGTCCACAATTGTCACTAACCGTGTTTCATCTGGTGATCTCCTATCTAATGCTTCCAAGCTCACCATCTGTCAACCATGCAAAGCCCACTTCAGCCTTCTTCCCAAAATCCACAAACAGAATCACAAGGTGGAAAGTGTTATTTCTACCTGGGCAAGCTCCACAGAACTCATGTGCTCCGTTTTCCACTCACCTTTGCTCACCATATCCAGCCAGATCACACTGACATCCAATAATCCTCAGTCACGTTACCACAGTTTCAGAACTTCAGTTCCTGGCGAAAGAATTGCCACGATATGATATTGTAAAGCCTTTCCGACCACAGTTTTGATCTCTCTATATCTGCTCAAAGCTGTTTGCTGTCACCAGTTTCTCTTTCCCTGCTCTGATGATGTGAACATTGTTGACGGGGGTGTCTCTGAATTATGCGTCTCATTAATCAATCAAGGATTGCCCAGCGCTGCAGATCACATGGTGCTCATTTTAATCTTCATCATCACCCCTACATTTCAGCCCGATTTCACTCTCGTCCTTCCCACTACAATTCTACGAGCTTTTACATCCAAAAGATGATTATCTGCCATTTCTCGCAGCTACAGCGGGATTGCACCACCAGAAATCCATTCCGCTCCCTACAGTTGTCGGCAATCTCCAACGACCTCTCATTTTTTGGTTACCCTTTTCCTCTCTTTCCTCACTCACAACACATCTGTACAGGATCGTACACATGCCCTTCAATTCCACAAGGTGTAACCCCTGCCTGTTTATTTTCTCATTCTTCAACATCCAAGACTCCAGATATACCTAGCTTAATCTGTAACTCTTTCAGTCATTATGTTCGCTGTTCACCATTTGGCCTGCTGTCCTTGGGGAAACGAAGCACACACTGGTTAACTGCTAACAAAATACCGATGGTCTGCCAAAATAATGAGTTTCTGCTCCCTGGTGGTTGCTACTTCAAAACACCTCCATCTTCACTGGATAACATCTTTGCATGAGCCTTCCTGAAGTGCTCCAGCAAAACTCAACTCAAGCTCAAAGGATTACAGTCAATTTTCCACTTAGAAACAATGCAGCCTTCTGGGCTTAATATCGAGTTCAATAATTTTAGGGATTGTGTAGCAATCCCAAATTAGCTGCCAACCGTACACACCAAGCTTTATCATCACATTGGCAACTCAAGGACACAAAGTTTTGTCACCTAATCATCGTCTGTATCAGCAACTGTTCATTTCCCCCCGGACTGACCTTTCACCACTTATTTGTCGGTCCAACTGTTTTCTCTCCTTATCTGTCTGTCCACCCATCGTTGCTGTTTTCTCCCCCACTCTATCTTCTGAACCCGAAAATTTTACTCCGATTTCACTTCAGGGATGCTGCCAGAACAATGAGATTGTCCAGACATTTATGGTTTTGGTTCAGTTTTGCGGTATCCGCATTTATTTTAATTCCTTTTCTTCTGATATAAAGGCACCCCGACTTATAATGTGCATCAACCCTTCTCAGCCTCACTGCTGCTCAGCCGTGGGTCACAACTACTTATTATTTTCCGATTCTATGCATGAAATAACGAAGTTATTTTACAAATTTACGTTGATCTTTCATTTCCTATTC
Organism: Chiloscyllium punctatum; assembly: GCF_047496795.1. Taxonomy (NCBI): domain Eukaryota; kingdom Metazoa; phylum Chordata; class Chondrichthyes; order Orectolobiformes; family Hemiscylliidae; genus Chiloscyllium; species Chiloscyllium punctatum. The sequence goes on along the minus strand of NC_092789.1, from coordinate 26,205,308 downwards.
AAGGAAAATGTACAACCATAAAGTAATCTTGGTCTTTTTTTGCTGATTTAATAACTCGGAATTCATCCATTGCTTGCTTTCAATTTCCTCAACTTTGTAAGCGTGCTGTGTCATGAAAGAGCCCCAGCCTATTAAGCCTATCCCTGCAAGAAAAACCCTCATAAGCGTGCAACACTCTTTGCCAAACCTTTCTGAACCCTTTCAAATGACGAAATCCTTCCGACAGGAGCGAGAACAGACATGAACACCATACTCTAAAAAGTGGTCTGACCAATGTCCTGCTCAGCTCTAGCGTGACAACTCGAATGTGAAAACAGTGGAGATAGACATGTTGCCGAGCCAGCGCCACAATCATCCCGTGAAGGAAAACACAATACACAATAAATAACCTTTATGTTCTGGGAAAACAAACTCTAGATAAAGGAAGCAGTTGATCTTTATTTTCACTTTAACAGTTATGCTTTCAGAACAACCATATACTTGTAGCGCACATTACCAGTCCAGAAATCGATTTCTGTTCCCAGGTCTTCATTCACATGTAACTTTTTTTTTAGATCTCCAGTCACCCAGGGATTTTTGCAACGTTTTAACCGCAAATTCCGCAGATATTCTAAACATATGAGACTGAGGCAGTGCTTATCTCACTTGCTCAGTTCGAACACCCGCAACACGTGTAAAGTGCAAAGTCCGATGCACTTTTCCTGGGTGTAATTGGACTTGGATCAACAATTCACACTTACTGCATCCCCTGCTTCGGAATTAGGTTGATTGTTTATATGCTCTTATCGAGAAATCCGAGAGGTCTATAGCAAGTTCTTATTACTTATTTCGATAGATAAAAATAACTTTCATATCCTGTTGTTCTGCCAGACATTTCCCCACAACTTCTTTTTAAGGAGAACACCCACTCCTGTGCTTTCTTACAAGCATCGATCCAAAGTGATGATCTTCAGTTTCCAATAGTCTGCACAGGCTCTGGTAGATGACAAATGTGATAACTGCATTTACTTTCGCAATTTGGAATGCACTCTTCCTTACAACAATAATCTCCCAACACTTTGCCTTGAAGTACGTGTAATTGCGCATTTTTTCCAGGAAAATATTTGGTTGCTTTTCTCCACCAAAGCCAAACAACATCAGTTTTCATGTTCACAACTCCTTCAGTCTCAACATGTCCTGTTGGTCGACCCTTTGCTTATTCCTTTCCTTGGTATTTGGAAATCTACCTGATTGCTGCCAGTTATAATTATGTCACTTGTCGCAATCATTAATCACAATCCCCCTCGTCGGTGTTCTATTTATTAATCACTTCTTTCTTTCGTTTAATCTGTTTTACCAAGTAAACACTAACTTCCATTTTATTCTCCACTTGTCTTTTTGGATCTATGATATTAAGTTATGTTTTGGAGGTTTTGTTGGTTGCCATTTCTTTCTGCATTATTAAAACAATCATTCTCGGCTCTCGGAATTTGTTTGTTCATTCTTTGTGATTTGTGTTTGTTTTCGTTTTGTAAATATCATCGTCAAAAGTCAACTTGGTTCCGTACATAAATGAGATTTATTTTTCTCTTTAGATTCGGTTCTACATTTTCTCATCTACATTTAACTTGGATTTCCAGCTTTCTTCTCATTTCTTTTTATCTCCTCAACTGACGTCTTCAGCAAATCTTCCTATTTTTGTCTGCCATTAATTTTTCGCAGTTTTGAACAATGTCCGATAAATCGTAATTATTTGTATCTTATGTTTCTATATGGTTTTCTCTGAAGTACACTTCCTCTTGCAGACGTTAAAGACGTCCACGCCAACCTCTGCCGGGCAGAATTCCAGGCAAACTATGCTTTCTGCGGTTTGCACTTCCACCTGATTTGCTGCGATAATGCTTTGCAATTCCCTCCCTTTGAAAATTCTTTGCAGCTGAGTTTATATATGATCTTTTCCTCGATTATTAATATTGTATGTTATAAGTTTATTTGTTGTTTTATTTTCTTAATGAATAGCCCTTTGGTATTATACAGCAACATTTTGACGCCTTCTCCTTAACTGTGTCAACACCTTGGACCTGTGTGGGTCTCGTTGTATCTCTCAACACTGCATTTGGTTCATAATTCTGACCAAAGTTCCTTCTTGAGCTTTTTTTAATGTGTTCTGAGATGTCATTTGTCATCTGGGCTCCACTATGTGCTGTGGCTTGGATGCATAAAATTCATCATTGTAACGAGCCAGTTTTCCGTGAAGCAATACGAATTCATTTGCATTGGAGAAGTTTGGAGAAAAATATAATATTAATTAAGATTAATTGTCTTGATTCAATTGTATTCCGAAAGAGGATTGAGCAGAAGAGCAGTATTGAACTGTTTGGACGGTTGAGACACCAGCATAAGTCAAGAGCATAGTAACTGACGAGTTCAGCTCCACTCAACTGCCTTGCAATTGCTGAGACCTTTGCTAAACATTACAGTATCCCGGCCAGCCTTGCAGAACTTGAAAGACACAGATACTCCACCATCTCCAGAGAAATAAATTTCTAAGCTCTCACAAATCTGAGAAAGGTGAATTACATTCACATTAATCTTAATGAAATGTTGAGGTGGAGACAGTCAGCAGATATTTATCAGCCTGTCTACCTTTATGTTTTACAACATGGTAAACTTAAAGCGTTCAATGGCACACAGTCCTTGCACGGGAGGTTTTGAATTGGCCGTTTGGAACCACGTCCAAACCTTCTCAACACCAGTTAAATCAAAACCTGGAAATTTATTAATAATAAAATTTGATTGCTGAAGTAAACTTAAGCAATAACACAATCTAATTGGTCTATGCTATCAAAGAAAAAGCCCTTGTTTGCATCCTCACTCTCTCAAAAACTTGGTTACCGAACAACCCAATTAAGGGATAAATAAAATAAATTAATAGATGGTCAGAATCTTCTTTGGGATGCAAGATGTTTTGCTCGACAGACATAGATGCAGTTTTCGAAATTTTTGTTTCTGAATTGTGTCATACAAGGTTAGCTATATTGTTCACTTAGATAAAGGCAGTCTGACTTATAAATAAGCATTGTATTCTTTAAGCTTCCAAGAGCTACTAAGGGGATGCTTCGTGGCATAACACCGCAAACCTGATTTCTTCTTATAAAATACAGTCTGACACCAAATTCATACACTGACTCTTCACTGTCAGAATTATCACCAACTCCACAAGGTCCCAAATGTTATTGAACATCTCCAGTCTTCTTGATATCAAGGTATTTTAAAGACAGGCTGGAAAGAATTCCGAGATACTGACATTGCTAATAGACAAGTTCTGCCACCTGTTTAGACATAATGCTCTTTCTTGATGCAGAAACATCTGGTGACCTTTTTGCTCAGGAATAAAACGTGATTAAACCAGTGGGACCAGACTCTCGAACAAAAAAAAGCGTGACGACCTATTTTTCTTTTCAGAAATCACACTTCCCAGATTTCAAATATCATTTTTCCCTCGATCTTCCAGATCAGAGTTCCAAACAACAAATGTTAAAAATAAAAACCAAGATAAATTAGGACGGGGATCCTTTCGGATTGAATACAGGAATAGTGCCAGAAGACGAAAAGATAGAAAATGTTGTTCACTTGTTCAAGAAGTGGAGTAGAAACTACTCTGGTAATTACTGACCGTTGAGCCAGACTTCGGTTGTGGGTAAAGTGTTGGAAACGATCATATGAGACAGAATTTTTAATCATCTAGAAATGAATAAACGTATTCGGGATAATCATCAACGGTATGTGAAGGAGGGAGCGTGCCTCACAAACCTTAGTAAGTCCTTTGAGAAGGTGACACACAGGTGGACGAGGGAAAAACGTTTGAGGTTGTGCTCTATGGATTTCAGTAAGGCCTTGATAAGGTTCCTACGGAGGCATGGGATTGATGCTGATTATGAAGTTTGCATTAGAAAGTGAACAGCTGAAAGAACACAGCAGGTGGTGGTAGACTGGAAACGTTCGTCATGGATTTCAGTTACTAGTGGTGTGCCGCAACGTTCTGTTTTAGGTCCACCGCTGTTTGTTATTTAACAAATGACCTGGAAGTGGGCAGATGGAAGGCTTATAAAAATGCAGATAACACTGAGGTCAGTAGAGTTGGGAATATTGCTGAAGGATATTGGAGGTTACAATTGGACATAGCTAAGTTGTAGAGCTGGGCTGAGAGGGGGCAAGTGGAGTTTAATGTGGACAATTGTGAGGTGATTCACTTTGGAAGGACGAACAGTTATGCATTGCATTAGATTAATCGTAAGACTTTTGGTAGTGTAGGTGAACAGAGAGATATCAGTACATAGATCCCTGAAAGTTGTCACCCAGGTTGATAGAGTTGTTAAGAAAGCATGTCTTGTATTAGCTTTAACTAGTATAGGGATTGAGTTCCATAACCATGAGGTTCTGTTTGCAGTGCACAGTACTCTGGTGCGGCCGCACCTGGATTACTGCGTGCAATTCTGGGGACCACATTGTAGGAAGGATGTGGAAGCGTTGAAAAGGTTTCAGAGGTTATTTGCTGGAATGTTGCCTGACGAGGAGGAAAAGCTGAGAGAGTTGATGATCGTTTCTGTGGAGAGAACAACGTTGAGAGGTAGTTTTATTGCAACATAAAAGATTATCAGAGGGTTGAATAGGGTGGACATTGACATCCTTTTTCCTCAGATGATGATGGCTATCAAGAGGGGACATAGCATTAAATTAAGAGGAGATAGATCTTGGATTGATGTCAGAGAAATCTCCTTAATATGCACAGTAGTGGGGCATGGAATGGACTGCCTGCAATAGCAGTAAACTCGCCAAATGTAAGGGCATTTAATTGGTCATTTGATAGACATGTAAAAGATGAAGGCGTATGATAGGTTCGATGGGCTTCGGATTGTTTCACATGTCGCCCGGCATCGAGGTCAGAAGGGAATGCACTGTGTTTTAATGTTGCATGTGCAATGTTCTATGTGTTTTATAAAAACTCACAAAGAGATTAATTCTTCAGCTGTCCACCTATTCCAGTTTTGCCAACGTCTTGCTGGGGATTTCCACGAGAATGAAGACATGCCCAATCGGATCAAGCCTCCCTTCCAACAAAGTGAAATTATTCCAAGAAGGAGTAGAGTGAAACTTCATTGCAGAAACAGCTTTATAAAATTCCATGAAAATAAGTGTGGGTGTGAAATGTGGCTGAGAAATCGCCACATCAATGGAGAAAGGACAATATTGAAATCCATTTCTGTAAAATATCATTAGAATACATGCTCTGACTATATAATTATGAGAAGCAACCAACGCAGAAAGTATTTAACAGAATTTGGAAAATTTGAATCTATGTTCTGAAAAACCTATTTCCCAACACAGATATCCAGCGAGGTTTGACATGTCCACGTCAATCGCTCCAAGTTGGATTTGGAACATCAAAGGTCAACTGCAAGTAAATTCGTGTTCAACGAGACAAGATGGCTAGTTAATGAAATTGATCAATTGAACAAATGGTAACTGGTAGGTACAACGAAGAAGGGAAACAGAAACAATGTATATTAGCAGAATATTTTGAAAATGTGTAATACTTGATGAGGATATGCGGCGAAAGCGAAAAAAATGGTGTAAGCCCAATCAAACGAGGGAAACATTTTTGGAAATGGAACAAACAAATGATTGAAGAGTGAGTTTAAGGAATTCGGAAAGTTGGAAGTGAAGACAGGTTCATAAAATAAGTTTTAAAATGCTGACCTTGAAATGATGCAATAAAGAATGGAACAGCATTTGCAAGCACATGGCACAGCTTTCTTCGATACAACTTTAGACTTTGTTAAAGGAGGAATGTAAAAAGAAGTTGTTTAGAGCATATTTTGCAGGGCAATTCTAAAACTGATTAGGTTGACCTGTAATCATATTATGCAATTTACGACTCATAATAAACTGTGACGTTGAAATCAAAGTTAATGGTATTTATACCTGACATTCTAAGCAGAGTTTGATATCCTTGGCTTTGGAGATTTCTTTCACTGCAGAAGCATGTAAAACTACTGGGCACATATACAAATGTTCAGGACTTCTCGTTTAAACAGAATACAGGAAGCACTACTAAATTCGATAACAGTCAGTCATGAAAAAAAAAATTACCTCAGACATTGGAGGCATCTTATTTGATTAGATAAATGTCTAATTTAAAGAAAATCCTAAAGTACATCAAGGATAGTCTTTTGCAGTGGGTGGGAGTATAAACCTCCACATGCACTCCACATTCACTGAATATTTGTCCTTTCCCCTTAACTTAATGTCAGAATGAAACTTGGATACGTTACACTCGGTCTCCTCTTCCAAATCATTTACATATATAATTTACAAATATGGGCCCAACAGCGACCCCTGCGGCAATGTGCTTCCCAAAAATCGCCAAGAAGTAAGACACCTATCTATTTAAATCTTTGATATCTAACTTTTAAACAGTTATCGCCCAATGCCAGTACACTCCATGCAACTCAATCCATCTTTTCTTATGGATGAGTGTTTTATGAAGTTAGTCATTGAATGCGTTCTGGAAATCCAAGTGTAAATCGCTCAACTGTTTCCCTTCATTCATCATGCTTGTTACATCCTTAAAGCATTCCTGTGTGGTCAACATATCTGAGAAGAACTGCCCCTGGTATTTAGCCGAAATATGGAAAAATAGCCATTATGTCGTGTCTAAATGAAGGAGGACAAGATACGCAGCTAGTTGTAATTGCATCATTCACCCTTTTCGATATCGTTACAAATGTCAGTTGATCAGTAATACAATACAAGCAGACGAGCTTCTTGTGTTCTGCCGGTGCTCCGTGACTCCAGAAATATGCACAATCTTTTGCTTGTCAAAATAACTAAACTCATTTATGCAGTGAAAACTGGTTTCTAAGCATGAAGATACCGTTTTATTAAAATAGAGATTCAAGTCCTATTAAAGAAAACAAAAATTAGGGCCAAGGCATAACCATACAGCGAGTCATGCCCAGCCCAACGAAGAGCGTTTTGGTCGTTGTGGACGAATCTCCTCAGCCCTCCGGTATCATGGCAGGTAAGCATGGGAAAGTATGTTCTAAATGTGCACTCCCATGGAAAATGAAAATGCATTGTAACAGATAAAGAGAGGTTTATTGATTTGGTGTACGAAATAAAAGTGTTGTCCGATGAGGGCAGGCCTCGTTCAGGAATGATTACAGAAATAATGCCACGGATGCAACATCAAAGACCATCACTTAATCACAAGGAAATAATTCAGGTTGTATGCTGACTTCTGTACAATGGTCATGAGCGGAACCAGCTCAACAAAATTAGAAACTTCTAGCAAAATGAGGATAACTTTTCCCACCCGAAAACTGGAGTCGATCGTAAATCAGTAATAATTCTATGAAACCCTCTTGAATTCAATATTGCATACATTGCTTGTGTCTGGCAATGAAATATTTGGAATATGCATGGTTTCGTTCCTAAAACCCTCTTCATCAGAAAACATGCACAAGGACATTTTTTAAATGTTGTCCTGTGTCAGGTTCTCAGTAAAATCTCTGAAAGACACTAGTGGAAAGTTGGGTCTGTGAACTTCTTAAAATAATACATCATTCATGTCTTCCAGAACCATTTTTAACTATAAAATGTCATGAGCGTACAGTAGAAGATTGTTTTCAAGCAACTGCAGAAAGTAGATTATTACAATATCAGAATGTGACTACAAAGATAAATATAAATTAGTTCATTCTACAGAAGACATCGCAGCGGTCAAAATTATATTCCCTATTATGCATTTATTTACAGCCATCCCCTGTGCCTTTGAAATTATGCAGGATTGTGTCGTTACATGTAGTCAGATTTATACCTGCAACATCAAATCATGATGTGAAGTAGATTTTAGGTGCGAGTTTACTTTAGTTTGGAATTGACAGTTATCATGTTATTTCATTGTTGCATCCATTGTGATATAATGCTCATTAACATAATGTGATCCAGAACTGATTTTTTGGTCAGTATTCACAGGTCAGTCTCAATATTTGTAGTCATATTATGCCAAGTACCGAAAACAATATTCTGAGATTCCTTAGCTAGAATTCGATGTCTGCATATTGGTTACATTCAACAGGTTTTTTTTAAGTTAGATAACTGTGGATATCTACTTTATTTAAACTAATACTTTGTTTGCTAACTTATGTGGGTATGGGTAGAAAATCTTGTTTTGAATCAAAATATCGATAGGAAAGCAGACAAAATTTCTTTGGTTACATGAAATTCCTTTTACTTCAAAACTGAAATTAATAGGTTTACTTTGCCAGTGGAGGAATTGGGTTCATTATGGTGAATAGTATCAGTAAAGATAACAGTTCGAATCAGAATATTTCTTCAGTTCGAAAGACAAGGGGTTTGTTCAAATATAAATGGGTTGGGGGATTTGGGAGAATATTAGGCATCAATGACACAATGTTGGGCACATTTCTTATCAACCAAAAGTCCGACATCAAAGTTTATTAGTAATACAATTTTTGAAATATGGCAAATGTTAAAGACATGATAAGCAAGAGTGGTGATGGTTACGTTTTAAGAGATAGTTAGCAAATCAGAGACTGCGAGATTCGAGCATCTCGTTGCGCCACCCGATAGTCGGGGACTTATAGAGTTGATTGTCGAGTCTCCTGCTGATTGCAATAATTCAGGTAGATGCATAAATGTCAGGGAGAGTTACAACTGTACTTGCATTTGTCCTGTCCCGGTGAAAATTCAAATGTCCTGACCCTGATGAAAATTTCATGAATAATCATTGACTATCTTAGATATATTTGAATTAAACACAAGGCTGATAAGACACTTTCAGAAATATGAGTAATATTATACTTTAGGGAAAGACGCTAATTGCTGCACTAGAGGTTCCTCTACAACATGCATATTGGTTCTGTTGAATCTCTTATGTTAATTCAACAGTCGAAATCACTGAGTAACATGAAATCAGATCGAGGTTGGAGCAAAAATTCGACCATTCAGCCCATCGGGTTTGCTCCACCATTCAGTCATGACTGATAAATTTCTCAACCCCACATTCCTGCTTTCTCCCGATAAACCTTGTTTCCCCTCGACAATCAAGAATCTATCTTTCTATGTCCTACATATACTCAATGAAACGTTCTCTATTTCCTTCTATGGCAGTGCATTCTATCGGTTCAACACTGTCTGATTCGAGAGGTTTCTCCTTATCTCTGCAGAAAACCTTAACCCTTCATTCGAAGGCTATCCGCTCGGATCCTAATCTCTCTTATCAATGGAAACGTCTTCTAATCGTCCACTCTGTCCAGGCAATTCAGTATTCTGTAAGTTTCAATCCGATTCTCCCTCATCCTTCTCAAATCGATATAGTACAAGAGTCCTCAAACCTTCCTCATAAGTTAAGGTTGCTATTGCTCGTATCATACTCATGAACGTCCTCTGAACACACTCCAGGGCATGTACATCGTTCCTGAGGTATGCGGTCCAAACGTGTGCAAAAAGTTCAAAAAGTGTCTCTACCAGAGCTTTATAGTACCTCAGAAGTGCATCCTTGCCTTTACATTCACGTCCTCTCAAAATAAAAGGCGTTATTGCATTTGCAATCCGAACAATTGATTAAACATGCAAGTTTACCTGGAGAGAATCCTGGACTCGAATTCCCAAGTCTCTTTGCACTTCAGATTTCTGAATTTTCTGCACATTTCGAAAATAGTCCTTGCCTCTGCTTCCTCCCAGAGTGCATGGGCTCACAGTTTTCCAAGTTTTACGCCACAGCTCACATCTTTACCCATTCTTGTAACATGTCCAAATCATTCTGTATCCTCCCCGCCTCCTCTATAACCACCTGTCCCTCTACCTTTCTTGATATCATCTGCAAACTTAGCCAGAATGGCCTCAGTTCCTTCATTGAAATCATTCATGTTTAAAATGATAATGTGTAGTTACCATCACCAACTGTTACAGAACAACATTAATCACTGGCTGCCATCGTGAGAAAGGTCATTTTATAATCATTGTCTGCTTTCGGCCAGACAGCCAAACTTTTCTCCATGCTATTACTTTGTCTCTGACACCATGGACAGTTACTGAGTAGCCTCCTGTTGTGGCAGCTTGCTGAACTCCGAGCACATTATCGCCATGGTCTCTCTTTGGGCTAACATGCGCGTTTAATCCTGAGTGAATTCCAACAGATTTGTTAGGTATGACCCCCGCCCCCCCATTGATGACACTATGCCGAATTTGTCCTATTTTGCCATGCACGTTCACGTATTCTGAAATCTCATCTTTCACAGTTGAATCCGGAATCGTATCCAATATCGAGAAAAGATGAATTGACTGTCTTTTTGCGTTTTGCCTTATTCCTTCTCTAAACAGGGTTGTACTGTTACGATTGTGGAGTCATTGACGACTCTCTAGAGATGGCTTAAAGGTCACCACGAAAGACCACACTATCTCTTCAGTAGCACTGTGCGAGCTCTCGAGTGTAGAGTATCTGGCCCATTTCATTTATCCTCTTTCAGGACCATTCTATTGTTCTAGTAGCTTCTGCTTGATAATGGGCACTTTACTCATCTCTGCAGACCCACTCTGACACACTACCTACCTGTAATATAGCATAGAATAAATTTTCAGTTATCTTTGCTCGGGAAGATGCAAAACTCGACTTGGGAAAGCAATGCAGAACAGGTGACAGAGGTGGAAGTGGTCGACCACCTTGGGTCAAGTGACCATCGTTCTATTAATTTTAAAATAGGTGTGGAGAAGAACAAAACTGTTTCACAGGGTCTAGGTCTAAACTGGGGCAAGGCCAATTTTTATGGAATTAGACAGGAACGTGCAGTAGTTAATTGGAATAGTGTGTTTGCTGTCAAGGGGAACTGTGACAGGTGGAAGACGTTTAAAAGACAGATCGTTCGATTTAAATTTCGGTTTGTTTCACGGAGCGTTAAACGCAAATTTGACAGTAATACAGATCCCTGGTTGATAAGGGCAATTGAGGCTCTTATCAGAAAAATACACAAGACGCATGGCTCAGGTCCTGGCAGCTGGATGCAGAGAATCCCTGGATATCATGGATGCAGGATATCGATGAAGAAATAAATTAGGAGGTGGCACTAGACAGCCTTGGTTGAGAAGATTAGGGTGTTTCGAAAGAGGTTCTTAAATATATCAAAGGAAATATATCTCTATGGATTTCAGTGAGGCCTTAGTAAAGGCTTTATTTAGGATGCTGCTCTTGAAGGTGAGATTGTTCCGAATCCAGGGAGACCTGGGAAACGGAACGCACGATTGGTTTGGTGTGGAAGCAGACAGTAACTTTAGAAGGACACTCGTTGGAGTCCTGCAATCCCAGGCCTTCAAGTGTTGGTCCTCTGTTCATTGTTGTTTATTCATCATGTCTATGAGTTGAATGATAACGTCCAAGACAAAATGATTAAATTTGCAGATTAGATTAAAATAGGAGGTATCGGGGATATTGAGAAAGGTTAACAGAAAATGGAACAGGAAAGTGATCAAACGGGGAAGTTGGTCGAGAAATGCCAAATGGAGCTTAATACAGTTGAGTGTGGGGTATTGAATATTGGAAAATCAAGTAAAGGTAGGAGTTTCACCATGAATGTTCGGGCCTTTTGGAGTGCAGTAGAGCAGAGGGAACTTAGAGTTCAGATTCACAGTTCTATGAAAGTGGAGACATAGGTAAAAGGTAAGTGAAGAAGGCTGTTGACATGCTGGATTTCATTTGTCAGGGTATTGCGTACTGAAGTTGGGAAGCTACTTTCCAACTGGACGGGATGTTGTTGAGAACTCACTTGGCGTATTGTGTTCCGTTTTTGTCACCTTGCATTAGAATTGATTAAAGTGGAAACAGTGCAGCAGAAATTTACCGCTATCCGTTTGGACAAGCTCGGACTTCGGTCTTCAACGGGAAGGAGGCTGTGGGGGGGACATGATGAGGGACTATTGTTGACAGAGAGTGGTACACATATGGAATAAGCTGCCAGCGCACGTGGTTGAGGCGGGTAAGTTAGCAACGTTCAAAAAGCGGGAGATTGGTACTGGAAATGTACTGCACGTCAGGTAACATTGAGGAGCAAGAGAATCATTGGTTCGGGCAATACCTCTTATCAGGGATGAGGCTTGCGATTCGAGGGAGTGGATAAAAAGGAGGCTGGGTGTGGCTGGGGGAACGGAGCTGAGAGTGTAATAGTTCGGTGGAGGTGTGCGTAATGGCGTTAGGTCGGAGAAGAGGTGGAGCAGATAGGTGGGAAGGAGGATTGACAGGTGAGACAGATATGAGATCAGTGCCAAATTGGAAGGTTAGAACTTGGCTAACATGGGGGAGGGGAAATGAGGAAACTGGGGAAGACCACATTGATGCAGTATGGTTGGAGGATCCAAAGGCCGAAGATGAGGTGCTCTGACAACAGGCGTCAGCTGGTTACAGTGTGGTGTTGGAGGAAACCCTGGAGCTGCATAATATTGTCGGACTCGGAGGAGGCGTGTAAGGTTTCGGCTACCAGATGGTAGGATTCATTGGTGTAGGTATCCCTCAGATGTTATGGAAGCGCGCTGCAGTAGTCTTCCTTCCTCTGCAATGTCGTGCAGACAACACGAGGAATAATACATACAGTCAATGACATATGTGAAGTGCTGGTAAAACTTTGCTAGTAGTGGAGGGGCCTTGGACGGAGGTGTTTGGGAGGTTTTGTAATTCCTGCGGTGGGAGGGGAAGGTGCTGGGAGGAGAGGGTGTAATGGTAAGAGACATGCACCTGACAAGAGAGTTAAGGAGGGAAAAGTCTTGATGGAAATTGGACTTGGTGTGGAGGGAAAATTTATCTGCTGTGGGGTTCATTTGTCGGTGGCAGAAATGGCAAGGAATGATGTGATGCACCGTTTAAAATTCTCTTCGACAAATTCATGGATAGGAAAGATTCAGAAGGATCTAGGTCTCCTGCAGGGAAATGAGTTATCGACATTGGACATTTTGGTTGGCATGGATCCGTTTGAGCCAAAGGGTCTATATCCATTCTGTCATACTCTGTACGTCCTGGATGTAAATTGCAGTAACATGACATGATTGTAACTGAGCTTTGAACAGCTTCCAATATTTCATTGAGATACTTGTGTTTCGGCATACGACTGTCGGCCTTGAGTGAAATATAAATATTGGCTGAAGTGCTCAGGAAGTATTTCAGCGTCAAAGACTGTTTGCATAATTCGTTTATATAAGTTATCTGCTACTCTCTCAAGTCATGTTCAAAGCTCCATGGAAATAAGGGAGCCAGTAGTCTGTAGAACTTCTCATTAGTGTCATTGTCAATTCATATTCCTGCCTTAACATCAAAAACCCAGTTTACCTGCTGTTGATAACAATGCTGTTCGTGAGAAAGTAGATACACTAAATTAGTATATTTTTATTGCATTAAACCAGTCACAAATTATCAAAAGAGTGTTTTACAATTGTTGTTGAATCCTGCCGTGCAATCTTTTCATTACTTGAATTTGAAATACAGTTTAAAATGGATGAATACTTGGTCTGCAAAAGAAGAACGTTTGCAATTGTATACGTTTGCAGTTTACAGAAACAGTTATTTTAAAATCAAATTAAACTTCGAATGTTTTTATTTTGCAATTGTCTAGTGCATTAACATAATCAACACATAAATGAGTCTGTACTACTTCAACATTAATTCAACTCTTAGGGACCTGCCTTTTCCAAATCTCTGAACACTCCTGAATAGCAACGGTTCCTTTGAGTTCTGCAGGCTGATAAGCTGAGAGAAAAAAGTACAGTTGAGAAGGAACCATTGAGTAAATTTGTGATTGAGTTGAAAGCAGAACAGGTTAAATGTCAAAACGGCGTGTAACACAATGCAGATCAAAATTTGCTTGCAATTGTCAATATTTTTTCTGTCAGAACATAGACCCCAGCCTCGCTTAAAAAATAGGACCGCTGTGATCTGCTTGTGTTTTGCTGCAATAACCTTTTCGATAATCAATTTTCCTGATGGGAGAATAAAATATCTAAAATGTTATTTCAGTGCTCCCCAATTTACTTGTCCTTTATACTCATAAAATCGGCCATTACATGCGGGGAGAGTTAGGAAAACAGATGCTGGAGATTCGAGGTGAGAGTGTGATGCTGGGAAATTATTTCCCATCAGGCCGCAGTCGGATGACGGGCTTATGCCTGAAATTTCGATTCTGCTGCCCCTCGGATGGTGCCTGAACTGATGTGCTTTAACAGCATCACACTCTCGCATAACTACGAAATGCATTCAATGCAGATAAAATGTCATTAACTACTTAAGTTTACTCTTCTACGTTCGAGTACATGTGTTACCGTTGGTATCCATTTACTTAGAACGCTCCAAATGAATTTTGTTGCCTTGTCAATTTTCAAATTTCATGGTTGTGTCTGTATGCATTGCACCCAATAGCAGTTTGCTTTAAACTAATTCAATTTCTTAGGAAACAAAAATACTTCTGGTTTTATGAGACAGCATCTGACATTTAAAATGTTTTGTTTTGTGATCTTGTGTTTTCTACTCGAAATTTTCCATTTTTTGCTGTCTTTGATAAAGCCATCATGTTTCTGATATTTTCATTACATTATCTTTAAATATTATACTTCACATACTTTAGAATATACAGCATAGAATATAACAACAAAATACAGAATAGTCCGAGCTTTCCGGACATCGATGTTGTGCCGAAAGTTTGTATTGTTCTCAGATCCACCTCACCAAGGGAACCTTCATTTTATTATCATCCATTTGGTGAACTAAGATTCCCTTAAATGATCCCCATGTATCTGACTCGAACAGCGCTGGTGGCAAAAGTGACAGCTGCAGATGCTGTAGATTAGTGTCGAGAGTGTGGTGCTGACAAAAGCACAGCAGGTCGAGCAGCATCCGAGAAGCAGGAAAATCGACGTTTCGAGCAAAGGCCCTGCTGACAGTGCATTCACGCATCTCAAGCTCTCTGTGTGAAGAATCTACCGATGACATTTTACCAACAAATTGCTGCAATCACTTTGAGGTTATGGACGTCGTGATACGCGAAAGTGAGAACTGCCGGTGCTGGAGATCAGAGTCAAGATTCGAGTGGTGCTGGAAAATCATAGCAGTTCAGGCAGCATTTGAGGAACAGGAAAATCGCCGTTTCGGATAAGAGAACTTCATTATTACTGATGAAGGGCTCCTGCCTGAAACGTCGATTTTCCTGCTCCTCGGGTGCTGCCTGACCTGCTGTGCTGTTCCAGCACCTCTCTAATCTTGACTCTGGACCTCGAGATAGCCATTTCCACCCTGGGAAAATTTCTTTGTTTCGTCACTCCATTCATGTCTCTCATCATCTTGCATAGCTCTTTCAAGTTATATCTCATCCTTGTTCACTCCAATGAGAAAAACACAAGTTTCCTCAGTCATCCTTCATAAGGACCGCCCTTCCGTTAAGTCAGCATCCTGGTATAACTTCTCTGTACTATCTCTAAAGTTTTCACGTCCTTCCTGTAATGAGCCGACCAGAACAGAACACAATATTCCAAGTGTGGTCTAATCAGGGCTTTATAGAGTTACGGCATTATCTCACTCCTTCTCAAGTCAAGGCCCACTGTTAATGAAAGAGAACACAACATAGGCCCATATACCAACCCTCCCAATTTGAGTGGCAATTCTGAAGATCTATGCAAGTAGACCCCAAGATTCCTCTGTTCCTCTGTACTACCAAGAATCCTGCCTTTAACCCTGTAATCTGCAATCAAATTGGACGTTAGAAAATGAATCACTTCACACTTTTCCTGGTTGAACTCCATCTGCCACTTCTTAACCCAGCACTGTATGTTTGTCAATGTTTCATTGTGCCTTTAACAGCCCTCCACGCTCTCTGCAATTCCACGAACATTCCCACCATTGGCAAACATGCTCACTCACCCAACCACTTCCTCATTCAAGGCATTTATAAACATCACAAAGAGTAGAGATCCTAGAGCAGATTCCCGTTCTACAAGTCTGGACACTTCTCTCCAGGCTGAACACTTTCCATTCACTGCCATCCTCTGTATTCTCCGGACCAGCCAATCCTGTATCTATGTAGCCAAATTTCCCTGGCCCCATGAATCCCTTCTTGATAAATGATCCTACAATGTGCTACCTTGGGGCAGCACGGTGGCTCAGTAGTTAGTACTACTGCCTCACAGCACCAGGGATCCAGGTTTAATTCCAACCTGTGGCGACTGTCTGTGTGGAGTTAGCACATTGTCCCCGAGTCTGCGTGCGTTTCCTCCAGGTGCTCCAGTTTCCTTCCACAATCCAAACGTGCAGGTCAGGTGAATTGGGCATGGTAAATTGACAAAACAGTGTTTATATCGTTAGTAAGAGAGAACTGGGTCTGTGTGGGTTACTTTTTAGAGGGTCGGTATGGACTTGTTGGGCCGAAGGGCCTGCTTCCACACTGTAGGTAATCTAATCTAATCTAAAACCTAATTAAACGCCTTGCTAAAATTCACGTACACCACGTCCAGTGCTCTACTGTCATCAATGTTTCTGTCACAAATTCTAAAGGGAGTATTTGAATCCCCAATTCATTTCAATCACTCTTTTACAGATAAGTCCAATAGCTAATCTCTGCAAAAGAATGATGTGACCTATGCAGATGTGTATTGGATAAACATGCACATCATTTCAATTTTGTTTTGCAGAATGTACTTTTTGAAAATGGGAGGACGAGGTCCTTAGGTTCACTGGACATATTTGCCATTCATATCCGTTCCTTTGTAAAACCATTCTGTTTCTCAGATGATTCTGTCAGATAAAGAAGAGGACGACAAATATACACTTGTTCATTTTTTAACGTTGCACGTTGCTCATAACGTTATAACTTTACAGAGTTAGAAAGTGCCTTGGTTGATGAAAATGAACAGAATGGAAAGTTTTAGGTGAAAAACCGCTGAAGAAAAGGAATTTGGTCTCAAAGTATTTTTTGGTTATCTTTCCACTTGTGGTGCAAGAATTCCTGTGTTCGTGTAGCACCCATTGCGTTTATCGTCAGAAATTAATGACAATCTAATCTTATGAGAATTTCTGATGATGTATTTGTTTGGATTGCAGTTAATTTATCTCGAACAGACGACTGAAATAACACTGTACCAAAAACATTTAGTTCATGCATTGTTATGAGCTTTACTTTAGAACGGATGCAGAGTTCGTGCAGTTACGTTTCCAGACAATTTTGAAAATGGCTTATTGGACTCGAAATAGAAACTACCTAATATCTTCACAGATGTTGAGTGTCTGCATCATTTTTATTTTTTAATATTTTTTGTGAAAAAGCACTGTACAAAATTATGACGTGTAAAGGACTGGAATTTTTAATGATTGGGATACACAATTTGTCAGAAATGCCACGGAGCATTGACCGACTGAAAGTGGAATGCTTCCTCCATAGGACATCCGTAGTTTGAAAACAATAATACAAAAAATGATGAACTCTGTCCCAGATTATGCATGCAGCTATCAATATGTGATCCAATGTCGAATAGATTTACCAAAAGATCTGGACGAACTGGATCGTTGCCTTGTACTCAATTAAAATTGATTGATGTTTTCAAACAGACATAATTGAATTTAGTGGCTGAAATAGATGCGCTTGATTTTCATAAGAACTCTTAATTCCATCATCATCACTTTATCCTTATTATCTGAATGCAAGACTGTGCAGCATTTACGAGAGAATGCTATCTTTACTCAGCACGTAATCAATAAAACAAAATCAAAGATGCTGTGAGAAATCCAAGATATGAGGACATAGAAATTACTCTTGTTTCATTAAACAGTGTTAGGAAAAATACAGGAAAATAAACGTTATTTGGCACAATCATTTGCTGGGCTCAATTCATTTACGAAATTCTGTAGAATATATCTCCGACTTAATATCCATGGATATTTTACAATAATTTGAAGCTCTGCTCTGAATTGATTCTGGGTCGCTGCATAAATACAAGGGTTTAGAAAGCAACTAAAATATCTCAACATTTCTGCCGTTTCCATGGCGATAAATGCAGGGTTTGTGAACTTGCCGCGGTAATAAGTCGTCCCTGTTAGTCTGGTAGTACACAAAGCCACAGCAAATGTCAACCAGGACAAGACAAAACTTACTGTTATAGCGAATAACAAAATTATGGACTTTCTGCGGCTTTCTATTTCTGAATCAGTTTTGTTCCCACTCTTGGAACTCTGAAGTCCAATGCGGGTTCTGTTAGCCATGACAATACGCTTGACAATTAATGAATTGCACAAGAGAATTAGAGTAAATGGAATCCAAACAACACAGGCGCTGTAAAACCATACATAACCTATACCAGCAGAAGACGAAAAAAAGGCGTTTCTTGACCGACAGCCCCAATGCACATTGTCAATAATTTGCTCAGGTTCATAAGCAAACAGAACAGGTATTTCCTTCAATATAATCACAACCGTGATTGTTCTTACCAGCGTGATTGCAGTTCTTTTGGTACAGTAGGAAGTTTGAAACCTCTGGCAGCAGATCACTACAAATCGGTCAAATGTGAAGGAGACAACGCACCAAACAGACAAATCAGGAATGGCTGCAGTCAGATATATAATGAAACTGCAAAGACGAGTATGGGACAGGAATGACCAAGGGAAGCGATAACTGATTATGTAATAGAGTATGACATTGTTCATTAGGATCAATATATCAGTTGTTGCCATGGCCAACATGTAAACAGTGACACACTTGGACAGGCCACATTTCCTTTGTGAAATAATCCAAATTGTGGCCTAGTTCGCTGTGAAGCAGATAAAAAAGAGTTAATAATACACGAATGTCTGATTCTCAACAGTATTAATGTTAGAGCCCGACTTGTGAAAATATCTGGAAGTTACATGCAAATTACTTGATTTGTAAAAAAACGACAACTGGCACTGAGCTCTGCATGTACAGATAACGACGTTTTCAAACCGACACGGGATCATGAAAGAACCTTGCGCTCAAACGAACAACATGAGGTGAAAGCAAAGAACACAACGCAAAGAACATAGAATTATAGAATCCCCATATCATCAAGGGCGGCTATTTCGCCCATTGAGTCGACGTCAACCTCCAAAGAATCTCTTGCCCAGATCCACATCCTTGCTCTATCTCAGTCACCCAGCATTTGCTATACCAAAAGCATCTTGGGCAATTTAACATAGCCAATTCTCCAAACCCGCATATCTTGTATGTGCAGATGGATGACCCCCAAACAGACAGGGAACAACATGCAATCGTGGCACAGACAGTCGCCCGATGCTCGATTCGAAATCGGTTTCGCCGCATTATGAGGCAGTTGTCTTATACATTGAAATACAACTGATACACAAACTCTTGCAAATTAGTTTTGCTGAAAGATTGACATGGAATAAATTGGTTACATAGCACAATTTGTGAAAAACCAAGGGACGTGATGCCAGGGATGAAGGGAGGGAGCTTACAATGGATGACGAGGACGTACAGTGGTAGTGATTAATCCCATGACCAAGAAATACCCACCTCCTCATGCAGTGTGTAAATGTTTTTTAACAGGTTGATTCAGAAAAATACGGTAAAAAAAATTGTCTCACCAGGAAGAGCAACAGATGCAAGTATTGGGTAGTAAATCTCTTTCACTCGCAGAATTGCAGGCTTCCCCATTTTGCATGACATCGAATGACTTCTGGAGAGCTCACGTGCTCTGCCGAACCAATGCAGAGTCAATGGAAGGGTAGTTTATATATACATGCATCAAACCTCTAGGGCATCGCATAATCACAACACTCATATTAATCTCAAGTCAGTTCATACATATATTCAATTTTGGCTGAAAGAGTATATTTAATTAAACAAGAAATTCAAAGAAGGATAATCTAATTAATACCGACTGAAATGACAATGGGAATATTTTTTCATATGCGTATTGGCCCATATTGTCTCTGGATAACATGTTAGGACGCATATTCTACTGAGTGTTCCTGATATATATATAATCTGGTTGAGTTCAAAGTCCTCTGAGATGCACATTATCTTCCATTTCGTAAGTCTTGAAAATCGCCTACTCCACCGACAGAAATATTTGTGGTCGTTGTTTCTCAGAGCTCTTGAACTTCTCGCATCCCTTCCCTCTTGGCCCAGCTGGTCTTGGATTTATTAGTTAGTTAATTTGCAGCTAGTGGTTGAATGGTTTCTTGACACAGTATTAGACAGGGCTACAAGCGGTAAGAACTCATTGGATTTGGTACTGGGTAATGAACCTGACCAGGTGTTAGTTTGGATTTAGGTGAGCACTCTTGCAATGGTGACCACAATTCATTTATGTTTACTTTAGCAATCGAAAGGGATAGGTGTCTTCCGCAGGGTAGCAGTTGCTGCTGGGAAAAGAAAATATGATAAATAGGATTGGGAAGGAAACTGCAAGGGATGGGAATCATTGAAATTGAAAGAATAATTCAGTAACAGCAACTGAATATTCTTGACAAGGATGTATCTGTCATGCAGGGAGGAAGAGGTCGAGGGAGGAGGCCGTGGCTTACTCAAGAAGTTGAATGTCTTGTCAAGAGGAAGAAGAAGGCTTATGTCAGAATGAGACTTGTCGGTCCAATTCGGGGGCTTGATAGTTTCATGCTAGCCAGGAAAAAACTAAGGACTAAGATAAGCAGGGCTCGGAGTGGACGTGAGAAGTCGTCGACAGACAGGATCAAGGAAAATCCTGAAGCTTTCTACATGATTGTCAGGAATAAATGAATGGCCAGAAAATGATTCGGGCCAGTCAAGAACAGTGGTAGGAAATTGTGCGTGGAGTCCGAGGAGATAACAGAACCGCTAAATGAATACTTTTTCGTCAATATTCATAATGGAAAAAGACAATGCTGTCGCGGAGAATAATGAAAAAAGCCTATAAGACTAGGTGGGACTGAGCGTCACAATTTGGAGTGGTTCACAGTTCTGAAAAGTGTAAAAATAAAAGAAGTGCCCTGGACCTGATATAATGTATACTAAAATTCTCTGAGAAACGAGGGAGGGGATAGCCGAAACTTTATTTCGATAAACCTTATTTCTTCATTGTAAACAGCAAAACTGCGAGAAGTCTGGAGGACAGCAAATGCTGTTCGCTTGTTGAAGAAACAGAGTAGAGACAAACCTGTTAATTGCAGATCAGTGAGCCTTACTTCGGTTTTCTGCAGTGTTGCAAACATGCTATAAGAATCAGGATTTGTAATCATCTCTAAAGGAATAAATTGATTTTGGATCGTCAACATAGTTTTGGGAAAGGTTGGTCGTGCCTCAGCAACCTTATTGATGTCTTTGAGATGGTGGCCACACATTTGATAAGAGTAAAGTGATTGATGTGGCGTAAACTGATTTCAGTAAGGCGTTTGTCAAAGTTTCCCACGGCAGGCTATTGCACAAAATAAGGAGGAATGGGATTGCGTGTGATTTGGCAACTTGGATCTGAATTTGGCTGGGTGAAAGAAGATCGATGTCGGTGGTTGATGGTAAATGTGCACAGTGGAGTTCAGTTTTCCTGATATACCAAAATTATTTGTTTTTGGGCCACGGCGTTTGTCATTTTTATAAATGACCGAGATGAGGGCGTAGAAGCATGGGTTAGTAAATTTAAAAATGGTACCAAAGTCGGAGGAATTGTGAATGGTGCTGAAAGACGTTGCAGGTGACAGTGGGGCATAGATAAACTGTCGAACTGGTCTGAGAGTTGGAAAATGGAGTTTAGTACGGAAATGTGTGAGGTGATTCACTTCGGAAGGAGTAAAACCAAATAAGAGTACTAAGACAATTTTATGATTCTTTGTAGTGAAAATGCGTAGGAAGATCTCAGCGTCAATGTACATACATGCATAAAACGTTCAATCCAGGTTGACAAGGTTGTTATGAATGCACACGGTGTGTTAGGTTTTACTGGTAGAGCTATTGAGTTTAGGAACCATGAGGTCATGCTGCAGCTGTACAAAATTCTTTTGCAGCTGCACTTGGAGTATTTCGTACAGGTCTGGACTCCACATTATTAGAAGGATGTGGAAATTCTGGAAAAGGTCCAAAAGAGATTTACTGGGATGTTGCGTGGTGTGGGGGAAAAGCCTAATGAGGAAAGGCTGTGGTACTTGAGGCTGTTTTCTGCAGTGGAAAGTAGGGTGAGAGTTCACTTAACTGAGACAAAAAAGATAATCACAGGTTAAAATAGGGTGGACACAGAAAGCTTTTTCCCTCAGATGGTAATGGCTAGCACGAGGGGACACGATTTTAAGTCGAGGGTTGACAGATAGAGGAGAGATGTCAGAGCTAGTTTCTTTACTCAGAGAGTAATAATGGCATGGAGCACGTTTCCCGCATTAGTAGTGGACTCGCTGTGTTCCAATATCAGCCATAATCTTGCCTGATTTATGTAACATTCCAGACTATATTTGATGGTTGTTGATTGATTGTTCTAGATTATTAAAGTGATGATGTAACACAATCTGATTTTTCACTGATACTTCTGGATTTTGAATATACTCTCCATATAATGCATTATGTTCCACAGAAACACCCAGGACTGCATGAAGTGAATTTTTGCAAGACTTCCTGCCCTACCTCTGTTGTCAGCTCCAACCTGTTTACTTGTATAAGACTCCATTAAAAAGTACATTGAAGTTCATGTGATTTCATTCACAGAAATATACCACTGAGGGGATTTCCGCTGGTGCATTAATTGCTAACAGGTGTATTTTTTTCACACAGCCAACACGACCCATCTCATCCGCAAGAAAGTTAGCTGGTTGCACGAATTTAGCCCCCATCTGCTTTATTCCTCATGATTTCATACATACACATACTTTCCTACACTATACATTTTATTGCAGAAGAGAATATTTTGTAATCACATCGTGAAAATAAAAAAAAAACTGAATCCCACGTCACTCAGTATTACCACAACATTTCCTCATACCATAATAAAATAATTCGAAACGATGCATGGAGTTTGTGTTTGTATACAAAATCTATTGATTCAATACGAATGCAAACTGCGATTCTTCAACCATTATTTCGTGATGGATCATTTCCTTATCTTCCTGGCTGGTTCATCTCTATCATTCATATTGGCATAGTGCATATGTTTTTCAAAAAAGTCGTGCAAATTCAATAAGTTTACAGTTAAACACTTTCATGGCATAGTTTTCAATCAACCATGATGCACCGGTTCAACTCCGTGCTCATTTCTTTGAACAAGAATCATCTCCACGTTCCACAGACACGATCAAGCACTTCCATCACTCTTCATCCACCTAAACCCTCAGTCTGGACTTTAACCTGCACTTGACCTATTCATTGGGAAATGTTGACATGACGTTGGTCAACTGAATTTCTCTTCCTTCCCTTCCATATTACAACATATCTCCCTGTTACATGACTGCACTGTGCCCTCACATTCAACTCTCACCCTGTAATCAAGCCTGCTGACAAGTGTGGAGTTTATGTTGGCTGTCTTTGTCACCTCTATATTGTAGAGGCTGATCGATAGGTCTCAGATGTCTCCTCTTGGATCCACATGGGTAACAACAACAGTGTACTATATCAGGAGATTTTCTCCACAATTGACACAAAGATTATTTTCTCCGGTGACCTCTCCTCTATTGCCTCCAAGTTCATCGTCTGCCAACTGTTCATAGCTGCTGCGACCTCCATCCACAATCCACGAACAAGGCAATTAGGGCAGACCTATTGTTTCTGCAAGCTCTTTCCCCATACAATTCATCCATTCCTACCTGTCTCGACATGATCGCCTCTTAACCAGTCCCGTCTCACTTACACCCACCACTGCGCTGTCATTTTAGGGCAGTTAGTACGTTCAGATCGCGAACTACATTGCCTCTTCCTTACCATGGAAGTGCATTCTCTTCGCACGTCAATCCAAGAAAATGCTGATGTCAGAGCTCTTCACTTCTTCCTGGGCAAAAGGGCCTGAAATGGCCCCATACTCTATATCCCTCCTGCCCTTTCCCAAGCTGGCACTTAAATTGATAGTCGTCTTCTTTCTGCATTTTACGGAACAGAAATAGTTCAACCTTGCTGTTACCTTCAACTGCTCCATCTCTGACTCCTCCATTCCTATCCCTAAATAACTGTGTCCATTTCTGGGAAGAGGCTTGCCAGCAATAATCATCGCAAACGCACTAAAACCCATAGTTTTCTTACCATATGTTGTGTAAATGTCAAAATGTGTGGTGCTGGAAAAGACATAACTACTCAGGCAGCATCCGAGTTGCAGGGAATCGATTTTTCACGTATAAATCGTCATCAAGAATGTGGTGTGGCAGGGCGGAGGGTGCGTTAAGAAGCATGAGGTGGTGAGCTGGGGAGAGGTTAGCTGAGCGCTTAGTAGATGAATTTTGAGGGTGATGGTGATGGGTAGAAGTGGAGGTTGGAATTACGAGGTGAGACGGAAGATAGACAGGTGATGCAGTTTAATACGATGATGCAAATTTGGATGGTTCGATGTGGCATAAGGTTGGGGCGAGGGGAAATGAGGAAACTGGTGAAATCGACGTTTATCCTCTGTGGGCCGAGGGTCCCACGGCAGAAGATGAGGCATACTTCCTTCAGGCATCGGGTAGATATCATTTGGCAGCGGTGGATGGCCAGGCCATTCATGTCTTTGGCGCAGTGGGAAAGGCAGTTGAAGTGTCAGAGCACAGGGTGCTGAGTGTATTTTTAGAGCGTGCGTCGCAGAGACGTTCACTGAACCGTTCCGCAAGTTGACGTTTTGTCTAAGCACTTTAGTGGAGACCACACTGAGCGCAAGAGCACAGTAGATGACATATATGGAGGGGCAGGAAAATTTCTATCGAATGTCGTTGGGTTTCTGAGGTCTTGAATGGGGATTAGAAGCGAGGCTTTGGAGCACCTACTGCGGTGGCAAGGGCTGGTGCCGATAGTGAGGGGTGGGTTGGTGTGTGGCATGAACTTAACAATGGAATAGTGGATGATACGGACATTGAGGAACACAGATAGGTGTCAGGAGGTAACTATATCTCTGATGGAGGGGTCTGTTTGTTGGTGGCCTAAAAGGCGAGGAAGTGGCTTTTTTCTCCAGAGGTTGTTGTGGTGGAAGGTATGGACAAGGGATGTGTTGACCTTTTTGCAATTGGAAGGTTTGTGTTCGAGGGAAGAGTTGCGGGTTGTGGGACAGATGCGCTGGAGGGCATTGTTGACCATGTGGGAGGGAAAATTCCATTCTTTGAAAATGAAACCCATGTTGTATATGCTGTAGTGAGTCTGTCCCCCTGTTTTCAGATGCGGCAGTGGCGGAGGAATTAGCCAGAAGGGTCCTCATTTTCTCCCTCTTTGGCGTCAGAACTTCATTCCACTCTGCCAGTTCATCTGTCGCTGCCACATCTGAAGGGGTGAAATGGCAAAGATATAACAGGGACCGAAGGGGCAACTTTTTCATGCAGAGGGTGGTACGGGTATGGAATGAGTTGGCAGAGGAAGTGGTGGAGGCCAGTACAATAGCAACATCTAAAAGGCATCTGGATGGTTATATGAATAGGAAGGGTTTGGAGGGATAAGGACCTGGTGCTGGCAGGTAGGGCTCGATTGGGTTGGGATGTCTGGCCAGCATGGACAAGTTGGATGGAATGGTCAGTTTCCGTGTTGCACATCTCTATGACTCGATGACTGCATAATAGGTATCCAGATGGGTATATGAATAGGAAGGGTTCAGATGGATACAGGTCAAGTGTTGGCAAATGGGACTAGATCAGGTTAGGACCTCTGGTCGTCATCGACAAGTTGGACTTAAGGGTCGATTTCCGTGCTGTACTTCTGAATGACTGCAAGAGTCTACTTGTCTTCTGTTTTTTTAGCTTTCTTCAGATACGTTCTGTCATCATGGATGATATTGCATGGACAGATCTTCCTGTGAAAAATCTTTGCAGCTTCTGTTACATGTATATTTTCAGGTATTCTTAAAGTTGTCGGATACAAGGTGATGTCTTTACATTTGAGCAAACGGCTTAATAGTATCAATTTGTCAGACACAGTTATGGTGTCTTCTTATTTACTGCTACAACATCATTAACCTGTGCTATCCACTTTTCATCTCTCAAAGCTCCCATTGTTTGGTAATTTTGAGCAAAACTTATTTCATCTGTTCTGCAATCTCATCTTTTCCCTGTGGTCCGCAGTCAGTTTGTGGCATTTTCCTGAGGGTGAAAAGATGCAACAGAATCAGATTAATTGCATGCTGAGCAAAGCGAGAAGTGTAATTTTCAAACAAATTTCACAATTTAAGAAAATGAGAACTGATAGAAACAATGAAGAAAGCAAAGGGCATTCAAATGGGTTTGCATCGTTTGTTTTGACTTTGCTTCATAGTTGATGAATAACTGCAGCTAAAGGAAAATACTGTGATAAACACAATGAACATATGAAGGTATTATGCAAATGGGCCAATCACCTCTTTGAACAGTGAGTTTAAGGTCGCCAGGATGACAGAGGAATTTAAAAGAGGATCAGAGAAAAAAAATCACAATAGAGAGCTTCAAATGATATAATAATGAACGGAAGAATTTCTCTTGTAGCAATTTTAATCATATTGGACAGCTCCATTCTGGCGGTCATTGGCTTTATTTCAGAAGGAATGTAAGCAGAGGAATATTTTCGAATATGTTTACCAAAGCGAATCGGAAATTCGCAAAGTTGATTTACAAGGGTAAAAATCACACAACAGCAGGTTATAGTCCAATGGGTATAATTGGATTCACCAGCATTCGGAGCGCTTCTCCTTCATCAGGATATTATTTTTGAAGTAGCAGGAATCTGAAAGCTATTATTTCCAAATAAATCAGTTGGACTATAACCTGCTGTTGTGCAATTTGTAACTTTGTACACTCCAGCCCTACACAGGCGTCTCCAAATCTTGATTCATAAAGTTAGAATGAGCTGTCGTTATCATTATCATCTTTTAAAGGAATGTGAGTTTGTAGCACATATAGGTGTTTTCAGGAGCTTGATAGTGTAGGTTTGAGAGAATTTCTTCAACGGAGAGTAGCGAAGAACGAAAATGCACAAATTTAAATGCTCAGTCCATCAATTTAAAACAGAGACAAGGAGGAATTCGTTTATTTGAGAATAGTCAATAATTGAAATTGACTAGTTCAAAAATTAATTCCGTCGTTTTTTGAAGAACCAAAGCATTACGCTTTCGAGAATTTTCAGAAATTGATGCAAAGAATGTTGATGAGAGCAGCAAAGCGTTCACGAAAGATTTACAAAGATGTTGCCAAGATAGAAAGCAATGAGCTAGACAGAGAGGCTGAATAAGTTGGGAATATTTTCTTTTCAAACTCGGAGGCTGAGGAATGACCTTATTGAAGTACATCGAATCGTGATAGGCATAGAGATTCAATGTCCAAGATCAATTTCCAAGGTTTATGGAGACAAAACACAGATTTAAGGAGTAAGGGGAAAGATTTAAAAGGGACCCAAGTTACAACGATTTCACACAGACAGTGGTCGACATATGGAATGAGCTGCCAGATGAAATCAGGGAGGATTATGCGATTACTACACTTAAAATGTATCTCGATCATACATAAATATGAATGGTTTAAAGTGAAAGTGCCAAATGCTGAAAGATAGGACTGGATTAATTTATGCTATCTGGTTAACATGGACGAGTAGGACCAAAGAGGCAATAACCATGCTCTTTACCCTAAGGTCCCCTTGTGTATATTAGACTGAGTGTTCTTATTGGAAGACCACCGACAGCGAGTGATTTTGAAGATCATCTTCAGGAACAGTTCATTCCTTGCAACTGTGCTTAGGAATGGGAGACAGGATGACGACATTACACCAGTCACATCCGCCTCCGATGCAAATATTGAACAGTTTTAAAATAGCTTAAAATCTCACATGTTTAACTATCTGAGCAGATTGATGTGACCGGTATGGTGAGACAGAAAAGGACAGACAAAATGAGAGAACACGAAAGAAAAAAAGGACAGAGAAAAGAGGAGAGTGCACCAATGAAATAAAAGGAATTTACAGTGAAATAGAGAAAGTGAAATCTATCGGGAATCAGAACAGAAAGAAACAGTGATTTTGATCTGTACTTCAGTAGTCTTGTTTTCGTCCTGCGCTCTCCCATTGGGAGGTTAGGCACATCAGCTGAAACAACACAGTTGTATACAGCCGGGATTAGCATGGCCTGGAAAGTATCAATGTTCAGAACAGGCCTTGGGAGGGCTCATGAAATAAGAGGAGACGCAGGAAATGAGAAATCCTGCTAATTCCCACTAAACACGCTCCCTGAACTGACGAATTTGTCGTCTCCCCAAGTTGAACGCCAGTCAGAGGAAGCTCTGAAGGAATCAGCGCAGACCAAAAAGATTATCATCTGTCGACTTCGACGTTCATCATTGAGATGGCTTGTGTCGAGACGGAGGTTATCTCACACGCAACAATCACGTTTTATGAGATTGATTTGCCACCTGTCATGTAGGGTAAATAGCAAGAGGGAAACATCACTTGACCTCAGTTCCATCAATCTCCCAATCACCGATGCAGCGGTAACAATTATGGTAAATTACAGAAAATATTTTTGGACGTCTGTGGTCACACTGAGCATCCAGTCAATTCAGGGCGTGACAGCATCCTTGGTTGGGTCACCATTTGTAATTCATGTCTAATTTCGTAGGGAAGGTGGTGATTTGATGCAATTCTGGAACGACTGACGTCCATTTTAGGGCCGCTATGCAATGAACGCTCTTTGGAAGGGGGTGTTCAAGACGTTCACATATCGACAGTGAAGGAATTTTGATATATTTAGCAGTCAGGATTGTGTGTAAGTTTTAAGACACAATGAGGTTTTGTTCCTGATATTTTGGCTGCATCTCGTTTTTATTGGGTTTCCGGAAGGCTTTTTTTCTGTCGCCAGTTTTCTTGTCATTTCATCCTATTCTTAGCCATTTCCTCTGTGAAATTATTGTTGTCTGATATGAGTCTAATGTTCCTATTATCATAACGAAACAAACTCATTACTGACAAGATAACCAAGAATGAACGCCCTTCATTTGCTACTGCCATATGTAAAAGATTATTGCACAACTGAATTGTCAGCAAGGACCTGCTCTGAACAGTTTGTGAATTTTCTATCGTAGAAATTCCAAAAAAAGAGGCGGCATTAGCGGTCCACGGTGTGGAAATTCTCCTTGCGTACGGTTGGATCGGATGGTGCAGAGGAGGGACTTCATCATCAAACAGAAACGGCACCGAAGTTAGAAACACCAGTAACTGAAATCTGAGTATTGACCGTTGGTCCATGTACTCCTAGTCTTCTGGACGAACGTCCATCAAAAGAGGAAGAAGTTCGATGACATTTTTCCCTCCAACAGAGTCGGCACCACTATCTCTATTCTGAAACACCCTCAACTGTCTCGATTCCTGCGTCCTCCACCCGCCAAGGTCTATATCTTGCCAATGTCGTGAGTGAATGAATCACCTTCAATTATTGTCACTCCTCGATAACCTCCCCTATCTCCTAACCATGCACGGCATCTTTATTGTGTATATCTGCGCACAGCAGGCCTAATCACCTTTCACCAGCAGCGCCATCACAAAAGCTTTTTTGTCTCCATTAATATGTTTTTATGGAATCATTGAATTCCTACAGTGTAGAAACAGCATCTTCAGCCTACCAAGTCCCACACTGATGGTCAGTAGAGCAAACCACCCAGGCCATTTATTTTGACTCATGCACCTCACCGACATATCGCTGAACACTATGGGCAATTTAGCTCGGCCAATCCACCTAACTAGCACATCTTTGGACTGTGGGACGAAAGCGGAGCATCTGGAAGAAACCCACGCGGACAAAGCCAGAGTGTACAAACTCCACACAGATAATCGCCCAAGGCTGGATTCGAATCTGTGTCCCTGGCGCTGTGAGGCAGGAGGACGAACAACTGAGATAGTGTTGCTGCCTATGTCATGACATTTTGTTCACTCAATGTCAAAAAGAACATGCACACTGAAGGGGTGAAAGTGCCTGCATAGACGGTGTACTATGAAATATTGAATGAAGAAAGGGATAGAACCAGTTCTGCTTACGGTAAATAACAAATGCTGGAAAATTGCAAATGCATATCCAGCAATGAGAATGGAGGGGGCGGGGGGGGTGATGTCCGAGTGATGTTCTCGTTGGGTTGTTAATCCAGAGATCCAGGTAATTATCTGCGGCTCTGGATTCTAATCCTAATATGGCAGACAGTGCGATTCAACAAAAAATATAGTCATAAATCTGATGATCATCATAACTCCAACATCGATTGTTGTGGAAAACCCGTCTGGTTCACGAATGTCATTTAGAAAAGGGAACTGTCTCTTTCTTCGGACCCTCAGCGATGTGGCTGACACTAATCTGTCCTGTGGCCAATTAGGTATGAGCAAGAAATGCTGACCTAGCGAGCAATGCCCTCATCCTGTTAATTGAGCTTTTTTTAAAAAAAAACAATAATGCTGTTGCATTTTTACAAGATGAGAATGTTTCTTTATTGTTCGGAAAGGCCATTGTCTTGCAATTGTGTGCCACGAATGTTGCTTCCTGCTTTTCTGTTCAAGCCTCAAAATTGTACAGATGTTGCCTCACTTTGACATGGATTGTTACAACATTTGAACTGTTGTGAAAACTACTGAATTGTCTGGCCATG
Organism: Chiloscyllium punctatum; assembly: GCF_047496795.1. Classification (NCBI taxonomy): domain Eukaryota; kingdom Metazoa; phylum Chordata; class Chondrichthyes; order Orectolobiformes; family Hemiscylliidae; genus Chiloscyllium; species Chiloscyllium punctatum. The sequence continues at coordinate 26,174,548 of NC_092789.1, read as the reverse complement.
GATGAAGAGTGATGTTGCACTGATGCAGGTAAACTGGATGTAGTCTATCAGAATCCTGGACTGTCTTGTAAAGAGTTGACAGTCTTTCGAGAATGATGAGCTGAACTAATTGTTGCAGCACTCTTTGTCTCTCCTCTGTTTGCTTCGTCATTGAATTTTTATGAGTCCAGTTCAGTTTCTGGTTTATGCTAATCCCAAGAGGCTGTTAAATTGAGATTGTGATGTTAATGCCGTTGAATGTCAGGGGACGATGCCCAGTTCTGCATGTTTAGATTTGGTAGTTGTCTGGCATTTTTGCCGCAAACATTGCTTGCTACTTGTCAGGCCAGGCCTGGATGTTCTCCAAATCTTGCTTCAGTATCTGAGCAGTGGTAGATTTTGCTGAACATTGTGAAATCATACGGTAAAATCCCCACTTCAGCCTTTACGGTTGGAAGAAGGTCATTGATGAAGTAGTTGAGAATGGTTGTGCTAGGTTGTGCTGTCGAACTCTGAAGAAATACCTTCGGGCTGAAATGACATGAACACAACTTGACATTTTCCTTTAGATATGATATGAAACTGTAGAGAAACTTCTTAGATTGTCGTTCACTGAGGGTTCTGGGGTGTTACATTCAATCAACTCTGAAGATGATAGCAAGAACTCAGCTCTAAACTCAGCTCGTCTGCTTTGTTTTTGGATCAAGGAGCCAATGAGGTCAGCAGATGGTAGAAACATTGTCAACATCAATTATCGATTCATTGTGAATTAAGTTCTACTTTATACCATTGTTGTTTTTTTTTCTTCACTTTATCAATGATCAAGAGAAGACATCTGGGAATGAAATTGGTCAGAATGGATTAATTTTGTTTTACGTGTACATGATATAACTGGTAAATTTTTCACGCTGTCGGGTAGATATTGGTCGTCTTGCTTTACCGTAATAATCCTTTTTGTGTTTGGCAAGTTCTGGAACATATTGCGACATTTGTCGTTGTTGGAACTTTGACAGGATGAAGAGCTTCTGCATGACACATTGATTCCAGTGATTGCCTGGTATCACGTGTAATGAATCGAATTAACTGGAGACACTGAGTACTTCGGGAGGAGGCTCTGATGATTTATCCACACAGTATTTCGGGCTGAACTTGCTTTTCAAATAGCTCAACATAATGTGTTGCACCGATGGGTTGTTTTCCCCTATCAGTTACGATAAGGCCCCTCCTATAGTGAATATTTCGATTTGAATCAGCCTTGCACGCACGATGAGAAATGTAGCAACTGCAGAGCTTACGTCGATCCATTAGTTGTGGAATCATCCAAATCTGTCTTTGATTTGACATTCATGCTTTTTCACCTGTGCAAGTCGTTCTGTGTTGCAGCTTCACCAGGAGGCACCTCATATTCCTATATTGGCTGCTACTGCTCTTGGAATAGCCTTTTTTGATTAGATTAGATTATATTACTTACAATGTGGAAACAGGCGCTTTGGTCCAACCAGTCCACACTGACCCGCCAAAGCGCAACCCACCCAGATCCATTCCTCTAACACTCCAGGCAATTTAGCATGGGCAATTCGTCTAACGTGACATTTTTGGAGTATGGGAGGAAACCGGAGCACCTGAAGGAAACCCACGCAGACAGGGGAAGAATTTGCAAACTCCACACAGTCAGTCGTCTGAGACAGGAATTGAACCTCGTTCTTTGGAGTTGTCAGGTAGCAGTGCTCATAACTGTGCCACTGAGCCTTTTGCACCCTGCATTGAACATGTGTTTACCACCTGGTTTGACGTTATTTCTAAAGAATGGAATCCCATGAGTTGGCAGATTCTGTGCATGTCCTGCAACAGTATGTTTGCTGCTGTTGACGGCACAGTATTCTTCAAGAATATCTTGCTGTGAGTTTCCCCATCTGTTTGAAGTCTATCCCATTTAATATAGCCTTCTTTTTGTTGTAGGTTCTGTCACCTATTGCCGGATCACTGTGCTTGCTCATCTACTGTTGATGCTGGTAAATGATGTTACCCACCGAAAATTAGATCTCTGTCCTTTGCACCCGCCACGATGTTTTGAAGTACAGAAAGAGTGATCCGATCGATGTGGGCGGTAGTAATTAGCAGAAGGTTTTCTGAACATTTTTAAATTGAAACCTTGAGTTTTCATGGGGCTCAGGATCAATGTAGACCACTTGGTGGACAACTGCCTCTTGACTGTACATTACTGAGCTGTCAAACCTGCAGGTCCTGCCCAGATGGTGACACAAACCCTACACGGAGGAGGTTAGAGCATTGTTTGGGAAATTGGCTGCAAAGAAGCTTTCCTTGAGCGTGACTGAATCTGATAGTTGTTTGATGATTCCGTGTTTAAATACACCAGCTGAGATTTATGGTTTTAGACACAGGGTTCCCTTGTCTTCGAAAGGGGAAGAGGAGTGAAACATTGGTCATTGGGGAATCCATAGTTCGAAGGACATACAGGAGACTCTGTGGGAATGCGAGAGACACGCTTCTGGTGTGTTGCCTCTCCAGTTCCGGGTTTCACGATGTCTTCGATCATATCTTCTTGTCCTGAGGGGGAGAGGTACCAGCCCAAGTTGTAGTCCATATCGGCAAAAACGATATGTGTAAGTAAAGGTATCGGAACTAAAGGCAGAAATTCGGGGGCAAGCGTAGAATCTTGGAGTGAGAACCAGCAGCGTTGGTATCTTTGGTTTCTTAACGTGCCATGTGCTGGCAAAGCGACGAAGTGGGAGAGAGAGCAGTTTAACAGGTGGCTACAGGTATGATGCAGGAGGGAGGGATGCATATAATTAGATCATTGGGTCCCATTCTGGCGTAGGTGGCAAATCTTTAAACATGATGGTCTCACCTCAATCATAGGAGTACCAATACCCTGAGGGTGGGAGATTGGCGAATACGCTTTGGGAGGATTTAAACCTATTCGGGGGGTGGGAATCAGAATTGTGGCACCGGTGTACAGAAGATTACGATTGGTGAGACCATGAGTAATGTTTAAATTTTCCAAAGTTATAGCAGCATGAAGAATGTGCTGTGTCATGTTCCAATTCACCGCCATAAGCATCGGAATCAGGTTGGTAAACTTGCATCATGGGTTGCTTCCTTGGACTTCGATGTCGTGGCCATTTTGGAGACATGGACACAACAGGGACAGGAATGGTTGTTGCTCACCTGTTGACATATAAATGAAAAGGCTATTTATCTCTGTACCAAGCTTCACCGTTTTGGAGCCGGCCTGATTTAAACCACTCTGAAAAAAAAAACAGTGTCGTTCAGAAAAGCTTCCAGTAAAAAATAAGCTTTGTGACAGTAATACTGGAAAATATTTCAAAAGTAAGATGCTGTTACTGAGTAATTCATATCACATTGTTATTATTGTTGTTCTTCAGTGAAAGTATTTAGTGAAACAAAAGTGCTAATAATGCATGTACTGCATGCAGGCATACCGATCATTGAAAGCCTGACATCACAAAAATACGTGCTGAAGGAAATATATCACAATCTTGGAACTAAATTAGATGCCTTCCCTGACTTTATCCGGCACGTTAGAAGGGTAAACTATTGTAGTCAATTATCTTTCCTCTGTACTGAAAGAATTTCAGAGTTTTAAGAGGGGATCAGACAAGGCAAATCGTAGCATCGAAAGTCTATTGCGGATCTTTTGCTGTACCAGGAAGAAATTGAGTATCCTATTACGGTAATTATGTAAACACAAGCAGGTGACAACGAGCTTTTCATGTCCAAGACCAACGATGGAATGTGACTGAAAAGTATTTGTCACAGCAAGCAACTACTTATGTGCATTGAGTTACATACATTTTGTTATCTAAACTGTCCTGCTTTCAAATCTATCTCAACTTGACCTTATGGTTCCTTCTTTGTTCATTAATTTGCCTGCCTGTTTAACTGCCTCGGAAGCAGCTGGTGTTAAGGAAAGATCAGATACTTTGAGAAGACCTGTGCTTCTGAGCAGGTTCAATATTAGTGTATAAGTCCATTCATGTTTTCATTATTTTATTAGAAGTCACCATGTTCAAATAAATGTTTGGAAAATTAAATCTGGTTTCACTGAATCTGAAAGATGATTGGATAAACAATTATCTGGATGAAAAAGCAGATAACATGTGGCTGGGTGAATCCAGCTGATAGACTAACATGCCAAATTCAACACAGACTATCATTAGACTGAAGACCAAACTCCAACGAAGTAATTGGACTCAACTCCCCAAAGTGTAATGTCATCCACTTTGAGAAAAAGTCATGGCAATCTCGTTTTAAATTCAAAGATAACGGTAATTGAATTTATTTGAGGCAAGTTTGCAGAACTCTTTGCAATGAAAACATGTTGCACTTTACCAAGATTGAAAGTAGTGCAATACGTCATTATTGTCATGGAATTCTTGACACAGAACAATATACATTTCTTCTGGTCATCACTTTATTGGGGGCGTTTTAGAAAGTAAAATTTAATGTCCTCGAGAATACCCGTGGGCAGCAAATTTGCAGGGGTTTCTCATAAAGTTTTAACTGTGCATAAAGCATTTGATGTTTCCTGAAAAGCTCTGAGAATGTCGCTGTGGCCTACTGTTGAAGAATGACGACTGCGCTGTGGAAGCCACTGTTAGATTTGATAACGTAACACTTAACAGATAAAACTCTGTTCAACATTTTATCCATCTACACAAATGATCCCAAACAGCCTCTGCCACAACAGTTATCTCTCTCACTTCCTGACGACCCACTAATGCCCGAATAGAATGCCCCAATTTCCTCGTCAGTGATATGGAAACAGTGTCTTAAAATATAAATGTGAGGCTTCACTGCCTGAAATCTTCTCGAATCCCGTCGATATTTGTTTGTAAATTATAAAATTTTATCCAATTCCCTTCTCTTCATCGCTGCAGAAATATGATCAATCAAAAAGCAATCTTCAATGAGACCATACACCATACTGTCCCCTGTCCCCTCCTATTGAGTCCAGTAAAAAAGTAAGAATAATTTTATGTCATTGCGTGAACTTAGTTTGCATTACTTGCCATATTTCGACATAATATCAATTTATCACTTGAACACCCAAAAGTTGCCAAACTAGAAATTCAAGAAAATTGCAGATATCCTCGAGAAACTTACTTGTCCAAACAAACCAATCTGAAACCATCGATTCTAACTAAAAGATGACAGAGCTGGTCTGTGTTGGCTATTCACCTTCGCCACCTATCTGCGTGTGTTTCCTCTAACTAAAGAATAACAGAGAATTTGTGGTCTGTGTTGGCTTTGCACATTCGCCACATATCTGCGTGTGTTTCCTCCAACTGTTCCGGTTTCCTCCCACAATCCAAAGATATGCAGTTATGGTGAATCGGCCAAATTAAATTGTCCATACTCTTCAGGGATGTGTATATTAAGTGCATTAGTCACTGGTAAATATCGAGTTACAGGATAGGGAATGGGGTCTGGATGGGTTCGTCTATGAAGCTTCGGCGTTGATTTGCTTTGACAAATGGTTTGTTTCCACACTGCAGGGATCATATGACTTGTATGATTCTATGCATTTGTCACTACATACCGCATAGATTTGAGACTGACCTGTGAACATATTTCGAAACAATCAGTTCTGAAATCTGTTGTATGAGTGAGTGCAACATTACAAAGAATAGATACCGAAACGGCATAAGGGTCAATGCCATGTTAAGATACACATCGAAATTCAACATTACTGAGTGGTTTTACATTCCAAATATATGTCTGACGACAAGTAAAAGCACAAGCCTGCCTCATTTAGAATGAACACTCACTGATTTTGAATCAACCGGAATGAAGAAATAAGATTTTCAACTTAGCACTGTCCTCTTTTAATACAAGCGTTTTACCGGGTATTAAAGATGTTTGTTATAAATTAAGGTTGGATAGATTGGGATGTTTGCTGCTGGACTGTAACAAATTAAGACATTACTTCAAAGTCGTTTAAAATACCATAATGGATATAGATTGTATTAATATTCGGTGTCTTTTCCATGATATGAGGCTTTCAAAACTCGAGAGGTTTGATGTAATGTGAGATGAGATTGGGATTTAAGAAAGACATGCAAGACTATTTATTTTGCCCTGTGGCAGTTTCGCGCGTGGATTTCACTTGCTTAAGAAGTGGTTGATGCGGCAAAAGCTGAAGCTTTCACAAGAAACTTAGATAAGTACGAAATGCTCAAGTGTTTGGATGGACTGAGGGAAGAAACTGGCCGCTGGGAATAGTGCAGCTTGGGATGATGTTCGGCCAAACTAGTTTGACTGAAGGGGCTGTTTCCATTCTGAATGACTCTGTGACACTACATCTGTGTATGTAGTAACATGCTGGCATTGTTGGAAATTATTGGGCCTCTTACCTGCATGAAATTAATCTTCAATTGCATTTTCTTGACATTTCTGTGTGAAAACTGGTATTGGACAATCACATTCATCCATTCTTTCCAGATGTCCAATTCACAGTCCCCAAAATTTGAATTGACAGATAGTCAACTTTCCACTGTTATCTTTATGAAATTAAACTGAGAAGGTGGCTCCTGACAATGTGGTACAATTTCAAATATGGTTTACTTCTGTTTTCGTATTAACATCTTAATTCTTACATCAAGTTTGGTAACCTTCCTTTATTTTCTTTTAAATGATGAGGTTTTTTTTGAACCAATTATATCATCACCTTGGTGACATGCATTCCGAATATTTCAAAACAAGGGTCAGGAAACGGGTGCCATAATTGAAAGAGTGAGTCACAGAGTTAGTACTGCGTTTGGGTCAGCTCTGGGATTCAGTCCAAAACGTCATAAAACATTCAGCTGCACGTGTACATTGTCTGTGAGGTTTTAACAGCTGCTGAGCACTGCGCAAATGTCAGTGGACATCTTGAATGTTTACCCTATGAAGAAGGAAATTGATTCAATGAAGCAGATAACACCTATCTCACACTCACATGACCACCAATCCAGGCATGGGAAAGGCTGAGTGGATTCGTCCCTAACAACAAACTCTACCTTACTCGCGCTAGCTATGACATTCTCTGGAAGTTTTATTTCCGCCTGATTCTCTTTGACCTCCATTGCACGTGCATCTGTATTTGGTTCAACCAGTCAAATTCACCCTCATAGTGTCATCGAGACTTAGAGATGTACTGTCTGGTAACAGACCCTTCAGTCCAAACAGTCCCTGCCAACTAGATATCCTAACCCAAGTTTGTCCCACCTGCTAACACCGAGCCCATATCCCTTCAAACTTTTCCTATTCATATACCATCCCAATGCCTATTAAATGTTGCAATTGTACCAGCCTCCCCCACTTCCTCTGACAGCTAATTCCATACACGTACCACCCTTTGCGTTAAAAGGTTACCCCTTAGATCTCTTTTACATCTTCCCCCTCTACCTTAAACCTATGCCCACTAGTTCTGGACTCTATTTATTCTATGCATGTCCCTCATAATCTTCAAAACTTCTTGAAGGTCGCCGCTCAGCCTACAACGGTCCACGGAGAACAGCCCCAGCCTGTCCATATTTTCCCTGTAGCTCAAGTCCTCCAACCCTGGCAACACCCTTGTAAATCTTTTCTGAAGTCTTTCATGTTTCACAACATCTGTCCAATAGAAAGGAGACCAGAATTGCAATATTCGAACTGAAGCCTGCCCAATGTCCTGTACAGCTGCAACAAACCTCCCAAATCCTGTACTCAATACTCTGACCAATAAAGGAACGCATATCAAATGCATCTTCATTATCCTATCTACTTGCGACTACACTTTCAAGGAGCTATGGACCTGCACTCCCACGTCTCTTTGTTCACCAACACTCCTCAGGAGCATACCATTAAGTGTATAAGTCCTGTTATGAGTTGCTTTCCCAAAACACAGAGCTCACATTTTCTGCATTAAACTCCAAATCTCACTTCTCAGCCCATTGGCCCTTCATGCTAAATGATATATTCTCACTTCTTATATGTGGTTCACTCAGCCATATTTTGTCCACATGGAATTCAGCAAAACAAAGGACAAATTCCTGGACGGTAGAGTGTTTAGCAAGGTTGGCTCAATTGGAATACTGGGGGAGTAGATAGATGTTTATAAATTTGCTTGAAGGTCAGTTGCAGGTGACTGCGTTGGAGTGTTGTTTTTTTCGGATTGGAGGCCTGTGACCATAACGTCCCGCACGAAATCACTAATACATCCATTGATTATTTGACATTTGTATAACTAATTTGGATCTGAATATAAAAATATGCTTAGTAGGTTTTCGATGACGCCAAAATAGACGTTGTTTTAGACAATAAAGACATCAATCTCTGAGAACAATGGGGCGTTTCTCAGATGGGCGAAAATGGCAAAGAGCACCAGATGGACTTTAATTTAGATGAATGTGATGTTTCATTTTTTAAAGCAAATATCTTGAATATACAAATGAAATGAAACTGTTTGAGTTACTATTGAAAGCAATAGGAACACAATGAATATCCTTTGAAGAAAAGCTAGAAAGAGAGAGCTTTTGATCTATAACATTTGAAACTGAAACTTTAAGGTCGAACAAATATGAAACAATTTATAATGTATTGCCTGAATCAAAGAAAATTCATGTGGAAGAGCGGAGAGATGAACTTGCAAAATTAGCATTGAATTCTCTTATGATTATGACTTAGTTCATAAATCACTGATTGGCTTCCGACATCAAAATCAATCTGCGATTTGTCGAAATTGGTCCAAAGAGAAATCCTTAGGAGGGTATGGAAAAGAAAATGTCTTTCAAAGTAGTAAGAATAATTGACCACAGATAAGAGATTAAACGTCTGAGGCAGAAACCAAGTAAAATATTTTGGATGAATTACCTGCCACATATGAGGGCACATTAAGTCGCAGAGTTGGTGTTTACATAAAGCGCTGGGAAGATGGATGTGGAAATCAGTACAAACCAGTGAGTTTGCGAAAATGCTAAAGGAAATTACAGTACTAGCTAGAAAGCTGAAAAAGGAATATACAGACTGTTCAAGCTTTTATGCAGATGGAAGTGTCATATCTCATTTCTGAAGTTATTGGCATGCCAAACGGTTATGCATATGTACCAGTAGGAGCAGGTCATGTAAATAAGATTTTAAGAGATGCATGAGCAAGTCAATGTTCGATGGGTGAGAAATTAGGACACATGCAATTCAGAAGAGTTGTTGCCGGAAAAGATGGTAATTTGCGGAATTCGTGGTTTGAAGAACAGTGCTCTATAATGAAAATGAGATTGTAGACACCGGTGAAAAATGGCGAATTAATGGTTCGAGAAGATCAGAGATTCTCCTTTCCAGAAACCGGTTTATCCTTGGTAATGATATAACTGGATCACAAGTGGGAAAGATGCGTATTCTGCTTGAAACATCCGTCGAAAATCTGGCAACTGGTGCATTTCACAAATATATCCTCCGCCTTTTCTTGATTTTGTTCTATAAAGGTCACAAGGCCACAAGTGGAAACGGGAGTAGAAATCAAAGAGTAAAAATACATTTTTGCAAGGTGTGTGAATGTTTGCAGTTCAGGTTGAGGTTTAGGGTGTTGGTTTGCTCGCTGAGCTGTAGGTTTCATATCCAGACGTTTCATTACCTGGCTAGGCAACATCATCAGTGGCGACCTCCAAGTGAAGAGAAGCTGTTGTCTCCTGCTTTCTATTTAAAGCTTTCGCCTGGATGGGGTTCCTCGGGTTTGTGGTGATACCATTTTCTGTTTGTGGTAATGTCATTACAAACTTGCGTATACAGAAAACCGACAAACACTGACCAAATACTCAACTACTCCAGCAACTATCCCAATACACACAAACGAAGCTGTATCAGAGCACTAATCCAACGAGCCACCACACACTGCAGCACAGACGAACTTCGATAAACAGAGGAGAACCACCAATACGACGTATTCAAGAAGAACGGATACTCAAAAAACACAGTGCCCAGATTCCTCAAGAACAAACTACGACAAGCAGACCAAACACAGCCAGAAACCCTAACTACTTTACCATACATCAAAGAAGTTTCAGAAATGACAGCCAGACTACTGAGACCCCTCGGAATCCAAGTGGCACACAAACCCACCAACACTCTCAAACAAAAACAAACAAACTTAAAAGACCCAGTACAACCCATGGAAAAAACCAACGTCATCTACAAAATTCCATGCAAGGACTGCCACAAGCAGAACGTAGGACAAACAGGAAGAAAGGTAGACACCAGGATACATGCACACCAGCTAGCCACAAAAAGGCAAAACCCTCTCGCCCTCGTAGTCCTGCCCACTGATGAAAAAAAAAACACTATTTCGACTGGGACAATACATGTATCCTGGGACAGGCTAAGCAAAGACATGCCAGAGAATTCCTAGAGACCTGGCACGCCAACCACAACGCCATAACCAAACACATAGACCTAGATACCATCTGTCAACCCCTCAGAAAATGAACAGGGAATGACATCACCACAAACCCCAGGAACCCCATCAAGGAGAAAGATATAAATGGAAAGCAGGAGACAACAGCTTTGCTTCACTTGGAAGTCACCACTGATGATGTTACCTAGCCAGCTAATGAAATGTCTGGATATCAAACCTACACCTCAGTGAGCAAACCTACACCCTAAAGTAAAGATAAATAATTTGAGGTTTAGTTATCAGAAACGATGGATCATCAAATACTTGTGTAGAAAATTAGAACAGTTAAAACAAAAAGTCTATATTACTGCTTCAGAGACAATTTCTAAAGTACAAAGGAAACATGAAAAATCTAAAACCGTTGTATCAGAAAGCAAAAATGGAAGAAGAATCCGAGTGTACCCTCGAATTTTGCAACTTAAAAATGAAGAATTGATCGGATAATTTGAGACCATCACCAGTTCAAGTGGACGCAAACTTGGTAGACGTTCGTCAAACCGTATTACTGGTGGGTTGTAAAAAAGGCGTTCGTGCGGGTCCCTGGCTCTCTAAGAAAGAAAACAGGAAAATAAATCGTTTGGATTACTTCTGAATTGTATGCTACACTCACATCCAGTAGAATGCTAAAATCATTTCAATTAGACATATCTCCACAGTTATTCTGTCAAAACTAGTCACACTTATGCTAAGAAGTGTTGAACATGTGTTTTAATTTCGCTACTTTAGCACAAGACATTCAATTCACACATTGATAAAATTGACTTCGATGCTATCTTTGATCATGTGGGAAACCATCCCAAAATGGTGCAATTTTCAAATGCGTCTTCATCCACCTGAAATAAATGACAAAACAGAGCAAGATGCCATTAAGATATTTTAAAAAGCCAATGACGTTCAGGGAAGGTTGAAATGGAACATAAAGAACAAGATGACAAATATATTGCAAAGTGTCGATTAAATTGAAGATGCGACTTTGCTGGCGAAACATGCGAGTCTGAGGAAGTTGGAGAGGTCTGTGGGGAGAGAGACAACGTGGAACAACAAAAATCAGTGAGTTGTTAATACATTGCGCGGCAACAACTCTGCAGTTGCTTTCATCTTGCACAAGAACGAGATCATTAGATCGTTTTATAAAACGTCAGCAACAGGGAAGAATTGGAAAGACGGTATTCATTGGAGAACTGTTGTTTCGATGTTGAAGGCACGTACTGATCTTTTAAGAGATAGTGAATGATGTTCGGAGCTGAGATCGTAGTAACACCTGCGTCATATGACTAGATGGCAGTCTCAGAGTGAACTGGAAAACTGAATACATGCAACATTTCACTGTAAAATGGATAGCTGAATTGGTTGCTGTTTTGAGAACAAGTCGAACTTAACCAATCAATTTAAATTATACCGCAGGATGCGAAAGCCACAGCCTGTTTCGACTTATTGTTTTGCCAACATTGAAATAATGAGAGCACCCAATGTTGGGGATTTCAAAATGAAGGCTTTTTGAAAATTGGAGACAGAGTACCTGACATCATCACTGATGTAAAACATTATGAATCACTTCCTATAAAAGGTGACTCCTCAAATGAAACATATTGGCATGAAAAAAGAAAGAAAAGACCCAGGGAGATCTGCAGCAGGAAGAAAGGCACCAATGACCACAACTACTTCAGTGTTTTTGAAATGAAGTTAATGGAATTTGAATAAGTGTCGTATTGGATGAACATATTGTTATACCGTTCGAGGCAGGGAATAAGAAGTTAAGAGAAAGGGGGTATTAGAATTGTGAATAGTTGTGCTTAATGTTCACACTTAGAGAGTAAATTAAATTTGTTTTCTTTAAATAGTGGAATTTGGCAGTTTCCTGCAACTTATATTTTAACAGATTACAAGATGTGGTGAGCTTTTCTGAGTTTTCTTTGCGTGAATTACCAGAGCAGTCCACTACCGTGTCGAAACAGTGCAGATCAGCAAAATTAGGAATATGTTGTGAGAGCACTCAGAATAGCAAAACATGGGAATTGTTCTTTCTATAGACAGAATACTTTTTCAGCACAAAGCGGGTGAAGGCGAGGAGAGAAAACAATCCCTGCATGTGGAATGCACAACATATGAGATGGAGATCTTAAGAAATCCAAGAGTCCAAAATTGTGGCTCAGAGAACTTCAACGTAAATCTGGAAATGGTGAACAATATACATGTATAGCACAGCAGCAGCATCAAGTATACAACATTTGTTGAACGATTACAGACGAACAGTTTGATTCGCAACAATGCTCAACTGAAGGAAGTGATTCACATACAGTTTGAAATATCAAACAAACTGCTTCAAAGCACAAATCTGTCATAAAATTGTAAACAATTTGCGGGGCATGTGGACTGTGTCTGTTTCTACAACATGCTATCTGATAGCCACGTTTCAGGACATAAATTTCCAATAAGGAGCATTACGTTTTCCACCATTGGAAGAATTTTGGTTTGATAGAGGAAGAGTAAAATAACACACGAATAGAAGAGAGGATTGGAAATCTCCATCCAACAATAATCTTGGAAAAATCTAAGTTGACACCATAATAGCAATTGCTAGAGCACCTCAACAGGTTTGTTGCAATCTGTTGGAAGCAAGTAGCGTCCGTGTTTCGAGTCGTTCATTAGGACCATTTTGGTGAAGGCAACCTGAAATGAAAACTTGATGGTTACTTTCTTCCCACAGTTGCTGCCAGACCTGGGTTTTTCCAGCATTTTCTGTTTGTGTTCCAGCATCCGCAGGTCTTTGTTTTCTTTTAGAATCTCAATGGACTGACCATTACAGGAGAATGTATGAGGTGCGTGGTGCGCCATCAACTTGGAGATCTGAAAAGATTTATCACAGAATTTATGGGAAAATTTTATTCTGATGGCACTCAGACAGACTATGCGCAATTGTAATTAATGTGCAGCGGGCAGACAGAATAAAACATGAAATAAAACAGAGTTGTACCATCACGAATACAGATGTAGCTTTAAATTTCATTTAGGAAATTGAAAAATGATAGTAAATGGATATGTGACGCCATTCTTTATCTCCTCTCTGAACTTTCTCCGAGTAAGTATGTAAATGCACGTGTTGGTGCATGAACTCAAGAGCCGGAGCATGAATCCAATCTGTTGGGCAACATACATGGGATCACTCAGGTTTTTGTTTGTGTAATTAAAGTTTCGAACTGACCAGTTGAATGAATGTACAACATATGTTATCCACAACAGCATGAAATTGGAGGACAAAGCGAAGAGTAAAATTATGGATTTCCTTCGATTCTTCATTTCAGGGTCAAGTTCGTTTTCCTTTTTCTCATGACCACGGAGGCCCTTGCGGAGTCGATTGGCTGTTATAATGTTTCTGACAGTCAGGGCGTTGAAGACCAAAATGCACAGTATTGGAATCAGAGGCGTTAGGAGACTGTCAATCCATTCATACACTGCCCAAAACATTGAAGTGAAATAGTCAGGCGTCTGCTTGCAAAACCATGGCACATTGTCAATGATTATTGAAGGAACAAAAACAAAGTACCACGTAATGGACCTGAAACAACTAACAATGCTCAGAGTTGCAATCACCACGTTTGCTGTTTTCTTGGTGCAGTATTTTGGTTTCAACTTGTGGTAACAGATGGCCACAAAGCGATCAAAAGTAAAAGCAACTGTGAACCAAACAGAAAAATCGAGGGCTGCAAGAGACAAGACGACTCTTAGCGAGCACACAGGAGTAACGAATAGAAAAGTTATTGGGAAGTGAATGTTATTTGTTCGGTTCAATAAAACATTAAAAATGACGAGCAGTCGATCCGCTGTTGACATTGCCACTAGGTACTGAGTGATACATAGAGAGAGTCCACAGTTCCCTCGTTTCAAAACGACAATTGCCATTAAGTTAACTGTAGAAAATGGAATTAAAGATCAGCAGATTAGTGGCAGAATGTGTTGTCCCAATGGTCGTCCCATCGCAAAAATAGTTTTTAAAAAATTTATTTTGAAGTGCACAACAATGTAAAAGTTGTCAGTTACTTATCGCCTGCATCCAGAACAACACAATCTTTCACATAATATTGACAGACAATAGATTCAAGGGATAGGAATCTGGATGGGCTATAACAGACAGAAATAAACGGAACAATTCGAGGGAAAAGAACGCATATGCAAGGAACTGGAACATTTTACATGTTACATGTAATCACACCATATTCCCTGAACCAGGATTCTTATTTTTATTCTGAGGTGAAGGCATTTAATTAAACAAAGGTTTTAAAGTGTACAGTGCGCAGACTCTACCATGATAATTGAAAGCTTGACATCACAAGAACACTGATTGGAAGTTTCTGAAGAATTGGATCGGGTGCCGTCAACGCTGTCAGACACCTTCCCAAACTAATATACTTCAATTAGGAAGAATCAGCTTTAGGATTTGAATATCTTTCATTCACATTGAAAGCTATGCATTAACAGACTTAGCACCATTGCTCTTTTGGAAAGTAAAATCTCCTATTTGTTAGAGCAGAACTCCGATAATATTATTTCAGTGCTATTGGAAAAGGCAAATCTTTAGCATTGATATGATATTAAGGGAGTTTTACTGTACCGGCAGGAGATTTTAGATACCAAAAGTGCAATGCTGCAAAACACAATCAGACAATGGCGGACAATCTTGAAGCGAATTGAGTATTGGAGGTGACTGAAAAGCATTTATCTTTTCAACGATCCTCTGATCGATAATAAATAGCGTCCATTCTGCTTACATCCCGGCCATATATTGATCCGATCGTTCCTTCCTCGCGCTTTCGTTTCCCTTCCTGTTTAAATTTCTGAATAATTCTTCGCGGCTGTTGCCGTCAGGGAACGATCAAAGGTGTGGATAGGGTGTATTCATACAGCTAATTCAATGTTCATGGAAAATAGAGGCGTCAATGCTTTGCTTATTTTACTGCATTAGACGATGGCGAAAAAACAATTTTCAAAAGAGAATTTGATTTTCAGTTACCTCGGTTTTGTAAAGTGTGACGCATGTTCCTTTTCTGCAGACCACATGTTCATCAATTCTGAACTATATTTCAATTAATGTAATGATGTAATTGCACAACTATAGATGGCAGTGTTCCACAAAGGTGTTCAAAAATCTATTTTATGGTATTGAGAATGTTTTCATGCAGCAAAAAAATGCACAAAATTCGAAGCTCTAATTTGCCACAAATCGAAATGTTATCCTGTTCTATAACATTCATTCAGAAAGACAAATGAACATTGAACATAAAACATAGAACAAGACAGCGCAGGACAGGCCTGTCAGCCCTCGATGTTGCACTGACCTAAGAACTAATCTAAGCACATCTACCTACACCATGCAATAATCATCCATATCGTTATCCAAGGACTGTTTAAAAGCCCAGACTGTGGCTGAGTTAACTACATTGGCAGACATGGAATTCCACTCCCTTACTCCTCTTGGAGTATAGAACCTGCCACTAACATCTGTCTACAATGTATCAACCCACAATTTGCAGCTATGCCCCCTCGTAAACCCGATGTCATCGTCCAAGGGAAAAAAAGACTCTCACTGTTCGCCCTATCGAATCCTCTGATCAACTTGTATGTCTCTATTAAATCCGCTCTTAGCCTTCTTCTTGACAATGAGAACAGACCCAATTCCCTCACCCTTTCCTCATAAGACCTTCCCTCCAGACCAGGCAACATCCTGGTAAATCTCCTCTGCACCTTTCCCAATGCATCCACATCCTCCCTGGAACGGGGAGACAAGAACTGTACACAGAATTCCGATTGAGGTCGCACTAACATTTTGTACAGTTGCAGAATGACATCACGGCTCCGGAACTCAATACTTCTACCAATAAACCAGACACACCGTGCGCCTTCTTAACAGCACTACCAACCTGGGCTCTAACTGGATCTGTGTACATGGACACCAAGGTCCCTCTGGACATTCACACTGCCAATAATCTTTCCATTGATCCAGTATTCTGCCTTCCTGTTATTCTGCCCAAAGTTAATCACTGCATATTTATCTGCAATGAACTCCATTTGCTACCTCTCTGCCCAATTCTGCTGTTTGTCCAAGTGCCCTTGCAACCTGCAATATTCTGGCACACTATCCATCACTCCATCGACTTTAGTGTCATCTGAAAACTTATGAACCCATCCACTTGCGTTCAAGTTATTTATAAAAATGACAAACAGCAGTGGTCCAAAAACAAATCTTTGTGGCCCACAACTAGTAACCGTACTCCAGTCTGAATATTTTCTATCAACCACCACTCGTTCCTTTCTTACAGAAAGCCAGCTTTTGATCCAAAATACGAACCCACCCTCAATCTCAATCCTTCGCATTTTCTCCAAACGTCTATCACGTGGAACTTTATAAAAGTCTTTACTTAAGTCCATGTATATCACGTCAACTGCCCTACCCTCATCCAATCAAATGGTTGCTTGCAAGATGATTAAAAATCCTATCTTTTATAATATCTTCAAACTTTTTCGACAACAAATTTAAGTTTTACTGATAATAATTACCTGGGTTATCTCGACTGTCGTTGTTGAACAAGGGGACAATATTTGCAAACATTCAGTCCTGTGGTACTAAACCTGTAGACAATGTCGACTCAAACATCAAGGCCAAAGTTTCCGCCATCTTCTCCCTCCTTTCTGAGAGAATCCTCGATAAATACCATCTTGGACTTATCTACTTTCACACCTTTGAGAATTGATAACACCTCCACCTTACAAACCTCAATCCTTTCTCCTGTAATAGTCGCATCTCAGTCTCCTCATTTGCGATATACTCCTTTTCATGTATGAAAACAGATGAGAAGTGCTCATTTATCACGTGTCCGCTCTCCACAATGTCCACACACAACTTCTCACTTCTGTATTTGACTGGCCCTGTTCCTACCTTGGTCATTGTTTTATTCCTCACATACCGTCAGAAAGCTTTCGGGTTCTCCTTTATTCGACCTGAGAAGGACTGCTTATGACCCCTCCATGCTCTTCTTAATAATCTCATTAAATCCTTTCACGCGAAGTTGTATATCTCCATTGCCTCTTCCTTAGACATCTTGTCTCACTGTCACACAATCCCCCCTCGTCTGATACACAAAACATACAATTTCTTCAGTAAACTAAGGTTCCCTTCCCTTATCAATTCCTTCCTGTCTGTCAGGGACATTGCGATCAAGGTCACGCAATATCTGTACCTTATACCAGCTCCACAATTTAATTGTCCCCGTCCCATGCACATCGTTACCCCATTCTGTGCCTCCAATGTCTTGCCTAATCTCATTGTAATTTTCCTTCCCCCATCTGTATCTCATGCCCTGTGGCCTTACTTATCCATTTTCATCGGTAATCTAAATATAACCGAAGTATCGTCACCCTGTCCAAAGTGCTCACCTGCCACTGCCTCAAACACCTGGCCTTTCGTCTTGTTGTCCCTTCGAAAGACTGTATGAGGGAAAACTCCTCCACAGATTGGACAATAACTGATCCATCAGACCGACCAGAGTCATAGCATTTCCATGCAGTGTTGGGCAATTTGAAGTCTCACATCATTACAAACTTTTCGTTTCAATCCTACCCAAAATCACTTTGCCGATCCTCTGCTCGTCATCACTGGAACTTAACAGAGGCCAATAAAAAATCTCCCAGCATTGTGCCCTCTCCTCTCCTGTTTCTAAACTCAGACCATAACACCTCCATGGACGAGTCCTCGTCAAAAATTCTTTCAGTCACTGTTGTACTTTCCTTGACTAACAAAGCCATGTGTCCCCCTATTTTACCAACTTCACTGATCGACTTGAAATATCTAAATCCTTGAACCTGCGACATCCATTCCTGACAGCGCTCTGGCCATGTCTCCGAAGAGGCCAAACATCGACGTCCCAGTTATCAATCCAGTTTTCAAGCTCACCTAACTTATTCCGGATGCTCCTAGCGTTGAATTACACACACTTCAAGCCATCTTGCTGTCTGCCAGCACACTCCTGTGATCGTGAAATCCTGCCCATGTCCTAGCTGCTCACATCATCCTATGCACTGGAACTACACACCCATCCCCCGGCTGAGCTATTTTAAACCCACGCGAATAGCATAAGCAAATTTCCACCTAGGTTATGTGTACCTCCCTGTTTGAAGTAAATACTGTCCTGTTTGCAGAGGAGAGGTCCCATCTTCCCCAGATTGAGAGCCAATTATCCAAACACATGGACCCCTCCCTCTTGCACCATCACTGCAGCCACGTTTTCAGCTGGCATCTCTCTGTCTTCCTCACCTCGCAATCAAGTGACACGCGGAATAAACCAGAAATAATAGATCTGTTTATTCTAGCTGGCAGAGTCCGCCATAGCTCCCTGAACTTACATCTTACACTATATCCCTCTTTCCACCTATGTAGTTGGCACCTATGTAGACCAGCACCAGGGGCTGGTCAGCCTCTCGCTTCAGGACACCAAGACACGTTCTCAGATATCACTGACCCTGACATTGCTGTGTAAGAATCACTCAATATTCTGTAAAAAATTTCCAGGAGACGCAGAAAATCCTACAGGAAATTAAACTTTTAATTTTGCCAAATCAAAGCTGTGGGAGCCAGCAAAATGTCTTCCCTGACTCCTCACAATTTCTTTGTTCTCCTCCAGTTTAAACTATTTGTTGGTCCCACGCTTATCCAATAATATTAGCATAGCCAATGACGTTGACTTGTTGTGTCTTTCTAAGGTAATTATCGCTTGCCACACTGGTTCCTTCCGTCACACCTAACCTATCACATTAAAACACCATCACATTTAGCATTACCTCATGTCCCAGTGATTTATTTAATCAATCACAATGCCCCACAATTACCTGTTACTGAAGCTCTGCAACATGATACTGGGCATACATTACAACACTACGTGAGCTATATTACTGCCAAAATAACTTCTGTAGCACCTGGGAGGCAACACAACAACCGTAAGCTTCTTTCATCCCCAACGAACCTTCTATCTGACCATCTAACTATTGATTCCCAAAGGACTAACACTCTCCTCCTTTGCCCCCTTTCCTTGTGTGCAACAGGGCAGTCACCTGCACCTAAATGCGTACCCCTGATAACCCGTCCCCTGAACATAATGCAAAAAGGGTACACTTGTTGTTCAGGGGAACGATCACCGGGTTCCCTGCACTGATTAATTTCCCCCTTCTCACAGTCACTCAGCTTTCTTGGTGTCGAGGATTAACTATTTCCATGTAACTCTTGGATATCACAGACTCTGCCTCCCGAATGATCCCAAGTTCAACCATCCGCTGCTCCAGTTCCCTAACGTGGTATTGGCGTAGCAAGAGTGGGGTGCACTTCCTGCAGCTGCACTTGGATGCGTTACTTCTATCGTCCCTCTGCTCAACATCATGCAGGAGCAACATTCCTCTCCCTGCACTACCTTCCCTGAAATGTCCTTACCAAAAAGTAAAACAACAAGAGAAGTTTACCTGATATGTTCCTGCTGTTAAAGGCGAGAGGAGGTGGATGTGTGGGAGGCCCGACAAGTGTAGGGTCCCGGGTTTAGAAAACACTCGCTTATGTCGCTGAAGGTTTAAAAACTCCCCCCTTTCCCAGAAACGTCTGCTCTCCGATATCAGATGTAAAGATTTAAATTAGTGACGCACCTTTCTCTGCAGGCCCCTGGTCCAAGCACCCGCTTTTCCTGCTGCTGAAAAAAGAAATGGCAGTGGACACCAATGAGAACGTCCATGCCTACCGGCGTCCTTACTGCCATACATTCTTGAGTATCACTTGAAAGAATACAAGATACTTGAACCATTCATGCAAATTGTATTTGACGCTGCAATGCGTCGTGGTTCTTCAGTGATCCATTTTAAACTCAAGGTTTGCAGACAGACTTGATAACAGAAACCTGACGAAAACGTTGAAGCTAGTAATAACTGATTCGCAGTTAAACTATTTTCTGGAAAAGTTAAGTTTATTGAAAAGATTTTGGATTAAACCCGAATGTTAATTGAAACAACACAATCTTGGCACTCAGAATATGAAGCACAATCAAGCATGGGGACTGTTTTGCGGTGCTGATATCTACTGATGGTACTGGGACACTGAATTCAACTGTCTGTCTCGTAGGAATGACTCATATAAAATACGATCCTGTGAAAATGCCTACTTTTTCGTTTACTCGTGGTTTACACGTCAATCGTAAACAATGAAACAAATTAATTCAAAGGCGACAGTTTCCAAGATATTATACATGCAAGGAAACAAATTGCAGCTTACTTTATAGTCGTCCTTCAAATGATTATGCAAAACATTTTACTTGAAAGGAAATTTCTGTGTTTTTTTAAAATTTGGTGAAAAGGATAACATGCGGCATTTGAGAATCAAAAAACATGCAACACTAATTGCAATGAAGACCTAAGCAACAAAAACGTCTGACTGATTAATATTAAACCTCTATTGGAAATATTTCAAATGCAATTAAGAAAACATGATAAACCGAATTTTTGACATAATAACAAAAAACAAATGCACGTAGTTTTCAATACACGGCAGGCTTCATGGATGAAGCACGTGTAAACTTGTTTGTAAGGTGCCCCACAGATCCAAAGCCTTACCAGTGATACCAATAGCTGCGAGCCCTGGGTAGTAAAATCTTTCTATCTGAAAGATCATTGGAAACTCCATTATCTGTATGAAATATCTGCTTTCATGTGACTCTGTGATTCCAGTTGATGAATTAACAATGCAGATTCAACACAGCCAATATTTATATAGTTGTGTAATCTCTAGTGATGTAATTATCCTCTTTCCCTAATGAATAATATCTATATTTCAGAAATTGTGAGGGATCCCTGTCTTAAATGTCAAAATCCGGACATAATTCATTCGAGTTTGAGAAACATTGCGTCACGTTTTGAATTTTAATAAGGAGGGATTAAGGGTGGAAGTACAGACATAAATATGAGTAACATTTTAGACATCTCTGTTAATGACTTTGATCAGCCTGTGAAGAGACAGTCAACTCCCCATCTTCCTGTTTATCACAGAATCCACCAATCTGACGGTTGAATATCATACTCTCTAATGTGGTGACAATCCCTAAAACCAAAGCATGCCCCCCACTGGTTATGTAAATGTTACAACTGATACAAGTGTTACGACTGCTGCATTTTGTTTTATTTCAGTTGAGTTCTAATGTCCCCAAATTTGAGAGTTTTCTGCATGATATGCTTTTGAATACCGGAAATATTTGTTCAAAACATGTTAAAAATTGAACAAATTCTTTGCATTTGTATCTGAAGAAATTTCATGATTTGATCCTCTATCTTTGCTGACAACCTCCACTGAACCGAACCCCTTCCATCGACTGCAACTGTAAAACTACCTAGTTCATTCCAAAAATTAAGAGTAATTTGAGGTCACCAAAGGAATGTAGTCTGCATCACTAGGTATATTTCGATCTGAAAAGAAATTTTCGCCCCATACCATGAGACGTTTTCGAAATGATATCAGTAAGCAAGAAATGGGCAGTTTTCTTTTTGAAGCAAATTGCCCAAAGGAGCAACAAATCCAAAGAAATTACGGAATATTGCTTTCTGTATTTGTCATTATGAAACTATAAACATTTGAAACTCACCTATGAACATTTATCAAAAGAATCAGTTTTGCATTAACAGTGCGAGCTACACCTTGGAGGGAGTGACATTGAAATAACACGAAGATGTCCACGTCGATTTCAAACTAATCTATACACCTGAAATTCACTTCATTGATTGACTTGAAGTTCCAAACACATATCTGACCACAATTAAATACGTAGTCCTGTATCATTTTAAGCTACATAGGTTATATATTAATCAATCGATAATCATAAATCACGACTGTGAACTTTCCACTGTCTTCTCTCACAACAGCCAACTCATCTTTGTCTCAGTAAACACATGCCGGCTTTCAAAACAACTTGTATTTACATCTATTTGAAAACAATCTTTCATTTTACTTTCTTGACAAGTTACAGAAAAAAATGCTTCTGGAAGACCATACTGTTCCATTATTTCCCGATGTCCAATGGAGAAATCGAAAACTCAAAGTGTAAATTTAAAATGCCTAACACCCTAAATTTCCAGAAATGGTATGAGAACCTGGTTCTTGACAACAGTACAGAATGCTAAAGTTCTGTATTAATTTTAGCATGTTAATTGTTGCATTAGTATGTTTCCATTTATATATGAAAAAAAACAACTGATGCGGTGTTTAAGTTACTCCGTGATGATACAACGACATGATGATATCATTACTTTGATATCTCAACAATTCCAAAAACAGCTACAACAATTGGATGCAATATTGACATCAAGAGGATTTTGAAGTAAACGTACTGATTGGGGGTCACCTCTCGGATTGACGAAGAAACGTTATGTCCGTGAGTTTATGATAGCTGCTGAGTATTGTGGAACCGTCAGTGAGAATCCCAATTTCTGGAAGGGCTTTATGAGGTGGCTGGTGATTAATTTCAATACTATTTGTTCGACTCAGTAAAATGCGACTGGATTTTACTCTCAGTTCCAAAACGAGTTTCGTTCTTTTGGACAGCCGAATGTTCCTTTGCTCAGCCATTATGTCAGGATCCATGTGGCATTGGCAGAACAGAAGATGAGTACCTGTGTGTAATAGTTTATTGCGAAACTGCCAGTTAATTCCATTGCCGACGCTAAGTTCTATATTTTTTTCAGCGAGTAGACATATTGGATTGAAAGGTTGCGTGGCTCATCATCCTTGAGGCGAACACAAAACATCTGCATATGTCGACATATTTAGACTGCATACAAGAGTTGTACATTAGTGAGCCAAATTGGCAAAGTTAATATCTCTTTCTGTGTGTTAAGATTTCAGTATTATTTGCGTGGATTTGTTCGGAGCATAGTCACTAATTGTTCGGTATTTCAGGCAACTGCTTAATATTACATAGTTTGAATCCATGTTGATACAAGACTAGCTTGTCCAACTAACCCTCATCAGATGGCTTTCTTTTTCCAATTTTCCAATGAATCACCCTCTCTCAAATCCGCTCCAAATGCATATTAATTATTACATGAGAGTATATGTACACGATATGTGAACTGTTTTACACCATCCCTACGAAGATTGCATGTTCATGTGTGAAAAATAAGTCACATTGATGCAGGAATGGGCAGTTGATAATGGAACTTCGATTTTGCAAATGGAACAATGGCTAATTAAGTGAAATCATGTTTGCAAACAACGTCTTTAAAGACTATATAATCGGAATATCGATTGTAAAAACACAAAAAGGAGTAGAAACTGGTTATTAAGACTTCCAAACCTGCTACATCATTCAATAATATCATGGCTGGTTGAGGAATAATCTCAAATCCGCGACCTGCTCACCTGTGAAAAACATGATTATACCCCGTCGCTTAAAAAGCACCTAGTGGTTTTCCAGTGTCATAATTTGTGAGTGGAATGAATGTATTGTTGAATTTCAAAAGGTTCAAAGAGACTGCTTCAACCATTTGTTTCAAGGAACAATTTACAAAATTTTGCGTCCCTCTGAGAAACAGAAAATAATAGCTTCTCATCAAAAATGTCAAATGGCAACCAATGATGTTAAACAATGATGTTTAACTTCAAAACTGATAAACCAGTGATGTTTAGCCTCTGCATTCTCCCATTCGGAAAACAGCCTCTCCACATCCATTCTGTCAAGGCACCTCAGGATGCATTGTTATATAAATTTGTTGCTGCTTGATTTTTATTCTCATTTACACAAACCGAGTCAGTCCCTTCTCGCTTTATTAACTGCACTTACTCCATTTCGTAGTATTAATCGAGGGAATAGTCCCTAAACTGCCTGAGAATCATGTACATCCAGTCTTAAATGGGAGGATCGCGGGCAATGTAAATCTAAAGGTGGTCTCATGAGCAGAACTGGAATGTAATCTCCTGATTATTGAATTCATTACCCACTTTACATCATTGGGGATATACGTATTTTACTTTAGCTTTTGCAGTTCTGGATCCAATTTGCATGGTTTGGCACGGAGATATTAACACATATGACGTATCTTTATTCCCAATTTTGCTTTCGTTGACAAATCTTTTTTTTTCCATTTCAGGCTGTGCTCTTTCTCTTAATTAAGTATACCAGCCTTGTTGTCAAATGATATTTATCAAAACCGGATTTTACTGCAACCGTTTGTTTGGGGTTAGTGACAAATTCTCGGCTATTTTTGGCATTTACATTTATTTCAAGGAAGTATTTACAGGCGTTTCTGTTATGAAGGTTCACTCTACTCCTCCTTGGAATTATTGCATTTCCTGAGGAGGGAGATTGATCCGTTTCAGTGTGTCTTCATTCTCATTGAATTCCAAGGCCAGATATTGACAAGCCTGGACTGTTAGCACAACAGAAGGATGAATTTCACTTTGACGGAGACGAAAAACTAATATCAATGTTCAAGCTGATATTTCATGATTTTTTGTTTCCCTTTTTATCAGTTTTAGCTTGGTAGTCTGAACCGAGAGATTGAGCTAAAAGTGGCGTTTGGACTCTGGGTGACGCGATGTAGTGAAAGCTGAAAATGATTAAAGAAGCTTTTATTGTATTCGTTTGGTCAATCCGGTAAATTAATTGTAGGTTGATTCCCAATCAAAAGTTTCTCCTGATGTTTTACCAACAGGTAAGGGCATTATTTTGCAATAGATAGCAGAAGTTGACTGTTCACGATGTCAATACCTGGAAACTCACTACATCACGTCATGAAAAATCTTAGGTTCAAGTAGGTAGCAAATGGTGAATGGGAAGTGGGGCCTCGTAAGGAAGGCACTCGGTATACCAGTCAGTAGTCAGAGTATGAATTGCGTATCGCATTGCGTTTTCTGAGAAGCAATCTGTGCTTTGCGGTTATGCTGAAAAAAAAAATGATTTGGAAACACTCAACTGACCTGTCATTCATAGCTCTTAGAAGCTCAAAAAAAATATAATCCTAAATTTTAACTCGGGCTACAGTGCTCTAAGTGAAGAATAAAGGCGACTTTGAACTTCACCATTCTGACAATAAAACATGTGCGAAAGCTGTATCGTTGCCTGTGGTACGGCCCATCGTGAAACACACTAAAGTAATTTGGCCAGTTTTATTGCTTCATTTTATTTATCCCTTAAGTG
Source organism: Chiloscyllium punctatum (assembly GCF_047496795.1). Lineage (NCBI taxonomy): Eukaryota > Metazoa > Chordata > Chondrichthyes > Orectolobiformes > Hemiscylliidae > Chiloscyllium > Chiloscyllium punctatum. The sequence goes on along the minus strand of NC_092789.1, from coordinate 26,148,913 downwards.
GGTTGCACGTTTGCCTCCTTTGTCTGAATGAGGCTGAAAACAACGACTTTTAGATTGAAGTGATCGCACAATTAGATTTTTCTACTGCTTAATTTTACTCTAACAAATGTATGTTCGTTGATAAAATTCCGATTTTTTTGCTTAAGTTACGAAATGGTGTTGAGAAGTTATTATTCCCAAAGTCTGCAATTAGTTTGAGATTTTGGAGAAGATTCAAAGCTCAGGTTGTGGATTAGTTTGTCAGTTTGCTCCCCTATATGGATGCCATTTGCCAAACTCTCAGCAAAATCAGGAAGCGATTTTACCTACCACAACAAACAGTGGCAGAAAAAAATGAAGTGAGCGGGACAAAACACCACAGGAGGATCACTGATTATGTTGCAGAACATGGTGACAAAGCGTCTGAGATCAAAATCTATCAGCTCAGGGAGCAAATTTACAACCTGGTCTGCGAATGCTTATTACAAAGGTTTGCGTTGGAAACTCTGCGGTCTGTTTTAGGGCTTACTGAATGTTTTAGTTTTAGCGTGTCATGAATATAAAATCAAGATTCCCTTAGAATGGAGACAGGCCATTCGACCGAAACTGTTCGATGATGACCACGTTTCCAGCCACGCTATCCCCATTTCCACAAGGTTAACCAAAAACTGGCTAATCCTTTTCTATTCATGTATTCGTACAAATGCCTATTAAATGTTCTTAATGTGACAGTGTCAACCACTTCCGTTGGCAGCTCATTCCATATACGCATCACTGTCTGTGTGCAAAAGGTGCCCTCAGATTTCCTTTCATTCTTTCCCCTCTAATATTAACTCGTGCTCTCTCGTCCTCGATTCCTTTGCCAAGGGGGAAAAAAATCATTTCCTCTATCCTTACATCTCATGATCTTATTCACTTCTATAAGGACCCCCTTCATTGGGGCCTTGCACTGTATTCCGATCTGATCTGGAGAGCGCAGCGGAGCAGAAGGAAGCACTGTCGTTCAGTGAGTTGCTGGGGAGGGGATGTTGGGAGAGAACGTTCCCTCTGACACCAATGCCACAGTGCCTTCCAAAACCATTCGTTTCTATTCTCTCACGGGAGGGTGTGGCTCTGCTGACTGGGTCAGCATTTACTGCCAATTCCACCCTGCCGTGAACTTCTGCAGTCCATGTGCTGGAGGGTCGACCGACAATGTTCCTCAAGGAGAGGGACCCAGGAATCTGACCCAGGCACACTGAAGGAACGTCCAAAATATTTTCACTTCGGTTTGGTGAGGGACTCAGAATGGGACCTGAAAGGGAGGGTGTTGTGTTCCCACACGGTGTGTCTTTCGAAATCGAAGTAGCCTTGGGTTAGGGAGGCGCTATAACAAGGTGAGTTTCTGCCATGCGTCTTGTCCTTGTTAGACACTGCTGTTGCTGAGGGTCGGTTGGAGAGGGAGCGATGGGGGGTTGTGGTGCCAATGCAGACAGGCGGGTACTGCTCTGTCCCTGGTTAGTTTCGACTTTCCTTCATGTGTTGGAACAACAGCTACCCAGGACAAGTGGGAAGTCTTAGCGTTCTGTCGGTTTCTCCCGTTCCTTCATTCCTGGAAATTCGAGGGGGAAAGACACAACACTATGCAGTTGGCTTTACGACACTAGTCCGGCAAACCCTGCAATGAGTTTGGTAAACTCCGTAGCCAGGGCGTCCCTCTGCCAGGGAAGGAGACCAAAACTGCACTCAGCACTGCAGATGCAGTCCGACCTATCCAATTGCAACAGATGCTCCCAGCTCCTGGACACAAGTCCTCTCGATCTGATGGCCCAGTGTACCGTTTGCAGTAGCATCATGGGCAGGAGTCTCTCTGATTGATGACTGAGGCCGAAACATCTTCAGCTGCTTCAAAGATGAACTGGTTTCCATAGAATGTCAGGAGAGGGGGATGTTCACCGATAAATATTCAGCACTATTCGCCACTCCTCAGACACTGCAGAAGTCCGTGTGGTGGACTTGCAAACCTGGACAATAACAAGGCCGGTCTGAATACTACAAGAGATGAAAATGCGGACGCTGGAGATAAGATTTGACGGTGTGGTCCTGGAAATGCAGAGCAGGTCAGCACATTCCGAAGAGCAAGAGAATCGACGTTTCGGGCAAAAGCCCTTCATCAGGGCCAAGGGGACTGAGAGCGAAATAAGAGTTGCGTGACGTTGGGGCAAGGTAGCTAGGAAGGCGATAGGAAGATGAAGGCTGCAGAAAGTGAAAGTTTGGAGTGGACAGTTAAGCAGATAAATAGACGAGACAAGATTAGACAGGACAGGCCTTGGATTTGGGATAAGTTGGGATGGCAGGGAGAAGAAATGCCGAAACTTGTGAAATTCCCATTGATTCGGTGTGGTTGGGGCACCCATGGCAGAAGTTGAAACGTTCTTCCTCCAAGCCTCTGGTGGTGAGGGTTTAGCGATGGAGAAGGCCCAGGACCTATATGGTCTCAATGGAGTGAGAAGGGGAGTTGAAATGTTCGGCTTACAGAAAAATCCATGTCGGGTGTGGAAGCTTCCTTTGGGACTGGATGCCAATTGCGGAGTGCTTCAGGGACCACCCCCCAAATGTGCGCACGGACCAATCCCACTGCCCCGTGGCCGAACACTTCAACGCCACCTCCCACTCTGCCAAGGACATGTAGAGTATTGGCTTACTCCATTCCCACTCCATGACCACACAACGCCCGGAGGATGAACCTTTTTTCTTCCCTTCAGAACCCTCCAACCCCACACTATCAAATTGGATTTAACCAGTTTCCCGAATTCCCCGTACCCCATCCTTTCCCAGATCCAACCTTCCAACTCGTCACCTCCATCTTGATCTGTGTAATGTCTTTCTCATCCATCTGCACCACCCTCCTCTCCGACCTATCACCATTGTTCCACCTCCCCCTAACTATCGCCTTCCAAGCTACTTTTCCCAGCTCCACCGTCCTATTTATCTCTCAGCCTCTTTACCCCGCACACCCACATTCTTCATGAACGAAACATCAATTCTTCTGCTCCTGGGATGCTGCTTGATGTGGTGTGCTTTTCCACATCCCACTCTCGGCCTAAAACCTGCAAATTAAAATCTGCATCACGCAAATGTGAGATGATTAATATCTCCAGTCTAAAAATATGTCTATGCTTTTGTGCTGATGACACACAATCGCTCGCAGGAAGCAGTCTCCACACTTCACATGAGGCGATCACTGATTGAAACCTGGATGGTAGCAGCGCACGCTGTATTTGCGCGGCTGCACAGAAAGACAGTGAGCTGCTGTGTTACATCAAGGGACGGTCGCTTCTGACAACTGCGTTGATGTGGTTCAGACTGGCTGGAGTCTGGGGATAAGGCAGTTCTGTTTCAGAAGGGAATGTTTAACAACTCAACTGCGGCTCAAAGGCAGAAATATTTAACCATCAAGGCAATTGGTTAAGGCAGGGAGAAGGAGAGAGAGAGAAAAAAGAAGGGAGAGGCTCAGAGAAACAGAAGATAGGATGAGGAGACCGTAAGTGTATAAAAAATAGCCACATCATTCGACCTTGTCGCCCCCTCCATCCTGTTCCTCCTTGAAGTAGGAATATCGCTGGTTCAACAATTCTGCGCATCCACATTCCTTCCTCCGACCGATCTCTCGCTTTCCCCGACTGATCAAGAAAGAACCCTTTCAGTTTTTAATATGCATAAGGACTCTGCACCACATCCCCCAACAGCGCTGTGTGGTGTTGAAAAGTCTGACACTCCTCTGAGAGAAGACATTCCTCCTTACTTTAGTCAGAAATTTGTCGTTTTCTTTCCTGCGACGATGCTCATCGGTCCTGCACTCGCTCACATAGGAAGACACTTTCAAAGCTTTTACTCGGTCGAGCCACTTAAGAATCCCTTGTGTTTCGATGAGATCCCCTCTCAGTTGTCTGAACTCCATGGAACAGAATCTAAAATTTACTCAGACAGTAGAGGGGTGTGGAACGTCCTGCGTACAACCAGCAGTAGACTCGCCAAAGTGAAGGGCATTTACATGGACTTTGGATAGACATATGAACGAGAATGTAATGGTGTAGGTTAGCTGGAATTCAAACTAGTTACACAGGCCCACTAACAACGAGGGCCTAAGGGACTGTACTGCGCTGTAATGCTCTCTGTTCTATCTTCGAACTCGTTTCACCTTTGCCCTTAAGAGATTGGAAGGACAAAGTGCAAGGAAGGTAGGGAGAGGCTAAAAGCACTTGGAAAAGGCCAAGAGGGATGGAGAGAGAGAAAGAGAGAAGAAAAGAGAGGAAATAAGAAAAAATGAAGACGTGTCTGTACAGATGAGATAACGGGATTAATAAGGATGTGAACATTTTGTCGCGTCGGTCACAACCCCAGGATGGCCCAGAGATTTGTTCAGACAATTGAAAAGTTGTAAGTACTGCAATTCCTGAAAATAAATCAAGATTTTCTTTTACCAGGGAGAATTATCCAATTCCACTCCAATCGATGGCTAGAGTTTTAAAATTTCGACGAATTCATTAGGCAGGGGTTACCCCAAACCTCTGATCTGCTCTTGTAGCCACAGGATTGGTGCAGCTGCTCCAATTCCTTTCAGGTCAATGGTTTCCCCCAGGTATTTGCTAGTGTCGGAATCAGCAATGTGTAGTCCATTGGATTTCTGTGTGTCTGTGTGTGTGTATGTGTGTGTGTGAGAGAGAGAGACTCTGTGTCTGTTATGGAGAGACTATGTTAGGGAGACAGATAAACGCTGTGTGTGTGTGAGTGCGATAGAGACTGACAGACTGCGATAATAAGGCTGTGAGTCAGAGTTAGGATGTGTCAGACAGAAAGAGTGTGAGAAAGACAGTGATAATGTGTTCAACACACAGAGGGAGTAACTCACCCAGAGCCATTTCTGTATAATTAGTGCACCTAACACTTTTGACACGGCCAATTTCCCTAGCCTGCACACCTTTGGAGTGTGGGAGAAAACCGGGTCAACTGGAGGACAGCCATGCAGAAACGGGGAGAACGTGCTAACCACTGAGCCACCCTGCTACGCTCGATGTGCGCGACAGAGAGATTGTTTTCGAGTGTCAAAGAGACTGTGTTAGAGAGACAGGGAGACTGTGTGTGTGTAAGTGAAACAGAGAGAGACAGAGTATGAGACAGAGATTGTGTTAGGGACTGTGTGAGAGACAGAGAGACAGACAGTGTATGTGAAGCACATAGATTGCCGCAGAGAGACGGAGAAGCTGTCTGGTTGTGAGAGAGATAGTATCCGCGTGTAAGACAGGGACACTGCGTGTGTGAGATAGAATGTGTGTGAGAGACAGAGAGACTCCGTCTGTGTATTTGTGTGTGTGTGTTCGTGTGTGGCGTTTGTGTGTATGTATTTGTGTGTGTGTGTGAGAGAGAGAGAGAGAGGCTGTGTGTGCGAGACAGAAAAAAAACAGTATGTGAGAGAGGGAGTCTGTGTGTTTGAGGTAGAACGACTGTACGTGAGAGATGTGTGCATGAGATACAGAGATTGTGTTCGAGAGACAGAGAGGCTGCGTGTCAGAGTCATTGTCTGTGAGACACAGATACTGTATTAGATAGACAGAGATACTATGTGTGAGAGTCAGTGACAGTGAGACAGAAAGGCTGTGTGTGCGGGACCGAGAGATTGTGTGTTTGTGTGTATGACAGAGAGAGACTCTGTTAAAGAGAGAAATAGAGACACTGTTTGTGAGATTTAGTGTGTGTGTGAGAGAGAGAGACTCTGTTCGAGAAACAGAGGGACTTTGAAAGACTGAGCGACTGTGAGACAGATACTATGTGTTAGAGACGGTGTGTATGAGACAGGTAGGCTGTGTGAGAGAGTCAGAGAGAGAGATAGTGTCAGAGAGGCAGACAGGCTGTCTATAAGAGACAGAGACTGTGTGTGAGACAGAGACTATTTTACAGAGAGGCATAGTGACTGCGCGTGAAAGACACAGAGACAGATTATGTGAAAATCTGTGTGTGAAAAAGAGAGATTATGTGTACATGACAGATATACTGTATATGACTGACAGAGAGAATGTGTGTGAGGCAGAGTGTGTGAGAAAGAGAAACTGTGATAGAGAGACAGAAAGACTGCTTGTGAACAACGCTGTGTGAGAGATCGAGAGACGGTGTGTGGGTGTGAGAGAGAAAGAGACTGTGTGGCAGAGAATGATGAGAGACTGAGACACCGTGTGTGTGTGTGTATGTATGTGTGTGTGTATGTGTGTGTGTGTTTGTGCGGGTGTTGGAGCGAAAGAGAGAGAGATAGACTGTGTCAGAGAGAGGGACTGTGTGCGACAAACAGAGAGACTGAGTGTGAGTGACAGAGAAACTGTACCCATGTAAGAATCGGTGTGTATGAGCTGGAGAGACTGTGCGAGAGTCAGTCTGTGAGACAGAAAATCAATGCGTGTGAGACAAAGAGATCGTGATTGAGAGTCGATGTGTGTGTGCGGTAGAAACTGTGATGCAGTACAGAAATCGTGTGTGAGAGACAAAGACTGTGTGTGAAGACAGAGAGAGAGGGAGAGACTGTGTATGAAACATAGTGTGTATGAGAGCGAGACAGACAGAATGCATGTCAGAATCATCGTGTGTGAGACACAGAGAGACAGTGCCAGAGAGACAGAGAGATTGTGTGTGAAAGTTAGTGTGAGGGAGGGACAGAGTCTATGTGTGCAAGACAGAGAGACACTGCATGAGAGAAACAGACGAACTGTGCGTGAGAGATAGAGAGACTGCATGTGAGACAGAGAGACACTTAGAAAGAACATGTGTGTTTGTGTGTGTATGCGTGTGTGAGACGCATGTGTGCATGTGTGCGTGTTTGTATGCACGTATGGGTTAGGGACAGAGCCTGTGTATGCGCATCTATATGTGTCAGTGTGTGAGAGAGTGTATGGTTGTATGTGCGAGTGTGTTTGTTAGTGTGTGTGTCAGACAGAGAGCATGCACGTGTATTTGAGTGTGTATAAATATGCATGCTTCGGTATAAGAATGAGGGTACATCTGACAGTGAGTTAGAGTGTATCTAAATGTGTGTGTATGTGCACGTGTATGTGTGAGGTGGGTCTGTACAATTGTGTGCGAGAGTGTGTGACTACGTGCGTGTGTGTGTGGGAGACAGTCTCAATATGCATTTGTCAGTGAGTGTGTGGAAGAGAGTTTGTGTAAGTGTATCTGACCGTGCATGTGTGTGTCTGTGCGAGTGCGTGTGAAGAATTTCTGAGGAAGAATGTGAGCGCTTAAGAAAAGGGTCTGTGTCAGTGTGTGTGAGTGTGAATGTGTGTGACGTAGGACTGTGTAGTGTACGTGAATGTGTGTACATGAGGGACACGGTCGTTGTCAGTAAGTGTCAACGTGTGTGTGTGGAGGATCTGTGTCTGTGTGCGTGTGTGTACATGTGAATATGTGTGATTATGAGCCTGTAGGAGCATGGTCTGTGATTATGTGTGTGTTGGGGGACTGGGTCTGTGGCAGCGTGTGTGAACGTGTTGTAAATGTGAGTGTATGTCAGTGTGAGTCAGTGGGAGGGGAGTTTGTGTCAGTGTGTATGATTGTGTGGGGGGACAGGTTGTGTGTTAGTGTGTGTGCGTTGGAGGAGTGTGCGTGGATATGTGAGCACTTGTGAGTTTGTGTGCAAGGATGGTCTGTGTAAGTGTATGAGAATGTTTGTGGATATATGAGTGGGTGTGAATGTGAGTGTGTGAATGAGGGTTTGTGTAAGTGTAAAAGTACCTGAGTATGTGTGATCGTGAGTGTGTGGGAGGAGGGTCTGTGTAAGAGTTTGTCAGTCTGTGGGTGAGGTTCTGTGTAAGCATGTATAACAGTATGTGCATGCATGTGTGTGTCTGTGTGTAGGAGTGTGGATGTATGTATTTGTCTGTGTTTGCAAGCGTGCGTCACAGAGTGTGTGTGAATGTGAGTGCTGGTGAAAGGTCTATTTTAGTGTGTGAGAGCATAGGTGTGTATATGGGAGTGTGCGTGAGTGTGTGTGCGTGGGAGAAGGGTTTATGTAAGCGTTTGTGTAAATGCGTGTTGGGAGAGGGACTATGCAAAGTTGTGTAATGAGTGCAAGTGCGAGTGAGGAGGGTCTGTGTCAGTTGTGCATGAGTGTCTCTATGTGTGAGTGGGTGCGACTATGTGTGGGATAAGGGTCTGTGTAAGTGTGCTTAGGAGAGTGTATGTGTGAGTGTGCGTGAGTGTATGCGAGTGTGTGTGGAGTAGAGGGTTTGTGAAACATGTTGAGTGCATGTGTGGGAGAATGGTTAATGTTGGGTGTGTGGGAGAAGGTCTGTGTTCATGGGTGTGAGTGTGTCAGTGTCAATGTCTGAAGAGTGTCTAATAAGCCTGTGTGTGTGTGAAATTGCATGTGTGTGTGTGTTTCCATGTGAGAGAGTGTCTGGGCAAGTGTGTGTACATATGTTAGTGTGTGTTTGTGTGAGTGAGAGAAACAGTCTGTGTAAGTGGGTGTGAGTGCATGTACAAGGGATGAAGGCGCTCTGCCTAAGTGTGTGCGATTGTGTGTTGGAGGGCCTGTATAAGAGTGTGTATGAGTTTGTGAATGTGAGTGTGTGCATGTGGATATATGAGCGTGTGAGAGTGGGTCAGGGTGGGAGGGGTTTCGGTGCAAGCCTGTGATTTAGTGAGTGTGTGAATGTGGACTGTTTGATAAGTGTATCCGAATGTGTGAGTGTTTGTGTCAATGTGTGGGAGAGTGTGTATATAAGTGTGTGAGAGTATGTGTGAGTATTTGTGAGCTTTTCTACGTGTGTGGGTTAAGGGTTGATGTAAGTGAATGTGTGGTAAATGTGAGTGTGTTTGAGTGTACGTGAGATAAAGTCTGTATAAATGTTCCTGAGTATATTTGATTGTGTGTTTGTGAGTGTGTGTGGGTGTCGGGTTGAGGTGGGCCTGTGTAGATGTCGTTGTGTGTCTGAGCGTGGGTGGATGTCTGGTTGTGTTTGTATGCATGAGAGTGTGTGTCTATGGAAGGAGGTCTGTTGCAAGTGTATGTACATGTGCGTGAGTGTGTGCAATGAGGGTCTGTGTAAATCTCCGTGAGTTTGTGAGAGTGTGAGAGTAAGTTTGTGGGAAAGGTTTTGTGTCAGTGTGTGTGAGTTTGCGTATTTGGGAGAAAGGTCTGTGTAAATACATGTAAGTGCATCGCAGCAGCATCTGATTGAGTGTGTGTAAATGTGGGTGGGGAAGAAGATCTGTCTAAGTGTGTGTGATTGGGTGCGGGTGTGTGGAAGAGCGTGTGTGAATTTGTGAAGGGGAGGGTCAATGTACGTGTGCGTGAGTGTGAGTGTGTGTGAGTGGATGAGAATGGTCTGCTTAGTGTGTGTGAATCCCTGTGAGTGTGTGTGTGGGAGCGGGCTATGATTGATGTGTGATTGTGAGTGCCAGCATATGGTTGGAGATTCTGTGTAAGAGTGAGTTTGTAGGAATGTGTGTTTGAATGCATGAGTGTGTGAGAATGCGTGTGTGGGAAGGGATTCTCTGCAAGGGCATGTCACTGTGTCTGAATGTCTCTGTATAGGTGGATGGTCTGTGCAAGTGTGCATTAGGGTGTGTGTGTTTGTGTGGGAGGCTGCATAATTATCTTCCTCTACAAGCTCCTACGATGCTGCCTGACCTGCTGCGCTGTTCCAGCAACACATTTTTCAGCTCTGCATAATTATGGTTATGAGTGTGTCTGTGAGGAGAATCTGCATATGTCTGTGTGTGCGAGTGAGGGAAGAGGGTCTGTCGAACTGTGTGGGAGTGTATGTATAGAACAGAATATGTACGGGTGCATTAGTGTATGTGTTTGAGTGTGGGTGGAGGGTATGTACAAGTGTGAATATGTGAGTGTGTGTGGTGTACAATGCAAGCATATGTGAATGTGTGAGTGTGATTGAGTTGGACGAGTGTCTGTGTCAAAGTGTGTGCTTATATAAGTGGGTGCGCTTGTGCACCTGTGTGTATGGAGCGGTGTGTGTAGTGTGTGAGGGAGGTTCTGCGGAAGAGTGTGTAACTGTTTTTGGGAGAGGAACCTGAAAAGTGTGTGTGAGTGTATGAGTGCAGCAGGAGGGCCTGTGTAAGTGTGAGTCAGGGCCTGAGTGTTTGAGTGTGTGCATTTGGCAAAGTGTCTGCTAAAGTGTGTGTCTGCATGGAAAAGGGTCCGTGAAAGTGTGTGTCAGCTTATGTGTGTTAGTGTGTGTGTGAGAGAGAGAGGGTCTGTGTAAGTCGATGTGAGTGTGGGTACAAGGGAGGAAGGCAGGTCTGTCTAAGTTTGTGATACTGTGTTTCGGAGAGAACCTGTATACGTGTGTGAGAGTGTGGATGTATAGGTTCTGTGTAAGAATGTGGATGACAGTGTGTGAGAGCGTGTGCATGTTCATATGTGAGTTTGTGAGAGTGTGTACTTGTGGGAGGGGTTTAGTGCATGTGGGTTAGTGAGCTTCTGCATGTGGAAGGTCTGAATAATAGTGCGAGTGTGAATATTTGTGTCTACATGGGCGAGAGTGCCTTTAAGTTTGAGTGTGCATGAGTGAGATAGAGATCTGTGTAACTGTGTGTAACTGTGTGATTATGCATGAGTGTTTGTTAGTGTGTGTGAGTATGCATGACTCTGTGCAAGAATGTGGGTTAAGGATCAATGTAAGTGAATGTGTGGTATATGTGAGTGCATTTGAGTGCGTGTGTGTGGGAGAAGGTATGCATAAGCATGCCTGCGTACACATGAGTATGTGTGTACGGGAGGAGAGTCTGTATAGGTGTTTGAATGTATGTGAGAGGAAGGACAATGTAACTATGCACGTACACATGAGACTGTGTGTATGGGTCGGTGGTCTGTGCAAGTGTATGTGAGTGTTTGTAAGCATGTAGGATGAGGTGCTGTGAAAGTCTGTGTGAGTACGTGAGTGTTTGTGAGTGAGTGCGAGTGTCATTGTGTGGTATAGGTTCTGCATGTGTGAGAGAGTATGAGTATGTGGAAGAATGGTTTCTGTCAGTATATGAGTGCGTGGGAGGAGAGTCTTTCAAAGTGAGCATGCGTGAGTGCGAGTTTGTGTGTTGAAGAATGTTTGTGTAAGTGTCTGTGCGCGTGAGTGGAGAGTCTAAGTGTGTGGGAATCTCTGTGAGTGTGTGGGAGAGGTCCTGAATGGGTGTTTCAGTGTGTGTGAGTGTGGTTGGAGAGTCCATGTAAGATTGAGTGCATGGGATTGTCTTTGTGCATGCCTGTGGGTATGAACGTGTGTGTGGGAAGACATTTTGTGCAATATTATGTGACTGTGTGTGAGTGCCAGTCTGTAGGTAGTGGGTCTGTATGAGTGTGTGTGGGTGGAGACATCTGTGCAAGTGTGTGAATGGGAGAGAGCATGCAAAGGCATGTGAGTTTGTTTGTGAATGTGGGTGAAGAATATGTGCAACTGTCAGTGTGTGGGGCGCGGGGATTACTGTGCATGAGTATGTGAGTGAGAATGAGTATGAGTGTGAATGAATGGGAGGAGGGTCTTTGCAAGGTTTCCTGAGTGTGTGAGTGAATGACGGGAAAAAGGCTGTCTAAGTTTGCTTGAGGGTGCATGTGGGAGAGAGCACGTATAGGTCTGTAAATGTCAGTGTGTGCACGTGGGGGGAGGGTATGTGAAATTGTGACAGTGTGTATAATTCTCTGTGTGTTTGCGTGAAAAATAAGAGTGTGAGAGTGTGTGTGGGATTGTGGTCTGTGTAGTTGTGTGTAAGTGTGTGTGGGAGAGGGAGCATGAACGTGTGGATAAATGTGTGTGAGGGAGGAATACTTGTATAAGTGTGTGTGATTGTGCTCGTGTGGGATGAGTGTCTATGTGCATGTGTATGATTGTGTGAATTTGTGAGCGTTAGAGTCGTGTTTGTGTAAGTAATTGTGAGTGTGTGTATATCCATGTGGGTATGTGTGAGAGTGTGAATGGTGCAATAGAGTCTGTATAATTGTTTGTGACTGTGTGCATTTGGGAGGAGTGCATGTCTACGTGTGTGCGACTGCATGTGCACGATAGGAGGCGGCTTGTGTACATGAACGTAAATGCGTTGGAGGAAGATTTTTGTAAGTATACTTTAGTGTGCGAGAGTGATAGTTTCTGGGAGAGAGTATGTGTACGTTTGTGTGAGTTTGCTTGGTTCTGAGTGAGTGGGAGGAGAGTCTCTTTAATTGTCCGTGATAGTGTGTTTGTGAGTGACAATGAGTGAGTATATGCGAGCGTGAGTGAGAGTGTAGGTGCAGGTGGACGGTCTGTGAACCTGTGCGTATATATGTGAGTTTTTCTGAGTGCATAGGAAAGGATCTGTGTAAGGATGCGTGAGAGTGTGGGGGACGGGGGTTGTACAATTGTGTGTGAGTGTAAGTACCTGTATCAGTGTTTAGGACTGTAGATGTAGGTGGGACGAGTGACTGCGTAAGTGAGTGTGTGAAAGAAGGTTTGTACCTGACTGTAAGTGTGTACGCAAGAGAGGAAGTAGGGTCTCTTTAAATGAGTGTATCTTAGATTACTTACAGTGTGGAAACAGGCCCTTCGGCCCAACAACTCCAAACTGACCCGCCGAAGTGCAACCCACCCAGACCCTTTCCCCTACATTTACCTCTTCAACTAACAATACGGTCAATTTAGCATGGCCAATTCACGAAACCTTCTCATTTTTGGACTGTGGGAGGAAATTGGAGCAAACCTACACAGACACGGGAAGAACGTGCAAACTCCACACAGACAGTAGACTGAGGCGGGAATTGAACCCGGGTCTCTAGTGCTGTGAGGCAGTCGTGCAAACCACTGTGCCATCGTGCCGTCCGCATGTGAGTGTTTGAGTGCATTTGATGAGGGCCTGCATAAGTGATGAGTATGAAAGTGTGAGAATTGGTAGAGTATCTGTGCCAGTGTGAGTGTGCGTGACAGCATCTGTGTGCGTTTATGTGCATGTCAGTATGAGACATTATGTCTGTGTGGGAGTGAGGTCTGTAAGTATGTATATTGTATGTGTGCAAGGGAGTGCGTATCCATATAGGGTCTGTGTGATTGCGTGTGTGTGTACATGAGTGTGTGTGAGTGACAGTGCATTGTAGTGTGTGTAAGTGTTTGTGAGTCTGTGTGAGTGTGTCTGTGTACATGAGAGTGTAAGTGAATGTGAGTGTGTGGGAAAGACTCTATTGAAGTGTGTATGCGAGTATATGTGTACAGTTGGGTGTTTGTGACTGGGCGTGCGTGAGAGTGTATGTGATTTTGTGTTTGCATTTGTGGATGTGAGAAGGTCTGTTTGAGGTTATGGGAGAGGGTCTTTGTAAGTGTGCGCCTGTGTTTATGTTTGTGAATATGTGAGAGTGTGTCTTTGTTGGAGAATATCTGAGTGTGTAAATGTGTGTGTATGTGAGTAGGTCTGTGCGAGTGTGTGGCTGTGTGTGTGTTTATGATTGTATGAGAGTTTGTGTTTGTTGGGGAATATCTGTGAAAGAGTGTGTGTCTGTGTTGGAAGTGTGTAAGTGCGGGTCAATGAGTGTGCATATGTGTGTGTGAGGAAGGTTTTTGGAAGTGTGTGTTAATGTGAATGTGTGTCTGTGTATTATAAGAATGTCTGCTCAACTGTGTGTGATTGTGTTTGGGGATGTGTGCCTGATTGTTTGTGTATATGTGAATGTGTGTGCATGAGTATATTGTGGGCAGAGGGTCTGTGCAATTCGTACGTGTGTGTATCAGTGTGTGGGAACGGAGTTGCGTAAGTGTGTGACGTGGGTAAGTGATGAGAGTTTGTGTAATTTTGTGTGAGTGTGAGTGTTTGGGAGATGTTCAGTGGGAAGCGTGTATGTGTGCTTGTGAATGTGTGTGGGTGAGGAGGATCTCTGTAAGGACGTGTGTGTGTGAAAGTATGGGAAAGTTTCAGTGTAAGTGTGTGTGAGTGTGATGAGAGTGTTGACTAGGGTCTGTAAAAGTGTGAGTGCATGGTCGAACATCTTTGTGTGTATGTATGTGTGTATTGGAGAAGGTGTGTGTAAATGTGTGTGAGTGTGCGTGTGGGAGAAGGTTTGTGTAAGCATGTGTGAATGTAAGAGGATTGCCTGTGCATGTGATTCTGAATGTGTGATTGTGAGTGTGTGCATGCTTTTGTGTGGGCAAGGGTCCATTTAATTGGTCTTTATCTCTGTGTGTGTCAGTATATGTGAGTCCGTATCTGGGAGGTGGGTCTGTGTAAGTGTGAGTGACTATGTATAGGGGAGGATGGTCTGTTTGGGTATATGAGTGTGACTGTTGAAGAAATATCCATGGAAGAATGTTTCAGTGTGTGTGAGCGTGAGTTTGTGGAAGGAGGGCATGTGTAAGTGTGAGTGTGCGTGCATGTCGGTGATAGTATGGGAAAGATTCTGTGTAAGTGAGTTGGAGCGTGTGTGAGAGGCTGGGCCAGGGTCTCTGTAAGTGTGTGTGAATGTATGTGATGCCGTCTTTGTAAGAGTGTGTGAACGAGTTGTAAAACTGTTACAGGCAGATATGTGCAAGTGTGTGCTAGTGTATGTGTGTGGGAGAAAGTGTGTGCAAATGTTGTGAGTGTGTGAGTGTCAGAGGAGTGTCTGTGTAAGTGTGCGTGAATGTATGTGTAAGTGTGTGTGCATGTTTGCGTGTGGGAGATTGTCTGTTTAAATTTGTTGGAGGAGGGTCTGTGTCTGTGTTCGTCAATGTGTTGATGTGTCTGTGCGAGAGGAACTATACAGGGGTGTGAAAGTGAGAGCTGGCAGAGGGTTCATGTAAGTGTGAGTGTGTGCGCTAGTGTGTGTGTGTGTGTATACGTTAATGTGTTAGTGTGTGAATATGTGAAAGGGGCTATCTGTAAGTCAATCTGAATTTGACTGTGTTCCAGGAACGGCTGAGCTAGTGTATGTGCCTGTGTGAGCCTGTGTTTGAACGTTTGTGAGTGTATGTGAGTGTTTGGGAGAGAATCAGCGGAAAGTGCATGTAAGTCTGTTTGAATGCGAGTTTGTGAGAGGAGGGCCTGTGTGTGACTTTATGTGTGAATGATTTTGTGTAGATATGATCATATGGGAATGTGTCTGTGGAATTGTGTGCCAGTGTGTGAGTGTGAGTGTGTGGGAAGAGTGGCTGTGTAAGTGGGCGTATTGTGTTTGAGTGTGCACATGCATATGAAAGGACGTCTTACAGCGTCTGTGTAAGCGTTGGAGTAGGTGGAAACTGTATGCAAGTGTGAGTCTGTGTGTCAGAGAGGGTGTACGTAAGTATGTGTGAGATTGTGTGAGTGTGAGCATGTAGGGGATGGTCTGCGTAGGTGTAAATGCCCGTGAGTATATGTGTGTGGAAGAAGGTCTGTATAAGCGTGTGTATGGGTGAGAAGGAGCTGTGTAAGTATCTACAATTGTGCGAATGTGGCAGGGCGTCTGCGTAAGTGCGTCTGACTGTGTTACTTTAGGAGAATGTCTGCGTAAGTGCATGAATGTGACAGTGTGGAAGATGGTCTGTGTAAGTGTAAGTATATGAATGTGGGAGAGTGTCTGTGTAAGCGTGTGCATGTGAGAGTGTAGAGGTTCTGTGTACGTGTGTGTGAGTGTGCAACAGTGGGAGAATGTCTGTGTAAGCGTGTGAGTGTGTGGGGAAGGTCAGTGTGAATGTGTGCGAGTGTGAGTATGAGGGAGGACGGTCTATGTGAGTGTGTGTGAGTGGGTGTGTGAGTGTGCATGAGTCTGGGTACGCGAGTGTCCGAGAGTGTGTGTGAGAATGTGTTTGAATGACTGAGCATGAGTGTGAATGTGTGGTTGCCGTTTACATAGAAATACTTGGATATTATACGATTCCTTCTGTGTCACAGGATCCAACCCACCACCCCCCCCCCCCCCCCCCCCCGCCAGCGAACTGACAAAGTAGCAGCTTTTCGAATGCAAGGCTTTTTAATAAACATTTTGAACTCTAACCTGATATTATGCGCTTTTTAATTTTGTAAACTCCAACACTGGCAACTCTACATGAGAGAAATATGATTTCCCTGGAGCGATGGAGGCTGAAGGTAGACTTTGTCGAAGTCTATAAAGTCATGAGATGCAAAGATAGAGTTAAGAGTCAGAATAATCTTTCTCAGAGTTGAAATATCTAATACCAGAGGCTATGTATTTAAGTTGAGAGGGGAACATTAGAATGAAAACTTTCTCCTTAAATCTCCTTTGAACTGCTCATCTCTCAACTCTCTCTCTCACACACAGATTTTTTTCTCTCTTTCTATATCTCTCTTTCTCTGGCATTTCTCTCCGTCGCTCTCAGTCTCTCCCTTTGTCTCTCCATTTCTGTCTATCTCCATCCCTATTTCTGTCTCTCTTACTCTTCATGATCTCTATGTCTCTCTATCACTATCCCTGTCTCTGTCTCTCGGTCTCTGCATTTTCTCTCTTTCTCTCTATCTCCATCCGTATCTCTTTTTGCTTCTTTTTTATAATCTTTGTTTCCCTCTATCACTGTCTCTGTCTCTGCTTCTCTATCTGTCTATCTCTCTCTGCCTAGGTCTCCCACTCCTCTCTGTCTCTCGCTGTTTATTTCTCACTCTCTATCTCTCTGCCTTTAAGACACTTGAACGAAAATAATTTTGAGGCAAATCCTGGTGTGCTGTGGCAGCATTTTTGTTACGTGGTCCTGTGAGGCACCATGGGAGATTTCGTGAACTCCCTGGTTCAAAACGAGCTGGTCCGTTCCCCCAGAAATTTGCTCCCAATCGTTTGACCTCAGTCGGAGAACTGTGTACAGCTCTGATCTCCAAAGTGAAATGATCGCAGCTTGTGGTCATACAGGAAAAGGAAGGTCCCACACTGAAACCTGGTTGTTAAGCTAGAGGTGTCAGATTGTTTTGTTTCTGCTTTCATTGAGGCTAATCAATGGACGTATTCAGAAGAGGTTCGAAGTGTACAATTAACACGAAGGACATGGACATTTCAAAAATAGGCTGACAGCTTTGTTGAACAGCACAAGGATTGTTGGGAACGTGCAATTTCAAAGTTTAGAAAGAACGGTTCAGCCTTTTAGTAGCCGCAATAACAGATGGATTATCACATCTCAAGTAACATTCAATCTGATTCTACACTGAATCTTCGAATTCAACTGACTGAAAAGTTGATTTCCATTTCGCATACGGTGAATCTCCACTTAATGTATCCGTGCTGATACCCTTAAGACAAGCTGCGCAATTCTGCTCTCAGTATCCCTCAGTTATACCATACAGAAAAAAACATGCACAATTGTTTTCTCAATGTCCTTCACAAACACCACATATAATGCTCAGTACAGAGTTCTGCTCTCAATATTTCTCAGTTGCATCACGCATAAATAACTATGCACAATTCTGCTCTCGATATCCCTCCATTACACCACACATTAAGCACAGTGCACAGTTATGTTTTCACTATTGGTTCAAAAACACTTTGAAAACTCTGGGTAGTTCTTCGTTCTGTATCCCTCTGTTAAACTACACTGCACAGTGCAGTTCTCTGTATCACTTGGTTGCATCATACTTGTAGTACTAATTGTTGATAATA
This sequence comes from Chiloscyllium punctatum, assembly GCF_047496795.1. Taxonomy (NCBI): domain Eukaryota; kingdom Metazoa; phylum Chordata; class Chondrichthyes; order Orectolobiformes; family Hemiscylliidae; genus Chiloscyllium; species Chiloscyllium punctatum. Next base: position 26,131,389 of record NC_092789.1, on the reverse strand, counting down.
ATGAAGTCGCGTTGTCTTATTCCCAGGTTTCTTCAGCGATTGCATGAGTTTGGGTGCAACTTGTAAACAAATGCACTGTGACAATAGTGAGACGATTCTCAGTGGGATATGTGACGGAAACAAGTTCTGCTGTTGGAAAGACTGAGGAAGGGAAAACCGAATGAGTAACAGAGCGAGGCATGACTGAGTTTCAACTTGTGCTGTCTGCCCATTCTGAACTTCGGGTTCAGCTCAGTTATGAAGATATAATAATGTCTGATCCACAGTTTTCTGAAACAAAGCAATAAAACTCACTGTATTGATCACTGAGTATTTTCTGTCTCGCATTACTCACTGGGATCAGGATGTGCTCACACTGACTAGGAGTTAGGGGACGTGAGTGGGGTGTCGTTCGGACAGGAATGCCAGAATATGGAGGAAACACGCTGATATTTTGTAGCTTCTACCTAGTCACAATGCCAGGGTAATCGTGACATGGCAAAATGCCACGTTTAGCCATTGCGTAGCCTGTGCGGCTGCAACTGGGAGTACAGGCTGGAGATAATCATTACGAGGTCTGGATGCGACCAGTCCTGTCAGAGATCAGTGTTTAGGCATTTACGCATTGCTGGACAGTCAGTGCTGAGGCAGTCAGGACTTGAAGAGGGACAGTGCTGAGGGAGCGGACACTATCAGAGTGTCAGTGCTGAGGTAGCACAGCACTGTCAAAAGGTCTTTGATGAGGGATCACCACACTGCTGGAGAATAGGTGCTAAGTAAGTGGGCAATATTAATGGGTCAGCGCAGATGGAGACAGTTCTGCCAGACATTCATGTTGTGAAAGTAACCTCCCTTCGAGGCTCAATGCTGGGGAAGGAGGCTCTGTCAGATGATCAGTGCTGCACATTACATCACTGTCAGAGGAGCAGTGCTGAGAACGTGTGCTCAGTTAGAAGGTCAGTGGTGAGGCAGAGGGTGCTGTTGGAGGGTCAGTCCTTATACGCAGTGTATTGTTGGAAGGTTAGTTCCACAGAAACACTGTACTGTCGGAGGGTTAGTGCTTTGTCAGAACTGCACTGTCGGAGGGTCAGTGCTCAGGAAGTGGGCATTGATGGAGGGGCACTGTTGAGGGAGCAGCCAGTATTGGTTGGTCAGCGCTGTGAGTGGTTCAGCGCTGTGGTCGTGTCACACTATTGGAGGATCAACGCTGAGACTGTGGGCACTGTTGGATGGCCAGTGCTGCTGGAGCCGGCAAAGTTGGCGGGTCAGCACTGATGGAGCTCCGCACTGCTGAGGGCCAGTGCTGACGGGATGCCACCCTGTCTGAGTGTCCGTGCGGAAGGAATGTAGACTGTCAGAACTTCAGTGCTGAGGGAGTGCAGCACTGTCAGAGGGACAGTGCTGGGTGAGTGCCGCATATTGAGAGAATCAGTGTCAGGGTGCTTCGCACTGACGAAGTGTCGGTACTAAGGGACTGATTCAATGTTGGAGAGTCAGTGTTAAGGGAGTGCCACACTGTCAGAGACACGATGCTGCTCGGTCTCTGCACTATCGGAGGGTCGGTGCAGAGGGAATGCCACTCTGTCGGAGGATAAGTGCTGAAAGAACAGGAACATTCCAAAGGTCAGTGTGGAGGAAGCTCGCACTGTCAGTGGGTCAGTGTGGAGGGAGTGTCATACTTCCAGAGGGTCAGTGCTGAGGGAACCAATAATGTCAGAGTGACGCACTGTTGGATGGTCAGAGCAGAGGGAATGCTGCACTGTCGAAAAGTCAGTGCTTCCACACTATTGGATGGTCACTGCTGAAGCAAATATTTCACAGTCGTAGGGAGAGTGCTAAAGAAGTGCCGCTAGGTCAGATGTTCAGTGTTGTGGGAGTGCAGCATTGTCAGATAGTCCATGCTGTGTGAGTGCCACACGGTCTACTACTCAGTTATGAGGGTTCTCTGCACTGTCGGAGTATCAGTGTTCAGGGACGAGGCACTTTCAGAGGGTTCATGCTGAGGGAGTGTGGCCCCCTCAAAGGGACAGCCCGAAGGGGATGACACACTGTTTACCGTCTATGGTGAGGGAGATCCGCAAGGTCAAAAGGTCAGTGCTGAAGGAGCGCCGTACTGTTGGAGGGTCAGTGCTCAGGAGGTGTGGTACTGTTAGATGGTCAGCCTGAGGGAATGCCACTCTGATGGAAACTATGGAGTGCCGCATAGTTTGATGATCAGTGCTCAGGGACGTCCACACTGTCAGAGGGTCAGCGTTTACGGAGTCAGCATTGTCGGAGAATTACCACTGACGGATTTTCCTACAGTTGGACGTTCAGTGCTAATTTAGCTCCACATTATTGGAGGGCCAGTGCTGAGGGACGTTGGCACTCACAGAGGGTGAGTGCTGATGACGTGGTCCACTGCCAAAATGTGAGTGCTGAGGGAGGGCGGCATTAATGGTAGATTACTGCAGAGAGAGTCCTGCACTGTCAGAGGGTCAGTGCTGATAGAGTGCCACATTGTCGAAGACTCAGCGGTGAGCGAGCCACACGCTATCGTAGTTTCACAGTTGAGGGATCTCCGCAGTATTGGAGGTTACTTGCTGTCAGAGTTCCATACTGTCCGGGTGTCAGGGCTGAGTGAGTGCAGCACAGTCGCAAGGTCAGTGCTGAAGGACTGCTGCAGTGTTGGAGGCTTAGTGCTGTGGGAGTGTCACACTGTCGATGTCGCAGTGCCGAGAAAGCTCTTTACTTTCAGACTGCCAGTTCTGAGGGACAGCGGCACTGTCATAGGGTCAGTGCTGAGGAAGCTCCGAATTGTTGATGGGTCATAGAACATAGAACATAGAAAAATACAGCGCAGTACAGGCCCTTCGGCCCTCGATGTTGCACCGACCGAAGCCTACCTAAACTACACTAGCCCAATAACCTCCATATGCTTATCCAATGCCCGCTTGAATGACCATAAAGAGGGAGAGTCCACCACTGATACTGGCAGGGCATTCCATGAACTCACAACCCGCTGAGTAAAGAATCTACCCCTAACATCTGTCCTGTACCAACCGCCCCTTAATTTAAAGCTGTGTCCCCTAGTAACAGCTGACTCCATACACGGAAAAATGTTCTCACTGTCAACCCTATCTAAACCCCTAATCATCTTGTACATCTCTATCAAATCTCCCCTAAACCTTCTTTTCTCCAATGAGAACAGCCCAAAGTGCCTCAGCCATTCCTCATACGATCCTGCGACCATGCCAGGCAACATCCTGGTAAACCTCCTCTGCACCCGTTCCAGTGCATTCACATCCTTCCTATCGTGTGGCGACCAAAACTGCACACAATACCGCAGATAAGGCCGCACCAGAGTCTTACACAACTGCAACATGACCTCAGGACTCCGGAACTCAATTCCTCTACCAATAAAGCCAAGTACGCCATATGCCATCTTCACAGCACTATTTACCTGGGTGGCAACTTTCAGAGATCTGTGTACATGGACACCAAGATCACTCTGCTCATCCACACTACCAAGTAGCCGACCATTAGCCCAGTAATCCATCTTCTTGTTACTCCTACAAAAGTGAATGCCTTCACACTTAGTTACATTGAACTCCATGTGCCACCTCTCTGCCCAGCTCTGCAACTTATCTATATCCCGCTGTAACCTGCCACATTCTTCTTCGCTGTCCACCACTCCACCGACTTTCGTATCATCCGCAAACTTGCTCACCCAGCATTCAAGCCCCTCCTCCAGGTCATTTATAAAAATGATAAACAGCAATGGTCCCAAAACAGATCCTTGTGGAACTCCGCTAGTAACTGAACTCCAAGATGAACCTTTACCATCAACTACTACCTTCTGTCTCCTTCCAGCCAGCCAATTCCTAATCTAAACCTCTTATGCACCCTCAATGCCATACCTCCGTAACTTTTGCAGTGGCCTACCATGGGGTACCTTATCGAACGCCTTGCTAAAATCCATATACACTACATCTACTGCTTTACCCTAGTTCACTTCCTTGGTCACCTTCTCAAAGAACTCAATAAGGTTTGTGAGGGACGACCTGCCCTTCACAAAACCATGCTGAATATCCTTGATCACATTATTCCTATCCAGATGTTCATAAATCCTATCCCTAACAATTCTCTGAGACTTTGCCCAGAACAGAAGTGAGACTCACTGGCCTATAGTTACTAGGGCTGTCCCTATTCCCCTTCTTGAACAAGGGGACCACATTCGCTATCCTCCAGTCTTCTGGCACTATTCCTGTAGACAACGACGACATAAAAATCAAGGTCAATGGCTCCGCGATCTCTTCCTTAGCTTCCCAGAGGATCCAAGGATAAATGCCATCAGGCCCAGGGGAGTTATCTATTTTCACCCTTTCCAGTATTCCCCGGACCTGTGCCCTACATACCTCAAAGTCATCCATTCTAATCACTTGTGACTCAATATTCACATCAGCAACAATGTCTTGTTCCTGAGTGAATACTGACGAAAAGTATTGATATGGTGTCTCTCCAATCTCCTCTGCCTCCACGCACAACTTCCCTCTACTATCCTTGACTGGACCGATACCTACCCTCCTCATCTTTTTATTCCTGACATACCTATAGAAAGTCTTAGGGTGTTCCCTAATTCTACCATGTCCCCGTCATGTCCCCTTCTCTCTGCTCTTAGCTCTCTCTTTACATCCTTCCTGGCTACCTTATAACTCTCAATCGCCCCAACTGAACCTTCACGCCTCATCTTTACACAGGCCGCCGTCTTCCCTTTTACAAGGGATTCCAATTCCTTATTAAACCACGGCTCCCTCACAAGACCCTTTCCTCCCTGCATGACTGGTACATACTTATCAAGGACACCCAATAGCTGCTCCTTGACCAAGTAACACATATCATTTGTGTCGTTCCCTTGAAGCCTATTTTTCCAATCCACACATCTTAAGTCATGACTCACTGCATCATAATTTCCCTGCCCCCAGCTATAACCCCTGCCCTGCAGTGCACACTTATCCCTCTCCATCACTAGAGTAAAAGTCACCGAGTTGTGGTCACTGTCCCTGAAGTGCTCAACTACGTCCAATTCTCATATCTACCCAGAACCAAATCCAGTATGGCCTCACCTCTTGTTGGCCTGTCTACATATTGTGTCAGGAAACCCTCCTGCACACATTTGACAAACACCGACCCATCTCACAAACGCGAGCTATCGCTTTCCCAGTCAATATCTGGGAAGTTAAAGTCCCCCATAACAACCACCCTACTACTTTCACCCTTCTCCAATATCATCCTTGCAATACTTTCCTCTACGTCTCTAGGACTATTGGGACGCCTGTAGAAAACTCCTAACAGGGTGACCTCACCTTTCCTATTTGTAACCTCAGCCCAAACTACCTCAGATGGCAGATCTTCCTCCACCGTCCTTTCCACCGCTGGAATACACTCCTTGGCAAACAATGCCACACCTCCCCCTCTTTTACCCCCACCTCTGACCCTACTAAAACATTTAAACCCTGGAACCTGCAATAGACAATAGACAATAGATGCAGGAGTAGGCCATTCAGCCCTTCGAGCCTGCACCGCCATTCAATATGATCATGGCTGATCATTCCCAATCAGTATCCTGTTCCTGGCTTATCTCCATAACCCTTGACTCCACTATCTTTAAGAGCTCTATCCAATTCTTTCTTAAATGAATCCAGAGACTGGGCCTCCACTGCCCTCTGGGGCAGAGCATTCCACACAGCCACCACTCTCTGGGTGAAGTAGTTTCTCCTCATCTCTGTCCTAAATGGTCTACCCCGTATTTTTAAGTTGTGTCCTCTGGTTCGGCACTCCCCCATCAGCGGAAATATGTTTCCTCCTGCCAGAGTGTCCAATCCTTTCATAATCCTATACGTTTCAATCAGATCCCCTCTCAGTCTTCTAAACTCAAGAATATACAAGCCCAGTCGCTTCAGTCTTTCCGTGTAAGGCAATCCTGCCATTCCAGGAATTGACCTCGTGAACCTACGCTGCACTCCCTCAATAGCCAGAATGTCTTTCCTCAAATTTGGAGACCAGAACTGTACACAGTACTCCAGGTGTGATCTCACCAGGGCCCTGTACAGCTGCAGAAGCGCCTCTTTGCTGTTCCCGTCCCTGTTCTACCTACGTTTCTGTACTGACCACAACATCGAAGTCCCAGGTACCAACCCACGCTGCAAGTTCACCTATCTTATTTCTTACACTTCTGGCATTGAAGTATACACACTTCAAGCCACCATCCTGTTTACTGTCACCGTCCTTCGCGATCGATGCCTTGTTCCTAACCTCCCTACACCTAAGGTCCTGTACCCTAAAGTTACATTCCAGGTTCCAATGCCCCTGCAGAGTTAGTTTAAAACCTCCCAAAGAGCACGAGCATACCTCCCCCCAAGGATGCCGGTGCCCCTCAGGTTCAGGTGTAGACCATCCTGTTTATAGAGGTCCCATCTTCCCCAGAAAGAACCCCAGCTGTCCAGAAACCGGAATCTCTCCCTCCTGCACCATCCCTATAGCCATGCATTTAACTGTTCTCTCTCCCTATTCCTCGATTCTCTATCACGTGGCTTGGGTAACAGACCAGAGACAACAACTCTGTTCGTTCTCGCTCTGAGCTTCTAAACATAGCTCTCTGAAAGCCTGCCTAACATCCTCACCCCTCTTCCTACCTATGTCGTTGGTGCCAACGTGGACCACGACCTGGGGATGCTCCCCCTCCCCCTTAAAGACCCGGAAAACACGATCAGAGACGTCACGTACCCTTTCACCTGGGAGGCAACATACCAAACGTGAGTCTCTGTCGCCCCCGCAAAACCGCATACCTGTGCCCCTCACTATTGAGTCCCCAATAACTATCACTCTACCTTTCTCCGCCCTTCCTTTCTGAGCAACGGGGACAGGCTCCGTGCCTGAGGCCTGAACCTTGTTGCTTACCCCTGGTAAGTCTTCCCCCCCACAAGTATCCAAAAATGTATACCTGTTATTGGGGGGAACGACCGCAGGGGGTCCCTGCACTGGCTGCTTCCTCCCAGTCGCCCTCACTATCACCCATCTGTCTATAAATTTCGGAGTAACTACTTCCCTCAAGCTCTGATCTATGGTCACCTCTGCCTCCCGAATGATCCGTCGTTCATCCAACTCCAGCTCCAGTTCCCTAACACGGTCTTGGAGGAGCTGGAGATGGGTGCACTTCCCGCAAGTGTAATCAGCAGGGTCGCTAATGGCTTTCCTCACCTCAAACATCTTGCAAGAGGAACATTGCACTGCCTTCGCTGCCATCCCTCTAAAAGGTAAACTTTAAAAAAAATGGAACTTAAGAAGCAAATAAGCAAAATGCAGCACTTACCTGCTTACCACAACGGGTCTTATTATTAGGTTAGAGGAGGCTCTCCCCCTGTAGTGCCTCGGGTTCCTCGCCTGCGCGCTTTTATAGAGAAAAAAACCTTCCCAGGTGTGCTAGCGCGACACCAGCTTCCGGGTCCGCTTTAAATTTTAACCGTTAAAAAAGCAATAACTGGACTATACTGCAATTTAAAATAAACACACCCTGACAGCCGTTACCTGCTCCGCCGAGAGAGTGAGCAATGCAGGGCGAGCTCCACACTGTCGGAGCGTCAATGCTGAGGGAGTGCAGCACTGTTGTATGATCAGTGTTGCGTGAGTTGGCACTCTTGAGCACTCAGTGGTGTGGGTCTGGTCTCTTTCGGCCATTCCGTGCAGAGGAAGTGGGCACTTTCAGAGGGTCAGTCCTGAGGGAGTGTCGCACTCTCGGAAGTCAGTGCTGAGGGGGTGTCCCACTGTTGGATGGTCAGTGTTGAGGAAATATCTCTGTCAGAGGGTCAGTGCTGATGGATTTCCACAATGTCGAAGAGACAGTGCTGAGGGAACTCTGGACTATTGGAGGGTTACTGCTGAAGTATCTCCACAACGTCAGAGATTCAGTGCTGAGGGAGCACCGCACGATTGGAGGATCAGTACTGGGGAAGGACAGGTCAGTGCTGAGAGAGTGCTGAGAGAGTGCTGACCTGTCAGCGAATCAGTGCTGAGGGACTGGGCACTGTGGGGGGGTCAGTGCTGAGAGAGTGTGTGCTTTCAGTCCGTCATTGCTGCTGGGTTCCCAAAATGTAAGAGGAAGTGCTGATGGAGCTCTGCATTGTCAGACAGTCAGTGCTGAGGCAGGGTCCCACTATCAGAAGGTCGATACTGAGGTAGTGTGGCATTGTTAGATCATCATTGTTGACCGAATTCCTCACTGCTTGAGTTTCAGTGTTGAGGGAGCACCGCACGCTCGGGATTTCAGTGCTGAGAGACTCGGCAAAATCAGAAGTTCAACGCTGAGACAGTGGGAACTAGCGGAGGGTCAGTGATGAGGGAATAGGCACTGTCAGATGGTCAGCACTGAGCATGTAAGTACGATCAGAGGGTCAGTGCTTTGAGACCTCCACAATGTTGGAGGGACTGTGCTCTGGGAGGTGGGTGAAACTATGTAGTTCTTCACCACAGAGGGCTGATGATGATGGTTATTCAATATATTGAAGACTGAGAAAGAGAGTGTGAATCTTAAAGAGTGCGGGAATTCTGGGTTTATGGGGGAAGACAGGGAAGGCGCAGGAGAGGTTCGTCAGATCAGCTATGGTCCCATTAAAAGGTGCAGCAGATGTGACGTTCTGAATAGCCTACTTCATTTCCCGTCGTGAGAGATATTCTCTGGATTTCTGTCTACCAGGAATGCGTGTTGCAATTTCACTCAGTGGATAGCACTACTGCCTCGCAGCGCCAGGCACACAGGTTCGACTCCACCCTTTGGTGACTGTCAGTGTGGAATCTGCACATTCTCCCTGTGTCAGCATTGGTTTCCTCCGGGTGCTGCTGTTTCCTCCCACAGTTCAACGATGTGCAGGCTCAGGTGGACTGGCTATCGGACGTTTCTCCACAATGTGGCAAGGATGTGCAGTCTGGGCAGATGAGCTCTGTAGAAAATACAGGGCAGAATTATGCTTAGAGTGTCGGTGTGAAATCGATAGGCCGAATGGCCAAAAGACATTGGAGGAGAGGTCAGGCCATTCAGCCCATCAAGTCCGGTCCACCATGCACAGTCTTTCTCTGACACACTGCGGGATTGGGGGAAATGATTAGTAGTTTGATTCAGTGAAGAATGAGGTGAAATTTGGACAGAGTCTCTGAAATTCGATGCAGTGAGGTGGAGCAAGCCCAAGTTGTGACGAAGGTTGAGTACACATGTTAATGATTTAAAGCGATCACGGATTCAGCCTGCTGAGTTTCTTCCAAGTAAGGAGGACACTCCAATCAACTAGTTGTCGTGGTGTTCGATTCAGAACACGTCAATACGATACAATTCCAGTGGAACTGCCTTGGTAAATAGTGTTAGATTCGCTCTGCCATCTCCAGGCTCAGAGGAGCTGACCAGAAGATGACGGGAGCATTCCTCATCCTCCTCCTTGAATTACTGGCCCTGTCTTTGTCTGGGGCCGGCCTTTTGCCACGGAAGCATTTCATCAACCAAGGTGAGTCGCTACCGTATGGGGGCATGTGGGTGGGAGGTTGTCGAAAGTCTGGCTCTCGGATTGAAAGGACACTGCCGGCTTAAGCTGATTTCATACAGCCCCAATGGGCCAAGGCAGCCTCCACTCCCTGTCAATCCACCCTCTGACAGTGCCTCCTCTTTGTTTGACACTGTTGCTTTGTGGACCAGGGAAACAAAAAAATAGACGCACAGCCAGAGAGAAACACACACACACACACACACACACACACACACACACACACACACACACACACACACACACACACACACACACACACAATGAGAACCAGAACCATATGACCTCAGATCAGGAGTTGGCCGATCCCGTTCCTCAATATGCTGAAAGGTGATCCTCTCACTCAACATCAATTTCCCATTTGCAAAGCAAACCCCTTGATACCTTTAAAACTACAAAATAGAATCTCTTTTTCTGGTGAATTTTCACAAGGCTCTCTGACACTCCAGTAGCCACCCACATATGCTGCTAGATCCTCCCGCTCAGGCGCAGCCTGTGAGAATAGATAGCAACAATTGAATTCGACATTCGCGTTGAAGCTGGAGGACAGATCAAGTTGGAGACACAGGTTTGTCAGACTCTCTGTGCAGTAGGTTTAGAGGCTTATTTTATGGGAGTGGTGGTAGACTCGAAATGCCTAGCATCCACACTCTGTACGAAGCGAGAAACAAAGATGCAGAGTCAAAAGCTTCCATGGTGTTTGTTTGCAGAGACGAAAGTCTCAACTGCGGTAGCCCCCGACCATATTTGCTCCCACTCCCGGCTGTTCAGGTTTCACCATTGGTATTCCTGACGTGGTGCACGAGTGGGCTAAGAGTAATCCTGGCTAATCTTCGACCTCGCTGGTTTCGTTCGCAGAGACTGGACCCACATGTGACAAGTTGAGAGGCCTGTGCCGAGAGCAGATGTGCCGAGGGGACGAACTGAAGATCAGAGCCAAGTGCTACCGGGGTACCCATTGTTGCCGGGCGAAGAAGTTGGTGATGTTGGATCTGCTGATGGCTCAGACACTCTCCATCTTCCACGTGTGACAGCGCAATGGCATTGAATATGGTGGGAAAGGAGACATGGCAGTCCCAGCTCCCAACACTTTCCTTTTGACACAGCTTAACTTGGCACTCAAGACTTCGACAGCCTTATTACCTTGCTCTCTGTCATACTGTCAATAAATATTGAGGACAGTGCTTGTCAATCGATCACTCCATCATTCTTGGTGTCTTTTTAACCCATCCTGAATGCTCAGAGGTGGGAAAGGATTGGATATGAGCACACAGGCAGACACGGAGACACACACAGATGCACAGACACGCATGAACACCCACATTCATAGACACACACTTGCAAACAACACCACACACGCATACAAGACACACAGACACACATCCACACACGCAAACACACCCCCTCACACACCCGCCATTATCCGCACTCAACCACACAGACAAACACACACTCACGCTTCACACCCACACTCCCGCAAGCACACACCCGTACCCACATATACACACATCTTCACTCACACACACGCAGACACACCTAAACACACCCACTCACATACTAACACTCACAAACACACACTCACACACACATAATCGCACAGGCACCCACACACATCCACACTCATACATAGACACACATGCACACACACACTTTCACACGTTTCCAAACACACCCACATGCACACAGACACAACGCACTCACACACGCCCACACACACGCACTCAAACATATGCACATACACACTCACCCACCCAGATGCATACACACACCAATAAGTGCACGCTCACCCACCCACAGACACAACACCAAAACACGCGTGCATACATACACAAACACACACCACAGACAAACGTCTGCAAACTCAAATACACATCCCCTACACGCAAACAAACAAACCCACACTCCCACACATGTCCACACCCAATGACACACAAACACACAACCACACACACACCACATAGACATACAACACCAGACACCCATACAACACCAAACACCCATACACACACCGACATACATACCCACACCTTCTCTAACTGACACGTATCCAACCACACACGCATACACACAGCTCCCGCGCACACCCCCATGCACACAACACACAGCCATCCTTACACACCTACTAAACCCTCACCGACACACACTCACACATACAACCCCATAAACGCAGTCAGACACCCCCACGCACCCATAGGAATCCATACAAACCGACACACATCCATCTACACACACCCACACATGTCCACAGCCATTCTCTCTCACACACACCACAACTGTACACACCCACACTGTTGTAACCATGGTGTAGAATTGATGGAAATCATCCCCCAAATGCTACATGTTCGAGGAAGATACAAGGGGACTAGGGATACATCATTGGCAGCAGTGTGGGCGTATACATGTCTGTTTGAGAATGTGTACGTGCATGCTGATTTTTCTTGCCATGAGGACGCATAAGGTTTCACAACAAGTAATAGATTGAACCTCGTGAGTGCAATTTGAGATATCAAGGATAGTGAGGGCTGCGATTGGAATTCCTGCATCAGTGTATTGAGTATAGCAGTTAGGAGGTCATGTTACGGTTGTACAAGCCATTGTCTCGGTCACTTTTGGAAGATGATTTGCATATTCCTTTCTGCTTCTTATCGGAAGAATGTTGTGAATCTGAATGGGTTCAGAAAAAGATTTAGAACAATGTTACTAGTATTGAAGTGTTTGAGGTAGAGGGCGAGGTTGAATCGGCTCGGGCTATTTTTCCTGGAGAGTCAGGAGCTGAGGGATGAGCTTAAAAATTTCTGTAAAATCAAATGAGGCACGGATATGGTAAATAGACAATGCCCTTTCTCCAGAATGGGGAGTCCAAACAAGCGAGCGTATGTTTAACGTGAGAGTAATAACATTTGAAATGGAGCTTTTTCACATGGGGTTGGTGCATGTTTGGAATGAGCTGCCAGAGGAAGATTATTTTACAGAAGGTTCCGTTTCCATGCTGTACATCTCTATGACTCTGTGATTGTGTGAACCCAAGATATTGAACACAGTATCTTATCAAGAGCGAATGAACAGTTAATATCCACCATTAATGCACTAAACCCGTAAACAGTCAATGAGCGATTGGTGCATGCTCAGCACCAGCTCACACTTCTGAACTTCACTGAAGATTGTCATATATAATTGTGGCTGAGAGCAGGACAATTTCACTTCGGGGGTAAATATTTAACAAACCGACAATGACTGCACATGAGCACTCTGCTGAAAACTGGCAGGGAACCTTTGCGTCACACGATTACTAAGAAACGGCCAGCTTCATAAGACGCTGTAGAATCACTGCCTTTTGATAGTCAATGTCATTACCATCACTGATTCTGCCCGCCCCCTTCAACCCATCTATCCATAACCTGGGGAATAGCATTGAGAGCAAATCGCCTGATTGTCTCGTGTCATTCAATGGTATTACCATCATTGAATGATCGAATTCCCTGACGATTAACATGCTGGTGGTTATCATTGAACGAGCAGCCAATCATTTGCCTTTGAAGTTCAGTGATGTTACTGTCACTAAATGCTGCCCGCATTGAAATCCCTCCAGATTAAAAGCTGGGGGGTTACTATTGACCAGAAATTGAACTGGAGTCAACAAATCAGTGGAGTCACTATAAGGGAATCTTGCAGTGATCAACTCACCACATGAATCACTCCCTGAAGCCATTCTACCATCGATAAAACATAAGTCAGGAACGCAATGAAACACTCTCTAAACATCTGAATGTGTGCAGCTCCAACAATACTCTGGAGTGTCAACATTATCACACATAAATCAGCCCGCCTGGCTGACACCACATTCAACAAGCATTCTTCAAACCGAATTGTGAAATAGTGGATAGCTCTGCAGGTCTGGCACCAGGCACGAGGCGAAAACTGAATAAATGTTGCTGGAACCAATCTACAGGTATCCCTCCCGCCACCTTAATGGCACAGTGCCAGTAATGCGTATCAACTACAAAAAGGCATAAATTCTCTAAATATCCTCAGGCAGCACTTTCCAAGCAAATGACGACTTCCATCTAGAAGGACGAAACAACAAATGTACGGGAACACAACACCCTGCACGTTCCCCAACAAATCACTCGCTATCCTGACATGGAAATTAAACGCCGTTTCATGAATGCTGACTCAAAAGTTTTGAATTGCCTCAGTAATGGCACTGTGCACTCGACCTACAATACATGGAACATAACATTTCATGAAGGAACTAGTGCTGCCTTCTCAAGGACAAATTAGGAATGGCGATAAATGCTAGATCCATAAGTGAATAAAATAAAGGAATCATTTTCAGAAGGGTAACGGTGTGGAGAATGCAGCTCCTCAAAGATCCGCAAGACGCCATTTATGTGGAGCTGCAGAGAATGAAGGAGACACTAAACTAGTATTTTGCATCAATGTTTGCTGTGGGAAAGGATATGGGAGATGTAGAATAGAGAAAAATGGAAGGCGTCATCTTGAAAAATGTCCATTATTCAGAGGAGGAATTGCTGGATGACTTGAAACGCATAAAAGTCGATAAATCCCCAAAACCATGTCAGGTGCAACCTGGAACTCTGCAGGAAGCGAGAGAAGTGATCGCCGGGCCTCTTTGTGAGATATTTATAGCATTGATCGTCACAGGTGCAGTACCGGAAGATTGAAGTTTGGCTAATGCAATGCCATTGTTTACGAAAGGTGGTAAGGACAAGCCAGGGAGCAGTAGATCAGTTGACGTCAAACATGGACGTCAAACATGGGCAAGTTGTTGAAGGGAATCATGAGGGAGAGGATGCACAAGGATTTGAAAAGCAAGGATTGATAGTCAACATGACTTTAAGCGTGGAAACCATGTCACACAAACTTAATCGAGTCTTTTGAAAAAGTAAGAAGGAGGATTGATGAGGCCAGAACATTAGATGTGATCTCTATGGACTTCAGTCAGGCGTTCAACAAGGTTACACAATGGAGATTGGTTAGCAAGACTAAATCTCATGGAATAAAGGGATAAGGAGCTGGCTCAAAGGTAGAAGAGAGAGGGTGTTAGTGGAGGGTGTTTTTCAATCCGGAGGTCTGCCACTAGTGGCGTGCTACAGGAATCGGTGCTGGGTCTGCTGCTGTTTGTTATTTACATAAATGTTTTGGATGGAAGCACAAGAGGCACAGTTAGTAAATTTGCAGATGACACCAAAATAGCAGAATTAGTGGAGAGTGAAGAAGACTACCTCGGACTAAAACGGGATCAAAATCAAATGGGCCCATGGGCTGAAAATGGCAGGTGGAGTTGAACTGAGATAAATGCGAGGTGCTCTATTTTGGGAAAGCACATCTTAGCAGAATTTATGCACTTAATGCTAAGGTCCTAGAGTGTGTTGCTGAGTAAAGGTTCAAAGTGGAGGTTCAAAGCTCCTTTAAAGTGGAGTCGCAGGTAGATAGGATGATGAAGGTGTTTGGTATGTTTTCCTTTATTGATCAGAGTATTGAATACAAGAGCTGGGAGGTAATGTTACGGCATTAAAGGACAATGGTGAGGCCTCTTCTGGAATATTGCGGTCAATTCTGGTCTCCCTCCTATGGCAAGGAATTCGTGAAACTTCAAAGCGTTAAGAAAAGACGTACGAAGATGTTTCCAGGTTTGGTGGTTTTTGAACTATGGGGAGAGTTTGAATGTGCTGGAGCAGATTTCTCTGGAGTGTCGGAGACATGTTTTTTTTAAAATGAGGGGCATGGATATGTTAAATAGACAAAGTATTTTCCTTGGTGTGGGGGAGTCCAGAACTGAAGGCATAGGTTGAGCTTGAAAGAGGAAAGTTGTAAGAGTCCAAAGGCACAATATATTCACACAGCGGGTGTACATGAATGGAATGAGCTGCGAGAGGAAGTGGTGGTGGCTCATGCATTTGCAACATTTAAAAGGCATCTGGATGGTTTTTTGTGTAGTAAGTTTTTCGATTGATATGGGCCGCATGACAGCAAATGGGGCTAGATTGGATTGGGATATCTGATCAGCATGGAAGAGGTGGACCGAAGTGTCGGTTTCCATGCTGTACATCACTATGACGCTGTGATTCTATTTAAGCATCTAAAGCATTTCGATACATCCGGGAAACAGAGAGAGGGAGATTTTGAGAGACAGCAAGTGGTAAAATGGGAAAACAGAGAGAAACCAACTCATGAAACTTCACGATAGAGAAAAAGAGATACAATGACAAAAAAAGATAGCAAAAGGATGTGGATGGGGGAAGAAAGCGGGAGATGGAGAGAAATTCAGTGACAGTTCTGTGAGCAGATGGACAGATAGGCATGGAGGAAGATAGCGATCGTAGGGAGAGAAAGAGAGTTGCAAACAGATGGTGAATGAGTGAAGAGGGAAGCCAGGAACAATAGGAAAACAGAAAACAAGGAAATTAAGGGGTAGAGATTTCTTACTGTGACTTGGAGCAGCAATAAATTGTCAATGTGAGACAGCAAACACAACCCCAGAGATAGATGCCTTTCACAATGGCGTGGGATTGTGGGAGGAAAGACTGTCATTGCTCTATCCATTCCACAGTGTTCCTCTGTCAGCTCGATTGGTTGGAACATACCTTAAAATCAGTAAAATTTGAAACTGCACCTCTTGGCTCAGATATTAACAGCAGGGGAAATTGCTGGAGAAACTCAGCAGTTCTGGCAGCACCTGTATATATATAAATCCCACTTATGAGTGGTTTCATTCCGGTGTACTGGTTTCCTTCCACAGTCAAAGATGCGCAATTTAGGTGAATTGGCCGTGCTGAATTGCCTATGCACTCTAGGTTTATGTAGGTTAAGTGCATCATTCATGGGAAATGTAAATCTTAGGCGAATGGATTGTTTTGGGAAGGGATACTGATCAGAGATGTGGTGCGGACTCGGTGGGTGTAATTGTTTGTTCCCACACTTCAGGCGTTCTATGAAAACAGAGTTAATGCTTCAGAGACACATTCAAAAAAGATCTGCTCCCACACTACGGACGTTCAGACCAACAACGTGTACCACGTGTAAGATGAATTGCACAGACGCTCAGAATTTCCTTGGTGATCTCTTTACAAGACCAAGGTGAGATGAATTGTAGAGGTCGGTCAGGTGATAATCCTGGGGGATTACGCAGCTGAAATATGCTATGCTGGGTTTCAAGAGATTGTGATTAAATTGATTTCCACTAGCGCCACGTGGCTGCCCAGATGGGAGATTCCAGATCTGTCAAGAATCTGCAGCATTTGGCACAATGACTGTACCCAATAACAGATCTGCATCCTCAGTTTGGCGGGAAGATTTCATCATCGCCACGACTGTGTGGTCTTCATTTCTAACAATGCCGATGTAGACAGATGTGTGCGAGGCAGGAAAATTAGTAAGAAGGAAGGTAAAGACATTATTTCCCTTTCTGCTGGTTCTCTCGCCACGAACTGCAGGCAGAGTGCGGCTTGCAAACCTCGACAAAGTCGAAGAGTCATTGGAGAACCCAAGACTTTCACAGTGAAAGCGGTTCAAATCCGAAAGCCAGAAAGGAATCGAGTGCTGAATCCTCTCAAACAGTTTATTTCTGTTTGTTTTACATTGTGGAGGTCAAGACCAACTGACGAGGATGACACAGTTGGAAAAGCAAGATATGAAAGATTATGCCTGGAATTTTGAGGCCTCCCCTCTCTCCGATCAAATGAACGAAAGACGAAGGCTTGGACAACTGACATTGCAACGTGTTTTATTGATACGAGTTACAATGCAGTAAGTCAGGGTCATTGGAACCACACAATGGAACACAGTCGATCTACAGAAGTAACAGTTTTTTATGAGTGGGTGCCTCAGACTTGTCTCACTTCAGATTTATTTACTTAACATCCATTTTCTCTTGCTGCAGTATAGCCCAATTTAACAATTCCCACTGTAAGGGAGTTCTTGTGGAAGACAAGGGGATCGCTTAGAAGTTCCTCTCTGGAGTGCACAAGAGTTGAAGAAACCGGTAAAACAGAAAGATATACTTTAAAAAATGTCTCCAGCCGGGACAATTTACCCTCCCTGTGTCATCAAAGCAGGAAACATGGCGAGCATAAATGTATCCAGTACTGCCAGTGTGATCCAATCAAGGAGACGGACGCCAGAACTGTGTACGGTACTCCCAATGTGGGCTGACCAAGGGATGTAAAGATGAGAACCGTGACCAGTGCTCACAGTGATGTCTTATCAAGGGAGTTAGAGACGAAAACTGTCTGCACCTTCCCATGGGTCTCGGTGAGTTAGTATTCGGAGGATTGGTGTGGACATCATGGGTCAAAGGGCTTGTTTCCACACAGTAAGGGTTCCTTTAAAAGAATGTTGTCACTGGGACATATTGAGATAGGGACTGTGCACTGTGCTCCCACTGTCGTCACACTGAGGGTTGTGGCGTCGAGATCTATGTACAGTGTTGTCTTACCAAGGAAGGTTGAGACCATATCAATGTTCAGTGAACAAAGTATAGTCTAACTAAGGGATATGGCGTCAAGGACAGTGCACAGTCCTTCCAATTTGGTCGACTTTAGAGATATGTCGACCTGTCTTGTACGCATTGCTTCGACTGTGACTAAACGAAGGGACATCCAATCCATTTGTGTGTGCACAGTGCTGTCAGTGTCGTGTAACTGACGGATGAGGAGCCGATTACAGTTAAAAGTGTTATAAATTTTTCTTACCAAGGAAAACCGCAGGTATCGCTGCAATGTTCGAAGTAGTGTCACACTGAATGCTAGAGGGATCAGAACTGCACACAGTGATCTCAATATGAGCTAACAAATGGAAATGTCGATCAGCTCTGTGCACAGTCTTTTCTTTAGTATGGAAAGAAAAAAGGACAGAAGGAAATGTTTTTTTTTGACATGATTGATTTCAAGGAATCTTTGAGATAATTGATTGCATTTATACGGAGCGCATTCCTGTGCTCTGTGCTCAGGCAGCTGAATAAAATCCGAAAACATGACATAATCTCAGATCTCTTGGATTCATCAGAATTAGATGAGTTTAGGTTTCACAATTAACGTGTCATGAGTGACAACTATTGGTATCGATACTGAAGGATATTGCAGAGATCGGGGGACGGGTCAAAAAACATTTGAAAACGTTTCTCTATTCAAAGTGTAATCGATGCAGTGACTGACATCTCCTTGTTTGACAGTTTTTGAGGTTAGATAATTAGCAGGGAGGAATGAGAATCTGGGCTGATTGAAAGAAGACATCTAAACAGTCAAATTCCAATACAAACCGGCACACACTTGAGGAGCTGATGGTGCTTTAATTATTTTTCATAGAAATGTACTAACCGAGAAGGAAGAACCTTGGTCTCGATTCTCCATTCGCAGTGATTGGTTCGACAAGTACCAGGATGATGAGGAGCAAAAGCAGTGATTTCATCTTTCACTCGAGTCTTTCAGAGTCATGGAGAGGTGACTAGAACACCGAGGCTCTTTAGAACAGATGAGTGACGACACTGCAGTTAATAATCATTGTTCAAAATTGAAGATTGGTTCGACGATGTGCTCATTATAAAGACATTTCACTAATACCAAATCTAGCTGGAGTCAAAGATTAAGATCTTCTGTCAATCAGTTACTTCTCAATGAACACAGAAACCTAACTGTTTACAAATTGACGTGGTGAAGGTTCACAGTAAACTTTCACACTGGATATGTACGTGTTGTTTATTTTAGTTAAGGGGAATTCTTGGCCGATTATTCCCCTGCTGTCTCTTTCAGTTCTCCCGCAAAGAACTAACAGTGACATTTTGCGCCGAATGGCTGAAGTTCCTGTGTATTTGAATGCATTAATCGCTTCACACCTGTGAACGTTATTGCTCAATGCGACATAGCAGCACTGCATGCTGATGCATTAGTGAAAAAGGTCATGTTATATTGAACACAAACAATATGAAGTGGATCAAGCCACAATTCTGCCTGATATCTCACTCAGTCCTGTACGAAGTTCAGCAACGAGCGTGATATTATTAAAGAATAGAGTGGGAGCTCACGTTTAGTACTTGCTCCCTGTTACTGCTGTTCTTAGTGATTGAACTGTCCCTTTAACTGTTCCAACGTAGGGCAAAAAGCAATGAGCCTGAGGTCAGTATAAACCACAATGTGTTCTGCCCGTTAATAATCAGCTTCTGTTCTGCAGGAGGTCACTGTGTTTGTGAGGGGAAAAGTAAAGAATGAGACAGATGCTGCCTTTTCTGTTTGGGTGCCTGGCCCTGGCGTTGGTACAGTCTTTAATTGTTGCTGGAGTTGTGCCCTTGCTTGACTTTGCGTGGCATGAATTTATCTCAGCGTGCAATGCTGGTCGGAACTTCCAGGAAAAGAGAATCACTTTTTATCCACTCACGTCTCATGTGAATTGGGCCAAGCACACTGGGAGAATTGTCCATCCTTCTTCGGTTTCCCCAACTTTGATAGTCCCAAGGGGAGCATTGTGTACTTCCATTCTACCTTGGGCAGACCACACTGGGAGCAGTGTGCACTCTTCGGGTCCCAATCTACAATAGACAGACCGAGCTTGGAGCCCTGTTTAATCGTCACGCACGAAATCTATATTTAGCAAATCACACTGTGAGCACTATGCAATACTGAGGTCCCTACTTACTTTGAGCAGGGATATTTGTAAATATTACCTCCCCGTCTATATCGGACTGGCAACAATGGGAGCACTGTGTAATCCTGAGTTCCCCAACTACTTGTTCGAAGAACACACTGGGAGCAGTTTATGATTCTTAGGTCCCTATCTACCTTGGACAGATCACACTGGGAGCACTGCGTAATCCTCAAGTCCCAATCTACATTGAGCAGGCCACACTGTGTCATCGTCATGCACCAATATAGATGCAGTAAACCACACCGTGAGCACTGTGCAATCCAGAGGTCCAACCCTATTTTGAGCAAGCTACACTGGAAACAGTGCGTAATCCCCACGTCCCAATCGACACTGGACAGGCCACACTGGGAGCAGTGTGCACTCCTCGGGTCCCAATCTACATTAGACAGACCAATTTTGCTGTATTATGTATTCGGCATGCACCAATCTATATTGAGTTAATCATACTGTGAGCACTATGGAATACTGAGGTCCCTACCTACTTTGAGCAGGGATATTTGTCAACATTATGTCCTAGTCTATATCAGACTGGACACAATGGGAACACTGTGTAATCCTGAGTTCCCCAACTACATTTCGAAGAGCAAACTGGGAGCAGTGCACGATTCTTAGATCCCTATCTGCCTTGGACAGATCACACTGGGAGCACTGTGTAATCCTCAAGTCCCAATCTACATTGAGCAGGCCACACTGTGTAATCGTCATGCACCAATATAGATGGAGTAAACCACACTGTGAGCACTGTGCAATCCTGTGGTCCAACCCTACTTTGAACAAGCTACACTGGAAACAGTGCGTAATCCCCACGTCGCAATCGACACTGGACAGACCACAATGGGAGCATTTAGCATTCCTCAGGTACCAATCAACATCTTGCAGATAACACTGGGAGTACTGCCAACCTTTCAGGAACCAACATACGTTGGACAGAATACACTGGGGATACTATGCAGACCAGATCGCGAGCACTGGTGAGGTCTCAGGACCTAATCTGCATCAGGCAGAAAGCACTGGATGCACAGTACATTGCTCACCTTCCAAATTCCATTGAGCAGTCATAGCCCTCAGGACGATATTGACCCGTCACAAACAACGACGGATAATAAACCAAATTATTTGTGTGTAAGAATCGTGACCAATGCTGCACCAAGTAATGAGTGGAGCAACACAGAATGTTCCAAATCTCGGACCCCTTCCACACGCAGCGTGTTCACTTTAATCCTCTGAGTTATCGTGACAGCAATGTCTGTCATTCAGGCACTTAGAGATCACGTGGAACCGTAGCCCCTTGCTTCAGTGATATTAAGATAAGTTGAATAATGCGTACTGCATTAAATAATACCTCTGGATTCTCTTTACTTTCTGAATCGCCCTCTTTTAGTATGAACAGGAGGGGCCAGCACAGAGATTCTGAGGGCCCTTTTGAAATGTATTCACTCTAATAATCCCCGTCGCTGGATCATATTCGCAACAGAAAGCAACAAAAGCCTTGCTTTTTCTCCTTTGAACCTTGTTTTCAATGCAACCCATAACTGCTCGAGGAGGAATTAGTGCAAGTTACTTTACTGAACCTGAGTGTATCTCTTAAAATACAGGGGCATTCAGGTATAAAGAAGTGGAGAACATACAACCCCCGCCCCCTCCCCCCCCCCCCCCCATATCCTGTGGTGACATTCAAGTAAATTGAGTTTAAATGTGTGCCCTAACCAGACAAACAAACTTTGATCAGTAACATATAAAGCTCAAGCCTCATGCAAGTTACCGGTTGTGCTGTTGAAATTTCCGAAGTGTTTGTTTCATCATCCAAACACATTTCATTTCCATCTCGGGGTTTGCTGTCCCTGTCGAATGATGCTGATGCTGCTCCTTGAGCAAAGTTACATTTTTTCTTGTTTTCATTTTTCAAGAGGGTTTTAAAAGACAGAGGATCCAATTTGTCTGGTTTGTGTCTTTGCTAATGGCTATCAAATGCTACTTAAACAAACCATCAGGGTAAACGTTTTCAGGTATTTTCAAACACTTGTCCAATGAAAGGTTAGTGGATAATTCTTCAAGTTCATGGCTGCTTCTGCATTGGTTTAGGTTTTAGCTGGGAATCCAAAGAAAAGCTGCAGTGAAAAGAATTTCAATGCTGATTCTCTCTCCGACAGCTCTCCTGTAAGGACCTGTGTTTGATTTTAACTTATTGCCCATGTGATATGTTATGGGGATGTTGCTGGAACTTGGAATTTGATATTAAGCTGCGATAGATTCGGTTGTGTTTCTGGAGAGGTTAAAATATTCCATATTCTGTTTTTTTTTTCTTTCGTGCTTCACTCCGTATTTTGTATCGTTTTGTTTAAAAATATGTGGTTTGACCAGCTGTATCACTCCTTCTTTAAAGACCGCAATTTCCCTCCGATATGGTTGATGATGCCCTGCAAACACCAACCATCCAATTGCACCAAGGAACCAATCCTCTGCTCCTCTACTTCCAACCAACCAAAGTCTGTATCCATCGCATCATCCTCCACCTTTTCTGCCCCCTACAAACGGAAGCAATCCACAGACTCCTTTTGTTCCCACCCGACCCTTTGCAGCTTTTAATAAAGACTGTGGCCTCCGCGATTCCATCGTTATTTCCATGCTACATTCTATGCACCCCTCTTGGCACCTTCTCCTGCTACAGCAATTTTTGCAAAATCTGCGCCCAAACCCCTCCCCCATCTCCGTGCATGTTCAAAAGGAGACTTTGGCAGGCATCAAAGTTTCACCCGCTCTTCTGCACATGTTAATTACTCTATCCATTGCTCCAGTTGCGGTTTCCTCTGCATTGGCGAGACAGGATGCCTCATCGCAAAGTCCTTCAGAGAACAGTTCGGCAGCACCCATAACAACCAACCCCACCGACCTGTGGTTAAATAGTTCAACTCCCCCTCCAACTCCGCCAAGGATATGCAGATCCTGGTAATCCACCATTGCCACACTCTAACCACCTGAGTTCTGGATGAGGAACGCCTCATCTGCCGCCTGGGAACCTTGAAACCCCACGACATCAATATGGATTCCACAGGTTTCCTCATTTCCCAGGCCACAACTTAGCACAGATCCATGCTTCCAACATAGCGCCACCTCATGGCCAGACTACCTGTTCATCTTCCTTCTCACTTATCCTCTCTACCCTCCCCTCTAACCTATCACCACGGCTCCCATCTCAATTTACCATTGCACTGTTAGCTAACGTCTCCCAAGCCCGAACTGTTCCCATTTGTCTCTCTACCCGCGAGGTACCCAGCCTCATTCATGACAATGGGCTTTTGCCGAAACGTCGACTGTCTTGCTCCTCGGATGTGAGCTGACTTGCTGTGCTTTTCCAGCACTACACCCACGACTGTAATCTCCAACATCTGCAGCCATCACTTTCACTCCTGTCTGCACTACCTTCCTAATATGTACCTTCAGCAAACCGACGTTGCAAATTTGACTAAAGGGCTGAACGAAGTACTGACAAATGTTGAAGACTGACATTTCAATATTTTTGGTGTTTATTACCAAGGTGAAAATGATCCATGTTGCAGGTGTCATAGTCGGTCAGTCTACGTGCCCACCTATCCTGGCTGAAGATGTGTCAGGATGTCGTTGTCCAGACAAGTGAAGAGCTGATAGTCCTCAACATAGATCAACATAAACAGAGCAGCATGATTTGATCTTATTCTTTCACGGATGCGGGTGTCACTGGCTGGGAACAACATAAATTGGCCCTCTTCTGCTGCTCCTTCAGTAGCTAGTGCTGAGTTGCCTTCTTGCGCAGTTGCAGTCCATGTGGTGTTGTGCCTGTGTCATTATGGAGGCAGTTGCAGTCCATTTTCTACCAGCACTGAAGGATCAGTGACATGTTTCCAAGTTGGAATGGTGCATGACTTGAAGGGGAACTTACAGGTGGAGGTATTCATATGTGTCTGCCATTCTTCTCATTCGATATAGCCGTGGTCGTGGCTTTGCAAAACGTTATCTGAAGATCTTTGGCAAATTTCTGGTTGAGACTGAGCGTTGGTGCAGTAGGGAATGGTTGCTTATGAATGTGTTTCTCAAACAGGTGGATTGCTTTGCCCCGAATACTAACAAGCTTCTTGTGTGTTTTTGGAGCTGCACTCATCCAGGCAACTGGGGAATATTCCATCATACTCCTTACTTGAGCGTTGTTGACAGACAGTGCCTGAGTGGCAGTAGGATTCTGTATTTTCAACCTGCTGTTGTTGCCACTCTATCTATATTGCAAGTCTAGTTTGTACAGACTGCCGCTACTGAGCGCAGAGATGTGTTTAAAATCAGATTATCCATGACCTTACTGAACTGCAGAGCAGGCTTGTTATGATCTTGTTCATACGTTCGAAAGGTTCGCCACCTCTGGCAATCGGAGGTTTGAGAGAGATGATTGAGAAAGTATAAATGACCGGCCCCCGCAAAATAAGGGATAGCAACATTTAATTTGCAGCAGTGGTGTGCATGGAGAGGTACGGTTGTGAGTGAGAGGATCCGGAGAAACGTGATACCATGTTGCGATAATAGCGTGGCTATAAAATGTGTACGGTATCGTGGTTCCTGTTTAGAAGTAGATTGACACCAGAGGCGCAGAGCTGTTCGTGGTGCTGTAAGATTTTTGTAAGGCCTTAGTTTAAAAAAAAAAGCTGGAACAACAGAAGTAGCCTGGATGGGTATTTCCTTTTCTCACAGGTTAGGATTACTAGTTTGTATTTAGGTCTTAAATTCAACAGGAGTAGAAGAGATCTTTCACCCGCTCACATACACAGCCAAAAGCTGGCGTTACTCTTTCTGCTGCAGACATTGGATTTGAGGAAATCAGACTTCTAAATATGCGTTTTTTTGCAAAATGATGTGTTTATGGCATGTTACTAGAGTTCATCAGTAAGGATTACTGTACCCAACTTCCTGTTAATTGTGTTTTGCTTAATGTTGAGTTATTTGACCATTAATGTCGCATCTGGAACACGGCAACTTACATTTGCCTTTAAATAAGCAAACCGTCCAGTTTATACATCAATCGTAAACTACTTTGAGATGGACTGTTATGATCAGGACCATAGCAATTCCTTTGGGAGAAGACCAGAAATTATGCTACATCAGTCCGATGCTAGGCCATGGAAAAATACACTATTCCAAAATCATTACCCACCATAATTCCTCCAACTACTGGATAGACCCAGAAGCAGTATAACATGATGAAATCCCTCTCATATCTTCAAAGAAAAGTCAGAATCCCTGGATGACTTGCCGATTATGACAAACTGGGCGAGTTGCAGAAACCTTGCATTGAGAATTATGCAAACTCCAACCGGAAAACAGCATTGATCTCAACATTACAATCCCTCGCATGGTGACAGAATTAATAATCAAACACCTGATTATTGTTCAACACATTTCTATGAAATAAACGATTTGTACTATAAGCTGGTGTTTTTCGATTCATAACGTGATCCATCTCCACATCATGTTTTCTATGTTGGCTGTTGTTAAAGCAAAGGTTCCAAATACCCTATGCACATCAGGGGACGTATCGTTTGGTTCAGTCGCAAAGGCTTCCTTTACAAAAGACATGCCAGGGGTGGAAGACTTGCCAAGCAGAGACTTTGGTCACAGTTCATTAAAGTCATGATGAGATTGTAATCCAATGTTTCAAGGAAACATAGAATTTGGAGGAATTTAGGAATCTTTCAGAGACATGGAATTGGTGACTTCATAGAGTCAGTGGGAGATCGGTGGTTTTGATGTAACACTTAAGCATATACACCAAAACTGCCGATGCTAACTGTAGTGTCAAGAATCAAACATTTGTGGAGCTCTTGTGTCATCTCATCGTTTTGAAATATGTATGTCAGAGACCGAATTAGAATTATCCAATCTAATTCTGTCGAAAATGCATGGATTAAAGATTTCAGCTCCAGATCGTAGTGAAGTGTGTTATGTTATCTCCGATCTCTGAAAGTCAAATAACAGTTATTGGCCAGATAGAAAGTAACCTCCTGGCTCCATGAAATAAAGCAGTTTCATATGAACACAAGAACTCTTCAAGCACATTCTACCATTCACCAACGTCGGGGTTGCCTCTATTGCCGAACTCCGAATGCTTGCTTTTTGCCGATATTCCTTAGTCTCTTTGGACAACAAAAATGTAACAACTCATCCAGAACTCACTTCTGTTTTTGCAAGATCGTTTCAAACTTCCATGTGTAGAAATGCTTCCCAACATCTCTGGCTGTAAATGTCATAGAAATCCCACAACTTCCAGAATATCCGACCCGCAAAAAAATTTTAAGTTCGCCCACCCGTCCCCTTCCCCCAGACCGACCCAATTGTCAGCATGAAGATTTCCATCAAACTTTTACCTTTCTAAATTCTAGAGTCAAAATGCTTCATTTGTATAATCCTCATGTCATAAACCTGAAGAATATATATAATTTCTGTAACCCTGTATTGTTGCCGGTCCATCGCCAACATACCCTTCCTATGCTTGAAAACAAAGGCCTATGGTGTGCTTGCCTTCATTGGAGGGTGCAAAGAGTACAAGGATAGACAAGTTACGCTGCAATTTAATCGAACTTTGGATTGGTCACTCTTGCAATATTGCACACAGTTCTTTTCACCGCACTATCAGATGAGGGTACAGTAACATTTTCAGGACATTTTGCACATTATGGGCAGTTTTAGCTGTGAAGAATGTTTGCATATACTGGCTTTGTTTTCAATAGAATGCAAAATGAAGCGGGGGGGGGGTTACTTGCTAGATGTTTATAAAATTATGAATGCATGGATCGTCTAGAACTTATGACCCTTTTATTGTCAGGTTGGGCAGTTCATTTACTAAGCGACTCAGGTTCAAAGCTTTGGAGAAGGTGGGGGAATATGCTGGGGGAGTTAGTTTGGGGGCTATTGGTAGTTTTCAAAGCGATTTTCAAGGCGTGCCTTTGACTCAAATGGTTTTGAGTGCCTGGAACACGCGGCCAGAGGTGATGGTGGGAGCAGACACAACAGCAACATTCAAAAAGCATAAGGAAATGCATGATTAGGAAGGGAAAGGGGAAATACAGATCTGCAAGTGAAGAAAATGTAAATGTGTCACGACAGGCTTGTGGGCGAATGGGTTGTTCCTGTTCTGCATTGTTCTTTGCTGATGGATAATAATGGTAGTAGACACAGAAGAGGGCGAGAGGAAAGGAGAGATAGCGATGGAGATATGAAGAGATAGGGAGTTGATGAACAGTGATGGAGAGGAAGGCAGGAAAGAAGAAGAGATGGAGATGTCCAGAGGAATAGAAGAATGTAGAGAGTCAAGCAAATTGGACAGCAGAATAATTTTAGTGATTGCGAGTCTGCATGATGGCAGCCCTATCGAATGGTGCCTCCTTTTGTTTTGAATCCAGAGCCGGCAGACTGATCGGAATGTGCCAAAGAACCTGTGGTGGAAGTTTGAAACAAGACACTCGTACATTTAGAGATTTAACACAACGTCAGGCAGGGGCATTGAGTAGAATTTGGTTTAAAATTACATTTTCTGGTTTTGACTATTAAATTAGTGATTTTAGCCTGATCGATTGATTTGCCGATACTCAGCACGAAATTCAGCTGCTGTGTGAACCTAGTCTGGTTCACAGCACACATCGTAGGCTCTGTTCAGCAGCTGAGGATCTGAGGAGAATCCCTATTCTAGCATAAAGTAATGACATTGACAGACATTCCGAACGATACACCTGGTACCATAAAATATCACTGTCAATGCTAACCGTGATAGGTGAAAATTATCCACAATCACAAACATAGATTCATAGAGTCAAATAGATGCACAGCATGGAAACAGGCCCTTCGGTCTAACCTGTCCATGTCGACCAGATAACCCAACTCAATCTAATCCCATTTGCCAGCACGCAGCCCATATCCCTGCAATCTTTTCCGAGTGATATATCCTAATGCCTCTTAAATGTTGCATTTGTACCAGCCTCCACCACATCCTATGGCAGCTCCTTCCATACATGTACCATTCTCTGCGTGAAAACGTTGTCCCTTAGGTCTCTTTTATATCTTTCCCTCTCGCACTTAATCTATGCCCTCTAGTTCTGGACTCCCCGACAACACGGAAAAGATTTTGTCTATTTATCCTATCCATGCCCTCATAATTTTGTAAACATCTATAAGGTCACCCCTCAGCCTCTGGCGCTCCAGGGAAAACAGCCTCAGCCTGTTCCGCCTCTCCCTGGAGCTCAAATCCTCAAACCCTGGCAACATCCTTGTAAATCTTTTCTGAACAATTTCAAGTTTCACGACATCTTTCCGATAGAAAGAACAGAATTGCATGGAATATTCCGACAGTGGCCTAACCAATGTCCTTTTAAAGCCGCAACATGACCTCCCATCTCCTACACTCAATACACTTGGGTTTCTCTTTGACTCTCTTCGTTGCATTAAGACAATACACTCCTCCTTGTATTCATTTTTTGGTAATTAAACTGTTTCTCATGTTTAAAATCTGTGAAGCATAAACGGTAGTGATGTAGCTTTGGAGTCAGAATGTGTTGAGATACTCAACTGTGAACCAGACTCGAGAATACTTAACACCATCTGTTCAGTTGCGAAACGAGAGTGTTTGTGAAATTCAGTGAATGCACTTCCAAAATACAGTACTTTGAAATCTTCAATCTAACGCTCTCCCACATGACACTCCATCAGATTATTTCGAGTCATTTACCCAGTCATGATTAAAGCACCTGTCAGCAAAACTGATTGAACAGTGCGTGGAACAGTCTTTTCCTGCAGCATTCTGCACATGTTCCTCAATGTCAGCAAGCACAGCGAATGAAACGGAACCCAAAGGAAACAGTATCAAGGTTACTCTGTCAGCCCCGAGAGAGCTGCAAAAACAGAATTGCAATTAAGACTACACAGATCAAACACTGGTAGCGTCTCTATGTACACATGGGGAAAGTGGAATATTTCGACACTAAACGTCTGTTTGCAATTGCCAGAGTATTATTGGTGCCCTTTTGTCTGAATTACTTACATAAATGCTCGTACTGCCGATGACAGTAATTTAGAAATTATGCAAAATGACTCTCTTTGTTAATCCATTTGAAATGCTTCTGAACTGTGTGGGTGAGAACCGCTTTCGTGACCTGAATAGAAGAGGCATATAATTAATTTTGCACGAGGTCGAAGACCAGCAGAAAGATGAATGATCTCACTGAAACACAGTGAGATCAATCTCTGTGTTCGTGAATGCGGCAGAACGTCGACAGAATTCGCAGCATCTGTGGTGAGATATCAATATTTTATGTCCAGTTAACCATCATCAGAACAATTCTCATTGGGGAATTTTAACTCAATTAAGCAGAGGCGAGAAGGTGGGTATCAGGGTCTGGGGTAAGGAGAGTAAATATCTTGAATTAAGGACTATTTAAAAAAAAAACCGTTGGTCTCTCATATCCTTTGTGGAATCTGTCTGTTTAATTTGTCTCTTCTGCCTTTGACTCCAGACAAACGGCAGCGTGGTTAACTCTTAACGTCCCGCCGACAATTTGGTCAACAAAGTCTCGTCCAGACAGTGAAACTAATTAAAGTAAAAGCATGCTTCTGAAAATTGTGTCGTCATTGGATTGTCTGTATTGCTCCATGGAACAGATGTACAGACTTCAATTGCTTGCTTATAGTTGTATTAGCGTCAATGGTTTTATATATCTGTTCGAAACTATATTCGTTACCCTTCACTTCAAATCATGCGAAAGATTTTATTTGGTACTTTGCTGTCGATAAGTCTTTGTGTACGTACGTTTGGCTCAGCTTGCTGCTTCTCTGTATTTCTTTGAGAATTTTCTTCAGTTATTTTGTACACCCGTTATCATCCAGTCCGTCAGGAGAGAGGAGAATTGGTCACTTTTCACTGACTCAACACTTTCCTCAATTTTCAGGAAGCATGCTCACATTCAAACCAGTTTACATCTGTCCTTACAGGTAGACTCTACATAAAGTCTTTCAAAACCTCTGTGTCGATCTATGACTGCACAGTGCAGTAGGCATACAATTTGGTTTTGCCATTGAGAACTGGTTTTCTCGTGCCTCCTCGTCAACTCTTCACACTGATATTTTAGGCAAGTGTTTTTTTTTTAAGTAGACACTGACCTGATTTCTGCTTTTATTGCACAATGCAGTTTATGATGATAGGTTGACTGGATTTCAGGAGTTTGCTGGTCATACAGCATCCAGGCCATTTCCATTGTCACCCATTCTCTTTCTCCGATATTCATGACAAATAAAGGCAACATGGCCAAGGAAGGCATTGTGAAACCTTTAAAGCTGCATGTCATTTTTAAGTGGTAACTTAAGCGCCTCAGAGGCAGAAAACAACATTTTGCCCTCAGAATGGAAGTGAACACCGCTAAAGAAAAGTAATTCTAATCAAAACACTACTTATATATCTCTCTCCCTATCCAGCAGGAAAATGTTTAGTTACTCTCACACTTTCTTTTTTAATGACTAAATAATTAATATCAGTTCTACTTTTATCTGAATTGCTTGTGATGTCCGTTTGAGTTATTTTACATCAAACCTACATTTTAATATTACTGCGCTAAAAGACTCAGATCATGCATTTTACTATCAACTATTTCACAACTTACGCAGAGAAAACGCAAAAAGATACTCAACGCTTCTGAAGAAGGGTCACTTTTCTTTTAAACGTTCGAATGTTTTATTTCCTCGTTAAATTTCCAGACGTGTTGACTTTATCCATTATTTGAAATTTTTATGATGTCACTCAAGATGTCGCTGTACCAATCACAATTCCCGAGAGACTGCAGTTTGAGTGAATGGGACACTCCAAGGGTAAGAAATATCCAATACCAAACAAGTGAGGTGGAATTGTTTCCTACAGAGGTCTTCAGTAGTGTGGAAAGTGTCCTATGAATTTTTTTTCATTGATACGTTCTCTCTGTGCCCACACCCTACGCAGTGCCCGAGTGAATTGTCTTATTCTTACTGAAGTTTATGATTCAATCAGACGGAACTGATGGTTTCATGTTCTCGATTTCAATGTCTGCAATGGAATCCTCTGTTTTTCATTGGATGTTCAAATTCATTAACATCGGGTTATCTGAGGTCTCTCACTTCACGATGTGCTGTATTCACCGAACGAGGTTGTCTTTAATCAATAAATAAGTTGGAAAACGGAAAACAATATCTACAGCAAAGGTGCTCTGGTAAGTCCAATAAAGGTGAATGGAGAAATGAACCACGTTTCAGTTGACCAGAAACAGGGATATATTCTTATGGAGAAAGAAGTTAAATTTAAACGTTGTTAGCTAAACCATTTCTCGGCAGGATTCATTATGTAGATGAGGCAAAAGTAAGGACGGCAGATGCTGGAAACCAGAGTTGAGATGAGAGTGGTGCTGGCGAAGCACAGCAGGTCAGGCAGCATCCGAGGAGCAGGAAAATCGATGTATCTGACAAAAAACCCTTCCTCAAGAATAGAGGCAGAAAGCCTTCAGAGTGGTGAGATACATTTTTTCGACCGCAATCAAACTTATCTTCGAATTAATACACACGGCGATTTTGCATTATTTTTCAACTTTGTTCTGAATTTGCTCTGTGCTGCTGCATAAATACAAGAGTTTGGAAATGAACTAAAATACATCAAGATATATTCCACTTCACTCGCGATAAATTTTGTGTTTGTGAACTTGCCTCTGTAATTAACGGTGCGTTTCATTTTGGTCAGACACAACCTCACGGTATTTGTCAACCAGAGCAAGAGAAAACTGACTGACATTAACAATAATAAAATGATGGATTTTCTGAGGTTCATTTTTGTGTCGATTTGCTTTCCAGTCTAGGAGCTCTGGAGTTCAGTGCTGATTCGATTCGCCAACACAATACTTTGGACTGATAATGAATTACACAAGGCAATCAGAGTGAAGAGAATCGGAATGACACAGGCGCTGTAAAACGAGACATAACCTACACCTGTAGATGAGGAAAAAAATGCCGCCCGTGACAAGCAGTTCCACTACACATTGTTAATAGTTTTCTCAGGTTCATATGAAATCGAAACTGATACTTCCTTCAGTACGACCACAACCATGATAGTTATGACAAGAGTGACTGCAGGTCTCTTTGTGCAACATTGTATTTAAAATTTCTGGCAGCAGATCACGACACATCTGTCATGTCTGAAAAGAAAATGCACCAAACAGATAAATAGGGAGTGACAGTGTCCATGTATATAATGACTCTGCAAACAGGAGTATGGGACAGTAATGACAAAGCAATGTGGTAACTGGAGATGTATTAGAGTATTATAATGTTGATCAGGAGCAGTATATCTGTTGTTGCCGTGGCCAACATGTATACACTGATACACTTGGCAAGACCACACTTTCTTTGTGAGAGAATCCAAATTGTGACCAATTCCGCTATGTAAAGAAAAGAAAAACAGCAGTGAATAATACAACAATACCCGATTTGTGTAAATTCGTAATTATCAAAACGTAGCAGCAAAGAAATTGGTCACTTCCCTCAATATACGTCGAAAGAGAGATGACATGGTTCAACACAGGGAGAGACTGTGTAGACTCATCAGGTTGTATTGTGGGATGGTGGCTGTGAACGTTCCCCCTCGTGTGAGAAGCACCCAGTCATTTACCGCCTGCATCGGACATTTCCAGAAATATCTTTGAACAAGTTGATTAGGAAAAAACATGTTAACCATATCAACTTACCAGGCATAGCGACTGTTGCAAATGACGGGAAATAAGTGTCTTTCAACAGCAGAATTTCAGTCTTCCCCATTTTGTGTGAGCGTGAACGATTTGAAGACTCTATAGTTATCTGGGACGGCAAAGCAGTGGCAATGGATGGGAATCCATATTTATACATGCATCATTTCTACATGGAAGCAGTCAATTGACTTAATCACAGTTATTTTATAAATAAATTCGGGAAGATTTGTTTTTGGCTGAAACTGGAGATTGAAAGAAACAATATTCTCAAACGCGAAAAAAATCTGGTTTCTTCCTACCAAAGGAGCAATGGGAATTTTTCTCAATTGAATTACATTGTCAATATCTGTGGCGAACGTCTGCTCCCCTAAATCCATGTGATAGTCATTAATCTGTTTCAGTTCGAAACGCTCTGAGCTGTCTAAACACTTCCTTTCCTGCATCATAAAATCTCACACTTTGGTTGTCGTTTTTATTTGGACTGCTAAACTTCCCATGTCCCTACATTCACTCAGCCAAGTCGGAGTCAGTATTTCCAGCAAGCTGATGGTATTTCTGATCTCTGGGCTATATTGCCTTTTCCTGTGCATCATAAACACTGTATCTATCGTCATCAAAATTTTTGTGTTTGATTTTTGACAATTAATTCGCAACATAGTCTTTGAGATACAGGGTGACTCAATGCCGCTGATCGTTGCTCAGGGCCTCAACGTTTGCATATTGTCTTAATGGCTAAATGAATGAACTCTGAAGATATGATTTGTATTTTTTTGTTAAAATTGCTGTCTCCCCATCTCAGTTACCACTTTGCCAATTTATTGCAGCTTCCCAAGCAAAATTCGTAGAGTGAGCAGTTGGTCCAGCTGGCTTTACAATTCTGTAACAAAATTCGATTTTTTTCCATTACAGTTCTGCTTTCTGAATCTGAACCACACTTCGTGTCGGGCCGACTGTTCCTCAGAAAAGTTCATGAATGCATGAAGTGAATTCATTGCAAGTCTCCTCACACTGAATTTGATGTGAGCTCACAGCCTGTCTCGTCCCTGTGGAAGTTAAATCGACTCGACTCAAATGCTATCAAGAGCAAAGAAAAAGTTTATTTCATATTTCACCACTGCAGGAAGACCCAACATGTTTGGCAAAACGCCTCATATAAGTGGCCCTGAACAGCTTTCACATAATGTCTTAATGCTGTACTTCGCTTAGCCATGTAACTCTCTCAAGGATAAAAGCTGTGAACATTCGAGCTCCTTTCCACATATGGAGATGCTTTTCAAATTCCTTTACTGTTGATATAATCGCTCACTGCCCTTGTGTTTTCCATGACACTGCTGAATCGACTGTTTGCAAGTCGTTGCAAGGCCAGGCTGTCTGCGTGCAAAATTCAGCACAGTATTAGATTCAGCAAAGTATTCACTTTCAGATGTCACAGGAAATGTTAATTTTGTTACTTTTCAATTTCCCCCCTCTTTGCCATTTTATGACAACAATGACAAAAACAAAAAAAATAAATGTACAGAGCCAGACAGCTACACATCAAATTGCTTAGGGAGGACGAGGCCTTTCCTCAGACACCAACTACCTATAATACTGTTTGATGGTAGCGTCACTTACTCTGGTGTGCCCTAAATATAGCCCATTATCATACATCAGACTCTTCAACGTCACGGTAGCGTGGATCCACGCAATATGAGATTCCTGCTGTGGGGCCACTTATCGTTTTTTCCGTTTGGTTTCCCGCTGCACTCATAAGCAAACGCCGTAGGCAGGTACACAAGCTGGGTCCGAGACAAAGCACTATTAGTAAGGCCAGTCCTTCAACTAATACAATGTGCCAGATCCAATAAGCCCATCCTCTGCAAAAGAAGGTGAGCCTTCAGAATCAGGAGTCATCTACTGGGGAGGCTGCCGTATCGCCGCCTTCATGTGATTTATTACACTACTGATATGTTGGGACTCATCTGTATTTGGTTCCAAACATTTTGCAGGCGCCACCTCTCTCGGCCCTCAGTATGTCGAGTACTAATCGATTTTATATCACTGCTTCCCTTACTGCCGTTAACTCAGTACGAATGAGTGCTAGACCTTCCTCTATCTAATTTGCTGACAGTGATACACTATACGTGAGGCCATTAATCTTGTTTATTGCCACCATTATCTCTGCTCTCAAGAGAATAGACCACCCAATATTCGCTCCTGGTGTAGTCCAAGGGTCTGTGAGTGTGTAGCCATTCCAATGTCGTGGGATATGCCTTCAGGTTCTCCCGCTACTGGCCTTTGGGACGAACACTGTTGTGCCAGTGGACAGTATCGCAGGGTAGAAGCACCCCTTCAATCATAGGGGAAAGTGGTGGTACCCTTTCGCTCCACAGGCTCATATTATACCCGTCATCATAGTCTGATTATTGATAAAGGAACAAGTATTATTGATGATCGTCCCATTTGCGTAGGTTGCTGAGCAAAAGTCATTGTTCAAATAGTGTCAAATACACTTGGAGATCCCCAAGTGGAGTCTCCTCAGATTTGTGCAAATTTGTTTCTCCCCTGCCTTCAGGGGTGGTGGCGCGAGATTTGCCCTAATTGCTCCCCCTATCATTGTCAGGGCAGTTGCTTCTCACTTAAGCAGGCAGCTCACATTTCTTGCTGGCTCTGTGTAATTCGTTCGACAGTATGTCGTTGAGCTGTGTGCAAACATATACAACAAGAGTAGCCAACCTCTAATCTCTGGCGTTGCATTCGGGCCAACACACAAGCTTTGTTTCCTTCACATTGAGCGATGTTTCTTCGCACCTCGCAACTTACGAGCGTCGCCTTTACACCATTTATCTCGTGCAGAGCCAATTCCACTACCGTGATAGACTCGCTCCCGAGCCCCGGTCGACTCCTTCCGGGTTCGGGCTGACATTAATGCGCTCTGCCCCGCTTGAGGTAAGGTCCATGATGAGATTTGGTTGGTTGCCATGTTACTATCTTCTGTACGTCCTTCAGCGTGGGGGGGGGGGGCGTGGTGTGGGTGGGAGGAGCGTGGTGGGGGGGTGTGGAGCACTGTACCACGATATTCACCTGCCTATAGATGACGGAAAAGGGTTTATCAATTCCACATCACCAGACTTCCTCATCGCTCTTCTGAGTCTTGGATTTTCTCACCCGTGCCCTGGCACTTGCTTTCTTGATAATAGAATACATATTTCCCGTGTCAGCTGTCCCTGTAGTCGTGTTTGCCACTACAAAGTGCCAGTCACTTCGATCACAGGGATCCCTGCACATGCATTTGTTGTCCCATTTATAGTCGTCCTGGTAACTAAACGTCCATGGGTTGCATATAAAGTTTGATTTAGCATCCTCGGATAAGATAACTGTCTGCGGTCACATCCTAGATGGCCCTGCCTTTATGAATAGTCCTGCTGGGGAGCTCGCTAACAGTGTGAGCTGGGGCAGAACCATATTTGGAGGAGACTTCTAATCGTTACTTGCACTTATTTGTTTCCTGTGTTGTCCGATGTCTCTTCAACTCCAGCTGTACGTTTGCAATGGCTAGCGTGTACCCACGTGGCTCTTTTGGCGATCTTAACAGCTGTCTGTGCTGTAAGAAGCACTTGAAATGACCCCAGCCACCTCTTCACCATCCAGCTTTTCCTCACCATGTCTTTCACCATTATCCAGTCTCCAGATTCTAGCTCGTGCCGCTTCCCTTCTGCTGGTTTGGAAAGTGAGCTTTCACTTGATTCTGTATTTGAGACAAGTGTGTCAAGAGCTTTATACAGGAACACAACATCTCATCCTCACAGTGATCTGTTAAATGTCTTATATTACATCTTGGGACAATTCCTGCATTGGGCGGCGGACCTAACAAAATCTCAAACTTACGAAGATTGGCTTCCTCTCCTCCCAGATCTCATGTACATGAGCACAATCAGAAGTGCCTCTGTCCATGTCACCTCTAGTTCCATTTTGTTAATTTATGTTTTAGAGTGGTATTCTTTTTCCCCTGCTCCACCGTTCGCTGGGTGGAAGACACAATGTTGGCTCATGTTTATTACCAAATAATTACCCATCTGCCGTCGGGCGTTATTGACAAATGGTGTCCCATCGCCACGACTAAGCGTTTCAGGAATGCCCCATTTCGGAGTTATCTCAGTTAGCAAAGCCTTGGCTACTGCACTGGCATTCTGGTTCGACATGGTCAAGGCTTCCACTCAGTTGGTAAACATATCAACGATGACCAGACAATAAACTTTCCCTTCTGTGGTTGTTACTGCAAAAAATCCATCCGTAAATGTCCAAAGGGTCTACGGGTTTGGGGTTGTGTTGCCTGACGCATCAGTATTCCCCTCCCCACATTGATAGTGCCACAGATAACACATCATTCACAATACTTCTGGGAATAATGTGTCAATTATTGAGTGTACCAGTGTATCGAAATACTGTTGCACGAACACCCCCTCCCCCAACACCCACTTGACGCATTGTCCTTACCGTGTGTCAGTATGGCATAGAATGAGAATGAAGATTGCGGTAGACAGGGTTTACCATTAGGGCCACACCATACACCTTCCCTCCCGCAGCACCCTGCCTTTGTCGACTCACACTTATCTTCCTGCGTAATCCCCATATGCCTGCTTTTTAGATTAGATTACTTACAGCGTGGAAACAGGCCCTTCAGCCCAACAAGTCCCCACCGACCTGCCTTGAAGAGCTGTTACATAAATGTTACCAACATTTTAACAGAACAAGCCTGACTGCTGTCTGGGTCTTGCTGCACATGGACACAGACTGCTTCAGGATCTGACGGGAGTGTGGGGCAACTCGTTCAGAACATTGTGTAATTTTCCTTGGACATCCACAATAACAATGGTGGTGAGAGTCGCGAAAGTACACATTGATGTAGCAGCTGAAGATGTTTGTGCCGACGAAGATCTCCTGCAGCGATGTCCCAGGACTGAAATTATTATGGTCCACCGACCACAAACATCCTCCTTTGTGCTCAGAAAGGCACAAGACGTGTGGAGGTTTCACCTGATTCCGATTAATTGCAAATAAGTTGGCGCTTCCGATGAATTCCTCAGTCAAATGCTACCATGATATCAAGGACATTCACTCTAACCTGAGCCCCTATGTTCACCTCTTTGTTCAAAACAATAGGTGACGGTCTCTACACCGGCAGTGTTTTCTTCTGACAGTGATTAATCAATGTCTGGGATTATCTCGTCTGGAGAGTTCGGGAAGCTAGATCACTGAAAGTATTTGAAGAGTAGATAGATTAAATTTTGACCGGTCAGTGTGTTGAGGGAAGTGTAGAATTGGCATTAAAGCGGATTAATGCCAACAGTAGATCAACCATGATCGTGTACAATGGCTTAATTTGCCCGTTTTCAAACTCCTGTTCCTCTGTTCTCATGTTCTGGCATTGAAAAATTAATGATTGTAAATGTCCGAAGCGTTCTGTTATTGAATGTTTCAGTCAAACAGAGCAACGTATTTTGTGAGTCATCCCTTGGTGAGGTATGGTGTTGATATTCACAGTAAATCTTGGTCTATAAAATGACAAACAAATGACGCACAAGTTGCAGAGACGGGACACTCTGTAAAGAGAGCGGAAGTGTCAATCGAACCCAGCCTCGATTTGCAAATAACATTTTCCAACCCACATCAAACCGTCTGCGACAGTCTTGAGGTACTGAAAGATAACCTGTGTTACTGCGGACCATGTATTTGGAGCAAGTGGACTAGTATGTATCCAGCTGATACACGTTTCCAAAAGTCGTGGCTGGTCCAATAAGATTTCTGATCAATGACTTAAACTGATAATCCTCCATAACAAAAGACCTTCATTCCAGGAATGAGTATAGGGAAAAATCTTTGAAAATTTTCTCAAAAATGTATATTCATTTTGAATATATTCTCTTTTGAAGTGTAAGGGTAGAAAAATTAGGAATTGACATAAACACTTCAGCTCTTCCAAGTTGACCTACTTTAGGACTGCGGTTCCAATCAAATATTTATCAAACTCAGCTCAACTCTTGTCTCAGCAGCAGAATACCAAATGACATACCACCGTAGAAACATAGAAAAGAGCAGAATTAGGCCATTCAGCCCATCAAGGTTAATACATCATTGAATAATGTGATATATCTTTCTCAACATCATACTCCTGCCTTCTCGCTAGAACCTTTAATCCCCTTATGAATTAAAAACATATCTATTTGTCTATGACTGAAACTTATGCATATGTCTGTATGCGTGAATACATGTGCCTATGTGCCCATGTGCTCGAAGTCAGAGTATTTGTGTGTCTACAGCTCCCTGTCTATCAGCATATACATTTTCAATCTGTGTTTGCGGTCTATTTTATGTGACTGCACATGCCTCTGTGCGCATTTGCCTAACTCCTTATATGGAGTGTGGATGTTCATACATTGTGGTGTTTACCAATATTTCTGTGTATTTCTATGTCTGCATCTCTGTGCAATGAGGTATCTGTTCTATTGGGATGGAGAGAACTGATGTTGGAACTGACAATGGGTGTAAAGTGAGAATTGCCATTCACTGAACACTGCTCCTTTCTCAATTAGTATTACATGGATATTTCAGAATCTCCACAGAAGTCGCCGGTTCAGGTCAGGGTCCACCCCAAATGCGGTGGGGAGAGGTGTAGAGGGAAGTGATATCTGGTAGTCCACCACCCGGCTTGGTCCTTTCTGTCGGATTCCCGGTGTTTCTCGTGGAATGGGAGAAAGGGAGGGAAGCTGGTGGGATGGGAGTAGGTGCTGCTGCTGGTAGTGCTAGTGTCGGTGAGGTATCCAGGGTCAGCCAGCCGTCAGTGTTATGTCCAGATATTGTTATTAATCTAGAGATCTTGCGTAGGCGTCAGAGAACGTGAGGGAAGTCAAGTGGAAAATTAAATATTGAGAGTGGTAATGCCTTAGCTTTATTTGAAGATAGAGCGTGAGCCTTGTTCGAGGTTACGTGGTATAACAGATATAGAGTGAGCGTGAGGGAAGAGAGATAATACATTGACACTGATTTTGACAGAGCGGGGAGGTTATTGATGCTTGTCGTTTATTGCTGGACATTACTACAGATCATCTCGTAGTTGAGGTGAGCCTGCCTGAATGCATTTTCGAAGACGATCTCCAGTAATGCCACAAACTACGGTACACAGCTCCACAGAATCAATTACATATGCAAGGAGAAGCAAACGTTGGTGTATTAAATATCCAAAACAAAACCGTAGCACAAATTTTGAACATGATGTTCTCTGGAAATTAAATATGATTCCTGGTAAAAGTTCTTGCAAATATCTTCTGCACTCTTTCCAATTTAATAGCATCCTTCCTGCACAGTGAAGAAAAATGAAAACAATACTCCAAGTGCGGCCTCAGCAACACCATATGCAACTATGACATAGCTCTACAACTTTGATATGCAATGCTCTGAACGATGAAGACCAGTGTGCTGAAAGCTTCCTTTACTCTCCAGTCTGCCTTTGACTCCACATTCAGTGAACCATTAACCTGAACTTCAAGGTATCTCTGTTCCATTCCACCTACTCAGGCCCTACCATTCACCTTGAAATTTCAACCTTGATTTGACTTTCCAAAATGCTGGAGCTCACACTTATCTGGATTGGACTCCATTTGCCATTTATCAGCCCTCTTTCCCCGCTGGTCAAGGGCCTGCTGAAATGTCTGATAACGTTCCTCATTGTCCACGATATCATCTATTTTAGAGTCATCAGCAAAATTATAAATCATGCCTTGTCGATTCCCAAAAAAAATCTGTGTTGCAGATAACAAACAGTAATGGGCGCAGCACGGTCCCCCGAGGCACTAAACTACTCACAGGCCTCTAAACCCACAAACATCCCTTCAATGTTACCCTCTGCTCACAACCATCAAGCCAATTGTGCGTGCAATTTACTTGCTCCCCCGGATTCCATACAACCGAAACTTTCAGAGCAGCCTATCACGTGGAACCCTTTTCAAAGGTCTTTCTGATGTATATATATAATCCGTACACCTCCATGCCCTCGCAAAGCATCCAGATTAATCCATCGGAGCCGTGCTGACTGCTCCTAATCACACCCTCTCTTTCGAAATGCATGTGTGTCTTATCTCCCAAAATCTTCTTACGTAAGTTACTACCTCAGATGTTTGTCTAACTGGTCTTTAGTTTTCTGATTTTCTTTGCAGCCTTTCTTGAATAAAGTCCCAAAAGTCGCCGCGTTCCACACTTCGCGGACCTCACCCATTGCTAACGATGTTGCAAAAATACCAGTCAATGTCCACGCAATTTCTTCTCTGTCCTCTGCAGTGTCCTTGGAGATATCTGGTCAGGACCAGGAAATTTATTGAAATACTGCAGTCTGAGAAACTCATCTATTTCTTTCAGGTGCAAGCAAGAAAGGGACAGAGTTATAATGATTAACATAACAAATTAAAGATTAACTTAATCATTAGAAGTGACTTGAGAAGAATTCCAGATATAGCAGAAACATAAGAACTCTCAGGAATTTACGACCCAGAAAAGGAGTGTTTTGAAACTGATAAGTAAAACATGAAGAGATCATGTATGCGGGGGTGCACGATGTTTCAGTGTTTAGCACTGTTGTCTCACAGCGCCAGGGACACGGGTTCGAGTTTAGCCACGGGCGACTGTTTGTGTGCAGTTTGCACATTCTCCGTGTGTGCGTGGGGTTCCTCTGGGTGCTCTGGTTTCCTACTATAATCCAAAGATGTGAGATGAGGTGAATTGGCCATGCTCACTTGCCGACAGTTTTAAGAAATGTGTTGGTTTAGTGCATCAGTCTGGGGATAAAGTGGAGTAATAGGGAAATGGATCTGGGTGTGATACACTGTGGACGGTCCGTGTAGACTTGTTGGGTCTAAGATCTGTTGTCATACTGAAGCGATTCTATGATTTTATCAAAGAGGAAGACAAAAGTGCACACATTTACAATCTCTATTTCAAAGAAAACAAAATAAAAGCAAGGTCAAGTGTGGAAATTCGTAATCGGGATAGGAGAATTTGTTGTCGAGAACAGGTAAATGGCTGTAAAAAAACAGTTACTTGGCATCGGTCTCCATGAATGAAGTTCCAGGAATAACACCCAGAAATATTAAGTGATCATATTAGGCTTGTGGAACGAAAGGCAGTTCGCATCAGGAACAAGGTAATAGTTCAACTGGAAAGGATTGGAAAATTAGCTTTTTAATTCATTCACAGCAGTGGACGATGGGTGACAGGGTGTGTGGCTTTTAATTGTGTGTGAAAAAAACAGATTTAAAATAGACGTAATTGAGGTTTGAATTCGTGAAATCGATTCTCTCCATTGAGTGCACACATACAAAACACGATCATAGGGATCCCAGGAGGGAGATTGCATCGAAAATGGAGAACAGCCATAATGGAGTCAGGCTGTCAAGTGAATGAAATGAGTATTAAATCCTAGAGGCTGTAACGGACCAACGTGTCAAGTGAGGCGTTACTCGAGCTTGTACTGTGCTTCACTGAAACATTGCAACAGCCCAGAACAGAATTTTTAGCATGACAGGAAAGTAGGTTATTGAAATAGGAAGCAGTGGGAAGGTCAGTGTTATTCCTACAGACAGAGTGAAATATTCCTCAGAGTAGTGTTTTCTGGTCTTCCAAATGTAAAGGAGACTACGTCGTGAGCAGCAACAGCAGGAGACTGGATTGAAAGAGTGCAGGTCAAATGCTGCATCATGTGGAAGGTGTATGCTGCGTTGCTAAGAAATGGGGAATGAGTTAGTGATGTTTTGAACTATCTGGCGTTATTTCTTCTTCGAAGTAGACGACATTGTTGCACATTGGGTACTCCGCACCAACAGCGTCAGTCATGCTTTTCCAAAAGTTATTTTATGCTATTTACTCACACACCGTTCCCTACATCTTAACAACAAGGCTTAGGTAACGATCTGTTTGTCACATGTGCTTCTGCCGACGTTGAACCGATTCTATTGAGTCAACCACATATTTGCAAGTCTGTTGTTTGAAATAGCTTTGTGTCAGTTTTACTCTTGTTATGCTGTAAATTAACTATACAATTTTCAATGATCTCTATTACTTCCTTGTTTTTATACTTTATTTACATATCGAGAAACCCAAAGATTCACTACGCTTTCTTACTAAAAAAAAAACTTGACGAACCACTGATAATTTCCTGCATTCTGTGTCCCACTCTACTTAAACTAGAAGGTTTTTTTGCTAGTCCTCTGGGATCCTCCCTGACTCCAGTGATTCCTGAACTATTCCAGAATGATCACCAACAACACCTCCACAATTTCCTCAGACACTTCCTTAGAACAATGGGTTGCAGTCCATCAGGTTGTGTGATTTGTCCACATTGAGAAATTTCACATCCCCAGCAACTCCCCCTTAGTGATGGTCACTACAAGCACCTCCGCCCACTGACTCTCTTGAAGTTCTGGCAATCTTC
Source organism: Chiloscyllium punctatum (assembly GCF_047496795.1). Taxonomy (NCBI): domain Eukaryota; kingdom Metazoa; phylum Chordata; class Chondrichthyes; order Orectolobiformes; family Hemiscylliidae; genus Chiloscyllium; species Chiloscyllium punctatum. Next base: position 26,087,965 of record NC_092789.1, on the reverse strand, counting down.
GGGTGTCTCCCGCTTTGAAGACTGATGCAATGCCACTGTCATTTCATTGTTACCCATAACTCTTCAGGCCTCATTTTCCAGCAGACTGACATTTGCTCTTCTCTGTATATACCTTGTATATCTTAAAGAACACTCTTGCAGTTTCCTGTCGTATTATTTACAAGCTTACATATCGCTGTAAATAATCTGCTCTACCCTATTGCTTTGATTAGTAATCCGCCACTGGTATTTAATAGCTTCTTTTTCCTGTGGACTCCCAATTACCTTTCCCACATTGTATGATTTCTCTTTTGGCTTTATGTTGTCCTTGACATCCCTAATCACTCATGGCTGCATTATCCTCCCGAATATGTTTCTTCTTCTTTGAGATGAATTTCTGATGTTCACTTGGATCATCCCCAGAAACCCCTGCCATTAATGCTCCATGGTCTTCCCTGCTCGACTCCCCTTCCAATTAACTATGGCCATCTCCTCCCTCATCAATTTGTTGTTAAATTACTCAATTCTTATCAGAGTACGTCAAGAAGAGAACAATAGAAATAAACTGTAAGAAGGTGAACTGAGAAATGGGTACGAGATTGTTTGGATTTATTTATTATCAAGATAGAAATGGAGAAAGATAGAGAATATAGATGAAGAGATGTCAAAAACGCCAAAACTAGATTAATGGCAGAAGTAGATACACTTCCGTATTTGTTTTCACAATTCCTGTTTGCTATGTTCTTTGTACAATGTCGGTACAACAGAGTAATATGTTCAAATGCTGTATCTGATGCCAGAAATTTTCTCTGCAATAATATGACACACACTGGCTTTTGTCAGAACGCAGCAGGACAATATATTTGTTTCCCAGTGGGAAGGCAGTTAACTGACATAAGTTGGGACACCAGAAGACGTAATGTACAGCATACATCCTGACAAGAACGAGAGATTAGAGCTAAGAATCCCAGAAAGAGAGGAACGTTGAGAGAATGGGAACATGACACCTCAGATGAGGGCGTAGGTTTGCTCGCTGAGCTGTAGGTTTGATATCCAGACGTTTCGTTACCTGACTAGGTAACATCATCAATGGCGACCTCCAAGTGAAGCGAAGCTGTTGTCTCCTGCTTTCTCTTTATGTCTTACCCCTGGATGGGGGTTCCTGTGGTTTCTGCTGATGTCATTTCCTGTTCGTTTTCTGAGGGGTTGATAAATGGCAGCTAGATTTATGTGTTTGTTGATGGCATTGTGGTTGGAGTGCCAGGCCTCTAGGAATTCTCTGACATCCCTTTGCTTAGCCTGTCCAGGATAGATGTTTTCTCCCAGTCGAAATGGTTGTTTTTTTTGTTCGTGTGTAGGGCTACGAGGGAGAGAGTGTCCTGTATTTTTGTGGCTAGTTGGCGTTCGTGTATCCCGGTGGCTAACCTTTTTCCTGTCTGTTCTATGTAGTGTTTGTGTCAGTCCTTGCATGGACTTCAGTACTATTGCAGGAATGATATCAGGGCGCATTTTATTTGACATGTCTATTGTGGCAACACTTTTTTCATGTGACGTGCAGCAACTCAAATTCTTTGAAGACTGTCAGCTGTGATTCTGTGGACATCATGACGACAGTGACGTAGATCATCCTCTCACCACTTCTGGTTGAGGATGATGCAAGTACTACATCCTTGTCTTTGACGCTGATGTACAAGGCTGTTACGTTTGTAATGATGGGGATATTTGTGGAGCACTCTCCTCCAGTGATTTCTTTAACTGCACGTCGCAATTTACGACTGAATGTGGCTGGACTGCAGAGGTTTGATCTGATTTGTTCTTTCAAGTGCGGTTTTTTAACAGTTGCTGTCATGTTTCGGTTCACATGGTTCTGACCCTGGCATGTTGACCCACACTCGTAACTGAACCATAGATCGTCTAAATGGTAATTTTCGACTGACGGAATATCCAGGAAAAAACAAGTTTCAGATTGTGGTTGAATGTAGTTCTGCTTGTAAATCTGCAGTGGACTACAGCCCTACATGAATGCGCAATTTAAAGGTGCAATGTCTGAAATGCAATTCTGCTGTCTCTTCCCCAAATCACATCAAGACCTATTCACTCATCAGCCATGTACACGCGGATCTACTCTCGGTTCTGATGTGGTAACACTTCCATTTTAATATTCTCATTCTCCCTGATATTGCGCCTCAAACCTGACACATACCTCAAAACCATTGATCTGATATTAATTCAACGGTTTTCCTCTACGGTAGTTCATTCTTTTGTGATGGTTTTGAATGTACTTACTTGTGTTTCCCTCTCTGACGATGATTACTAGCTCTGTAGTGTTAGTGATGCCAGCTTTATGTGTTTTCAGAATCAAAGAATTTATCCACTTTGTGTTATCGTTCATTTCCACGTATATTTTGATCCATGTTGGACACGGCGTTTGAGCAGCTTTGACATAAACACAAGTGCTGATGAAACTAGGTAACATCATCAGCGGCGACCTCCAAGTGAAACGAAGCTGTTGTCTCCTGCTTTCTATTCATACTTCTCACCTGAACGGGGTTCCTGTGGTTTGTGCTGATGTCATTTCCAGTACGTTTTCTGAGCGATTGATAGATGGCATCTAGATCTATGTGTTTGTTGATGGCGTTGTGATTAGAGTGCCAGGCCTCTAGGAATTCTCTGGGCATGCCTTTGCTTAGCCTGTCCCAGGATAGATGTGTTCTCCCAGTCGAAGTGGTGGCTTTTTTTATCCGTGTGTAGGGCTACGAGGGAGAGAGGGTCATGTCTTTTTGTGTCTAGCTGGTGTTCGTGTATCCACGTGGATAACTTTCTTCCTGTCTGTCCTATGTAGTATTTGTGGCAGTCCTTGCATGGAATTTTGTAGATGACGTAGATTTTGTCCATGGGATGTACTGGGTCTTTTACATTTCTTAGTTTTTTTTGAGAGTGTTGGTGGGTTTATGTGCTACTAATATTCCGAGGGGTCTTAGTAGCCTGTCTGTCATTTCTCAAACTTCTTTGATCTATGGTGAAGTGGTTAGTGTTTCTGGCTGTGTTTGGCCTGCTTGTCGTAGCCATGAAACGAAACGTCTTGATATCAAACCTACAGATCAGCGAGCAAACCAACACCCGAAATCTCAACCTGAGCTACAAACCTTCACAAACCTTGCGAAAACCTCAGTTGAGGATCAAATATTGTTTTATTGTTTTATAAATTTTATACAACCTATACATCACATTTTTAACTGTGTCTCTGTTGTTCATTCTGAATATATTGTGCACATATGAATAATCTTACCTTACTGCACGTCCAATGATTAAACAGTGTATGTTAAATAATTCTTCCTCCATTTCAAATTGTCCTGTTTTGTTTTCTTTTTCACATGCTATTCCTTCTTCTAAATGCGTTCTCTTTAGTTCTCTGCTTTTTATTTTTTTCCATCTGTCAATAAAGTATTGGTAACTGGGAGACTAACACTTGACTCCTTTCCAGTTTCCACACCGACTCTCTCCTATTCCTTTCTGTTTCTTCAGCAATGACACAAACATGCTGTCCCTGACTCTTTAATACCATTACAAAAATGCAATTGTCAACACAACATTTTCCTTCCATCTAAGGCTAAAAATCTGGGCAAGAAGAGCCGAACATACAGTGCAATAAGATGTCTGCATGTTTATAAACTAATTAATTAAGTGCATAGAGTTAAGGATAAAATGTTGCTTTGTTAGAGCAATGAGAGGAATGTCCAAAGAAATCTGTATTTCTTATGTTTAGGGCAGTTGTCTCCAGAGACAGTTTTTAGACTGATATTTGTTGACGTGGAGGAATGTTAATTTTTGTAAACACGGGCCTCGACTTGCTCTCAATCGAGTGGTTACATAAAACATTGTATGTGGATACTACAGCAGAGTCTCAAAGCTTGTGAAGAGAAAGCATCGCCTTTCTCTATTGCATCTAACATTGTTGGAATACTTGGAGATAGTCGGTAAGTCCTGAAGATGGCTTATGCCCGAAACGTCGATTCTCCTGCTCCTGGTATGCTGCCTGACCTGCTGCACTTTTCGAGAAACGCATTCTTCAGTTCTGATCTCCAGCATCTGCAGTCCTCACTTACGCAATAGTCGGTAAGACCAACAGCAGGCGATGTCAGTACCCCAGCCAGACCAGTTAATGTTGTTACATTGAATGTGTTGCAGTTATGGGGTTAAGTGGAGATTCTGTTCAGTGACTGTGATTGACGTCATTCTCCATGGACCCCAACTGAGTCACTGGAGTCTTTCCCTCTTCTATTCATAAGGGACATTTTAAATTATATCAGCGAGAGCATCATCCTCAACACGCTTGAAATCTACGGCTCCGGAGAGTGGGAGAGATCAAAGTCTGAGTGCAATAGACTGGAATGTTCCAACATGAATCAGAATCTAAGAAGAACAGACTGGAAGGTTCCAAAAATCGATAAGAATCTGAGAACATTAGACTGGAATGTTCCCGCATTGGATCAGAATCTGAGATCAATGCAATGGAATTTTATTAAAATGTACAGGAGTTTATCTAGTTCTCTTTACTGGATTCGTCAGGATTGGATGTGGTTAACATGGCGGATACGATGTGCACTGATAATTATTCAGGCAGGTTACTATCCCATTCTCGCTATAATTGGTGTTCCTGGTAAGTCTATCTCAGCTCATTTATAAATTCTGTAAAGGATTTTGAACGCCATCGCTCCTTCTGTTGTGCATATTTGGCACAGATGTAAAGTGTTGTATTCGCTTTCAATCACAGACTCCATTCCCATTTCATGAATTTCGTTCTCTTCACTTACAATCATTTGAGGATGAACAAAATAGGAATAACTAATACTTCCCCATTTTGCCCTAAGCTGATGTATATCTCGATAATCCCTCTATCACCAAATCTGTCCACTACCAACTCCTCAATATCAGCAGTCGTCATTTCTGCCTCAGTGCATTTTCTGAATGAACCATCACAGACACCTTTTCGGTTGCAGTTCTCTTCTGGCCTGTCTTCTAGTTACAGATATTTTGATCAAGAACTGATTTTTGTCTCTACGTGGACCTCTGCCAGGTACAAACTGTAAACTCAGTTTGATTCGAAACTGTTGTTGCCACATCTTTATGTCACCACTTTCAGCATAGCCTGTAACCTAATGCGAAGGAGAGCACAGTGCTCTCAGTGACCGTGAAGTCACAGTTTCATTGAACTATTTTGATTTTAGATCTTTCCGAGCAGGATTGGATCCCATATCAAACATCTCCCATGTGCAGTGCTCCGACGTTTTTACTTAGTGACGGAGACCATCTCTGCCCCCACTGATGGGAACACATTACTTCTGTTCCCACATTGAAAGATACAGAAAATCAATCCAGAAATATTCCAGGTCAGAGTGACTGTTAAAACTGAGATTCTATGGGAGATTAGAATTAATAAAGTGAAGTTACCACGAAAAAAACTCATTGAACTGAAGATTCTTAAGTTGTTGCATCAGACCAGCCCAATCCCAGAGTATTCAGGGAGGTGGCAATAGAGCTAGTGAAAGTGTTATAAAATTGTTCAGCACAGAAATAGATTCTTCATTGTAACCAATCCATGGCTACCACAATCCCAAATTAATCTCGTCCCACTTGCCGACACTTGGCACACATCTCTCCAAACATTTCCTATTCATGTCTTTTAAATGCTATAACGACAAGAAAGAAGTATTGAATATCTTTCAAAACTGTTTATGCTGAAAAATCTGATTCCTGATGTCTGGAAAGGAGCTTTTGTAACCCCAAATGTTGAAAACGGGAGGGGGAAGGAACACAAATGAGTCTTAATAATGACCAATTTGATGTCTGGGCTGAGGAAAATATTGGGACATTTTTTATAAGAATCGTGATAAATGGAGTCGTGGGGAATCATAATGTGACTTGGCAGAGTCTCCTTAGCTTCAGGAATGGGCAAACATCATTGAGAAACCTGTGGTGTTTGTGTCAGTTGAGATGTCCACAAATGAGCACCCAGTGGCACCAGTGGATTTGCATTTGCAGTATTCTTTCGATGTCGTCATTGGCAGTTAGTGAAAGTTCATGAGTAAGGTGGGATATTTTACGTGGTTTGGGAATTCTTTAGTGGAGATAATACAGAGGTCAGCGCCCATTCCTGCACTGAAGGCCGTTACTCACGGGGTATCACACGGATCAGTATTTAGACCACAGCAATTTGCAAGGTAGGCACATGATTTGGATGATGGTAACTAATAGCATAGATGTCATTTTGCATTGATTAAACTGTGCGAGGTTGGACAATGTCGTAGTCTTCAGGGACCTGCATGTCCTTGATCAAGAGTCACCAAATAATACATCCAGGAGCCTTAAAGTCATAGAGTCAGAGAGCACGCCAAGTAATCCACGCTGATCGGTTACGAAGCCAAAAGTATACCTGGTTACTTTGAGACAGGAAGTGTTTTACTGAATATAAAGTACAGCCACAGATTCCAGGTAATGGTCAGAGACTTCCAAATGTAGCAACGTTCTATTAAACAGATACCTGAGTTTTGGTTGTTGTCTCGTCAACAATTCGAATTTCACCAATTCGGTTTCACCATGCACAGGACACCAGAAACCGCTGGAAGCTGAACTTTATTGGTTTGACTAATGCAACCAATCACGTTATCAGAACTAAATGTGTCATGGAAGTAGATAAAAGCGTAGTTTTGAAAATTAGAGGAAGATTTACTGCCACCGAACAGCCGAGGTACTGTTGTAGGGTCGGGGAGCAAACTAGTCATCTAACTTCTTGATCTCAAATATAAGTTAAAAAAAATCTCCCGATGAAAGATACTTCTTCATATAAAACCTACTTTCAGCAAACAAAAGATGACCTAGGGAGATCCGCAGCTAGGAAATTGAACACAGCGGATCGGACAGAGACTGTGTGGTCACGAGATTAATTGAATGTAACTGTGAATATGTGGACTATTGGAACGGCATTTTTTATAGACTTGGATTCAGATAGCAAGCATTAAGAAAAAGGAGTCTGAATTTGTAAATAGTTGCTGTTTATTGTTTAGTATTAGAGATCAGATACTTTTAGATACTGGAAAGTAGGAGTTCTCTGTCACGCATGTTTTAACAGATTACGAGGAGTGGTGAGCTTTTTGGGAGTTTGCCTTAATTTACAGAGGAGTTCGACATCGACTTAATAACAGTTTGGGGGCTTGTCGTTCGGGGTTTAGAAAGATCCGACATAAATGGTCTTCGCGGATTCCAACATTTGGCAATTGGGTTCTTGGATCTTTATATAAAACGTAGGTGAGAAAATGTGTTTAATTGCTATTTCTTGTGGTTGGTTCAATTAAAAACAAGATAAATTGTTCTTCACACTGCTAAAGGGGTTTGAAAGTGATTTCTAAATTTCCAAGAAAGTTTCGAACGTCAGAAGAAGGGCATACTTTTAGAATTAACAAATATGTTAGAATTGTGTTTTACCGGGACATAAGGAAATCAGTAATTGCGACAGAGCTTTTCAAAAACTGAGGTGAATGAGAAAATCAGACAAGTTCAGTGGAGTCAGATAAAAATAAATTGAAAATGTGACAACTGGAGTTAGAAGTTAAAGAAAGACAGAGAGAGAGGGGGGGGGAGAGAGACCTGAAAAATAAAGAGAGAATTTGAACTTCTGAAGTTGCAAATTATTGAGGAAAGTCAAGTAAACAGGATGGAGATGAAGGGAGACAGTAGTGATATGTGCAGATATGTTGATATTTTGCCACATATCAGGGACAAAATGTCGAATGTTTTTTTTTTCATTTGAGGTATTGGCTAGGCAGATGCAGTTGCCAGTTACTTGTGGGTAAGGTTATTACAGACGAAGCTAGTAGGCAGAGCTCGTCAGGTATGCGCAGTGTTGTCAGATGAGGGATCAGGAGATTATGCAGATGTGAAACAGACTATTTTGATTGCTTATGAATTGGTACCAGATGCATACAGATAGCGGCTCCGAAACATTAAGATGGAACCAGGTCAGATTTAAATTGATTTTCAAGGACTTAAACATATTAAGTTTGATAGATGGCCTTGTGCCTTGAAAAGAGACATGTCGTATGAGGCTGTAAAATACATTATTCTTTGGTAGAGTTTAAAAGGTCTCTTCCATATATGATAAGAATTCATGTGAATAAACAGAAAGTTCATGAAGTGAGGAGAGTTGCAGAGATGGCAGGTAAAAATACATTTGTGAAATATAGTTTCTGGTAAGATTTTCCTCTCGTGAGAACAAGAAATTGACAGTAGCTGGATCTTACTCAACAGAACAAAGTGACAGCACAATAGTAATGTTTTACCAAAAGTTAAAATGGAGCCCAAGAGGGATGAAAAGAGGTGCAGGCCCTCAGGTATTTTCACTACAAGTGAACTGAGCTCATAAAATTACAGAGTCAGTGGTTTAAGATGAAGACTGGGAAAAGGTCTTTTACAGCCTTAATTTGTGACAAAGTGATAAAGAAAGGCACTTTCGGAAAAGAGATTCAGCCAGTAGCATTTGGACAAGTAGTAAAGAAAACCACAAGAAATGTCGAAGAGCTGCAGTAGAGTCCACAGCCTGGCAAAGGGTTGAATAAGGCGTTAGTGCATGATCTCAATGAAAAAATCGTTCCTTTATGCAAAGTATATTCAGAAAGAGGAGAGGGAGAATGTCAACAAGTTATAGTTTTTCGAGATATGAGATTTGCTCAGTCTTGAGTAGTCGAAAAGCGTGGCCCTCGAAAACCACAACAGATAAGACAGAATCCAAAGAGCAGGACAATCGAAATATCAGGCATAAGCCCTTCATCTGCAATGTGGTGGGGGGACAAGTGTCGGAAAGATAAATAAAAGGGAAAGACGTTGTGCTGGCCCAAAAGGCACCGAGAATGCGACCGGAACATGAAAACGGGAGTGATAGTGATAGGTCTGAGAGGAGGCTGGAGTGGATAGGTCGGAAGGAAGATGGACAGTTCGGACATATCAAGAGGGCGGTGCTAATTTGGAGAATTGGTACTGGAATAAAGTGAATCTGCCTGACTCTCTGAAGTTCTGTGATTATCTGTTACTCTCTGTGACACCCATAGAGTCACAGTTATGTACAGCACGGAATCAGATCCTTTGGTTCATCTAGTCCATCCCAACCAGATATCCCAACTCAATCTAGTCCGACCTACTAGCACCTGGCCCATATCCAGATGCATTTTAAATGTTGCAATTGTACTAGCCTCCACCACTTCATCTGGCAGGTCATTCCATTCACGTACCACACTCTGATTGAAAAGGTTTCCTCCTAGATCACTTTTGTATCTTTCCCATCTCACCCTAAACCCATGCTCTCCAGTTCAGGACTCCCTCACTGGAAGGGAAAAGACTTTGTACAATTACCCTAACCATGCCCCTCATGATTTTGTAAACCTCTGTAAGGTCACATCACAGCCTCTGACACTTTAGGGAAAGCAGCCCGATCCTATTCAACCTTTTCCCCGTTGCTCAAATCCTCCAACCCTGGCCACGTCATTGTAAGTCTTTTCTGAGCTCTTTCAGGTGTCACAACTTGTTTCCAATAGGAAGGGGAACACAATTGCACGCAATATTCCAACGGTTGTGTAACCAATGTTCAGTGGTGTAACCAATCCAGCTACAACACTACCTCCCAACCCCTGCGCTAAATACTCTAATCAATAAAGGAAAGCATACCAAACGCCTTCTTCACGATCCAATCCAATGGTGATACCACTTTCAAGGTGCTATGAACCTGCACTTAAAAGTCTCTTTGTTTAGCAACACTTCCTAGGACCTTACGAATAAGTGTATAATTCCTGCCAAGATTTGTTTTTCCAAAATGCATCACATCACATTTATCTACATTAAGCTCCATCTGTCACTTCTCAGCCATTGGCCCATCTGATCAAGATCCCGTTGTAATCTGAGGTAACCGTCGCTGTCCACAACACCATCAATTTTGTTGTCATTAGGAAACTTACAAACTAAAACTCTTATGCTCACATCCAAAACATTTATATAACTGTTGAAAAGTAGTGGGCCCAGCACCATTGCTTGTGGCACTCCACTGGTCGTAGGCCTCCTATGTGAAAAACAACCCTCCAACACCACCCTCTGTCTTCCTCCTTTCAGCCAGTTTTGTCAGTTCCAGAAATACAGTTTGTTCTTGGGAACGATTTAATACGTTCCAAGGTGGGTGCGAGACCACTTGTGGTGGAGAAGCCAAAGGAAGACCATCAAACAGAGAAGTTGAAAGAAAAACCTCCTGCAATTTTTCGAGACTGTGTAGTAGCAAGCTCCCACTCTCATATATTACAGCAACAAGCAAAAACTAAAGAAAAAGACGAAAGAATTGATGTTCATTTCGCTGACACCCTGTTTGATGTTACGGTCCAGGAAAGGAATAAAAAATATTTTCGAGCGTCATTAACCTAAAGATATTATCCTTACATGAAAATAGAGACCACAGCAGGTTAGTGCAGATGGGAAATTGGAAATGCGCCAGATTATGACCCAGTAGCACATTGATAGCATCTGTTACGAGAAGCACAAAAACTACCTGTAAGAGATCAATTGGGTGCACGGAAGACTCAGGCTAGGTTTCAAAAGCATATCTCGTGACCTAGAATGCATAAGGAATGTTTTTCTTTTGCCGTATATGCCATACACGCCCAATAGTCGGTACGCCATAGGCAGTAATAAAACGAGCAACGTTATTGCCGACTCCTGCAGTTAAAGAACATTCCACTCAGGTTATGATTAATTGTGTAGGTCCCCTTCTTTAATGAGAGTGCGAACAAATATTTCCTAACCATAATGGAGTTTCTGCAAGATTTCCAGACGCAATTCCAGACGGAGTGTTAAGGTAGAAAGGGTGGTGGAGGATTTGGTAGCTTTCTCTACTCAGTATTGGCTACCAAGAGATATTGAATCAGACCAAGAATTTCATTTTATCCCTCGGTTGTTTTAGGAAATCATGGATGACTTCGGCATACAGCACGTTAAATCAAGTGTTTACCATCCTGAATCTCAGGGATCCTTGGAAAGTTGGCATCAGACGGTGAAGAGCATGTGAAAAACATACTGTCATGATTGCCCGAATGATTGCGATAAAGGTGTCCCATTTATATTGTTTGCCATTAGAGATGCCCCAAATGAGTCGACTCAGTTTAATCTCTTTACGTTAATATTCGGACATGAAGTGAGAGATCTTTTGAAATTAGTGAAAGAGAAATTGACAGAACAGAAATCGGAGATCTCACACTTGGGTTATGTGTACGAGGTGAGTGAGAGATTAAATAGGCTAGGTGAGTTAGCTAAACAGCACCTGAAGATGGCACTTCATAGAGTGAAACAAGTGGCAAATAAAAGCTCTGCAATTCAGATGTTTTAACGTGTGGATGACAGATTAGTATTGCTACCAGAAGGAGTAAATCCCTTCAAAACCAGGTAGAGTGGCATCTTCCAAACTGAGAAAACTTGAGTTCGCTAAATATCTTGTAAAAATGCCGGATATTAAAAACAACGGTATTCGGGATTTCATGTGAATATGTTGAAACCTTTCTAAAACAGAGACAAGTACACCAAGACACAGGTGTTACTTGCCGCCCCTCAGAGTGAGGAAAGAAATCCAGATGCCATGCAGTTTGATGTGTCTCAAAATATTAAAATAACAACGAAGTGTTTGAGGCGTGGCATCGGAAAGTGAGCTATCTGCCGCAGAAACAAAGAACCCAGTTGCTTATTTGTTGCAGCAGTGTGAGTGCAAATGCAGAAACAAGATGGGAGGACTAACACTATTGTGCATGAAGTGGAAGTAGGGAATGCTGTTGCGATAAAATAAACACACCTTACAGGCTGAATGCTCTCAAAGCCACAAAGGTCCAGAAGGAATTGGTTGAGATTTTCAGCCAAGGCATTATGGGACCGAGCCAGAGCAAGTGGAGTTCGCTCTTTGTGTTCGTTGACAAACCTCATGTGACTCACCGATATTGTGTGGACTATCAGAAGGTCAACATTGTAACAAAATAGTAATGGGATCCAATACCAAGATTGGAGGACAACACACATAACATTTGACAAGCCACACACATCACGAATTTGAAGTTACTGTGTGGTTACAGGTAGGCACCACTATGAAACAAAAAAGTTCTGGCAAGATCACATGGAACATATGGCAGAGCTCGTTGAGCGATTTTAAAAAAAGCAAAACTGGAAATAAGCCTAAAGAAAACAGGATTCAAGAAAACAGTGGTGATGTCTTGGGACATTACATTAGGCATTAAGGGTTGATCCCATGGAAAACAAAGACAAAAGCCATTGAACACTTTCCACGACCATCCACGAAGAAATTGATGCTTCAATCTGTCGGTCTGAGTGGATTCTATCTCACGTTTGTTGCCAAATTCAGCAGTGTAGTGACACCACTGATGGACTCACTAAAGAAGAACACAAACCTTTGAAGGACACAACAATGCCAGGGAGGAATTTGAAGCAGTATTAACCACTGCAGCATCTTTAGCTATACCAAATATTTGGAAATCCTTTAAATTCGCGACTGATGCAAGCGATATCGGGATTGGAGAATTTTTTTGCAGAGATGATGATGGAATTGGATGACTAATTGGTTAGTTGTCAAAAACGAACTCATTGTACACTGGGAAAATACACTTCATTATTGATTAAGAATTATTGAGTTTGGTACTGGCTTGACAACACTTTTGTGTGTAGGTGACATACAAATTGTCAGAGACAGTTTTGTTCAATAACGTCAATTCACTCAAATCTTTCGAACGATGTAAAGACTAAAATGAAAGACTATTTCAATGTAGTCTTATGATACAGAATTTTAATTTCAAAAACGTACATGTTGTGGCTCGTAAAATGTGATAGCAAATGTGTTATTGTGGATTTAAAGGAAAATGTGTAGATAAACTTTGGCTTCTTCCAATGTTGTGTATGTGTACAGAATTCATGTGAAATGTATAACTTTGATTAATGATCTTTGTATTTCATAGTAATGGGATGAAGAATTAAAGGAAAAATATAAACCCATCTTTTCGTTCTAATGTTTTCTTTTTCTTAAGGGGTGAGGTGTTATGAGGTCGAAGAAATGTCTGATCACTTTAAGATGGAAAGTGCATTGCTGAATTTAAAGTACAGGTACAGCTGCCAGCGGGCGGCATGGTGGCTCAGTGGTTCACACTGCTGCCTCACCGCACCAGGGCCCCAGCTTCAATTCCAGTCTTGGGCGACTGTCTGTTTGGAGTTTGGACATTCTCCCTGTATCTGCGTGGGTTTGCTCCGGGTACTCCGGTTTCCTCGCACATTGCAAACATATGAAGGTTAAGTGAATTCGGCCAGGCTAAATTTTCCGTAGCTGTTCGGTGCATTATTTGCGGTGGGTTACTCTTCAGAGGTCGGCGTGGACTTGTTGGGCCGAAGGGCCTGTTTCCACACTGTAGATAATCTAATCTAAAGGACAGACTGTTCCAAATGTAAAAAGTGACTGTTCAATTGGTACCTGAGGTTTGGTTGTCATTTGAAAACAATTCGAATATAAGAATAAAGGTTTACATTATGGCAAGGATATCAGAAGACAATGGAATTTGAATTTTATGGTTTTGACACCTGGAAACAAATCAGATTATGAGAATTTATGCAGAATGATACTAAGAAGGTATTTTGCAATTCGAGGGTGAGCAACTGCGAATGAACAGCAGAGCAACTGCTGTAGAGCTGGAGAGCTAACTGGCTATCGAACACTATCTTGGTCAAACAAAGCTTTGCATATAAAACCTACTTGTAGTTTAAAAAAGGAAAGAAAGTGACTCAGGGCGATCATCAGCTGGAACAGTGAATACAGTGGAGAAGACAGAGACTACGTCATCTTGAGAGTAAATTTATTTAATGTTTATAAGTGGGTAATTGGAACAGCATAATTTAATGGTGTTGGAGTCAGACATACGTCGATTGGAAAAGGGAGGCTTGGATTTGGTCTGCACTCTTAAAGGTAAGAAACTAAATTGTTATTTTCTTGAAATACTAGAATGTCGGAGTTCTCTGTCGCTCATGTTTCATCAGATTAAGAGACGAAGCGAGCTTTTGAGGATGTTTGGTTTAATTAACAGAGGGGTTCGACCTCCGTGTCATAAATGTTCATCCAAGCTAACCCCATTTCCTTGCAGTTTGTCGATATCCTTATGCCCGTTCCTATCCATATATTTGTCCAAATGTCTTTTACATGTAGTTAATGTACCCATTTCAACCAAATTCGTTTGCAGCTCAAACCTTATGAGTAACTGCTTCTGTGTAAAAAAGTTAACCCTCCAGTTCCCTTTTATTCTTTCCCGTCAAACCTTGCACAGATGCCCTCTTGTCCTCGATTCTCCGATCCTTGTGAAAAGAGTGTGAGCAATCACCCTCCCCATGTCCCTCGTGATCGTATACACATCGATAAAGCTCCCCTCATCCTCCTCTGCTGTAAAGAAAAGTTCGAGATTGTTCAACATCTCCCTTTAAGTCAGACCATTGAGAACTGGCAATACCTTTGCAAAACTTCTTCTGCACTCTTTCCAGTTTAATGACATCCTTTCTGGAACATGTTGACAAAAACTGAACTCAATACTCCAAGTGCAGCCTCACCAAAGATCTGTGTAACTGCGACATAATTTCCCAATTTCTCTCTTCAATGCCCTGATCGATGTAGGCCAGTGTGCCAACAGCCTTTCGCCTGCCCTGCCCAACTGTGACTCTACTTTCAGAGAACCTTGAATATGAACTTCAAGCTCTCTCTGTGTCTTTGTTTCAGGCCAGACTATTCATCGCGAAACTCCTACTTTGATGCGACTTTCCAAAATGCAAAACCTCACACCTATCGATATTAAACTCCATTTGCCATTTTTCAGCCCACTTCCCCAGGTGATCAAGGTCCTGCTTCAATATCTGATAAACCTCCTCTCTGTTAACGAGGCTACCTATTTTGGTGTCATCTGCAAAGCTACTAATCAGGTCTTGTAAGTTTTTAAGCAGTTCATGATACAGATAACAAACAGCAATGATCCCAGCACCGACCCCTGAGGCACACTACTAGTCACAGGCCTCCAGTCCGACAAACATCCTGCCACTATTACCTTCTACTGCTTAAGATCAAGCAAATTGCGTGTCCAATTTTACATGTCTCCCTGAATTCCATGTGATGAAATTCCAGACCATCCTTCCATGTGGAACCTCATCAAACGTCTACTGAAATCTGCAGAGACTACTTCTACCGCCCTCCTCTCGTCAAAACTCCTGGTCACTTCATCAAATAAGTCGACCAAATTTGTGAATAATTCCCATGCTGACTGCTGCTCAGTCCCATGCTGAATGCTGCGAATCAAACCCTGTTTAAGTGATGAGAGCAGTAAGTGATATGTTGTCCTTCATTGTAAAATGATTCAAGTACATAAGTAAAACCATCTTCCTGCAGCTGTGCAGCCTTGTTGAGAGAGTATTTGGGGCACTCTCTATAGATTTGATCTCCTTTGTAAGGAATGAGCTCCTTACCACAGACTCAGATGTTGATGCCATGAGGAGAGAATGAAGAAAATGAGTGTTTTTCCTGCAGAGCTGCGATAGAAGAAGAGATGGTTACGCTGAAACGTGAGGTTCCGCAGCGATGATTTCTTTCCAAAAGAGACATGGATAGGGAGAGAAATACCACACTTTAACCAGAATTGATTGATTTGATTTATTGTCTTGCGCACCAGTGTACAGGGAAATATAAAACACTATTTGTGAGCAGTGGAGGCAGATCATCGTAAACGTGCACTGCACAAGATCCACATGAACAAGAACGGCATTATTTGATCTTAAGAATCCATTCATTAGACTAATTCAGATTTCCTGATACGTTTAATGCCTTAATTAACACTCCCTACATTATTGTGCAGTCGGTGTGTAACAATGTACTGAACGTCATGTTGTTCACAATCTCCAGTTGGGCATTCCCATCAACGCCTGATTTCCACAGAGAACACCAGTCTGTCTTCTCTGAGATGGTAGATGCCTTCTTGAGACTTCACGCAAAACATTTGGTTTCCTCCTTGATGCTAGAAAACCATGTTTATGTTCCACTTGTGTATTTTGAACAATGAAGCCACAAGGAACAATGTGGATCAGTCTGTCTGTGCAACCCCTGCACCACTTGTTTCCCATGTTAGAGCGTCAATTAGGAGAAAGTGAGGATTGCAAATGCTGGAGACCAGAGCAGAGAGTGTGGTTCTGTAAGTGGACAGCAGATCAGGCAGCATTCAAGAAGCAGGAAAATGGACGTTTCCGACATAACCCTTTTCAGGAATCAGCATCAGTCACTTCATTCTGTCCCTGTGTGATTGATTTGAGGGCTGAATATCCTCCTTCTCTTTCTGTGTAAATGAATCAAGGGAAGGAGTGGATTCCTTCTCGTCAGATTGGACAGGGCCAGGGTCCTGGTCGGCTTTCCCTGGTTCTTGTTTAACAGTTCGATATGTCGACGAGTGTAATAATGCTTTAGCTTAAAGAGGTTATTTTGTCTCTGGTTTCTGCTGTGTTTTGGTTTCTCAGTAATATCAGAAACTATCGGTGTGTCAATAGATTTGGAAGAATTACTGAGTGTCTTCTGGCTGCTACTCTCTGTTACTTTACTCTTGATGATGTGTTTTACTTCGTGAATTGGAGAACTACTTATGACAATCTGCACTTGCATGTTCCTTTAATCTAAGGGGTGTGTTTATAGGATGATCCTGTACTGAAACAGTTAATTAGGAATAGTTCCTTGACACATTATTCTGTTAAGTTGTCCAATCGAGTTCATTACTTCTAAATTACTTTTATCTGCAGCGTTTAAATAAATCGTGTTTTCCTTAACACCGAGTTGTTTGAATAGTCACATTACATCTGGAGCAGACACCGTACATTTCCTGTAAAGTAAGAAAACATTAGCGTCTAGGCTACTGCCTTCCAATAATTTCGACGGGCACTGGTGTGGTCCATAAAACTAGACTTCTCTTCCCGGCTAATCGTTTGCAGGCACTGAATGGGCAATCCCTTTTCTTCTCCAGTAGTGTCAATAGTCTGAATGACGTCTTCATATTCCTCTGAAACCAGCGCGAGGTGCTGAATGTTTATTGTGGCAATATGCAGTGTTAGGCCATCCTGTTACATGAATGTTACCAACACTTTAACAGGACAAGCCTCAGTTCTGTCTGGGTCTTGCTTTGCATGAATACAGACTAGTTCACGGGCGAAGGGGGGACAAATTATTCTGAACATTTTGAAATTTTCAGTGACAATCACCATTTCTGATCTTATTGTTGGGACGGTGGGGAATGGGAACAGGCGGACGTTGAGAGGGCAGTTAAAGATTTTAGGGCCGAGAAAGATAAGCTGAGGATATTCCACAGATATCTCCTGGGAGTGAGATTATTGACATGCACGAACCATAAACATCTTCCTTTGAGCTTTGATTCGCTCCAGCCACTGGAGAGTTTACTCTGATTCCCATTAACTTCAGTTTTGTCAGCTCGTTGATGTCAACCTTAGTCAACCAGAGCCTTGATAACAGTACCAGTCAATATTAACTGAACTCTTGTTTTCACCACTTTTGTTAATATCAATCAGACATGGTATAGGAATAGCAATTGTTTACATCAAACAGAGGTTAGTGAATGTCAGGCATTCTCTTCCAGAGTGTAAGTGGTTGACAGAAAGTATTTGAAGAATATTTCGATGGATACTGATCTGTCATACAGTTGATGGCTGAGAGGAATTGGGCATGAAGGAGGATTTGAAACCGAGTGCGGATCTGCGACAATCTTAGTGAAGGGTAAGGCAGGCTCGCTGGGTGAACGACCTGCCCCTGTTTCTGATGTTCTCACATTGTGTTATTGGGAATTGAGTTGGTGCTATTTTCCTGGATGCTCTGTTATTGAATGTTGCAGTCAAGGAGACAATTTTGTGAACCTTCTCTGGATGAGCTATGGGACGGTATTCACAGTGAGTCTGGGTCTATAACATAATCAATAAATGAAGCACAAGTTGCAGATAATGGGGGCTCTGTGAAGAGAGATACGTGGCCTCCTTCAAACCCAACCTGGGTTTTCCAGTTACATTTTCCAAACTACCCCAAACCGTGTCTGAGGGTCTTTAGGGTCTGAATGGTCTCCTCTGCTTCTGTGAACCAGGTTACAGGGGTAAATGGCCACCAACGGTCCCTTGTAGCAGGTCTAAGGGGCTGATTGGAATCTAGGAACATGGGACTGAGGAGCAGGAGTGGGTCTTTACACACTTTGAGCCTTCTCCTTCCGGCAGTAGGAGTATGGCTGATCAGGCTGTGATCTCAAATGAACATTCCTGAATTTTTCCCATTATTTGCGACTCAGTTATCTATCAAATGTTTAACTAACTTAGCTTTGAATCAAAGTGGACATAGAGACCCCACAAACGGGGTGAAGAGAATTCCTACTCAAAATGTCCTTTCAGAATTTCTGAGCATTCCTCTTATGGAATATAAGAGTCATTAAGCATGGAAACATACACGGTAGATCAATCTGTTCACTCTGAACATATAACCAAATCTGATCTTTCCTATTTGCCAGCATTTGGCCAATATCCTCCTATTTCAGACGCTTTTTTACATGTACTGTCGGACCCGCCTTAGCATTTCATCTGACAACACTTCCCATAAACACACCACTCACTGTGTGATACATTTGCCCCGACGGTCCCTCACAAATCATTCCCCGCTCGCCTTCAACCGATGCCCTCTTGGTTTGGACTCCCATGTCCTGGGAAACACTCTGTGGCTATTCAGACAATGCATGCACCTGATGATTTTATAAGTATCTGGACTGTCGCCTCTCAGCGTCTGACACTCCGAGGGAAACCTCTCAACCTTTCCAGCCTCTCCATTGAGGTCAGACCCACTAGTCTGAACATTGTTTTGAATCTTTCTTAACGTGGCTTCAACAACATACTGCACAGATGCAACATATTAAGGCAAACGAGCCAATTTTATTCTGCACCACTCTATCTACCTGCGATTCGAATTTCAAGGAGTTATGCAGTTGGTGACCAAAGTCTCTTTCTTCTACAACACACCCCCGAACCTTACCAATAAGTGTATATTTCATATCCTGATTTGCCTTTCCAAAATGCAAAACACCATACTTATCTAAATAAAGCGTAATCCGACAATCCTTGCCACATTGGCCCATTTAATTGTGGAGTCGTTGAACTCTGAGATAATTCACTACATCACCTTTTTAATGTCATCTGTAAACTTACTAACTATGCCTCTGTATTCACATCCAAATCATTTACATAAATTATGAAATGCAGTGAACTCATTGCTGGTTCTTCCAGCACACTGCTGGACACAAGCCTCCAATCGGAGAAACAGCTGTCTTCCTTCAAGCCAGTTATGAATCCAATTGACTATCTCCCCGTGTCCCATGTGACATAGCGTTATTAATCTGTCTACCAAACGGAACGTTGTGAACACCTTGCTGATATACATACAGACAATATCTGGCAAACTGCCTTCATCAATCTTCTTTGTCACCTCTTCAGAAAACGCAATCAAATGAATGAAACATGAGTTGTACTGCATTAAGCCATGTTGACGATCTCTAATCAGTCCTTGCCTTCCCAAAGATATGTGAATCCTGTCGCACAGAATCGCCTCCAATAACTTACCCATCAGTGACTGCGGGCTTACTGCTCTATAGTTGCACCGCTTTGAACATCCAAATTTTAAATGAAAACAAGTTGCTGATGCGACCTCAGACTGGGCCAGTGTTAGTTTTTGGAAGAAGTCAGGCTGGTTTCTTTCATCTACGAATAAAGCACGTTTATGATCCAAGGCAAAGTTACAGAAACTATGATGGAAAGATGGATGACAAACTGTTTGGATATTCCAAATATATAATCGATATTTCCGTTTCTAAAAACACTGACACACACAATCACACACACAAACACACACACAAACGAATGCACGGGTGGACACAAACTCACAGATACACACACGCACACAAACATGCAAACACAACCGCAAACCTAAAACTAAAATTTCTACAGTTTTAACCTGAAAGGACTTTGTATAAATATTAGTGTAACTCATCACAAAATGAAAAATTGACAGATTGTGCAAAATGTTATTCTGAAATATTCTGTTCACACAAGCTGTTCACAATGGGATTTTATCCTGGAACGTTGGATTTGGATGAATTCCCTCGGCTTTCGTCAGTGAGGAGATTCCAATTCATTCTGGTCAGGAATGCCCCACGAGTCTTAAAGATGATTCCGTTGTTTTTTTGCTCGCCCACATTACTGTTTTTTTTAGGAACAAGGAAGGATAGAGAGTGCAATGGACCGCCCCTTCTCAAGCAGATTACATTTTCTTCCTCTCTATTAATACACGCCATAATGTTATCCTACAAAAAAGTGGGCCATGTGAGATCTCCTTGAACATTGTCAGAACTTTGACTCCATCACATTCCCTGCTCCATATAAGTACATCTTTGCTACTCTCATATACAGAACCAATTGCTGAGCAGAACATGTACCTGATTGATTTAAATCTTTCCCCTCTCACATTAAACCTACGCCTTCTAGTTTTGTAACCCACTGCGCTTAGAAAAAGCCTTGATTATTCACCTTGATATTATTGACCTTGATACTATTAAGTTGGAGTGGGTTCAGAACAGGTTAACCTGGATGTTGCTGGGAATGGGTGGATTGAGTCATAAGGAGAGGCTGGATATGCTGGGACTTTGTTTTACTGGAAAGTATGAGAATGACGGGTGACGTCACTGAGGCTTGTAATCATGAGGGGTACAGATAAGGTGAAGGCCGCTGTTTTTTTCCCTAGACTGGCGGATGCCAGATTGGGAATACTTTAAGGTGAGAGGAGAAAGATGCACAAAAGCCATGATGCCAATTATTTTAGACAGAAACAGCGTTGTGTGTGCAATGAACTACCAGAGACAGTGGAGCAAGTGGGTTCAGTAACATCGTTTAAAAGACATTTAGACTAGTACATGGATAAGAACTCAGTTTGGATGGTACTGTGAGCAACTGTCCTGTACCGCTACCCATCTGAATGAATCCCCGTTCTTTTTCACCCCCAAACAATGCTTGTGCAGTGGCGTGGAGAGGCCAGCAGAGGGTCGCATTGCGTCAGTTTAAATTCCAGAAACATTGATAGACTTGGCCCACACAGAGACACACAGATACACAGACACTGGGATTGTGAGGACACGGGGTTGATCCCTGCTGGTAATGTTAACTAAACGCGTAGAAAAGCTCACCTCGCCTCGTAATCTGTTAAAGTATGTGTGGCAAAGAACTCCCAAATTCCACTGTTTAAAAAACATCAAGTTCTCTTTAGCTCTGAAAATGAACTATTAACAACAACTATTTACAACTCTAAGCCCCATTCTCTATACTGCTTATTACCTGGATCTTACTCTATAACAACATAGTGTTTCAATAAGACACTTATTCAAACTACACAAACGTAATTTCAAAATCACACAGCAGCTTCTGTTTTCAGTGTCTTCTTCCGGCTGATTATCTCCCTGGGTCATCTTCGAACTTTTTAATATCGACATGTTTCATATGAAAATGTACCTTTGATAGTGAATGCGTTCTAATTTCTTGGAACTGTGTTGATGGTATTTGCTTTTTCTGCAATTTTCAAAATTCCTGCATTTCTTATATGCACAACATCTGATCGTCT
This sequence comes from Chiloscyllium punctatum, assembly GCF_047496795.1. Lineage (NCBI taxonomy): Eukaryota > Metazoa > Chordata > Chondrichthyes > Orectolobiformes > Hemiscylliidae > Chiloscyllium > Chiloscyllium punctatum. The sequence continues at coordinate 26,066,202 of NC_092789.1, read as the reverse complement.
CATTGGTTAGATGTTGGAAAAATAAGTTCAAAATCGATTGGTTTTTAATATCCTGGGGCATAATTTAAACTGATTGGTTGAACTCGATTTTGTTCTGTCAAAACCGTAACCAACTCAGGCATGTATTTCACAGCCTATTATTGCATATTTACAATTTTCATTTACATGCTGGGAATGCCAGCTATTCATATACACAGGTGCTTGTAAGGTCGCAGTTTAGAAGAGCATTCAGTCTCTCTTAAAGATACAGTACACGCTTTCAACTTCACAACATTAATACCTGGATGTCAAGATGGATAAGTGGAGCCTGCCTGGATTTTTCTTGCTCAGTGGTTTGTCAATATTCAATTCACTCCGTCTGTTGTGTCCCAGGATTTTGTTATTGCCCGGTTAGCAGTATGTCGTTACATGATTCTATCAGTGGGGCATAGAACTTTATTTCACTTGTTCATACTCGTGAATGTGAAAGGACATCAGTTGTTTCATGGGAACTGTGATGCTACGACAATCTCAGTGCTTGGAGACGGTAGTAAACTTGGAAGAACGTACCGTGTGTGCAGGAGTGTCTGGAATTCTACCAAGACAATGACATGTTGTTGTAGTGTTCAGGTATATGGCAGATTGCTGAAGAAGGGCTTATGTCCGAAACATCGATTCTCCTGCTCCCTTGATGCTGCCTGATCTGCTGCGCTTTTCCAGCAACACATTTTTAAGCTCTGATCTCCAGCATCTGCAGTCCTCACTTTCTCCTAGTATATGGCAGGTGATGACAATGTCGAGCAGTGTGAGGTAGCAAGGATGTTGAAAGAGTATTTAAAACAAAGTTTGTGAGAATATTTGTAGCTCGGGTGCTCATTGTTGTGGTTCTGTTTGCCGAGCTGGGAATTTGTGCTGCAGACGTTTCGTCCCCTGTCTCGGTGATATCCTCAGTGCTTGGGAGCCTCCTGTGAAGCGCTTCTGTGATGTTTCCTCTGGCATTTATAGTGGTTTGTCGCTGCCGCTTCCAGTTGTCTCAACGTAGTGTAGAAAATCCCATGCAAGGACTGCACAAAATACTACATAGGACAAACAGGAAGACAGCTAATGATCAGTATCCATGAACACCAACTAGCCACGAAACGACACGACCATTTATCCTTCGTAGCCACGCATACACAGACGACAAAGCAACATGAGTTCGACTGGGAAAACACTATTATTATAGAATAAGCCAAACAGAGAATAGCCAGGGAATTCCTCGAGGCATGGCACTCATCCACAGATTAGATCAATAAGCACATCGACCTGGACCCAATACACCGGCCACTGAAGTGGACAGCTGGAACTGACACCCAGAAACGGCACATACAAATCACAATAAATGCTGGAGGAAACATCACAGAAGCGTTTCACAGGAGGCTACAAAGCACTGAGGATGTCACCTAGACAGGGGACGAAATGCCTGCAACACAAATTCCGAGCTCGGCGAACAGAACCACAACAACAATTTAAAACAGGCT